>NC_062227.1:55247388-55870797 GCF_902686445.1 Sciurus carolinensis | reverse complement strand
ATCCTCTGGCTCAGGACTGGGTCCTGAGCGCACTTCCTGCCCCGCTGGCCTTGCTCAGGGCAACCTCTCCCTCAGCAATCAGGGTCAGCACCCTCCGGCTTCCCAGGCCTCCCTCCCCTCTCCCCTTGGTGCCCCTCCCTTCCCCCACTGCCACACTGCGGGGCCTTTGGAATGACTGTTCAAAGGGAATAAATGTCTCCTTGTCCTCCACCCTCACTCTGAGTTGGAGGGGAGAAGGCGAGGGAGAGGCCCCCAGACACCTTTCTTCCCCTAACCTCCCCCCCCCGGTTAGTTCCTAGAAAGCAAAGACCATTCCAGCAAGTTCAGCTGAAAATCCTTCTGTAAAGCAGGATTTGGTAAAGGAGGACCGCTGTTTCACCAGGCTCTGAAGGAATCCGAACAACTCTCGACGGTGGTCCCTTGGTTCCCTGTTCACTGGAGGCTTTGGGCTGTGAGAACGATCAGGTTCACAGCAGCGATAGCCAATGGCAACATGACAGTCACTCCTCCTGGGATCATTTAAGATTCCTGTGGCAAAGGGAAGACAGGAGCAGGCGGATGAATGGACTCCAGATCTAATCCACAGTGTTGGTAGAGGTCATTCCAAGGACCATGGTGATCCAGCCTGGCTTACCCACCAGCCCCACCTGAGGGATGGCGGGAGAAGTCAGGGGAGGAGGGAGGTTTGAGACGGCACTCTCTGCAGGGCCAGCCTGCGAGGAGGTCAGGGCAGCCCACAGCAGGCTGCGGGTGGCACGCAGCACCTCTCTGCTCTAGTTGTAGCGGGATTGGCAGTGCCCTTCAGACGTTACCCACACAGCTTTGCTGGGGACGCTTCTGAGGGTGGCCATCCTCCGGGCTGGAAACAGAAAGGTAAGACTGTGACTCTTGGCCCACGCGGTAGGGGCTCATTTGCCATCAGCCTGGTGGTCAGCTGGACACAGAAGCACTCTCTTGGTGTCCTGGTCACCCACTGTGAACAAGGCCCCAGGCAGCACCCTGGGCATGGCCTACGCTCTGATGCTCCAGTGCAGGTGACAAGAGAAGAGGCACAAACACACGATATAAGAGCCCTGGTCCTCAACTTTCTACTTTTAAAAAAAAAAATTATTTTATTATTTTTTAAATTGTTGTTCTACTTAGTTATGCATGACAGTAGAATGCATTTTAATTCATCATACACAAGTGGGGTTCAACTTTTCATATCTCTGGTTGTACCGGATGTAGAGTCACACCGTTCATGTCATCATACATGTACGCAGAGTAACGATGTCCGTTTCATTCCACCATCTTTCATACCCGTCCCCTCCCCTCGCCTCATTTCCCTCTACACAGTCTAATCTTTCTCCATTCTTCACTTATGCCCTCCCCTCCCCTCTGTTCTGTATCAGCATCCGCTTATCAGAGAAAACATTTAGACTTTGTTTTTTTTGGGGATTGACTTATTTCACTTAGTTTTCTACTTTTAAAGGAGGGCATGGGCCTTGGAGTCCTCGACAGGCCCACCCACCAGCCCTCCCATGCGTAATGGCCTTTGACTGTAATGTGGATCCGCAGCTCCTTGACAACATAGCATCTTGATTGGCATGTGCATGCTAAGGACTAAGAATTGGGAGAAAGTGAAAAACGAACCGGAAGAAAGCCTTTGGGTGTTTTCCTTGCCCACCAGCAGCCTGAGACAGAAGAGTTCAGAGGACACCCAGGAGATGCTTCCTATATGGAGGGATCTACCTGTGTCACTCATCTGTGGTTGTGTACCAGTCAAAAAACTTCATGGCTTAAAATGACAACCAGTTACATGCTACTGCATGGTGATTGGCTTTTGGGGCAGGCTGTGCACAGTGTCAGTTGGGTCACTCGTGTCTGGGTTTGGCTGGGACAGCCTGACATGACTGGGCTTCTCTTGGTGTGTCTCTCATCCCCCCTGAAGCTAGCTGTTTGTATGGTGCTGACATTCTATGAGGGAGAGAATAGAAGCTGCAAGATCTCAGAAGTTACAGTCACTGCACTGTGCCCTCGTTGATCTGGAATGTACCAAAAGGCCATGGTGTGAGAGGGTTGGTTCCCAGCCCCTGGCACTATTGGGAGGTGGTAGAACCTTTAAGAGGTGGGGTTAGTGGGATAATCTCTCACCGGGTCAATGAGGACATACTGTGAAGGGAATTATGGGACCCTGGTCTCTTCTCCTCCTTCTCTTTTTCTCTATGGACATGAGGCGGGTTCCGCCTTGTTCTTTCTGTGTGCCGCATTGCCTTACACCAGCAATATGGGACCAACCCTGCGTGGACTGGAACCTCCAAAACCGAACCAAAACCACCATTTTCTTTTTATAAGTTGATTAACTCAAGTACTTATTATTGTGCTGCAAAGGTGACTAACACCCATGGCATTCTGTTGCTCAAAGCGAGTCACAAGGCCAACCTATATTCAAATGCTGGAAAAACAGAATCCACCATCAGATGAGAGGAGCAGCAGAGTCCCCATTGCGAGGAGGCTGTGTGTGGATGGAAGGGAATCACGGCAGCCAGAGTCGAACCATCCACCTCGCCCCCCGTAGCAGACTCACTTTCCTTATTGTCTAATGCACCAGGCAGAGTCTCCAGGGGTCTTGGGTCACTGTGCAGGTTCATTCTCACCCTCTCCCTCTCCTTCTTTCTTACCCGCTCTCTCTTCCATGTCTAGACTCTAACAAAGTCGGGTTAATTGTCAGAAGAAGTGGATGACATTTGGCCCCGGGAGGAAGTAGATTGTGGGTGGGGAATGTTTGTGCTCAGGTGCACACACGTGTGTAATGGGGCAAAAGCACATGCTCTGAAACCATAGGCACTGAACCCCCCTGGGCCTCTGGACTGGGGCGAGGAGACTCGGAAACGTTAGGAGGGGAAATTCTGCAACCAATGGACAAACCGATGTTTATCTGATGAATAAGCTGTAAGCCACTAAAAGACTTTGCAATTTGGATGGAAAAAATAGCTGCCTGAGTTAACTGAGTATTTAGAACCCAGTTCAGATGACTTTAATACAGCCTCCTTGACTATGTTCAGGCTGTTTAGCTGTTGCTTATTGGGCATTTACTGTGTGTCTAGGGCTGTGTGAGATGTGTGGTTTTATAGACATCATCTATAATTCCCAGAAACTCTGAATAAAAAATCTGATCCTTCCCAGTTCACAGACTGGGGACAAGGCCTGGTCAGGTTACTCCGCTTGCCCAGGGGGGCCTGAGTGGTCTTGTGCTGGAACCTGGCACTGTCAGACAGAGACCCTCCATTCGCGTCTCATGCTGAATGTTCCAGAACACTCTGTTCTTGGCCTGGTTGGCCCTTAGTGAGGTGCAGAGACTCTGGGTGGCTCCAAGCTGCTGTGTGAGCCATTTCCTGTCTGTGGTCCCATCTGCCTTTTCTCCCACTGGGGTCCTCCCTGTCCTCTCCAGCCTCCGTCTGCTCTTGGCTTCTTTCTGTCTTGGACTGTCCATGGCTCCTTATGCTGGTTGTTCTTTCTTCCCATGCTTTTAGCTTTCTTTGGTTTTATTAATCAGATTTTATGTTTTGAGAGTTTTTTTTGTGTCCATTGGTTCTACAATTGTGACTTTTGTGGAGTTGGTGAGTGCTGGACTGTGAGCTCTGGGAGAGTAGGTTACACTGAGACATTGTATTTCAGCTGCTGGTAATGGACGCCGGAGATGGCAGTGACTTTAATTTCAAAGTTTTTTTTTGTTTTTTTTTTTTTCTCAGCGGAGTGTAGTAGTGTGCACCTCTAATCCGAGCACCTCAGGAGGCCGAGGCAGGAGGATTGCAAGTTTGAGACAAGCCTCAGCAATTTACTGACGCCCTAAGCAAGTTAGCAAAACGCTATTTCAAAATAAAAAATAAAAAGGGCTGGGGATGTGTTTCAGTAGTAAAGCGCCCTGAGATCAGTATCTACTAACAAAAAACAAAAAAGAGCATTTTTTTTCTCATGTAAGGAAAACCTATTGGTAGGTAGTCCAGGGTTGGTATGAAATATCCTCAGCTATCTGGACCTTCAATTACTCTATTCTACCAGCTATTGCAACTTTTAAAGGGTTTTTTTGAGGTTCCATTTAGAAACTGCTTTAAACATTCTGTTAGGTTGTCAGGGAAATGTAAGGTAGGTAAGTCACCCAAGTTCTTAAGTCATAAGGGGTGATGACCATTGGGTAAGAAAACAGCAGTCTCTGAAGCAGATCCTTGTCCACCTGTTGGGATGGACTAGAAGAGAAAACAGGCTATTCTCCCCTTGTACAGACGCAGAATGGAAGGCTAAAGGGGGTTAAGTGACTCGTTTAAAGTCACAGTAGCAGAACAGGGACTAAGACCTGGGACTCCTGGCACCTCTTTCTAGGGCCAACCTGTTGAAGAAGTTAGCTCTACACACCCACCCACATGTGCACCGTGCGACTGGGTCTGTGATTAGGGACCACTGAAAGGAGCTCAAGTAGAGGAAATACTCTAGACCCCAGAGGTTCCCCCCACACCCGCATTTCCTGTGAAGCTCAGTTAATTGGAGGTGTCTCTGCTCACCACGAGCTGCTTGCTAACTGGAGGTGGGGCCAGGGCTGAAGTCCTTGGGCTTCTAGCAGGTGGGGAAAATCCTCTCCTGGATCCTTGTTTGGGAGCCTTTACTGAGGCACGCCCATCACCCACAGGTCAGGGAGTGGGCTCTGGGTCTTGCGGCTGCCCTGGCGTACACTTCGCCCTCCCTGCTTCTGAAGTTCCCCCGCCCCCAGCTCTTCTGAAGAAATCAGGAAGTGCTTTGCATGAGGCCCTGTGTGTAATCCCAGACCTTCCCAGGGCTGGGATCTTGCTGGCAACAGGCTGGGGATTTATGGGTGTGGCGTTTTCAAACATGACTGGCACAGAGCCTGGGCCTGGGGGGTTGGTATCTCGGAATGCAACTCAGGGTTGCCCAGCCCCAGGGCAGGGACTCTGCACCTAGATGTGCCAGCCCCACCTCTGCCTCCTTTCCTTCCTTCCCAGGTTTCTGGGTGCTTCCATGGAGCTCCTTTGGGGCAGAAGGCAAGTTTTGCAGAGCTGGTTGCCTGCTGGCGCAGCATGCGGGTGAAATGCTGGAGTTCAGTGCCCAGGGCCCTGGCAGTGTGGGTTCTGGGGTACACCCCTCCCCGGCATGGGCCCCGGGACACAGGAGCTTAAAGCATCTCTGTTTCCTAAAGCAACTTGCCCTCCCTGCATCTGAGGGACAATAAGGCCTGGCCCTCATTTGAGCATCAGCGTTGCATCACTGAATATGCCCAAGCCTCTCTGCGAGCTGACGGCACTGGGACCAGGCCTCAGCAGAGTGGAGCTTGGCTGGGGCACCTTTGTCGGTCACCCTGGGTGTGTGCTTGAGTCGAGCAGGGGCCAAAACACTCTCCAGGTCAGCTCCACGGCGAGCGAACCTCACTGTGCTCTGACAGCAGAGGCCGCTGGCGCTGGCACCTGCACAGCTCCAAGTACCGGAATTTGATAAAGCAGAGCCCTGGCTCTGTGGCCCGGGAGCAGATGTTGCTGGGTTCGTGAGGCCCTTCAGCAGCAAACGACGAGTCTGGCCAGCAGGCCTGTGGACGCTGCGCCACATCTGGGGCTGACAGAAGCTGGCGAAGCCGACTAGCCCCGCACCCCAGGGCCCTCCTCTCTGCAGGGAGGAGCCAGAAGGGGGCCTTCGGGGTGCTCCTCCTCATTCCACTGCCTCGGCTTAGTCTGGTTCCAGTGCCGTTGTCTCCTGACCAGTCCCTCTGCCTCCAGCCCTCTCCACCCATTCTGCTCTCTGTTCCGACACCAGTTACCCAAACAGGGACTGGCCCATCCCCTGCTGCTTCTGCACTTTGACCCACTCTGGCCAAGGAAGCGGGGAAGCAGCATGCCAGGTCTCTCACTCAGACATCTCTCTTCCGCCACCTGTCACCACGCCCCCTGTCACCATGTCCCCTTGTCTCCATTTGAGCTACCTTTTCTATGGATGCAGGCACTGCCTCCTGTGAAATGCAGACTCCTCGGTCCTCGTTGGGAATCAATTCTAGTGTGAGTTGCCACGAAGCTGCTGCCTGGAAGCCAGAAGCTGCTGCCTGGGTCTGGATCCTTTCCCCACCTCTTACCAGCTGCGTGGCTTGGGAAGGGACTTACGCCGTGTATCTCAGTGTCTTTACCTGGAACATGGGATAATAAAAGTACCTGTCTCCAAGGGATGCGGCAAGGAGTAAATGAACTGATCTGTGCAGACGCTTGGAGCAGGGCCTGTGGGAAGTCAACTCCCACTAGGTGTTAGTGGTTAGTCCCTCCTGCCGAGGGACAGGTATTAGAGCCTTCTCCCAGCCTCCCCCAGCCCTGTCAGCTGCTGGGTGTTAGGACATTTGGAATCAACCATATGGTGTGGTTCTTTTTTCCAAACTGACTTCTTCCACTTAGCAACATCCATCTAAGTTTCCCCCATGTCTTTCATGACTTGATGGCTCATTTCTTTTAAGCACTTCATATCATTTCACCCTCTGCACATACTATAGTTTATTTACCCCTTTGCCTACCAAAGGACATTTTGATTGCTTCTATGTTTTGGAATTTATGAATAAATTTGCCATAGATATCACATGCAGATTTTTGTGTGGACACAAGTTTTGGATAAATACCAGCAAGTTGAATCACAAAGAGCTGCCACACTGTCTTCCAAAGTGGCTTCACCATTTTGCATTCCCACAGCCACAAACGAGAGTTCCTGTTGCTCCATATTCTCTTTTGATGTTGTCAGTATTTTGGATCTTGGCCATTTTAATAGTTCTGTAGTGACATCTCATTTTTGTTTTAATTGCAATTCTCTAATGACATACAGTGTTGAACATCTTTTCATACATTTACTTACCCTCTGTATATCTTTCTTGATGAGGTTCAGGTCTTTTACTTGTTTTTATTTGTATTGTTCATCTCTTATCATTGAGTTTAATGAGTTGATTTTTTTTTGTATATTTTGAATAACATTTCTTGATCAAAATTGTCTTTTTAAGTATTTTCTTCCAGTCTGTGTCTTGTTTTCTCAATCTCTTGACAGTATAGAAGTTTTCATTTAGTAAAGTCTAGCTTATCAGTTATTTCTTCCATGGATCACGCCTTTGCTTTTGTATCTAAAACGTTATTACCAGGGTCGTGGTCAGTGAGGTTTTCTTCTGTTACTCCTAGGGGTTTTAAAGAGTTACATTTAGGCCTATGATCCATTTTGATTTGTGTGAAGAGCATAAGACCTGCTTCTAGATTTGTCATTTGCATGTGGCTGTCCAGTTGTTCCAGCACCATCTCCTGAAGACTCTCTTTACTCCATATTGTACTGCCTTTGCTCTTTGGTCAAAGATCAGCTAACAATATGTGGGTCTATTTCTGGGCTCTCTATTTGGTTCCACTGGTCTACTCATCCTTTCTTTCACCAATGTCACCTGACTTGATTACTCTAACTTTATAGTTAAGTGTTGAAGTCAGATGATTTCAATCAAACCACTTTGTTTCATTCATCAATACTGACTTAGTTATTCTGGGTCTTTTGCTGCTCTATAAGAGCTTTATGGATTTTTTTTCTTACACAGTTTAAGTAGATATAATTCACATAGCATGTGGTTCATCCACTTAAAGCATATAACCTACTGGTTTTTAGTACATTTATGAAGTTAGGTAACTATTACACTAATTCCAGAACACTTAAGTCACCCCCAAAATATACCCCATGCCCCTCAGTATCATTCCCCGTTTGCCCCTTACCAACCTCCTAATTTACTTTTTGTCTTTATAGATTTGTCTCTGAACTTTTCACATCAATGGAATCATATAATATGTGCTTTGTTGGGACTGACTTTTTCACTCATAACATTTTCAAGTTCATCCATGTGGTAGCATGTTTGGAATTTCATCCTTTTTAATGCCTGGATAATATCCCATTGAAGGGATATATTGCATTTTTTAAATCTCTTCATCAATTGATATACATTTGTTCCCACTTTGAATATTGCTGCTGTGAACATTCATGTACAAGTTTATAGGTGGGCCTATATTTTCATTTCCGTTGGGTATGTACTTAGAAATGCAGATGCTGCATCATAAAATAGCTCTGTCTTTAACTTTTTGAGTGACCACTGGGCTGCCTTCCAAGGTGGCTGTGCCTTGTGCGTTCCCATCAGCAGTGTAGGAAGGCTGCTCTTTCTCCACATCTCGCCCACTTTGGTATTAGCTGACTTTTGATTTTAGTCATCCTCCTGGGTGTATGGGGTATTTCCTTGTGGGTGGATCTACATTTCCCTGGAAGCTGATGATGTTGAGTGTCTTCTCATGCGCTCGTCCTCCATCTGTATGTCTTCTTTGGAGAGATGTCTGTGTAGACCCTCCGGCCATCTTTAAAAATTGGATTGTCTTTTTATTTTTGAGTCCTAAAAGTTCTTTCTGTATTCAAGATGCAAGTCCTATATCAGATATGTGATTTGCAAATATTTTCCCCCATTCTGTGGGTTGCCTCTTACTTTCTTGTGGTGTCCCTTGACACACAAATATTTTAAATTTCAGCGAAGTCCAAAGTAACTTTTCTCTTGTCTCTGGTGCTGCTGGTGTCAGATGACTTGGATTTTAAAAATGAAATTTTATTGTTAACTCTTGGTAATGCTGTTTTCTAACTCAACTCCATTTTAAGCCTCTTGAAGGCAGAATTCCTGTGAAATTCGTTGTAGCTGCTCCAGCATCAGGACTTATGACTTGATTTGAACCTGGTGGGTTCCTGGGTCAGGATGCAAACGCAGGTGTTCCCAGACACGAGCTGCCTCTTTGGACACCTTGGCCTTGCACATTCCCGTTTTCAGCCCCAGGGCTGGAGTAACAGGTGCGGGCATGGGGATGCTCTTCCGCCTCTGCGTCAGAGCGGGTTAAATGCCCCTGCATGGACGGAGACCTCTTCCCTCTCCTGTGGTTTTGGTCCACCTCCCCCTGTATTCCCTCTGTGATACCCATCGCTCTATAAATACGTCCAGGAGAATATTTTCTATTTTGCCTTATGGGCAACAGCTGCTGTTTTTGCCAGGCTGTCATCTATTTGGTTGTTACTTTTTCGGCTTTATTTTTAAACAGTATAACATGGAGTACGGCAACACTGTACACGGGACAGATGGAGAGCAGAGCCAAGCAGACTTCCCGAGCCACCCTAAGAGAAGTGACTGGAGTTGGGGAGTGAAGCCAGATTGCCAGTTTGCTAAAAGCAAACAAATATCAATAAATCACAAATTAAGTGGGGAAAAGAAGAGTGAATAGAAAGTGGCCTGCGGAAGGCATCCTTCTGCCACTGAGTCTCAGACGTGGGGAGAGGGCGTGTGAGCTGAACTTGACAGGGGCTTCCAGATCGTGGGCCGAGGAGCCTGGATCTGTGGCAGAGATGACAAGAAGTGCTGACCGAGTGCTCCTGGGGCAGCCGGCGCAGTCCACATTCAGTGGGCGGAAGGCTGAGGAGCCTGCAGGAGTTAAAGGAAACGTAAAGCCACGTCTCTCTTATCTGGTAAGCTCCAGACTCTGTGCCAGCCAAGGTATCTCCCCGCTTCCTCTCTTGGGGAAAGAGTGGAAGTTAGAGAGAAGTGAGTTTATAGATCCCAGTATTTAAAAGGGGAAGGAAAGAAAATTTATCCTGTTAATTTCCAGCACTTGATGCAAACCAGACACAGGACAGAAACTGCTGCAGCCCCTGGGGCCTGCCTCAGTGTCCCATCTCCTGTAACGTCAGGGTCCACACTCCACAAGCAGGGTAGCCACTCGTGTTTGTCCTTTCAAAGTGGACTAGATGTGGTGACAGGTCCTTTTCATCCTTGGGACGGGCCCTTAATGCATTCACCTCTTTACTCGGATGACAACTCTGTCCCCCAAGGCTCCTGGGTCCAAGGAAAGCCACAAGGTCAGCTCTCAACCCTCATGATCCCTGTCCTCACCACCTAGTCTCTTCCTGTCCTCTGGTTCTAGCCCTGGCCTCTCCCCACGCACACACCCTCCCATCTTTCTGTTAATTGCTCAAATCTTAAATGTACAGGTTTGATGAATTTTGATGCCAGTAAACACTCCTGGACTCAGACCTTGACCATGTTCTAGAATATTCTGAGCACCCTTGATACCTTCTTCTTTCCTCCTGCCTATCAATACTCCCTTGAAAATAAGCACTACCCTATCTTCTGTCATGGGACAATAGTGTCACTATTTTCAAGGTCGTGTGGTGGAGTCCTGCCTATTCACTCTCATGTTTCCCCTGATGTCAGAGCCCTGAGATTTGTCTATGGTTGTGGCTTATGCCACAGTTCATTCTTTCTATCGCTGTACAATGTTCATGGCGTGACCATACCACAGTTTTTTTCTGTTGTTGGTGGACATTTGGGTCATTTCTCATTTGAGACCATATTGGAAAAAGCTTTGCAAGGATTCTTAGTGATGGTTCTTGGTGGACGTTAATGTCTTTGGGGTTTATACCCAGGAGTGGATGACTGGGCGCTATGTGCATGTCTACTCAGCTTTCATAAGTATTCCCAAACACTCTTCTGAAGTAGTTTCGAGAGTAATTTTAAGAGAGTTCCAGTTGCCACACACTCCCACCCATGCATGATGTTGTAGTTTGCTGTTCCAGTTGGTAAAGTGATATGTCACTCAGGTCTTATTGTTTTACATTTGCATGATCTTGTAATTTATCACCCATTTTGATCTCCTCTTTTGCAAAATGCAAGCATTTCCCCATTTTTAAAATGAGAAATCTGTTTTTTCCTGGTCTGTAATTTTTCTTGGTGTATTCTGGGTATGAGTTCTCTGACACTTTTTTCTTTCTCACTTTATAACTTACTTTTTATTCTCTTAATGGGATCTTTTGATTAACAGGAGGGTTTTTTAAGTTTTAATAAAGTCCAATTAGTCTTTTCATTGCTGCTCTGTGCTTTTTTCCATCCTGTTGACGGGTCTTCTTTGACTGCCCAAGGTCATGAGCGTATGTTCTCCAAGGTCCAAGGTTTTCTCTTAGCAGCTTTATTGTCTTATCATTTACGTTTAGGCCTATGATCCGTCTCAGATTAATTTTTCTTTGGTGTAAGGCAGAAGCCAACATTTATTTTTGTGATATCGATGTACATCCGACTGAGCACCATTTGTCGTAAGCGTGATTCTTCCCACTGCAGAGCAGCAGTTCCTTTGTCCCAAGTCACCATACACAAGTGCATTGATTTCTGGACTCTTCTGTTCTGTTGGCCTCTGTCTCTGCTTGAACCTATACCACTCTCTCATGACTGCGGTTTTACAGTAGTGTGAGTCCTCTAACTTGGCTTCTTCTGCTGTGGCTATTCTAGGTCCTTTTCCACATTTCCATATAGCATCAGAATCACTTGTCGGATTCTACACACACACACACACACACACACACACACACATACACACACGTGTTGAGGTTTTGATTGGACTTGCATTGAACCTATAGATCAAACTTGGGGAAACAGACATCTTAACATTACTGATTCTTCGATCCATGGATGACAGTACCACCATTTATTTAAGTCTCAATTTCTCCTGGCATTCCTTCCTACTTCTCAGTGTAGAGGTGGTGCCATGTTCACTGAATTTATTAAGTGTTCAATTCGGGGGGGGGATGCTATTGTAAGCAGTACCTTTATAATTTTATTTCCCACGTTTGTCACTAATGTATAGAAAAAAATAGTTGACTTTTGATCATTGATCTGTGCCCAGCAACTTCGCTAGTTTCATTTATTATTTCTAGTTTTGCCTTAACTATAATCTACTGGGGGAAGGATGACCTTAATCCCTCTGCACAAGGCTGGGCTTCCATAATGGCTCACTGGCTGTCCTGAAAACCTTCCCAGCAGAGGGAGGGGAAAGAGGACATCCCCAATCATTGGTCCCTCTGTAGGCATAACCACACCAAAGTGGCTCCCTCCCTTTGCCACAATTACAATGAGGATTTGCCTGTTTCCTCAGTGACTGAGAGGAGTCAGGCAGCAGGCCAAATGCAAATCACCTGTGGGTTCAAAGAGTCTAAACATAGAGGCCCCCTCCGTCACCTCTGAGGAGCAGGGTTTCCGCAGAGGCTGTGGCATAGGCTGCAGATGCAACACTGGGATGTTAGGAGACGAGGCTGGTACTGGTACCCAGGAGTGCGTCTGTGGAGGTTAGTTTGTGCCTTGGAACACCTAATACAACTGCTTGCCAAGTAGTCACCAAGATCCAAGTCAGGGCAACCCTTCTACTTGGCCCTCACAAGGATGCAGCGAGGCTTGTAGCCTGGCCCCTCTCTTCAGGATTGTGCTGCAGATAAGAAAGCAAAGCTCAAGCCCCAAGAAGAGGAAGGATGAGCTCCAAGACTTCCAACAGGCGCCTTCCCACTCTGCCTGGGCCTTGCCTCCCAGCTAAATGATAAAGGGGACTTAGTTGTCCTGTATAGCACTGCCCAGCTCTGAGGCTCTACCTTAGAAGCAGTCCAGAGGCTAAGCAAGAGGTGAAGACAGTAAGAGCAGTGAGGAATTAACTAGAAAGATCCAGCTGGGATGGAAGGTGGGAAGATTCATGGGGAGATTGGTCTTGAATGAGAACTTGGGCATGGGAAGAGTTGGGGGGATCGAGAGGAGGAGGCCCTCCACCCCAGAGTGTCTACTGTCTTTGCAAGGACCCTCTCTCCATCTCTCACTACCCCAGGAGGTGACCTTGGTATAAATCAGAGGCGGAAGGAACATAAAAGATGGGTGGGCATTGCAGAGAGAATGGGTGAGGACCCGTCCATAGGTGGACAAGGTTGGTTCACACTGTGGCTGGTGGTTTGGGCACCTGGCTCAGGCTCAGGAGCCCATGCACAAAGGTCTAGTAGACTTACAGCTGTCCCTGAAAAGTCCATGGAGAAATCGTGGGTATCACAGATGCCTGGTCCTTTCAATCCAGCGATGCAAAGACCACTGGGGTCATCTGATATTGACCAAGCACCTCCCTCGTGCCAGGCCCAGGGCTGGGGGCTGGGGATATGAGGATAAGTAAGACACAGATTCTGCCTGAGGGATTGTTTATGCAGTGGTGGGATGGCTGCTATGGCGGAGCTGAGTTCAAGATCATGGGAGCACCCAGCCAAGCTGTGGGGCGGGGATGGGGCTGATGCTCCAGCTACAGAGGGAAGGTGATGCTCAAAGGTCACTCTGGAGAGGTTCACAAAGTGTCAGGGGCAATGCAGAAAATGGGCACCTGGAAGCAGTTCCACAGAGCAGTGGTTCTGATGTTGGCATTTCCAGAATTTCATGTGGAGCCAGAAGAGAGAGAGTGCATCTGCACCTCTGAGTGTTCCCAAGATGGACTCAAACTGTTATTTTATTCTCAGCATCTTTCAGCTTTCTCCTAATAGGGGTTAAGCAAAGAACTCCCAGAGGTACGAGCTGCCTTCCAGCTCAGCCACTGTGAGGCCACACCCTCGCGGTCAGGTCTGAGGCCCCTGCCTGTGTCTAATCATGGTGCCTGGTCCTGGTCTCTTGCACCTGCCCAAGATCCCACCTGGAGCGATAGAACCATCCTTGGGAGACAGGCTGAGTATGGCTTGAAGCCCTTTGCCCTTGACAGTGCCATGCTGAGTGAGGACTTCGTGAGCCAGGGAATGGGAGGGCCGTGAGGGCTCTGGCAGGGAAGGGGCAGAGACGCACAGGGTGAGGCACCCAAGCTGGACATCTGGGCCTTGACCCTGCTTGGCAGAGAGTCTGACACTCCTGGGCGGGGCCAGGAGCCGGTGTGAGCAAGGGGTAGCTGGAGGTGGGTGACTGCTGGGAGAAATGGCCTGGCGCAGGTGGGGGCAAGGCCAGGGTGCAGTGCACAGCAGGCAGTGACCTCCTTCAAGTCTGGGGGGCTGTCCCCACCCCGAACCCTCACCAGGGCTGTGGCACCAGACCCCATGGACTCCTGCCTGTGCGGTCGTCTCTGCCTAGAGGGGTATCTGGTCAGTCCTCTTCAGCCTCTGCACAGGTGGTGCTAAGGTTGACAGCACCCACGTTCTGTCCCATTCCATGGCCTGTGTGTGGTAGGGGATGGGGGGACACAGTCACAAAGCGCTTCCTGGGTCTGAGCAGAGGGTCTCAGGAACCTGCAGAGCTGGCCTCATCTGGGGCCTGCTTCCCTTCCTCTCCTGGCTGGGCGCCCTCTCCTGGTCGCCAGCACCTGTGACTCCTGATTTGCCATCTCTCATCTGGAAGGTCCCAACTTGTTTCCTTCTGCCTCCGTCACTGCTCCCCATCTTCAAGTTCAGGCTGTAACCCCTCACGTCCTCCCGGGGTCTCTGCAGTCCCCTTCTCTGCTGCAGGGGCAGATCCCCAGATTCCAGAGTTGCCTCTGGTCATGGGCCTGTTGCCCCCTAGAGACTGCAAGTTCACGGAGGAGGGAAGTGTCCCCGTCCTGCCTCCTCCCGGCCCCTGCACCTGCCTGGTGCACCGTGGAACCCAGTGCCCCAGGGTGAAAGGAGCACTGTGGTCCCACCTGGTGCTTCCCCCAGGTAAAAGTTCCAGGCCCAACTTTCCTGACCTGCTCATGTGACTTTGACCAAGGTGGGGACCTTCAGCAAGCCACTCCCTGCCCCCACAGGGAAGCACTACAGTCACAAAGGAGGGAGCCAGGCTGGTGGGTGGGGCGAAGACAGGAACTCCGCAGAGTCCAGGTGACAACGGGTTATGTCATGGATTTATGCAGCTCCCTGGGCTTTTCTGAGCAGAACGGAACAAAGGCTTCGAGGAAACGTGATGTCAGAGAGAGATGTGGGCCCAGGATTAGGAGGAGCTGCCTCTCTTCAGGCCATGGGTGGGGGATAAGCAGGTGTGTATCGTATTCATTTTTTGCCACCTTGCTTGTCTGGAATATTTCATAACAAATTCTTAAAAGAAAGAGGCGCCTGGGGCCATGGTAAAGGAGGTGGCTCTGGAAAAGCCGGAGGGAGGAAAGGCAGGCCACCTGGAGTGTAGGTGGGAAGAGGGGCAGGGTTCCAGCAAGGGGACAGAAGGAGGTGCATGGAAAACCCAGAACCGTGAGTCACGGCTCTGTCGGGAACTTGCCAGAGCGTGGGACAGGGACCATGCCAGGGCCAGGACAGAGCCAGGGGTGATGTCATTGTGGGAGTGGACAACAGAGGCACTTTGATCCAGTTTGCAGGGATACAAACGCGTGTCTTCTGTGGCCTACCAGGCCCCTGGCTCTATGTCCCTGCTGTGTCTTTGCTCCAGGCGCTTACACGGGTGGTTGGGGGAGGGTAGGAATTCCCTCTATCATCACCCTCGTTTCCCACCTGAGAAATGGGCTGCACAAGGATACCAGCCTGGAGATGTGGATGATCGGTGCCACTTGTGCCTGCAAGAGGGCTGTGCACTGGTTTGTCCTAACAGGCTCGCTCTGAGTCTCCTGGGGGACTCCATGCGTGCAGGGTGGAGGCCTGTCTGCTGTGGGCGGGGGATCCCAGGTGGGCACTCTCTTGACCTGAGAGTGGGAGTGTGAGCTGAGGGCTGGTGACAAGAGCCGGTGGTGCCTGCTAGGAGCTCCTGGCACTGCAGGCAGAGGCAGCATGAGTCCTGGGGAGGGAGGGACCTGTGGGCCCTGAAGTGGGCGGCATGTCAGGAACTAGCTACCGTGGTGGGTCTGCCCCCACCTGTGGCTCAGTCCACCAGAGCTGCAGAAAAGACCAAGGAGGTCCTCTGTTTGAGAGTGACAAGGTGACCACATATGTTGGTCTCTGCCCCTCTCGTCACCCCCACCCTGCCACCATGTGACAGTCAGGGAAAAGCCCAGCTTCACAAGGACAACTAGAACACAAGAATAGATGACAGCAGGTGAGGGGTGTCAAAACAGAGGCTGGGAGTCTATGGCCGGTGATTGAATGTTCACTTAACAAGAAAGCAGAAGTCCAAGCCAGGGTGCTGAAGAGAAGGCTCTAGAAGCATTTGCCCACCCTCCCTTTCCTCAAACCTGCCTCAGCAGTGTTAGGTTCTGCGAAGGTGAGGTGAGGAATGGATTCGAACACTTGGGACTTGTTGAAAACCTGTGTTAAGAGTCAGCCCCAGGTCCCCCTTCTCAACTCCCAGCATCCCCTTGGTCGGAGACTAGAAGTTGCTTTTCCAGAGGAAACCATCCAGAGAAGGTCTGAACTCAGAGAGGCTGCACACAATGAGGGCAAGTTTAAGCACTGTACTCAGAATAGAAGAATTTATTTAAAGTCAGCACCCTGAGCACTCTCCATCCTGGGCTCCGGGAGTTCAGGCAGCCTGGGCAATTCCCTAGCAGGTGACTGACTGACTCGGGAGGAAAAGGAATGATATACATTTACCCAAAGAGATTACTAGATCCCTACCTAAACCCCTGTAGAGAAATCACCAACTTTCTAGTGTCTCACTCTTACGTGTAAATGACAGTCAAGGATTACGCGATATCTGTAGAAAGGACATTTCTGAGAGAGAGAGAGAGAGAAAACATAGGTAAACAAAAAATTAAAAAGGAGCCAGAAGGAATAGGGCCAAGTCCAGGAGTGGAAGAAAATATCCATAAAACTCTAATTGATATCTTCAGAGAGATAAGGGGAGATAATGTATCCATAAAACCAGAATGGGAGGTTATAAAAAGGGAACATCAAAAGAATAAGGGAGAACTCTAGGAAATTAAACATACAATGTCAGAAATTAAAAATGCAGTAGAAGGTTTGAGAGACAGAATTGAAGGACTTCATTAGAATATTGGAAGAGAAGACATAGAAAGAGGGATAGAAAAAACTGAGGATACTAGGAGGCCAATGCAGGAGGGCCAGCAGGAGGACTTCCAGAAGCAGAGAACAAAGACCTCCAAGAGGAGGAATTTATCAGAGAAGTTCTGCAAGAAAGCTGCCAGGTCTGACTTCTGAACTTCATAAAGGAACACCATGAGTGGGCAGAACCTCCCCAAGAGGCACCATGGTGGACTTTCAGAATACTGAAGATTTATAAAACTTTCAGAGAGGAAAAAGTGGTGACTTACATACAGAAATTTGAATACAGAATAGCCTTAGACTTTCCACCCATGTCCCTGGTATCTAGAGGACCTGGGGACAGTGCATTCAAACTTCCAGAGAAACATAGCCTGTGCCTCACTGTTCTGTTCACTTCCAGATGGACCATGGAGAGGGAGGGAGAATCAGACCCTTTGGGATAGATATGGTCTCAAAAGCTGAACCTCCTAGAGCTCTCTTCTCAGGAAGCTACCTAAGGAAGATTTATATCTTGAGACAAGAGTAAATAAAAACAAAAACGATATGTGTGTGTTGGGCAAAATAATGGTCCCCAAATATGTCCACCTCCTAATCCCCAGAGCCTGTGAAAACATTGGGGTACATGGCCAACGGGATTCAAGATGGTGGATGGAGAACTGATTGCTGATCAGCTTGCCCTGGGATGGAGGTTGTCCTGGGTTATCCGGGTGCACCCTGTGTAAACACAGGTGCTTTGGTGAGGGAAAGAGGGAGATAGGAGAGCAGGTCAGAGTAATGGAAGAGTGTCCTCCCCCAGGGTCCAAAGGAACACAGCTCCACCAACACCTTGGTTTTAGCCCAGTGACTCCCATTTGGGCCCCTGACCTCCAGAACCAGAAGATAATAAATTGGGATTGTCTTAAGCCACTTGGTTTGTGGTCATTTGTTAGAGCAACTGTAGAAACCAGTGCAGTGTGTTCGGGGTCTGATGTAAGAATTTCCAGGTGAATTCTTACATCCTGAGTGCTAGACTCAGGAGCAGTTGGTCCAGACTGGAGTTGGAGATGAGGAACTCCAGAGGAAACATTGCCACTTGAGTCCATGGACTAAACTGTTTCCGAAGGGATTTGAATAGCTCTGGCAGTCAGTTGGTATGCAAATAGATATCAGGTGTGTACGAAGCCATTTTAACACTAGCAAAGATGAAAAAGTTATGCAAGAAAGGAAATATTATCATGTGGCTCATCCATGAACAACACTTACATCATCACCACACTGTGAACACTGACAGTTGATTTTACTAAAAATGGTAGGAAGATACAGAGAACAGAACTGTGTGTTTACTGGAGGTGGAGATGGGGCCAAAAGAAAGAGAAAGCCTCATTTCCATTATGGGACACTGAGACCCAATGTGTCAGAGTGTAATACCTGACAACAGTAAGGTTACCACGTGCTGTGAGCTGGACTGTGTCTCTCCATAATTGATATATTGAAGTCCTGACCCCAGGAGGGTTGTATTTGGAGTGGGGACATTGTCAAGGCTTAATGAGGTCATAAAAGTAGAGCTCAGATCCCATAGGATGAATGTTCTTATAAAGAGGAGACACCAGAGAGCCTGCCCTCCCTACCATGTGCACATAGAGTGAGAAGATGGCCCTCTGCGAGCCGAGAAGAGAGCTCTTATTAGAAACCAATCGGCCAGCACCTTGACCTTGGAATTCCACCCTCTAGAACTGTGGCAAATAAATCTCCGTTGTTGAAGTCACAAGTCTGTGGCATTTTGTTATGGCAGCCTGAGCTGACTGATGCATCATGTTATTTAGAAATATGACAATAACGAACAGAAGAGATGGCTAAAGCAATTGAGAGTGGTTATCTCTAGAAATTGAGATTTAGTGTGAGGAGAGCTAAATTACTTTTCATTATTAGATTTTTCTTACTTTTGATTTTTTCAAAGCATATATATGTGTTTGATTTAAAAAAAAAAAAAAGTTAAACAAGTAAAATTGGTAAAGGAAATTTAGGATTCTAATCCGGTCTCCAGTTCTGTGATTAGCACAGTGCTGAACTGTGGGCTGTTTTGGAAACAAAATGTCTGCCCAGGGCAAGGTCCAGTCTTTGCATGCACTGTCTACATCATCAGTGGTGAAGCTTCTTCCCCAGAAATCCACAGCAAACATCTTCTTAAATGATAAAATTGGTCCAATCCATGGCCAGAGAGCTTAGATGAACAGATTGGTTTAAGTCAACCATGACCTACCTCTGAAACACTGTGGCTGTGTGTGGTTGGGGGTGGGTGATAAGCTGGAAGGAATTTAGGATTCTTTTACTAAGTACAAGGGGAGATGAATGATGGATGCCTTAAAATAGTAAATGTCCACTAAGAATATGTTCCTTTGGAGAGTATTTTCTTTTGTCTTCTTGAGTTGCTGGTGCCTAGTGATACTTGGGATTGATTGGTTGGTTGGTTGAATGGCATTTGGGGTAAAAGTTAACTTTTGCTCTATGTGATCCATAAGGTACGAAAGTCTAGGTATAAAGATCATGACTTGATGAGGGAGCTAAGAGGGAGTGCATTCCACAGGACCCAGGGACTTGGAAACATGAAGAATGCAAGATGGGGGCGAGCCTAAAGCCACATCTTCTTAGGGGAAATGATCAAAACCCTGACACAGTTGGATATGATCAAAAATTTCAGCCTTGGGCAGTGTGACTGAGGGACTCCTAGATGTTTCCCCCGTGCCCAGCTCCTCCCTACCTACTGCAGATGACTGACACCATTAGAAAAAATTCACTTTTGAAAGAAATCCCATCACTTGTGAAGACTGGCACACTTGGCTGCCGGGTTGGCCAGATCTTTCCTAGACAGCTGTCATGGGGAGCTAGGGCATGGGCAGGAGGGAGGAGGCATCTGCAGAGGTGTGGCCATGGACCTGGGGCACAGCTGGGAGGAGGTGGCACCTGCTGAGCACTGAGTGAGGCGGGGGCAGTGCAGCACCTGAGGCCCCAGAGCATTAACCTTGCCCTGGTCCTGCTCAGGGGAGTGCACATCTCTAAACCACAGCTAGCTGTCTTGCCAAGTGTACTTGATTCCTGTGCTCTGACTGATGCCCACAGCTGGAGGAACACTTGGGACAGGAAGGCCACTGTCCAGAACATCCCCTGTGTCTGCTCTCACCAACCGAGCCAAATGCTTTGCTGGGCGCAGCTGGCTTAGTTCCCAAACCTGTTTTTTGCCAGTGAAACTTGCTATTGTAATTATGCAATTTAATTAAATGATATACAAACGAATTAAATACTTTTGCAAAATAAAGAAGAAAAGGTTGTTTCTTTGAAAGACTTTTAAAAATATGTTTTGTTTTTAAATGCTGTTGAGTTAGATGTAGGTAAAACAACTATGATTGGGAAAATATCCAAAAAGATCTAGTAATTTTTTCCTTCATTTTCTTTGTTTCTCTCCACCACCCCCAAGTTTTGGGGCTTGATTTGCACACGCTATGCAGATGCTCTACCATGAAGCTAAACCCCCAACCTTACGTTCAGATTATTTTGCAAATATATTTTATTTTTCTTTTCACTGGGGGTGGGAAACAACTGAAATGGAATTGGAGGCAATGTCATGTGTGTGTGATTTATGCACAAAAGATAGTAAGGACAATTCCATTCAGGAGATGCAGCGTTAAAGAAAAGGCCTTGGCTTGGCATTGGAAGTTTCGTGGGTGAATGTACAAGCACCTGCTACCTCGGCACACAGGCAGCGGGCTTTGGCTCCTGGAAACCAGTTCCCATCCCTCGGGATCAGAGCCTGGTGTGCAGAAAGGGCTTTCATTTCTGGGCTGGAGATGCTTCGTGGGGTGGGTTTCTGGCAAAATTGGAAATAGCCAAGGGGAAGCAGGAAGAAAGTTGGATGGCCTCAGCCCGGCCAGTCCCTCTGTCTCTGGCAGAGTTTTCTCCAGGGGCCCTGAGCCCGATGCAGTCCAGCCCCCGCTGCTCCCTCTGCCCTTCCTGGGACCAGGGCAGTGGGACGAGTGCTTTCACAGCGGCCCAGCCCAGCTCTGAATCAGGGCTGCATCTCCTGCTTCCCTTCGCAGGGCCTGGTCCTCACTGCCCTGAGCCGTCCTGCTGGGTCCCTTCCTTCCTTACAGCTTTGACCCTACCTCTCCATGTCCTCCCCACCCGTCCAGACTCTACTCACTGTTTGCTGTCTCCAGAGAGGCCTCCCTAAGAAGCTCGCCTGCCCCAGCTCACGGCATGTGCCACCTCCATCCTCAGCCCTCACCAGAGTCCCCTGGGGAAGCGCATCTCCCCTGAGCTGTGGACACGCAGTTCTGGGGCCTCTTACTGGGTTCAATTTCACACACGCCACCCACCGTCGCCACTCTGCAGCCCTGCACAGGTTCCACCATGAATACCCCTGCTAGGGACTTAGACAGGGTGACTTGTGACAGTGAGGAGGACACCGTCTAGAACCTGGGTCCCAGTACTAACGGGGGGTTGTGGGGCTTCAGATCAGCTTAGTTCTTTCCAGCAACTTTTAGCCAGAGAAGTGAAGGTCCTGAAATGGGAGGCTGTGTTGGGGAGGGAGAGACAGGAGGTTCTAGAAAGCAACAACATGTGGCAGCAGCCCCTGCCCTCCAGATCTGCAAGGGGAGCTGGCAGGAGGAACGGGGGTACATGAGGTATGAAATGCCCATCGGGTGACCTGGATACGGGATGTCCCGGCAAACTCCCTGCTGGAGGTGGGAGTGTACAGAACCCAGCAAGCCGAGTTCTCACATTTCCCGTGAGGCAGTTGTGCTTCCGCTGGGGCCTGTGCTGTGCTGGTTGCCTCCCTCTGGACCATTTCCGACACCTCCTGTGGAGAGGGGAATGGGTGCTCCAGGGGACATCTCCCGTGTCATGCCATGGCAGCTCCAGAGGAGTACTGAGTTTTCCCAATCCCCGAGGGTGGGGGGACACTGTGGTGGGTGACACATCCTGGTTGGCACTGTCTGCTGTCCCAGGTAGCTATCAGTAGTGTCACCTTGCACACTTAAATGAGTCCTGCTTGGGAGAAACATGTATAACCTACTGACGCTCCACTCTGGGTGGGATCTAATCCTAGGAAGAGCCTAGAAACCATGGGTATAAATTCTGAGGCAGCTTCTCCCAGGCGGCTCCTCCCCTTTCCAAACACACCTGTCTACTCCTGGTTCTTCTCTGAGAGAAGAAAAGACTGGCATTAAGTATGCCTATCATGCTGGACACCAGGTGAAGGTAGAACTTTCTGGAAAGCAGGTGTAGAGTCTAAAGGAATCTAACAGGATTCAGGCCACCAGGAACTAGGACAAAGGACTAAACCAACAGAGGCAAGAAGAGGTACCCAGGGGAGACCAAGGTTGCAGAAGACAGGGCCGCCTGCCTCCCAGTGCACAGTCTGAACTGGGAATCCCACCTGGGGCCTGACCCTTGCCTGTGTTCCCTCTGGTTTCCCCTCCCAGGACTTTCCCAAGAGGCAGCCTCAAAAATCCCAGCCCCAGTTGGCAGCAGAACCAGGAAGCAGGGCTGGGGCTACCACCCTGGGAATTCTGCAGCGCGCACCCAAGCTCATCAGCAGATGGTATCAGCAGGAGCCCTCTGTGAACTTCAGCAAGCAGCAGGGCCCCACCCCTCACCCGCCGGGAGCGGTCCTGCAGCCTCTGAGAGCCCCAGACACCTAAGCCTTATTTCTTTTCCTTGTGTTGTACAGAGAAGTTTTTTCCTTTCTCCACATTTAAACTATTATTGGATATTATAACACTGAATATTCTTTGCCCACCACCATAGCAGTGGGGACATTGGGGCAGGTCTGGGTGGCCTTACCCTCTCTCCCCACAGCTCCAGGCCATCCTTGCTGGAGGCCCTTGCTCAGATCTGCCCGGCCCAGGAACACCTCCCTGAGGCCAGAGAAACTAAAATGTGCATGACTGAGCAAGAACCCGGTGAAGCAGCCTGACCAGGGAGATTAGGCCTTTGTCAGCTCCCCTCCCCTCCCGCTTCCCCTCTCCTCTTCCCTCTTCTCCCCTCCTCTCCTCTCCCCTGGCCCAGGCTCCACTGTTGGCCTTGGCTGTGGGCTCAGCCTTCCCTCTTTCTCAGGGCTATTTTAAGATCTAGGCCAAGGTCACAGAAACTCAGACTTATAAGGGCCATCTCCCCAAAGCAATGACTGAAGGAGGATTCAGTTGCTTTAGAATACCATCTCCCTGGACACACACACACACACACACACACTCCTCTTCTCTCTCTCTGAATCAAACCAGACCAAACTGGCCTCATGCTCTGGTGGGCCAAGTGGAACGACTCAGACCCCAGTTCACTCTACAGCCATCTGCTGGGCTTCCCCAAAGGCCCCACCTGCCCAGTGGGGGCAGTTCTTGGCTTGCAGGAAAAGTGAGCAGGAAGAACAGGGGGCCCCATACACCCCTCTCTCCTTACCCCTCCAGGTTCCTGGGTTATTACCTTATGTCTCCCAGTTTTGGTGTCTTTGATGCCCTGGGTGAATAATGTTGGTGAATCGTTCACACTAGGGTTTACATTAGGGCTCACTCTTTGTATTGTATGTTCTAGGGGTTTTGATAAATGTGCAAGGACACATGTCCACCATTAGCATGTCACCCAGAGTATCATACTGACCCGCCTTTCAGTACAGCCTGTGCCCCACGTCATTCCCTATTCTGTACGCATTCACCTTCTTACCCTCCACCCCTGGTAACCACCAATCTCTATATTGTCTCCACAGTTCTTCCTTTTCTAGAATGTTATATTGTTGGAATCATAGACTATGTAGCCTTTTTAGACTGCCTTCTTTCACTTAGCAATATGCTTCTAAGATTCCTCTGTGTCTTCTCACTGGTTGAGACAATATCGTTTTTTATCACTGAATAATATTCTGTTATCTGGATATACTACCATTTATTTATCCATTCACCTATTGAGAATGCATGTTGGTTGCTTCCAGTTTGGGGCAATTATAAATAAAACTGCTATAAATATCTGCATGGATTTTTTAGTTTTTAAAATGTGGACATGAGTTTTCAGTACGTTTGAGCCAATTCCCAAGCGTGCTTGCTGGATTGTATGATGGGCCTGCTTTTAGCCTTGGAAGGAGCTGCCACGCTGTCTTCCAAGGTGACTCTACTGTGAGAAATGGAAAGTCTGGTGGTCCATTCTCAGAATGCAGCACTTAGCCTTCAGTGTAAAACAGGGATGTAAGAACAGCAGCAGGAGGGGAGAGCAGAGTGGAAAGTTACCAGCAGGTCACACCCAACTGTGACAAGTTCACAGCCCCTTGACAAACAGGGGGAAGGACCAACCTGACAGAGATAAACAGCAAGATGCTCTCAACCCAGAAGAACTTTGTGCCTTAAGAGACAAAGGAAGGTGAGGATAGCTAAAGGTTCATCTCCTTAACTAACCAACAGGAGACAGTAAAACCTAGAAGAGTCTACACCCCACAATACTCAGCCAGTGAGAACCCGGGAAGGGACCTCGTGCACTGGGGAATGCATGCTGATTGCAGCCGCTGGGTGTGCCTGCTTCCTCAGACAGGCAGTAAGATCCCCACTTTTGCTCTGCCTCCTGTGTCTTAGTCCATTCTTTGGGTGTGGGCAGGTGAGCGTGTCTCTCACAATACCATCTTGCATTCCTAAGGTGGCTAATTCAATATCAAAGGAAGAGCAAACTTCAACCCATCCAGCTTAACCTTTAAAAGATTCTGTGAGGAGTGACCCTGCCTTCTTGTCACCAGAGACCCTCTGCTAGCCAACCCCCAGGGTCTCCAAGTCCAAGGCTGATTGGCTGACAGTGACAGCTCATCCCACCAAGCTCTTCCTACCAGTGCTGAGCTGCCTCCATCCCCCAAAGCACTTTCTGTGGACACCAGCTCACTATGTGCTGGCCCTTTGTCAGGCACTGGGGACCTGGCAGTAAGCACAATAGTTGGGATCCTCCCCTCCTGCTGCTGACCTCCCAGGGAAAAGCTAGGCTCACTGGCCTCACCTGAGGCCCAATACCAAGTATGCCCTCCATTTTCTGATCTAATTCTTGCTTCATCCATGTGAGGTTAGAGGTAGGTGTCTTTAGTGCGCCCGTTTTGCTGGTGAAAATCTGATGCACACAGGTTAAGTTACTTGTAAGGTCACACAGCTGCTAAGTGGAAGGGCCAGTCTGGTTCTAAACCATCAGACATTATGGCCTCCTTGGAGCTGCAGACCTTGCCACAGAGACCATCATCTGGCCATCCTGAGGGAATCTCCCAGGTGGGTCTCTGCTTATGCCAGTCATCCTTCAACATCAATGAGCCCTGGTCCCAGTCATAGATGCCTGCTGGGTGACTGCCATGTGCTCATCTCCCAGGTGCAGTGGGGTGATGAACCCCAGGCCCCCACGCCTCCTTCCTATCTGTAAGCCTCCCGAGAGGAGTTTGCAGCTGGGAAGCACACCTTCTAATGTCTGCATTGCCAGCCAGTGGCAGAGACCCCTGGGCATGGCAGAGACCCCTGGGCATGGCAGATACCCAATATCTGGGTCAAAGTTATTCTACCTGCCTGGAAAGCATCACCCAAACGTTAGTTAATAATGATGTTGATATTAGTGTTGTTGCTGTTATTCTATTAGCTTTAATTCTCAACTATTAGTCTTTTTATTGCTCCTGAAAGTCACAAGCAATCCAGAGGTGGAGACATGGTGTTTGTGGTCACACATTCGCAGACAGACGCTGGCTTCCCACCTTTCTATGTCTAACTGCATCCAAGGCAAAGAGAAGAGGGGATGATGATCAGGAAACACGGGATGTCGGAGAAAGCCTTGGCTAACAGCACAGTCTGGTCAAGGGCCAGCCGTTTCTCCTGGGGCTGCAGGCGGGAGCCGGAGCCCCCGCTCTTTGAATGCTGCTTCCATTTAATTTTGCCTGTCTGGGAGAACCAGGAGCATCTGTCCCACAGCGGCTGGCCCTTGACAGACAGTGCCGCTGGTCACAGAGCCAAGAGCTGGGGAGACAGAGCTGGATGATGCCCTTTGGCCCATTTCCAGCCATGCCTGGAGATTTGAGAAAACAAGTCATTAGTCTCGAATATTCCTTAATGATCGAATGGGAGCCAGACAAGCCAGGCATAGGTTTTGCCAGCACCCAGGTCAGTGTCTGGGAAGTTCCCTGGAGTGACTGAGAACCTTGTCCTGGCTGAGGGTGTTCCTGGCGCCTCATTTGCCCTGAGGCACCTGGTAAGTTGGTGGGGGAAGAAGGCAACTGTTGCCTCCAATTGCAAGTTTATTATTTGTTTGAGCTAGAAAGATCATTGAGATCAGTCCCCCTTTACAGAAGGGAAGAGAGAGAAGCAAGGCTTGTTCAGAGCTCCTGTTGAGTTCCTCCCCAGGCCTGTTTTTTTTTTTTTTTTTTTTTTTTTTTTGCTTGCAACACTATTTTTTGAGATTTAAAGCACATTATTCCAAGAAAAAAAAAAAATCCAGGACACTGAAAAAAAATTACTCATGCTATTTATTCACTCTCACTCAGAGAAGTTGTTAGTTCTAATGACCTTTCCAAATTAATAAAATCTGTAAACACTCAATTGTTTATTGCGCACACTGAGGTGCCCCTCTGAATGGCTGCGGGGAACTGCAGGCTGCCTGGAATCTTTAGCTCCAGGGCTCTGCAGCCAGCACACGAACTCTGCACCCTGGGCAAGGGAGCTGCGTTTAGCGTTCCCAGGCAGCCCAGCAACCACCCTGTGCTCCGCCCATGGCACACATAAGGTGCGAGTAACAATCCCTGTCCAGTCACTTGCAGACATGGACGTAAAACAGTACCTAAGCAAGGGCTGGGTTGCTGGCCACGGCATTCAGAGAAAGCAACATTGGGGGGATCTAGAAAGTCCCCGAGAGATGTGGGATTTGATGTGAGCCCAGAAGAAAGAATAGGATTTGGGTCAGTTTGCCCAGGAAGAGTAAGATTGAGGGTGTCATTGAGGCCCACGTGTCCACATGGAGAGTGAGCCAGTTGGGGACATGCAGAAGGTGCTATCCTTGGAAAGAGATCAGGTTCTGGAGGGTGATGGTGTCTAGACTTCACCATGTGGGTACAAGAGAATCCTGCCTCTCAATGTTCCGACCCCCGTGTGAGACTGTACTGCCCGAACACCATGCTTGCCAGCCATGGGTTTCCCTGGCCAAAACCAAATTACCCTTGCAATTTGTTCAACCTCATTCAAAGAAACTGTTAGTACTAGTGGTCTTTCCAAGTTAGCGAAATCTGTAAGGACTCAATTGTTTATTGCACACACTGTAGTGTGTCCTTTAGTCCTGGTGACCGTCTTTCTGTCCAAGCTTGTGAGTGACACTGTCCACTCTGATTTCCAAGATGAAGAGGACAGAAATTTCATAGGGAAAAGCTGTGCCTGTTATATTGCTGGTGCAAGGGGATTTTTAAAAATTGAGGTAAAATATATATAACAGAAAATTTACCATTTTAAACCATTTTTAGTGTGTCGTTCAGTGGTGTTAAATACATTCACACTGCTGTGCAACCATCGCCATTGCCCATTTCCAGAACTTTCCATGTTCCCCAACTGGAACTCCCTCATCCAATGCTAGCCGCCACGCCACCCCCAACCCCCCACAACCACCTTTCCGCTTTCTGTCTCTACCAGTTTGACTCCAAAAGTGCAGTCACACAGGGTGTCTCTTCTTGTGACTGGCTTCTTTCACTCAACACTACGTTCTTGAGGTTCGTTCATGGCACAGCATGGGTCACAATTTCCTTCTTTTCAAGTTAAATAATGTTCCCTTGTATGTATGTATGTGCCACCTTTGGTTTACCGGTTCAGCTTCCGTTGGACACTGGGTTGCCTGGTCCTTCGGGCTATCGTAAACGCTGCTGTGGGCGTGTGTGCATGACATGTTTGAGTGCCTTATGGGAGGTATGTGAACTGAAAAAAAAAATGCTCCAGACTTTCAAATGATGAGGCCTGATTACTGGCCCTCACTGCTGCCGCTCCCCAAGGAGCCGATTGCCACCTGGCTCTTGCACCTGCCTTAGACTCTTGCACCTGAGCAGAGGTTCGCCTTCCTCTCAGCCAGGGCCACAGACTGAAGGCCAGGCCTGCATGCCACACCACACAGAGCCCCCTGCTCTGTGCTGAAGCCCGTGCCAAGACCTCTTTGCCTTCACTTCTTATCCTAAAATACATCAGTCAGGCTGCATTTGTCCCTCGCTGAAGTAGCAAGTGCTTTGTACCCTTGCGTGGTAAGTCCTTTCCCTCACCTTCTAAAATGTATTTAGCCAAGAAAAATCACTCAGGCACAGTCCCCTTCCCATCCACCATCTTCCCCTCCCCTGCTCCCTCCAAAAACGTACGCATGTGTCTCCGCAGAGCTAAAGGGCATCCTGTCGCGAAGCGTCACTACTTCTGTGCATTAATTGCCCAAACTCACATTACAACACATTAAAGCAGTGACACACTCCGGCAGAAGGCAGGAGAAGTCGCGGTGCAGCTTGGCATTGTCATTAACTCAAGTCTTTGGTGTCAACTCCCTCCCGCACCAAGCGTTCCCGCCTGGCCTCCTCGTCAACCTCCGCAATGCATTTTCTGGCCTTTGTTGGTTTGTGTCAGCTCTTGAACATTATTTAAATGTAGTTTGGGGGGTCCATGAATGCAATTACCATTGTGTTATTATTCAGGGCCAGATTGTTAAGATGCAGGCAGCTGTACAAGGAGATGCCCTGCGCTGCGAGGTCCAATTTAGGAGGGCCTCCGGAGCGCGCGCAGGGTTGCTAGGCAACCCCATGCTACAGAAGTGGAGGCCTCTCTCCGGAGTGGGAAGAAGCCCGGCGCCTTCAGGGAATTGGAGGCAGTGGTCAATCCGAGACTGGCACGGCGCCGGGAGCGGGAGGAGGCGGCGTGGGCTGAGCCTACAGGCCTGCGGGAGTGGGGGCGCCCACCCAGCTAGCACATGGTGTTCCCGGGGAGGGAAGAGCTGCTGGGAGCGGGAATGCGGAGAAGGTGCAGAAGCCTGAGGTCGGCCAGGAGCGCGCCGAGGGATGCCCAGAGCAGATGCTAATGTGCTTCTCCATCCCTTTCTTCTCTTTGCAGGAAATGAGCAGGTTGGCCGAAAAGCTGGTGGCCTGAAATTGAAGACTAAGGCGTTGGTGCTTGTGAGTATGAATTTTGCTTGTTTGGTTGTGTGGTGTCACAGCGTTCCTGGCCAGTGTGCAAGTTTCCCTGTCAGGGAAAAGAAGCAAGACCTGGGAGGAATTGGCTTTGGATTCTTCTGGAAGGTGTCTCTTTCTGGGTGGGTTGGACCCTGGCATATAAGGCATCAGATTGAAAGAGGAGACTTGGAACCCTGGCTCTGTCCTCCAAGTGGAGGACCTTCCTGTTGGCTTCATAAGACAGTCGCTCCCTTGGCCTGCTGGTGGGTGACTGGGCAGAGCAGGACTCCTCTGGGAAAACAGGGGGGAGCTTTCACACAGTTCTAAGTTTGCTGCTAGGCCGACCCTATTTATAACAGTAAATTCTCATCTAGACCATGTTATAGCGTGTTAAACTAAGAGCAGTCATATGTACGATCCCTCTACCAGCCTGAGATCCTTAGTTACCTGGGGCCAGGCATTACTGCAGGCTCTGAGCAGGCTAGGAGAGCCAGCAGCCGAGGCTCTGTTTTGGAGGAGCTCCCAGTGTGGGAAGAGAAGACATCGACATCTGAGACAAATAAAGAGCTCTCTGGAAGGGCACGTGGCACAGACGGAGGGACTGGTGCTGCAGAGTGAGGGAAGATTTCCTGGGGAGGAGACTCCTGACCTGGGGTGGAGGAGCAGGCCTTTCCAGGGAGGCAGGACCAGGGCCAGAGGCCCCTCCCAGAACCTGGACAGGCCTGTGTGGAGTGCAGCGCATGGTTCTGAAGGGCTGTGAGATTGTCAGGTGCTGAAGGTTTGGAATAGCTTCTTGAACAGTCCAGATGCAAAGAACCAGGATGCAATGAAGAATCCCTCATCTCTGCAAATAAAATTAAATTTCTGATAGTTTGTCTGCTGCTACATGTGGAAATGACTGCATGGATTTTTCACCGAACTTGACATTGTACTTGAGATCAATGCATACATACACTGGATAGACTACAGGAAACCCTGTACTGGGAATCTGCCCTAGGTCTGAGAGACAGAGAGTAAGTCTTCTCCAAGCAGTGGCACCTGAGGGCCACCAGCACCCCATGGGACAAGTGGTGGCTCATTCCCTGAGCTCCAGGTGGTCACCAAGATCATGCTTCCAGATGTCTCCTTGCCCTTCCCTAGAGCTTCTGGTACCCAGGATGAAGGGCAGCTGGGATTTATTTATTTAACCAAAGTTAATCTGTTATTTGTTCCACGCTAGTTCTGAATCCCAGCAGCAGCAACCAACATTTCCATTGCATTACCAATTTGTAGCACACGTGTCATTCTTGCTGCCTAAGAGCTTCACAAAGACTCTGTCAGCATTCCCATTTTAGAGATTAGGACACTGAGGCTTGGAGTCACTTAATGTTCACTGAGCTCATGAGTGACAGAGCTGAGAAATCCACACTGCCCATGACTGGATCTCTCTCTGATTAAGGAGCAGGCCCTTCTAGGCCTAGTCCTGACTTCTGTGCCTTCATCCTGGAGAGGAAGAGTGATTGTTGTCTGGTCCTGTTGTAGGAATTCCATTCTGGAGACCAGCATTTTGGGTCACTGGCTTTCATGGGCTGTATGTCAGTTGGATGGTCTTCCGCAGGGTGGCTATGGTTTTGCCCTGAAAACAGAAGGCCCTGAGTGCTTCTAGCACCAGGGACACTTTCTGTCAACATGAGAGGGCTCCATGTGGAACCATCAGTAACTGCTTAGTTGGGGCTCCCCAGAAGCATAGCCTGAGGCTTTGGGTGCATGGAATCTTCTAGAGAGAGCACTCTTAGGAAGCACTTGTTAGGGAGAAGGGGAGGCAGGAAAGGGAAGGAGGCCCTGAGCGAGGATGTGCTCTCAGGGTGAGGGTCCTTGACTCCATTCACACATATGGCCCTGTAGCGGCGTCTGGAGACACGGGTCGGGCTTGGGTACCCCATTCACCAGCTGCTGCCTCCCGAGAGTCGCTGGTGGCACAGCCTACATGGCACTGTGTCAGCCAAGAGCAGTGGATCCAGAGACTGTCACAGGTGAAAGCCTCGTACCATGCTCTCGGCAGCTGGCAAGGGGCATGCCAGCAGGTAAAGGGGACCGGTTGCATTTCCTGTCATGCCTACAACTGTCTCTAGTGTGAAGACAGCCACATGTCTTGCTCATCTGACCTGGCAGTCATTCTCACTGCAGTTGGGTTTGCATTTAGGGGTGTAGGTATTAAAATAGAAATTCATAATGCCTTAGTGAGGTACAATGGATGAAAATTATATTTATTTGCGATGTTAAAAAAAGAAGAAAGAAATTCATAATGTTTGCTTTTTAAAATTGAATTTTATTGGAATTTCATTCTTAATAGGTGTTATAATCTTGTGGCTCTAACTTCAAAAATACCAAAAGATCCCCAGTAGAAAGCCCCCTCCCCATCCCTGGTCCTGAGCTGCCCCTCTCCTAAGGACACCCAATATCACCAGAGCTTTCCATAAGTCTATGCTCACAATGACAGTGTGATTTAGATACAAAGTTTTAGTGACTCTAATGTTGTACTGAAAGATACTCTTGGGTCTCAAGAATCAGCAGTTGGGATTATTCCAGAAAGGGCTGAGCTGGAATGTGCCTCCTTTTTTTTTTTTGGAGAATAGTCCATAGCCTGGTCAACCCCCAGTGGAAGATTTAAAATGTTAAACAACTTTGTACACATTTCCAAACTGCTTAATAAGTGAAATAAGAATTGCAAGCTACTATGTTTTCTGAATGCAAATAATAATTATTATTTAAAGCAATCACACGTAGTTTGAGAATACTGTATTGCAGCCCTTGGGATTCCCAAATATTGAAAATAATTTCAAGTTTCACTTAATGCTCTATTTAGTGCAGATTATTGAGGTCCTGCTGCATTTATTATCTACTGTCATTCGCACTTGTTTAATGACTTACCGAAACATGTTTTTGGTTTCCAAAGTATATTTAGATCTACTGCATTGTCAGCACCTTGGGAATTCTCACTGTGCTTTCCTTTGATGAAGTGACTTGATATTATTTGGAGGCACTTTCTCAGCATAGGACCTGGTCAGTGAGGGAATGGGTGAACATCCTGCTGTAGGAGGTGTTGAAACAGTAGTTAGGTCGTCTGTCAACAAAGTTGCACAGGAAACCTCTGCTAGGAGACAGGCAGGCGTAGAGGATGTCCGAGGTCCTATCACAGCTGGGTCTAGTCTCTGCCTCTCTGTGATCATCCTTTGCCTTACAGGCTGTCCAGCCCACACTGCTCGCTTACCTGATGCATTTTCGTCTCCTGGGTTTGTCTAATGCCAATAAATATCCAAATAGAACTTACTTTATAATCTCGTAGGCCAGATGCCTGTGTTTTTCTCTTGCAAACGAGCTCCCTTCTTCCAGTTCTCCTTCATGTTTATGCTCTCTCTCAGATTGCAAGAAATCCTCTAATGTGTGCATGGCCTATTCCAGCCCCAAGACGGATTTTGGTGGCACCCCCATGAGGCCACATGAAAAAAAAATCTCATTTCCGTCCGAGAAATAGAATCATTATCTTGATTGAAATAATATCTTTCCTCAACCTGCAACCAGATAAAGCATCAAATTGGTAGAGTTTCCTTATCACTGCGGAGTTGCAGGACACAGAATAATGGCCTGTCACTGCCTCTGGTGGGCAGGTTCTGTAACACAGAGCCCAAGGCTCCCGGACAGGTTTGCATGATATGGTGTCTGGTACGATGTAAAATAATCCCATCTAGACAAATGTCATTGTATGAAAACAAGAGGGTGGCATAGGGCCGAGAACAGCATCAGTAATAAGCGCAGCCATGACTGTTACTAAGGTAGTTGTGGTTATTAGGCAACATCCACCCCATCTGGGCAGTCGTGGAAACAACCAAACACTGAGCTGTTTTCTCGAACCTTTAGGGTGTGAGTGCTCTGGAGCTCCGTTCCCAGAGCTGAGCTTCCAGGGCTTCTTTTGGACTAAGGGGGCAACTGGGCTTGAGAAGGTGGACCAGGACCTAGCTGTGGTTGTCAAAAGGTCAGCCAGAAGCCAGCAAGCTGAATGACATCTTTGGGAAGGGACTGAAGGGACTGTGGTGGAGAGGGAGAGGGCCTGGATCCCAGGCTTGCCCGCCATTATTACCACGCAGCTTTGGACCACTGGGGCCTTGGTGTCCTCTTTGTTCAGAGAGGGTGGCAGCGGGCTATCAGGAGACTGAGGTGAGGTGGTGCTTGAGCAAAGTCAGAGATATCGGCTGTACCCTCTGTCCTCCCTGCCCCTGTGCACTGCTACAACCCTGGTGGGTCTTCCGGGTGTCAAAATGCTGGCTGTCATGAGGACTCTTTTCTTCTTGTTTTTCTCTCCAATTCCATGCACTCCTTCAGCAGAAGAAAGGCTTTCTTAGCGTTAGAGTGTAGTGCCCTGACTGCAAGTCCAGTCTGTCCAGCCCTCGCTATCCACTTGCCTTGTGGCCTAGCCTCAGTTCCCTCCCTGTGACACCTGTGCAGGGTGATTCAAGGAGATCAGAGGCCAGTCTTTTTGAGCACTTAGCTAACAGGTACTGTTCTGTTTTGCATGTATTAATTCACTTAATCCTAACAACAATAGTGTGCATTAGAAACTTCTAGAATCTGCCTTTTATGAGGGAAAAGGACCAGAGAAGTTCAGTAACTTGCCCAAGGTCACACAACCAGTGGATCATGGAGCTGGGATGTGAAGCTGAGAAGTCAGCTTGGTTGGAGCTCTTAAAAACAAAAGAGTCTGCATCAGGACTAAAAAATACACTCCAAGCACTCTCACTAGACCCTGAGCCATAATCCTATGATGGAATGGAGCTACAATAGTCACATCTTTGTAATGTTTCATGAGGACATTTGAGGCGGTTTCTGTCCCAAGTGGGAGGTTGAATGGTCTTCCAGCCAAGGTGCCTGACCTTGGGTGCGTGATGGCTCAGATGCTTTCTTGTATGGGGTCCTGAAAAGCTGTCCCTACTTTACAGACCCTAGAGCACTGACATATGCAGGACCTGCCTGCCCCTTACTTGTGTCCCTTCTGACCCAGCCCCCTCTTCCTGCAGAGCCCCCCAGGCCCTGGGACTGTGCCCCCAAGCCCCGCCCACTGCCTGCCTCACCCCTCTCTGCAGAATCTTGTCTTCAAGAGCAGTGCTGTCCTGACGGTGAGTGCCTGATTGCCATGGTAATCACCAGCCAGATGGAGTGGTTGTATACTACATCTTCATCTGGATATGAACAGGTGTGTTGGGGAAATCGACACTGATCAACGAGATGGGTCTTGGGGAATTAATATTGAATTTAGGATGCTCACGGAAACAAAAGGAAGGAAGAAGAAATACCTGCTTGCTGTCAAGGTCCCTCCAGCCTGACCTCTGGCCTGTTCCCTAGCAGATGCCTGGTCCTGAGCTCGTCATTCACGTTCCTCCTTGCCCTTCCCTCTCCTCTCCCATGTATACCCGTCTGTCACCTCCCCTGGGAAGCCTGCCTTGGTCCACCCAGCCTCCTCCCACCACCTGCAGCTCCCACATGGGGTCCAGGAAGCCCTGCTCCCAGCTAGCTGGAGGGCCCCAGAGGGAGATGCACTGCTCTGCTGTGTAACCTAGCTGTCAGGTGCTACTCCCACTCAGTCATTCAGGGAACTCTGTCAGCTGGGAACTCTGGTCCCTCCCACAGGCCTCAAGGAAGTGAAGTGTCCACTAAGCTAAGAGCTGAACGATCTTCCTCACGGCGCCATTACAAGGCCGCCACGACATCTCTGGCGGATGCTAGTGCACCCGAAGCCAGATTGGGTGTCCTGCTGGAGACATGGAACTTGCTTGCACTGTGGTTTTTCCTTCCAGAGATAAAGCAGCAATGGAAGTGGAGAAAACTGCAAAGTAGTTTTGATTCTTCAGCCTCAGGGTCCCTGGGCATCACCCCCTCCACCCACTTCAAAATAAGTTCTGACCCTGGAGGTGGGAGACCCCCTCCTGGGGTCAGATGAGGTCTTCCCCTCTGCTCCAAGGCCACCCTCAGGGACTCCAGCGCAGGGTGCAACCCAGGCAAAGGCAGCAGTGGGCCACACCTTGGCTCCACTGCTTTGTCCCGGACCTGCCAGTGTCTCCAATGCAGGGCAGGGGACAGAATGGACTTGACAGGCCTGGCATGAAAGGCCTTCTCCACTTTGAAGTAGACAATGCATCAGAGGAGTTGCCAGACCCGCTCTGACGACGCGACAGGCATTAGCTAATATTTTGATTTTAATAGAATGAATAATAAAGAGCCCCGAGCGTCTCTCGGAACTAATTTTGAAGAACATGTGCTGCCACATGCTCCGCTCATTGAATCGGGCTCCTAAAGAGTTCCAAACAAAAGGCTTTGCCAAGAAGAAAGGCATTCCTCCACCAACTTTTCTCTCTTTTAATTCCCTTCTTGTAACGCTTCTCAGTTAACAGTAAGTTACAAAAAGATGAAATAAAGTGGGAACAGGGAGCAGCACGCCGCAGAGGGGGGCCTGAAGTGGCCGCCCTGCTCTCGGTCTGCCGTGGACCCTCGCTGAGCACGGAACGCAGGGCCTCTCGCACAGACAAAACCCAGACGCGTCATGGGCAGGGCCAGCGCCCTCCACGGGCGTCCGCGTGAGCGAGGGGCCTGCAAGAAATAGGTGGCACATTCCCTGGGCCACGTGAAGGGAGTTGAGTCCAAAAGCCCAAGTGTGGGGGCTCACGAGACCCAGCACAGCACCCAGGGCTTTTAATGCTGGGGAACTGTTCCTCCTTGGGACAGGGAAGGTGGGATGAAGGGCCCCCTGACCCAGACTGAGATGGCTGGTCCAGGGGCACAGTCAGCCTGAGCATCTCTGAAGAAAGGGAGACAAGATATTAAACACCCAACCTTGACCTCCCGTGGAGTTCACGTGAGGCCCCACTGGTGGATTTGACCAGGGAGCCCATTGCTGTGGTCTGCAGGGGTCAAGGTGTCAGCCTCCTGGGGCACAGCAAGGAGTGGAGAAGGGTGCAGAGTGGGCCTGGGGGGGCTGCTGGAAGGCAGTGGCCCAGTACCTCACCCCAGATGCTGCAGCAGGGTGAGGGTCGGCCCAGAGTCCTCCTCAGGGCACGCGTGGCCTGAGGGCCGCTTGCAAGGCCTCCGGGAAAGTTCTCAGACCAAATAAAGACACACAGGCATGCATCACCCCATGCACAAACACACTGCCTGTTCACCGGGATCACAGGTCTCTTTGCCAGGGAACAGTGACACTGTCACAAAGGGTCCTGCTGGGAAAGAAGACTCTGAAATGTCACACTGGATCCTTATTTGGAGAAGAAGTCCATGGAGGGGCCTGGAATAGCTCTAGCAGGGTGCCCCGGTATCCAGGAGTGCCCTTGAAGGAGGTCAAGCCCAAAGGAAAAGCTTTCACAGGTGGGACAGGGTGGGTCAAGGCCGAGAGTCAAGGGCCTGTGTCCCTGAAGCTGAGGCCTGACCAGGGTCTGCAACCCCACAGTGGAGCTTGGCCAGGTGAGAGCCTGCTCAAGGCAGCCTGTGACAAATCCTTGTCCTGAGGTCACAGTCCTGCTCAAGGCCACAGTGCCTCTGGGAAATGGAGGCAGGTCTCAGCTGTGTCCCTGAAAAGTCTTGTGATGAAAATCATCCTTCCTATGGCTGAGGCCTGAACTAAGCACTTCCAGGTGGGATCTCATCAAGGGTCTGAAGGCCCAGGGGTGGCCTCACCCTGCAGAGGAGGAGCAGAGACGGGGGCACAGTCAGTCCCCCAAGGCCACGCATTCAGCCAGATGGGTTTGATTCCATTGTCGTCCCCGAACTGAGGAGTCTGCACCTGCAGAGAAGGGAGTTCCTTGTAAGGGTGGGAACATATATTGAAAAGTTTTATTTTTAATTTTTGAAAAGTAATTTTAAGTTACAAAACAATGGCAAAAAGAAAATCAGGAGCCGAGCATGGTGACACATGGCTATAATCACACCAGCTCAGGAGGCTGAGGCAGGATTGCAAGTTCAAGGTCAGCCTGGGCAACGTAGCGAGACCCTGTCTCAAAATAAAAAATAAAAAAGGCTGGGGATGTAGCACGGTGGTAGAGCACACCAGGGTTCAATCATCAGTACCACGTGCACACGCGCACGCACACACACACACACACACACACACTCACACACACACACTCTCCCTCTTTCTCAAAGCAACAAAAAAGTAATTAAATACCCTTATATTCTTTTTAAATATATTTTTTAGTTGTAGATGGACACAATACCTTTATGTATTCATTTTTCTGTGGTGCTGAGGGTCGTACCCAGTGCCTCATACATGCTGGGCAAGTGCTCTACCACTAAGCCACAACCCAGCCCCCAAATCCCCTTATATTCCTACATCCCAGATTCACCTGTTAAAACATCTCCTGATTGTCTCCATCACCTGTGCTCTATCGTTCACTCAGGTATGCGCTCTTGAGTGCATTTCTTTTTTTCTCTGGAGTCGTTTGAGGGCAAGTTGCATGCATCAGGGCCTGTTGACCCTAAACCCTTCAGCATGGGTTTCCCAAAGATGGGGCACGTTCCCTGACATAGTGTGATTGACCAATAAGTGTAATATTCATACAATACTTTTATCTAATTTACAATTTTTATTCCAACTTTGTCAGTTAACCTCATGATGTTCTTTACAGCATGTCTCGTCTAACAGAGGATTCCATTGAGGCTGGGTATTGCGTTTAGTTATGTCCCCTTAGCCTCTAGTCTGGACATTTCCACAGCCTTTCTTTATCTTTCATGACATGGACATCTTTGAAGAATGAACCCCCCCCCCTTTTGTTTTTAACAAAATGTTCCCATTTTAAGTTTGTCTAATGTTTTCTTATGATTGGATTCAGATTATGTGTTCTTGGTCAGAATCCTGCATAGACTTTCTTGGTTCTTCTCTGGGAACCACATCCAGAGACTCTCACCAGTCTTCATTGATGAGGTTATTTTTTCTTTTCTTTATTTTTCTTTTCTTTTCTTTTCTTTTTTTTTTTTCTTGGTACCAGGTATTGAAACGCAAGAGTGCCTAACCACTGAGCCACATCCCCAGTCCTTTTTATTTTTTATTTTGAAACAGGGTCTTACTAGGTTGCTTATAGCCTCACTAAGTTGCAGAGGCTGGCCTTGAACATGTGATCCTCCTGCCTTAGCCTCCTGAGTCGCTGGCATTACAGGCATATGCTACCTTCCCCAACTGGTGAGGTTAATTTTCATCTTCCAGTCTAGGTATTGTCTGCTTTCTCCACTGTATAATGATTGCTTTTCTCCTTAAAACTAGGAAGCAGTCTGTGGGGAGCATTGTCAAGGCATACAGGTCCCCTGCTCCTTGTGCATCTGCTGATGACTCTTGCTTCATCTGGTCGTTAACACGGTGGTGGCCAATGTTGCTTTTCAAATTCCCACACTGGCTTCCTATCTACCAGTTGGCCTTTGGTGTTCCACCGTAAGCAGTAGAATGTATTATTTGTCTATTTACCATCTTATTAACTCACGTTTTCCTGTTTTGCTGATGGTCTTACTTCTAACTGTCCTCAGACACTTTGGTGCTTAAGTTGTCTCAGGCTTGATGGGTGGGAGCTCCTTCCAGCCACCTCACGGGAGACGTTGCTATGCCGCCATCCCCGTCTTGAGCACATGCTTCTTGCTTTCTGGCCGGAGAAGCTCCAGGCTCACCTCGTGCCTGCCCTGCCCTAGTGCGGGAATCGGTCATTTCTCTGAGGAGCTCTGATTTCTTTATAGTGGGAAATGGGATTAACTGCCAAGATCCGCTGGGCATCTCTGCTTCTCAGCCCCTTCAAGGGACAGACCCTGAAGTCCCCGTGGGCCTGTGCACCTATCCATTTCCATACCTTTCATGCACACTCACATGCATCTAGAGCTCATGTGTTAATATGCATGTACGCGCATGGTCCCATATTAGAAGTCACGAGTCCACACTGATGCCTCCAATTCCAGTTCCTTTCTTCAGGGTTGTTTCCTGCCTGCTCCATCTATTTTGTGACCTTCCACAGTGAAACCTGGGCTCCCCGAACCATCAGCACCCCCATCACTTGGTCCTTCCTTACCGGAATCACTTTGACAATTGTTTCGCTGATCCCGCTCTGACCAGCCAGCTCGAGCCCCTCGCCCTCTGTCCCAACCTGCTGTGTTCATGAATGACTTGGATTTGTCTTCTTTCCTTCCATCTTTTTTTGACTCTTCAGAGTCATTTGGTATTTATTTGAAATACCAAATTTAGTTAAGTTCTTTTTCTTTTTCTTTTTTTTTTTTTTTTTGTTTGCTTTCAGTTTGAGGGATTTCCCCCTTTCCATTTTTACTGGGTTATTTAAATTTTTAAATAGGTAGAACACACTTTTCGAGACCAAAAGTACTCAAAAGGTATCCTTGGTGACAAGTCACTCTCTCGTGTCCCACCCCCTATAAGTTACCAACTGAATTGTTTTCTGCTTACAATTCTATTGCTTTTGTAAAAAGAGGACAAATTATATTAAGTTTTCATATTTTCTCTCTTTCTTACACAGAAGTCAAATATTCTATATATTTTTTTCTTTTTACACTTTTTGCATGGAATAATATCTCATGGAAATCACTTGGTACCAGTTCATAGAGCTCTTCCTTGGTCTTTTTCACAGCTGCATAATTCTCTGGGTTTTATAACAAAAAGGGTGGAAGCTACGGGGGACTTTAAGAAGTGGGAAAGGAGGATGGCAAAGGTCTCTTCCCAGAGCTGAGCTCAACATTAAATGACGGCTGATGTGAGCGTTTTCGCCTGGCATCAGGCCCTGCGTGGAGCAGAAGCTCAAGACCTGTTTGTCCCTGTACTTTGAGGCGACCTACTGATTTTCTTAATCAGGTGTCAAGTCCAACACCCATGACACAGTGGACTGCTCAGATCAGAATGGAGGAGAAGAACAGTGTGCCACCAGAAAGGAGATCAGCTCAGGTCTGGGGACATCTCAGAGGAGGAAGCCAGCTTTGTTCAAGCACTAGCTAGAAGGCAGCTCCAAGGGCCCTGGTCACCGGACCCCACCAGGTACCCCACTCCTGTGCGGAAGTGGGCATTGAGGCCTAGGGAGGGTCTCCCATGTGCTAATGGCCCACAGTAAGCTGAGGGCTGTGCCCCACAGGGTCTCTGCAGACTGAGAAAGGTAGGGCCGCCCGCCTCCCTCCGCACTCCCCTCCCCCAGTCCCCGCCCCCACAAGCCCGGGGCCTCTCAGACTCTGCAGGAGGCCCTGCGGCAGCCTCAGGCAGCACCCTCACTGACCCAGAAAGGATGAAAAGCCAAGAGCCTGAAGCAGGCAGGAGGGCGCCGCCCCGCCCCCACGGCAGGCCTGGGGCAGCAGCAGTCCCCTCTGTCCACCCCAGGCTGGCTCCCCGGGAGGGGCCGCCCTAGGACCCCAGGGCTGTCGTTGCCCTCCCTTCCCAGCTCCAGTGAGGGCCCTAGTGAAGGCCATTCCTCGTGCCCCATGGGTCATGTCAATCAAGCGTGTGGGAAAAATAATAAGTCTGCAGTGATGTGGCCACGGCGTCCTTCCAGGCTTGCTTATCTGCCTCTCCCCAGCTCCTGCTGATGGAGGCCAGGAGGTTGCTGAATCTCCCAGACACACTGCAGAGGCAGGGCACGCCGATGTGGCTGCCCCCTCTCACCCTCCCTGCCCCCTCCAGTTCTGCAGCTCCTGCTAAGGATTAAACGGCCAGCAGATTCCCCAGGGACCTCCAGCCTCCAGCTCTTCCTCCACCACAGCCCACTCCACTAGGCTGGGCAAATGGCTACCCCAGTTAGCAGCATTGGGGTATTTAAGGAGCTCTGGGAAGCCCCCACCACAGACCCATCCCACCAGGGGGCTTCCTCTGAGAAGACTGCTTAAAATCCACCTTGGAAGCTTCCCCAACCTCACCCCAGCCTGTCGGTGGCTCAGAACCTCTCTGTCCTGCATGGCCCAGGCCACCTCTTACCAGATACCTTCTCAAACCCCAGAGGGACAGTGACTTTCTGCCTCTGCTGCCACAGCTGGTTTTTGTAGCAGGTGGTTGTGAATAACCCTGTCTGCCTTCTTCAGTAAGTGCTACCTAAGATCTAGGGCTACTTCTTATTCAACTTTGAACCCCCAGATGCAACTGGGAAGACCACAGGCTTTAGGGAAAGGAAGGACTGAACTTAAACTCTGGCCTGGCACTTGCCAAGTGACCCCAGGGAAGCCATGTGCCCTGCTTGAGCCTCCATTTCCTCACCCAGTAACAGGGACATCATCTCTGCCTTGCAGACCACGGCACCAGACGTAGTACTCGGGTGCCCAGAATAGTACTGGTCCCCAGCTGGCACCTATCATTCATTAAAAGATACAATGACCTGTGACCCAGGGTGTCTAGAGGACAGTGAGTGGACACCTGAGTGTGGCCTGCAGAACTCTGGAGAGCCCTCTGTCCAGCTCGATGGTGTCTTGGTCATAGGTACGGCGTCTCTGCCCTCAGGTACTATCAGACTCTCCCATGGCGGGAGCAATGACTTTTCCAGGTTCTTTCCAGCCACATAGTTGCAGAGATCAACCCCCAGAATTCGGTGATAGATGGTTTCTGAGATGTTCCTCACAGAGTAGAGGGCCTGGCCCAAAGCGGGAAGGGGGCTGGAAGGAGAGGAGGATTCAAAAGGCAGAGAGGGCTGGGTCTTGACAGCAAAGAGCTTCAGGTGTGGCACCCCACTGCTCCCCAAGAGATGCCAGACCCCCCAGGTTCCTCCTCCAGGGAAATGCAGGGGTCCCGCTCAGAGGCACAGCAAGACCTGCTTTGCTCTCTGGTTAATTGGGGGCAGGGCCTGGAAACACCAGGTGATGGATGGGGCTCCTTGGGCTCAGGCAAGTCCAGGGGATAACTAGGGAGACGCCAAGCTAAGGAAACTTCTGGGTCCAGGCCCAGCAAAGTGCGACCTGCCACCCCCAGGTTCCAATTTCCAATGCCCCATTCCCAGAGGGGCAACTGGGTAAGTGACAGTTAAGCTGGCCCAGGATGCAGCCTTTTGTGGGGGTCAGGGAGTGGAGGTTCTCTCCCGGGTGGGGGTCAGGCTGGGGGAACACCAGCAAGTGGGTCTTCTGATGCCTGTCAGTCAGTACAGAGGGGTGAATGCCGGGAGGGGCTGAGCCAGGCACGTGAGCTGCCTAAGGAAGGCCTGGGAAAGGCGTCCCGGATGTGCGGGGCTCTCAGGTGCTCACTCTGTGGAGTTGCTAGTGGGTCTTTTTCTCTTGTGAAGCCGAGGCCCAGCAGGAGGGCAGCCCCAACTGAAGCCCGAGTTCCTCCCCTTCTGCTGGCGGGTGGGGTCTGCGTAAGCTACAGGCCTGCAGCCAGGGAACAGCATCGCAGCTTTTAATGGCGGGCTGTGCCCTCCAGTGTTGCCGCAGACCACGGCAGGTCACCGAAAACCTCTTTCCAGGTCCATGTTTTGTAAATCCCAAGAAAGAAATTCACAGACAGCAGAAGGCAAGAGTGGAAGGAGTAGGAGTTATTCAAGAATAGAAATCGGCTTCGCGCAGGTCCAGACGGCCGCGCTTGAGTGTGCTAGTCGGGGGCTTCTCTGGCACTTGGGTCAGTGTTACTGGTCCAGGCTGATGCAGATCAGGGCTTGAAGTACTAGTGCTACTGGTTAGCCTGCAGCCCAGTCCAGGTCTGCCCCGTTTCCATTTTCCCCGTGGCTATTGGAAAGAAGGCGGTTGAGGTCATGCAATGGTGGATGCTCAGGTTCTCGACTATGGCTGTGTGGAGCTGGCCCTGGCCTGGCTTTGGGGTGACAGGTGTGTTTGCCCTGCTTGCCCAGCTCTGGCTTACCAGCCTGAGGCCTGCAGCAGGCATGGTGAGCTCCACGTGCCCGGGGCCTGTGCTCCCAGCGGGGACTCCCGCCTGACCAGGCAGCCTTTCCCCTGCTCCACCACCACTTTTCTGTAGGGGTTAATGGGCTGGCTGTGTGACTCGGTGGCTGGGCAGCCATGTCACAACCTCCCAGCCATCAGCCAAGACAGAACAGGTCAGAAAATGCCCATCTCTGAGGCCGCCAAGGCTTAGTGAGCTCCTGGGTGGAGCCTTCTCTTGGCTCCTGGTGCCTCTGTGCCTCCCCCGGCCCGGAATTTCTCCAGGAGGATGGAGCTCCAGGTGCATCTCTCCCTGCCCACCCTCTGGAGAGGCTGCCAGGCCCCCAGGGCTGTGATCAATGAGTCCCTGTTCATCTTAGTTAGCCTAGCTGCTTGGGGACAGGCCTGGCCAGGGTGTGTCCATAGTCATTCAAAACACTGAGGACGCTGTAGGGTTAGCCCTTGGGTCCACTCATGGGTGGAACATGGAGGACGGTTAAGCAGGGGACACCCCATCGCCCCACTGTTCAGCCCGTGCCACAAGAGCGCCCTTGATGGAGGTCTGCACGTTGGCAGGTTTTGCCGGGGGCGGTGGCCTTCAGGTGAGAGTGGTTCAGAGGGTGCTCTCAGTGAATAGGTCATGGATGCCATTTTAATCTGTTTCTGGCTAAGGTTAAGAGAGACGTGGGATGAGGAAGGAGATGGAGTCGGGAACCAGAGTCCTTCCCTTTACTCTCCCTCATAACAGGGAGGACAGGCAATTTATCATCCAAAATGGGACCCTCTTGAGGGTGGAAGTGGGCATTACTAGAATTATAAGAGGAACTGATGTAAAATGGGCTTTCCCTGGCAAATGTGAGACTTCAGCCGCCTGTCATCTTGGCCATGTTTTCCCTTCTCCACTTTGCCCGTGATAAGGGACTTGAGGACCCTCTCCAGACACCTCATGCATTGTGTGAGACACCTCAGCCTGCCACTCTGCCTTTCTGACTCTTGGCTTCCTCACGCATAACTTTCATTCATTTATTCTGTGGTTACTATTTAGTGAATTCTGTGTACAAGACAATGCTGTACAGATGCTGCGGTTTCAAAAATGACAAAGGCCGGGCCCCGACATTGGTCCAGTGCTCTCAGCCCCCTGGGGTCCTGTTCCCTCCAGAGACACGGTTCCTAGGCATGAAGGCATGCAGTAAACTTGGGAGGTGGAAACCCAAGTGGCAGCAGGGCAAGGCTCTCTCTGCAGTGTGCCCAGTTGCATGGGGAGCATGAAGGACAAGCAGGAGGCTGGACGGTGAGGAAATGTGTGCCCCGTATATGGAAGAGGAACCTCAGCTGCAAAGAGATGGCAGCGCACAGCTGGGAGGTGGCCGAGTTGGGATTCGAACCCAGAGCTGCCTGGCCGTAAAGCCCTGCTCTTTCCTTATACCTCATCCTTCTGTTGTCTAGCACTGCCTGCTCCAGTCCCCTGCAGAGCCACCAGGACAGAAGACCCTGTGGAACAGACAGACCCCACAGGGACAGGGCAAGAGCCCTGGATCAGTGTTCCGTGTTCTCAGATTCCACAGCTGGGGAGTACATCTCCCGTTTCTAATAGGCCAGTGTGTCAAGGGTAGAAGAGAAAGTGGAATAAGCCTCTGAAGTGGCTCAGGGAAGGGGAGCATGTGACAGGGATCCTCACGCTTGATGCAGAGACCCAAGACCAACACCATTGTTGACGTGACTTCCATTAAAATATTAACTAGGGAGTCCCCACACAGGGAAAATGGTTTGCTTGAGGTCTCACAGGACAGGGGACTAGATCTCAGGTCTAGCTCTTAAATCTAGTGTCGTTCCTCTAAAATATCCATCCCCTCTTCTGTCTACATATTTTTATCATCTCTTAACGGTTAGTTTTTACATATAAAAACATCAGTGAAGCCCACTGGCATGGAGAGCCATGCCTGTGATACCAGCTACGAGGGAAGCAGAGGCAGGGAGATGGCAAGTTCAAGGTCAGTCTGGACAATCTAGTAAGACCTGGTCTCAAAAATAAATAAATAAATAATGAAAACATTAGTGACAGTCCATGTTTTTGTTTTGTTTTGGTGGTGCTGGGCATAGAACCCAGGGCCTCTTGCACGCTAGGCAAGCACTCTGCCACTGAGCTACACCCCCACCACCAGCTTAAATAATTTTAGTGGGCGTTTATACTTGGTTGGTTTCCATATTGATTTAAAGGTGCTCTTTGCGTATTATAGGCTTTAACCTGTGTCTATTATATATAGCAAATGCTTTCTCCCATTGTTTTTAACTTGGATTGTGGTGTCTTTGTCATACGCATTTTTTATTTCGTGGTGATGGGGATTGAACCCTGGGCCTTGCACATGCTAGGCAAGCACTCCACCACTGAGCTACCCAGCCCATCACGTAAAGGTCTTTTACTTCTTTAACCAAATTCATCACTTTTCCCCCCTGTATGTCTCCTGGGTTTCATGCCTTACTCAGCCTGCCCTTGGACCATGCATTTGTCAAACACAAATCAGCCGCACTCTGGCTCTGAAAGCTTTGTTGCAAAGGTGCCAGGAGGTTGCCCTGCAGCCAGCAAGCCTTTTCCGCGGGCCTTCTTGCAGGGAGCCTTGGACCGGGAGGCCCAGGACAGCTTATCAGCGCAGCCCTCACCCTGACCCCCTCACTGCTCAGCCTCCGTGCCTGGACTCGCCCTTGGCGCCCCGTGCGTCCCAGCTAACACTGAGCTCACTGACGCAGTACTGACCGAGGCCTCCTCAAGGCCAAATCAGAGCATGGGGACTTGGTTTTCCTTTTTGTGATCCTCTTCCCATCCCCTCCACTCTCTAGAGGAGACCTGAAACCCTACTAAAACTGTTTTATGTGGGCAGACACATTTACCTGACTGTAACTGCTTTTGTGGAAAACTTTTCACCCAGCCAAACACAGAAAATTAGCTTTTCAAACATATCATTCAGTGCAATTTTATAAGCCCTGCAGTAATTGCCCTAGCATCTTCTCAAAGGAACTGCGAAACCCCGTGGCTGCTGGGTTATAAAGGAAGCAAGAAACCTGGGTTACCAGAGAGGACTCTTCGTTCTGTGGGGCTCGTCCTTACTCGTTCATTGTTTCTGGCAAGGGGGGAAAGATTGCAGAGAAAAAAAAACCCAAATGAACAAACAAAAACCCTTGGGAAGGACCCAGAGTCTATTTACACACACACACACACACACACACACACACACACACACACACACACCCAGTGCAGGGCAGGGCCTGGTAACAGTTAATGCCAACGAGAAAAGGCAAGAAATGGAGGCCCCAGTACGGGAGCAGCTGGAAGGAGGAAGGAGCTGGGCCAAAGGCTCAGAATAGCCAGGTCCTGGTGCCAAAGGGTGAAAAGGACAAAGGAAATGGGTAGCTGGGCCTTTGGGAGGGGCAGGCAGGACGGGAGGGGAAGCCAGGGAGGGCGGGGGTCACTGCGCCTGGAGGAGATCACTGTCAGAGGACAGTTTTCAAAGTGGAGATTCAGGAGTGGGTGGGAGGTCTGCGGGTGGAGGAAGGCTCTGGACCTTGCCTCTGGCCAAGGAGGGAGGGTCACAGAACCACCTCCGGATGGCCACTGTGCCAAGAGCCGCACTGAAGCTCTGGTGGAAGGGCGGGCTGGAGGTCAGCAGGCCAGAGAAGGGCAGGACTGAGCAGAGAGTGGAGCCCGACTGAGCCCTGGGCTTGAACACGAGGGTGGGTCCCTCCTGAGGAGAGGAAGAGGCCTCTTCCTGGGTGGGGGCTGGGAGCAAGGAAACCGACCAAAACCACCCCGCCCCCTTCAGTAAGGACAGCACGACCCAGCTACCTCCTTGCTCAGTATACCAGAGGTGCCTAGTAAGTGCCAGTGGCCTCACTGATGGCATTCTAAAGGGCTTTGGCCTGTTGGCCCGTGTGGACAGTGACTTCTAGGTTCGTGTCAGTAAAAGCACCACCCAGGCCTTTGGTCACTTGTGACCACACAGTGCCCTGGGAGCTTTGGGGTGGCTTCATGCTGTGGCCTCCCGCTGGAGACTTCCTTCTCTTCTTCCCTAACATGTTGCTTCACTGATCCTGTTGGTCCACCCGAGACTGAACCAGGGCCTTCTGCCTTCAAGTAGGCAAGGATACTGAGATTCCACGGGACGGGCGCTCCCTGTGTGACACCCCATGTCAGCCTGCCTCCCTGCAGCATCCCTGAGGACTCCTCACTGTGTCCTTTAGGCAGGTGAGAAACTGAAAGCCTGAGAAGTAGAGGGATCTCTTACTCCTCAGAAGAACTAAACTTGCAAACATAAAGCACCAATACTCTGTGATTCCATTGGTGCGAAACATCTAGAATAGGCAAATTCACAGCGGCAGAGTGGATCAGAGGCGAACAGGAGAGGGAGTGAGAAATCACTGCTGCACAGTTACGGAGTGGGTATTTAGGCTGATGAAAGTGGATGAATGAGTCAACCTGCAGTCATCTGAGCAGTTTGGGTTTGGACTGACAGTGTAGACAGTGGCGAGGGTCACACAACACTGTGGATGTCCTTAATGCCCTTGAATTGTGCACTTACACTGGTTAAAATAGCAGTGTTTATGTTATATATCTACCACAACTTTTAAAGAAAATATTTTCCTCTAAGAGATAATCAAAGAGTATCAGTCAAAAAATATGGGAGAAACGTATTATGCAGGTGCGCCTAAAAGATATACCATGCTACTAACAAAAATTGTTAGTAATTTTAAACAGAGAGAGAAAGTGAGACCCAACTTCAAGTCGAGGCCCAGCCAGGTACTAGCTTTGTGTCCTTTACCTAAGTTTCCTCATTTGTAAGATGAGACTGTCACAGGCATTAAATGGAACAGCAGTATGTGCGGCTGGTCCATAGCAGCACGGACTCCAAGACTAGCTGCCAAGGTTCTGATGACCATGTCTCTCATCAGGACTAAGTGACTCAGGTTCACAGTTAGGGAGGGGACCCATATTGGCAGGTGTCAGGGCTCTGTTTTGAGGTTAACTTTGAGGGCATAGCATATCATAGTGAGGGAACCGTAGAAGGGGTGACAGGGTGGCTTTGAAAGCTTGCTGGGACGGAGCCACAGGCTTTGCTCCTAAGGTGTCCAGGCGTGTTGGGGAATGAATCAGGGTTGTTCTGATGAGACCATGGTCTGGGGGTTTGCTTCCTGAATGCACAGGAGGTCCTGGTGCTCAGCTTGTGGGCAGCACCACAGAGTGACTCGCTGGACACTTACGTTATCCAAAGATCAGGCCAAATCAAGGTTTTTTCTTAGCCTGGAATACATGGGTCACTGGACCAGCCAGCATCCTTTTTCTCAGGCAGAGCTGGGGACAATAGGAGGTAGTTTGCTCCTCTCCTTTAAATTGCTTTGTGACCTCGGACAAGGACCTTCCCCCTTGCTAGTTTGCAAATTTCCTCCTCTGTAAAATGAAGGGCTGGTGGTGGTTCCTTCTAATTGGATACTGGAATCTTGTGCCCCAAAATGGTGTTGGGGATCTCATCACAAAAGCAAATGTATCACTGTTGATCAGCAGCAAGGCTTATGGAACTGGTTGAAGATTTATCAAGAAGCAATATAACTGTACCCTTTATCAGCTGGGTGACCTAAGGCAAATTACCTGAACTTTCTGTGCATCAATATCTTCATCTGTAAAATAAGGATCATAACAACCCCAACTCAGGTAAGGAGGGAGGGGTCAGGTGAGAACTGAATGAGTTAATGAAGTAGTAGAGTCATTTGAACAGTGCCTAGCACGAAGTAGATGTTTAATAAATGTCTGGAGTTCTTTCTTTGTGCAGACTGCTTAAAATGGTTAATCCTGCCCTGGGTCATGCTGGGTTTCCTGAGAGATCCGGAGAAGGAACAGCCTACTCTGTGCCATCCAGGGACTTATTAGGCATGGCTTAGTGAGGTAAAAATGAAGCAATAACCAGGAAGAACGTGTGCCATCCAAGTCCAGGAGCCTGAGTTTTTAGAGGAAAGGGGAACCAGAGTAGGGTAGGGGAGCCGGGGGGCCCTTGACCTGAGCTGAGCTGAGCAGGGAGAACCAGGACAGAGTTCCAGCTAGAGAGTGTACATGGACATATCTGAGCATGTGTGTGCATGAGAGTGCGTGTGCATGTGTTGCCAAAAGAGCATGAACAAAGGCTTCATGAGAAGTCTGGGTCCTCAGCTCCCGGGCAGTGCCACAATTGGGGCTGTGTCATGGCTATGTGCACCTCTCCTGCATGCATCTGTGACCAGAACAGCGCCTGTCTGTGAGCACAGGAGCGAGCCCTTGTGCATAACCCAGGGTGTGATTAATTTAATTATTTCAAAAGCCCCTTTGGTATTTCATGAGGGTCATGCCCCTGGCTGTGGGCTTGAATACGACTGCAGCAGGTTTCAATAAAATCAATTAATTTAATTTGATTTGGTTTTATGTACTTGGAGCTGGTGCCTCTTGAACTCAGTATGAAAATTATTGCAGAATAAAAATGCATATTAGTACTCGGAGCCCAGTGTCCTTGGACTCTCTTCATGGAGCCTGCTGTGCAGATCACAAAGGCAAACGCCCCTGACCTGGTAGGAGCAGCCACCCGCTGCCTCCCATTAACCCCTCCGGCCCAGGACAGTACTTCCGGGGCTGTTTGGGCTGTTTGAATGACTCTTTTCACTTTCTGAAGCATTTTCCAGTAGTGACACTAATGCATTTCCATTTTGCTTTTGTGACATGGCTTCAGTGAGGTTTGATCAGCCTTGGTTACCAGTGTACTGGGTGGTGGTGTTAACCAAATTAATTGGAGCCTGAACAGCATAGGGGATTTAAAGGCAGCTGGCTCTGTCCCTGAAAAGACATGTGAGCTTGGGCAAGTCCCTTCCCCTCTCTGAGCTTTCCTGTCCTCTAAGGGTGGCTGGACACCTACCCACAAGGCTCCTTACGACACCAAGTCACGTTCAGTGGCATAGCCAGTCTTCCCGGGCTGCCTCAGGAAACCTGTTCCATTTCAACTCCACTGAAGAGCGCCTAAGAGTTCACAGAAGGGTTGCTGACACCCAAAACCAGCTCTGCTCCCCCAAGGAGTGGCCTCTTCCTGCATTTGTACAGGTCAGAGTGCAGTATTGCTCTCAGGAAGACAGGTGGGCTCTGGTTCAGGGGCCCTGTAAAGCATCTGGCCAAGCTTTTGTGGACAATCATCTGAGCTCCAGAGTCACACAGCCACAGCACAGGCAGGACCAGGTCTGCACATTCAGAGTACTTATAGAGGGTGGAGGTTTTACATAGGGCTCATTCTCCAACAGTCCTTTCCTTCCTCCAGTTAGGATGGGAGGAAATGGGCAAGCCATCTTGGGGGCCTCCCTGATAAAGCAGAAGCTGACATCAGTAATTCTGGAGCACTGACTTCCCTTCTCAGGTCCTCCTGACTTGGTGGGGGAAGACGGAGAGGTCTCATTGGGAACCATCCCCACGCATGCCTGCGTTCCCACCCTTGGCAGTCTCTTCCTTCTCTCAGAAGCTAAGACCTGCTGGCTGCTGCCTTTCCTACTGACTTCACCATTGGCCTGAGTGCCCATCCCAAGTTAGGGGTATTTTTCTCACATAGGTTTTAACCTCCCTAGATTTCTGATATAGCTGAAACTAAGTCTGTCCTTCCCTTCTCAGGTCTCTCCACTCTCACCTTTTGTGTGCTAAGAAGTTCCCTGGACCCCTCTTCTTCCACAATCTCATTTAATCTAGCACTGGCTCCGCATGGTGGGCATTGCAGTCCCTGTTTTACTGTGGAGGACTGTCTGCAGAGAAGAACTACTTTAAGATCACATTCAGCTGCAATGTGACTGGGGTAACTCCACAACTAACTCCTAGATCTGCAGCACACCACGTGACCTCCATACAAAGCAGGTATATAACCAATCCCTAAGGACATCCCTCTGTGGAATGAAAAAGTCCGGAAGAGGTAATAACTATGAGGCATGCCAGGCACCAAAATTCATAACACTCCACCATGTACGTTTATTATCTCCATTTTACAGATGCAACAACTAAGGCATAGGGAAGTAATATGCCCAAATAATCCAGAAAGTAAGTGAGTGGGATTTCAGACTCCCTGTGGTCACTGATCTCTTCAGCTCCTTGCTCCTCTCCTTTTCCAGTACAAGGTGTTGCTATTGGGGGAGAAGGGCCGGGGGCGGGTACTCGCGCCTCAAGGCCTCCTGCAGCTGGCACTGCCCTCCACCCAGTAGATAGCGGCAGTCAGCCTGGCGGCCTGGGGGCGGGCGCACACTGGGCCCTGGCACACAGCCTGAACTGGGGGTGGGCGGCGGGGGTCCGGCCGCGAGTTTTCCGCTCTCCCGGGTCAGCGCAGGTCCCGCCCGCCCGGGCAGGCGCCTGCCTCTCCCGCGGTGACGGCGGGCAGGGGTGGCGCCGCACGGCCCCGAGCCGGGCCCTCCGGGGAGGCAGGCGGGTGAAAGGTCGGCAGGCGCGGTGTGAGAACGCAGAGGAGAGGCCGGGAATGAGGCCGGGGCGGCGGGAGGGGCGCGAGAGGGTGGCGCCGGGCGCCGAGGTGCCGGGAGGAGAACCGCGCTCCCAGGAGAAGAGAGCGTGCTGGGTGCGCGGGAGGGCGCGAGTCCCGGGAAGCGGGGCCCTGAGAGGCGGGGCCGGGCAGGACGCGCCCCGTTGTGGGCGGGGCAGTGGGGGCGGGCCGGGGGCGGGGTTAGGAGCCGGGGTTCCGGAAGAAGGGCTGCGAGCCGGTGCAGAGTCCGGAGCGTTCGTGTGCCTGCGCAGAGGCTATGGTTACATCACATTCCCGATCCTGCTTTTTCAGGGTTCATGCCAGGGGATTGATGGGGAGGGAGAGGTGGGCGAACCAGTCTGAACAGGCCGGACAACTCGAGGGGCGTGGGCCCGGCGAACGGGGGTGCTGCCTCGCACCCTGTACGCTCTCCAAGCTCAGGAATTTTTCGTGAATCCGCCCCATTGGTTTTATAGTTTCCCCTGTCCCGGCCCCACCCTGTGTTCCGACCCACCTTCCCTTCTTCCCCTCTCGGTGTTGGCTCCTCCGCGGAATCGGTTAGCCAAAGGGAGGCACTGGGCTCTTGCCCTCAACTCTTCAACTCCCACCCGACCTGGAGAATTCAAATCTTGCGCATTCTCTTTCTCTTGCCCTTCCCGGTTCCCCCAGGCCCTCTGTGTATTAATGCAAAGTCTTCTAACTTGAATTCAGCCCAGAGGACCTGCCCCACCCCTACAGCCCTTTCAAGTACCTTAAGGGTACCCCGCGCCCTGGCATCCTCAAACAGGGCCACAAGCTGCCAGGCCCCTGCTGGCAAATAGGGAGGACCCAAGCAACCTAGCAGAGTGGGACCCTCACCCTTCTTAAGGTTGTCTTCGCTTCACATGAGTATTCCTGCAATCAGAGATTAATACTCCTCTCAAAAGTTTCAATGGTAGAATCCCACAATAGGAGCCCTAGATTGGGGTTTCGGGAACAGATACTTGGGGCAGGGGAGGTCTTTGGAGCCTTCATATCACATCAAGAAAGCTGTCAATTCCCTCTTAAACTTCTCACTGCCTTGTCCCAGGTCTCCTTGTGGCCAGGTTCAACTCCTCATTTCCAAAGCTGCATTTCCAGGTAGCAAACTAGGAACCCTCCCTGTGGTCCTGGGGAGCTTGGTAGGTTGCTAAGCTTGTGTTTTCTATAAGCTTAGAGCTGTTTCACCAAGATTGCCACTAGCTATACATCAGGATGTTTAATAAATTAAATAATCAGGGTCTTTAATAAAGCTGGACCATGGGCATCATCAGTCCAGAACCAGGTTTGGTAGATGAGACCCTCCAGAACACTAACCAGCCTCCTGGCTCCTGTGCTAGTGTTTCCTATTATACTTTAATATTAGGATAGCTCTGTTTTAGGGACCTAGCTTGGCATTTGTGTGGCACAGAACAGATGCTCAGTACATACTGACAAATAACTGAATGAGCCCTCAACAAGTGGACTAAGTGGATTGGACTAATTCATCTTTTGGAAACCATGAGAAGACCCCAGGCTTCCTAGGGCTCTTGGGATTCCAGCCCCTTCCCACTGCCAGTGCTAGCATAATGTTTCTCCAGGGCAATCAGCCAGCCAGTGGTGACTACCACGGGAGTTTGGCATCACCTTGGGTCACTTCAAGCCCAGTCATTGTGCCCAAGAAGGCTGTGAATTGAAGGTAGGGTCTAAGTGTGAGCCAAATTGGCAACTCCAGATCAGAGAGATTAATGCTGTGACTCTTTTCCATTCATTAGCCTCAACCAATATCTGAACAGGTTACCAAAGACTGGGGCATGTCTGCTCCTGCCGGGGTGCTTGCCATTCTGCAGCCCTGCCAGGCATTGTGTTCTGAGCCCATGGTTCCACAGATCCATGGTCTCTGGGACAAGAGTCCCCCGCCCCTTGTCAGCTCTGGGCTGCCCAGGGCTCTGTGAACCTGCTGTCCTCCAGGCCTCAGAGGTCCTGTCTCTGGGCATAGCTATAGTGAGTGTTGCTCTGGCACATACATGAGATGGGGGCAGCATCTGGGGGGAAGTGAAGCAGAGGAAATTGAAGCCAGCAGGCTATTATTGTCAATTTTAATAAAGTCTTTAGAGAGAAAGAGGCTGGAATGAATGAGGAACACTGTCAGGGATAGTAGATGCTCACAAACTCAGACATCATGATTTGGAATTTAAAGGAGTTGAGATTGGCTGTGGTCAAGTTCATCTTTGCACTGTCTGTGGACACAGATCTTTGATGAATAAATTATCAATGCTCAGGTGACTTGCTCGCCATGACAAATTTTGATCAGAAGCAATTCAGCCCATTCACTGTGATAAACCTTTCATTTATAAACATTCATGGGGCACCCTCTATGTGCCTGGTCCTGGGCTGTGTTCTCTAGGCATTACTTTGTTGGATCCTTGTGAGGACCCTATGAGGTAGGAATTATTATGATTCCTATTTTACAGGTGAGGAACTTAGGCTGGCAAGTAGAAGACCACTAGGGAAACCTGGTTCCTGAGGCCTTTAACCACCATGTGGGCAGGTATTTTAACACAGTAGGATAGAAAAGAAAAGAAAAAAGAAAAGAAAAGAAAAGAAGAAAAGAAAAGAAAGAAAAGAAAACATGGTAGACCATGGCCCCTACCACTCCAGAAGCTTCTGATCCAGTTAGGGGAAGTCAGCACAGGGCCTGGCAGTAAGTAGGTAGTCAACAAATGAACCATCAGTTAAACAGTGAGTGAGGAGGTGGGCTGAGCTCCTTGAAGGCTGGGGTGGGCTCCATTCAGTATTTCCTGCCCCTGCCTCCCCAAGGCTTGTGCCCAATAGACACCAAACAGACAACAGAACTGCAGGAACTGTTGTTTAGCCCAGGCCTATTTCCGATGAGAAGACCTCCCATGAGAGCGGAAGGAGCCTTCTGATTGGCTGCTTGGAAGCAGAGGCGGGGCCTGAGAAAGAAGGAAGAGAAGAGGATGGCTGAGCCTTCATCGTCCCTGCCCATCTCCCATTCTCATCTCCAGCCTGTGGGGAGCTCCCACTGTGTTGAGAAGGCCTTGCGGCTTCCCCACCCCACCTTCACGCTCCATCCCAGTCTGTTCCCTGACCCCCAGAAAATTGATGGCTACCCCAAGCCATCATTAAAACCAGGTGCCTTCAGAGCCTCTAGATGGGTGGACAGGGCAGTGAGGTGGGAAGGGCGGGGCGCAACACAGTCCCGGTTGACTTCTGTTGGCCGTCCTCTGCTCTTGGAGTCTTCTGTCTCCTGTTCTCACCAGGACAGGGCCAAGGGCACTGGGACACTCCATTTGTGAGTGAACCAACACTCCAGTGTACTGCCAGGTCAATAACAAAACGGAGTCTTGCTGAAGAGGGCCCAGGAGCCGGGAGGACACAGGCCTGGCAATAACCACTCAGGATTCTGCTGCCCCAGCCCCAGCATGCTTCTTACAAACTCACAGGTGAAAGGGCTGAAAAGGTCCCTCAAGTTCATCACCCCCACCCAATCCTTCCAAGACCCTCATTTAATTAATTAATTAATAATTTTTTGATACAAGGGATGGAACTCAGGGCCCCTTTGCCACAGAGCTACTTCCTTTTTATTTTTTTTATTTTGAGACAGGGTCTCACTGAGTTGTTGAGGGTCTTGCTAAGTTGCTGAGGCTAGCCTCAAACTTGGAATCCTGCCTCAGCCTCCTAAGTGTCTGGGTTTGCAAGCACGTGACACCACACCCAGCAAGATTCTCATTTTACCAATGAGAGTAGTAGGGATCAGAGAGGAAGAGGTCTTTGTCTGAGGATATGTGGAAGAAGGGCCAGGGCTAGAAGCAAGCTCCAGCCTCCCAGTCGAAGCCCTGCTCCTAAGCATTCAGGCCCATGGCTTTGGAAACACTGGTCAGTCCCATGGTCATCCTGTGACTGCTAGAGCCACAGTGATGGAAAGTTCCCCAGGGCTTGTTCTTCTGGAACCTTGGTAGCCCTCCCCAAAGACAAACCAACCACCACCTTGGATGGGTACCCTAGGCAGCAACTTAAACAAATCCACCTAGAGCAAAGGGAAAGAGAAAGAGACAGCTGGGAGCCAGTGTTTGCCCTGGCTGGCACCCTGGGCATGTTTAACTTGTCAGCTTGTCCAACCTAGATACCTTCTCGTTCCTGCTTGGCAAGGGTTTATCAAAACTGAGTGTTCCTCTTTGGCAAAGTCCTCAAAGAGTAAGGAAGCAGGGACTGTCCCCAGGGCACTGGGGAAGTTTGCCAGGTGCCTGCTTCCCTCATCCCCTCAACTCTAGCCCCTCTTTACACTACCCAGTGACCAGCCTTGGCTGACGTTGAGTGAGATCAGCACTTTTCCTGCAGAAAGGGGTGTATATTTGGGATCTTGCCTGTGCCCCCCCTTAGGCTTGGGAGCTGCAGAGACAGGCACTGAGTTACAAGTTTATGTGTTTGACATGCTTATATGTTAGGGGCTTTTCTGAGCATATGACAAATATTAGCTCAGGTAATCCACACAATAGCTGTTACAGATTAGGGCACCGAGGCAGAGAACGGCCCCACAGCAAGCAGTGGCAGAGCCAGGATGCAGAGTCCAGCTCTAGAGTTCACATGATTCCAGGCTGCCTTTCTGCTGGGACAACCAGATTCTTGCCAATCTGACAAGTAATTCAACAGACCCAAGTCTCAGTTTCCTCATCTGTAATATGAAGCAGAATGGATTCATCTCACTGTGTGCTCCTCTCTCCCAGGGCCAGCAAGCTCTGGAGCACTCCCTGCCCATGGGACCAGTGTGTTCCCAAGGAGGTTGATGACCTCTTTTCCATAGTGACATCCCCATGTTCAACCCCAAACCAAACATACTAGCTGTGTTACTGATGTATTTATGATTCTTCTTGCTATTAGTGAATGTTCTTGATTATCGAAAAGCTCTTCTCCATGAGTACCCCTAATTTATAGGCAAAACCATATAGGGGAAGCCAGGTGAGCACCCCCTCAGCTCTGCTCGTTCACATCCAGCTTCTTCACCCCATTCCCTTTGGAATTGTGGCTTGTTTGCTCTAGACCACTGTTAACTTTTAGCTAAACTTCTGGCCTGCCTTCAGAAGCTGCTTAATCCTACCTGCAACACTTGGGCCTAGAGAAGCCCTCTGAGTGACAGGCAGGGTCCAGGCCAGCCACACTGCAGCTAGAAAGACCCCTAAAGGTGTTTGCTCTCCTCCAGCACTATTCCCTTCTCTGCGTTATCCAAATTACTCCTGCTACAGAAAACAGACATCATTAAGGGAGATCAACCTGATATTATTCCTTCCTTTTCCCTTATAGGTGCCTTAATTTTCCCCAGTTGTATCAAGGAAAGGGAAAAAGATGTAATGATGGTGTGGGTATAACTTAAGCTCAGGAAATGTCATGCACTTCCCCCCAGGTTTGGATGGTCCCAGTATTTGTTTGATGTTCTTAAGAACCCAAGGAGAATTAACTTTGACCGACTACAGCAGCTTTGGTCTGCAGCCACATCAGCCAACGGCTCATGAACAGTGTTGAGCATATGACAAGGAGAAAGCCCAGGAGGTGGAGGGTACGCCATTTTGTGTATATCCTACATGACCTTTCAAGTGCTTTCGTTTGCATACAAGAGCTACCTTGATCCACACAAAGATCCTACAAAGCAATATTTGCCCCTTAGACCGACTAGAAGACATGCCCAGGGAAAGAAGCAGCACATTCTGAGTTAGTGGCAAGAACTAGAGCTCAAGAAAGCAGAGCCCCAGGGCCCTGGCACGGTCGCCCTACTCATGATGTGGCATCTGGTGCAGTCCTGTATGGCCAGGCACAGTGCTTGTGGGTGCTCGTCTTGGGTGCCGACCTTCAGTCTGGCTCCATCTCCACCCTACGCTGAGCCTTGCCTCACTTTTCTTCCTGATTTGTTATGTGCGTTTACTTGGTATGACAGTCACATTCGGAAGCTGGCTCCGATCCTTTTTGGAGCAAGGTGGGTTATGCTGCACACATTCCTACACAGGCTGTTGTTAATCATTTCATAAGGTCTCCCATGGAGGAGATATTTACAGATTAGCCAAGAGCTTCTTTTGTAACCCCCCATTTCCTCAAAAATAAAGTGAGGGTGTGGTCCTTGGGGTCTCTGAGGAGCCCAGCAGCTCCTATGCTGCTATTTCCCACCTTGTTGGGGACACACAGCTTGATCTCAAAATCTGGTTTCTCTGCTCTAGCCCTGTTTGCCCTGAAGTGGTTCTCAGCCCAGCCAGAGGGTCTCAAGAGCGGTCCCTTCCCCCACCAAGACGACCACACCTCACAGATATCACAGCATCAGGAAAGAGCTAATGTCAAATGTTAAAGAAGTAAATCCTCATACAACATAGTAAAGAATATGAGAGATACAGGGAAGCCTCATTCCTCTGGCTACCACCTATATCTGGGATAAAGCCAAAAACCTGAGAAGAAAATCAAATAATTGTGAATGACCCAAACAGGTCATAGAATAGATGTTCTAACACACATTCCCCTGGGGTCCATAGACCAATAGGTCACTAGGGGCCTATTTGCTCTTGTTTTATGCACAGTCCTAATATATTTAGTTTTCTAGTTTCCAAGCCTACGTGAGACCTGGTGGCAGATGGGAATAGGGTGGAGGACTGCTAATGAAGACCAGGTATGTACCCGCTCTTGCTCATTTGGTGGCTCCAGGAGGCAGCGTGGTGAGGATTGGCACAGCAGGAGAGGGCATAGGGTTTCTCTGATTTCTGTTAAACAAGACTTTTCAGATGGTTTAAGCAATGCCCATAAGGAGACCAGAACTTGAGCATTTAGTAGTGACAATGTAGCTCAGAGGGTGACTGGGCTTAATCAGAGGACACAGATGCCAGCTGGAGGCACTTGAAGGTAAGACTTGACATGAGGTGGTAAGAAACAGGAATGGAGAATGAGGGCAAGTGCATCCTGGGAAAACGGTCCCCTTAAAATGACTGGTGAAGGATCCAGGGTAAAAAAGCCTATCTTTATAATAGAGTCCCAAACACATGAGTTTTATTTAAGGTGTATATAGTATTTTGCCAGGGACTGGAGTTGTGGCTCAGTGGTAGAATGCCTGCCTGGCATGTGTGAGGCCCTGGGTTCTGTTCTCAGCACCACATATAAATAAATAAAATAAATACTCCATTGACAATTTTAAAAATGTTAAAATAAAAAACAAAATGCCACCAGACACAGTAGCACACACCTGTAATCCCAGCTGCTCAGGAGGCTGAGGCAGGAGGATTGCAATTTAAAAGCCTGGGCAACTTAGTGAGACCCCTGTCTCAAAATAGAAAAGGGTTGGCCATGTAGCTTACTGGTAAAGCACCCCTGAGTTCAATTCCCAAAACTAATAGGAGAAAAAAAAGATGAAGAAACACAAAGTTTTATAGTTTATTTTCTAAAATGAAAGGAAATGCCAGACCCAGGAGGGCCATGGAGTTAGGAGAGTGAATCTTGAAAGACTGACGGGCCGACTTTGGAGACAGGGAGAAAGGCCACTGTGAGGTAGACCTGGCTTCTGGGACACAGTCAGTATCTACTCACCCCTGGGACTCCCCGACTCTCCCTGGTCACAGCTCAGCCCTTGCCTCGCTCCAGAGCATGGCCCAGGACAACATGGCCCAGAAAGCACCTCCATCGCCTGAGGCCCCTGAGGCCCACTTGTGGTTTGTCAGGGGCTCCACTCACCCCCACCAGGGCTCCATCCCCAGACTGTTTTCTCCTGGCTGCTTAGTGGACTCCTGACCCCTGTTTATGTCTGCTTGTCAGGGCCCCAGGCGACAGGCCACTGCCAGGAAATGTGCCTGGCCCTGACCCCTGCCGGCCAGCTTAGAACGCTGGCTGTGTGTTCTGCCACCAGAGACCTCTCAGACTCTATCCAGCTGGGCCTCTGGAATTGACAGGATTGGCACTGGCCTCCCCCTCAGGTTCCTCATACCTTCCAGGCACTAGGACTGCTAAGATCAAGGCCAAAACCCCAAGAAAGGGGAGGAGCTCAAAGAGCCACTGGTTTTAACTAAAGGAGCACTCTGCCACCTTTATTTCCCCTCACGAGAACATTTTATGAGTCAGTGAGCTCTGACCTCAAAGACCATAGCCAGGTTCCCAAGACATAGGTCTCACCTTACTGTATCCGGGAGTGAGCAGCTCGGGCAAGCTGATCCCCAGCACTGTGGCCAGTGCCCCGTTTTATGTAAAGCTATTGAAATTATAGCTCTGTGCCTGGATGGTTCCTTAACAACTTAGTTCTCCCTGACACCCGGCCCATCTGCATCCGTGTCCTTCTGTCGCTCTCTCCTTCTTCCTTCCTTCCTACCTTTCTCCTTTCCTCTTCCCTCTCTCCTTGCTCCCTTTTGCTCCTTTTGACGGTGGCAGGGAACTTTTCCATGTCCCAGTCGTCAGGCATGCCCACAAGGAAGCCAGCCCTTGCACCTCGGGGCCCTGCATTACCCAGCAAAAGGCAGAGAAGCAGAAAGAAGGGGCGGAGAGTGTGGTCCCTGTCCACTCACTAGCTGACCCTGGGCAGCTTTCTAAGCCTCTTTGAGCCTTGGTACCCCATTGGTAAAATGGGCATACCAATACTTACCTTTGAAACTTGTTGAAAGAATTGGGTTAAGAAAATGCCTGTAAAGCGCTTTGTATGTTGCCTGACTCGTATTAGATGTTCAGTAAATGGAGGGATTAACATCACTGCTTCAGATCTTGCTGAATCTTCACCTGTGTTGACAACTAGCCTGTATAATTCAACTGGATACACTACACTACTGTTCAAAGGCAGAGGGAACGGTAGGGTGAAGAAGTTTAGGGCCAGGCCCTTTTGTGGAAGACAGAGAGGGGATTGATTTTGAGAAGGGGACATGACTGCTCTCAGAGGTGGTGTCCAGCCCAGGCACCAAGGGCCCCAGCTGTGGGGCCCAGTGTTCTACCTACAGCTGTTTGCTTTGGGGTAGGCGACACACCATCCGCGGCCTCCGTTTCCTCCCTGGTAAAATGGAGGTTATGGTACTGCCCAAAGCACAGCGCTGCTCTAGAGTAAATAAGATAGTACTTGTAAAGCACTCAGCACGTTGCCCGACACCAAGTGCTCAGTGAGGCCTCGCTGTCTTTAGTTCATATGTGTCCCATCTTACGCAAGCCATGGCTCGAGGAATGTTGTGAAAACAAATCCCGTTTTCCCACAAACTGACTTCATCGTTTCACGAAGGTTTCATCTTTGCCTCAGCCATCCTTGGAGGGCGGTGACTCTGCGCTCCTCAGCACCAGGGTGCTTCTCCCCGCAGCCGTCCTCTCAAGCAGTGGAAGATAAGACGCACAGGAGACCCAGGCCCTGATTCTGTACCATACCCATGTATGGCTTAACTGGGGTTTCAGGGCCTTGGAAGCCCACCTGAGACACCCTGTGAAGGACCCTGCTGGGGCCAGAGCCCAGCTCACCCACATAAACAACCATCAACCATGTCGCCATCGACACACATGGCAGATGAGATGTGTGGCTGACCCCCACACCTCCAATACTGGGACTCCCAAGACTGGCACGCCAACCCATCACCTGGCCCCAACCACTTTCCCACCACGTTGTCCCCCATGTGCACCCATGGCTCCAACCAGGCTGGTTGGCCTTTGTCCCTTACCTTTGTCCCACTGCTTCCCCACTCTCAAGCACCCTTCCCCCACCCCTTATCTACATCCAACTCACAGTGCAAGTGTGCAGTGACCCCCTCGGCCTGATCAGAGGAGGGTTCACGGAGGATGTGGAGCCCGAGCCAAGCAGAGGGGCCCCAGCTTTCAAGGTGAAAAAGCCAGGAAGAGCCCTGAAATGTGACCTGCTAACATGGCTGAGGCCAGAGCTGGCAGGGAGACCAGAACAGAGAGAGTGGTGTGCCAGGCTTGATGCCCCTCCACCCGCACCGGTCAGAGAATGAAGAGCCCTGCAGTGGAACAGCACCCAGCCCAGGAATAAGAACTCCCAGGTTCCTGTCCCAGCTCTGGCATTGACTATGGCAAAACTTCAGCCCAACCAATCAATTACCAGTTAGTACTGCCTCTTCCACTTCAGCATGCATCCCCAGGTTGTCAGTGAGAATGCAGATTCAGGGCTCGGATTCTGAGGCAGTGGCCTGAGGTGGAGCCCAGGAATCTGCTTGGTAACCATCCGTCCAGATCTGGGAAACACACCACGCTTTGATCATTGCGAGTCCACCCTCTGTGCTCACAATCCAGGCTGGTGAACCTCTGCTCTCCATCAGTGAGATGTAAAGTCTTTATCAAGGGCTTCAAAATTGCATTTGTCTGTGAACTTGCAGCTAGGTAATCCTGCTAACTATGCTGGACAGAGGGCAGTTTATTCTCTGCTAGGAGATGCCCCCAAATAACACCAACAGCCTCAAGCAAGGGCCTTGTCTTGTGTTTTACCTCTTTTATGATTAACGGAGCTTTCCTTCTGCCTTGTTTTGGTTTCCCCCGCTGCGTTAGAGCCACCTTATCTAGTTCCTCAGGCTTAAAAGTGATTTTAGAGGGGTACATGTGACCCGAGTTCAGATCCTGGCTCTGAGCTGCCATTCTGTAAGAGGAGAAAATAATAGATGGACTTCACAGGATTGTTGTTGAGAATTGAGAAATTATGCATGCAGAGCTCTGAGCACGATGCTTACAACGATCACAATTATTTTTCCGTCCTTGGGAGTGGACAGTGGTCCTTGCTGGAGACCAAGTCCATTGTTTTGATCTTGTAGCAGGAGTTTAGTTCTCCTCTGTTCCCCTGTCCATCCTCCAGACCTAACCTTGGATCGTACAAAATGACCAGCCTCAGCTGCAAGGTCCCTGTCTCACTGGTCCCGTACTGTGGCAAAGGAGATTGTGCTGACCCATCGTCCTTTCCTGCAGAGGGGCAGTGTATTGGCTCATTTGTTCTCAATATCCCCTAATGAACAAGTAGGCATGGTGGCATATGCCTTTAATCCCAGCCATTCAGGAGGCTGAGGCAGGAGGATTGCAAGTTTGAGGCCAGCCTGGGTAACTTAGCAAGACTCTGTCTCAGGATAAAATTTTAAAAGGGCTGGAGATAGCCAGTCTCGGTGATGCACACCTGTAATCCCAGCAGCTTGTGAGGCTGAGGCAGGAGGATCTCAAATTCAAAGCCAGCCTCAGCAAAAGCAAGGTGCTAAGCAACTCAGTGAGACCCTGTCTCTAAGTAAAATACAAAATAGGGCTGGGGATGTGGCTCAGTGGCCAAGTGACCCTGAGTTCAATCCCTGGTACCCCCCGTCAGACCCCCCAAAAGGGCTGGGAATGCAACTCAGTAGTAAAGTACTTGCCTAGCATGTGTGAGGACCTAGGTTCGATCCCTAATACTGGAAAAAAGAAAAAATAATCCCCTAATGGAACAATGACCAGCACAAGGAGTGAGGTCAGCCCCTGGCCGCGTGTGCTGGAGCCAGCTAAGGAAGATGCTTTCCTGGAAGGTGTCATAGCCCTGTTGGGTGCTTGATGCAACAGAAAAACTGCAGGTACACGCCCTTCCCCACCTAACCATCAGCCACCCAGCCCAGATACTGCCATGCAGTGTCTCTTCACACGTTAACCTGCATGAGCATATTACACACTCACAGGCCTGCACTCACCTCACCCATCCTTGCCACTACCTTTCCTCCTCTTGGCAAACACTAGCAAAGGAAAGGGAGCCCTGACTCTCTGTGCAAGATGACAGGATCCCATCCGGTCTGCAGGGATAATAAAACCTCACAGCCCATCAACAGGACAGAAGCTGGTAGCTCACAAGGGTGTACTGTCATTTTGAAACATAAAATTCCTCTCTGCAGCCACCCTTTTGTGATTGAAGATAATCAAAGCAGGATTATTCTTCTTTATAAAATAAGTCTGGTCTCACGAGATTTGGCCCGATGATGTGCATTAAATGTAGCAAGCATGGTGACTGACCACACAAGCCTTTTAAAATTTGTTTTGCTGGACATTTGCATAAGAAACCTCAGGAGGGACCCTGAGAAGTCCCTCAAGGCTGGGTGCTCAGCCAAGAACTTGCCACTGGATTATGTCTGCAGGGCCTATAGGTTTGGGGGACTCCTCTCTTCTTGATATCCCCTAAGTATCCTAAGGTTCCTGGACCTGCCAGGAAATCAACTTTGCCACTCCTGTTAGAGGCTTGGGACCCTGTAAATTGGGTTTGGGAACCTGAGAAGGTTTTATAGACTCTATTCCACAAAGTCAACCTTGGTTCCCCAACCGTGTCTGGTCACATGACCATGAGATAAGGCATCAGTCTCAAATATGACATTCAGTCAAAGCCTTGGTTACAAATAGAGTTTCCAAGTATGTCATGTTACAAGGAGGGACAGATTTTTATGGAACTTATGCAAATAATTCTATTGCCATGAAAATGAGAACGTTCAATAAGAGTTCCTGAATTGTGGAGGAATCAGGCAGAAAGAAAATGGATTCATTGCTATTTACAAAAGTGTAATCTACTAAATGGTTGTGAGTTACAGATGGCTTAAAAGAAAAGGAAACAGGATTCCATAAAGCCAACAGCATTACTCTACACAACAGACGCTCATCCTTCTTCAGTTCACTCATTCTCATGTAATTAATTCTTGCTTTGCTTTGATCTTGGGTTAGCAGGTTTGCGAATGTGACAGTTTCTCCGCTAGAGTGGAAATTCTGATTGTGCCCAGTGGTAGAGTCTCAGTTACTTAAGCAATGCCAACATCTGGAGCCCAGAATACCTGGAACATTCATGTCCATGGCCTGGGAGAGAGCCCCTTTTTGTTGAAGACAAAGCCCATAGTTGGTGGCAAACCTAGCAGAGAAGAATCAGACTAGAGCAAAACAACCCCTGGATGACAAAATATTTAAGAGGACTGTAGTTAAAGGTCTGATGAGACTTCATTTGCATAAAAGTTGGTTATTTCTGTGACACTCGATGTTTTAAGACAGTAGCCCTAATTATGAGTGATAGCATTATATCCAGGACCTCTCATGAACAGCAAAGTTATTGACAAATTTCTAGGACGCTTACATAGTTTCTGCAATATTTATACTAATAACATTTGCCCATACAACTATACCATAGCAAAGGTTAAGTACATCTTATTTGACGATACTTTTCATGCAGTTCCAACATATCAAATAAACTTAATCATTTTAACATATCTTTTTACAAAGTGATAGGAAAAAAAAAAAACCTTTTCAATTTCCCAGGGGTTCTCTGGGAGATCTCAAGGTCAGTTGAAGGCCAAGATTTCATTTAAGATTTGAAATAGGCAATTGTCTGTCATGTACAAAGATTCTGTAGCAGACTAGCAAATGTTATGACTCACCTTTTTTTTAGGTGTATACTGTTTTACAGTGCAACTCTCAGCATAAAGATCATGTTTATTAATAGGCCCAAATATATAAAGCCTATAAGAAGCCAAAATTATGCAAACTTAAGCTGGGCACAGTGTCACATGCCTGTAATCCCAGGCTCAGGAGGCTGAGACAGGAGGATCACAAGTTCAAAGCTAGCCTCAACAAAAGCAAGGTGCTAAGCAACTCAGTGAGACCCTATCTTTAAATAAAATACAAAAAAATATCGCTGGGGATGTGGCTCAGTGGTTGAGTTCAATCCCTGGGACCCACTCCCCCCAAAATTATGCAAACTTAAAACTTGTGCTTAGTAATTAATTTTCAGTAATTTGTTTCACTTAGAAATGACCCCGCCATTCTGGGCTGGGGTTGTGGCTCAGTGGTAGAGTGCTTGCCTAGCATGCGTGAGGCACTGGGTTCCATTCTCAGCACCACATTAAAAAATAAATAAATAAAGTTATTATGTCTATCGACTACTAAATATATTTTTAAAAAATGATCCAGCCATTTAATGAAATTGAATGTTGCTTAGCATAATTCAGCATAGATCTAAGGTTGCAAGTTACTAAAAAGATATTGGAAAGCATTTCTAGCCAGATATTATAAAACATAATTATTATTGGAAAGTCCATTCATAAAACTTTTAACCCACCTACACTAACTTAATACATATAAGCAATTTTGATTGGATTGTCTTGAAATTTCCATAAGACATTAAACAAAGCTTGCCATCACCTAAAGGCATTCCCTTATGCACTATTTTTATAATACATGCATGTTAGGAAAGTATCCAAAAAAAAAAAATCACAAAAGGGAAAAAAAACTTAAAAAAAAGAAGCCAAATATAAAATGTATGCTCATATTACATTTAATGCTGATAACTCAAAATACATAGCTGGTTTTATTAAACCAACAATGTTAAAACTAGTCTTATTTGCCAAAGATATACCTAAATTATATGAACTTGAAAAACATTTGGATTAGTTTTGATATTTCTGAGAGTTTCAGGAATACTTGATTTATATAAGCACTTAACATAGAACATACAAAGCCCCCACTGGATACCTATGGATAGTACTAGCCCATTGATCCATAGATAGATGATTAGCTAGCTTAGCTAGCTAGCTAGCTAGATAGATAGATAGATAGATAGATTTTTTCCAATATGTACATGCTCATTATAAGGTTTAATTTATAAATTAGGCATAGGAAAGGATTAACAAAAACTGGTAATAAAATAGAAAAATTATAACAATATACTATAATAAAAGTTACATAAATGTGCCCTCTCTCTCTTTCTCACACACACACACACACACACACACACACTCAGAGTATCTTCTCGTACTATACTCACCCTTCTTGCAGTGATAGGAACTGATACAACGTCTATGTGATCAAATGCCCTTGGTGTCGTAGCATTAAGCTACTACTGACCTCCACTGGTCCCCAGGATGCCCTTCTGGTAGTGTGATAAAATCCCATGCCTTCCCATTCTGCCGCGCCTGGGGCCTGAATTATCCCTTTGTTCCGGTATATACTGGCTGTATGCTTAGTGGCCATGTCATTTATCAGATGGACTCTCCCAGGATTACTGTACTTGAGTTCAAGTAACCCTCTGAGCAGCATGCAACTTAAAACTTATAAATTGTTTATTTCTTCAGTTTTCTGTTTAGTATTTTGGGACAGTGGGTAATTGGAACTGCAGGACATAAAATCATGGATAAGGGGGACTGCTGCATTTGCACTGAAGTCAATTTGACTAGAACTCTCTTAAAGGGTTTTATAAATTAATTTGGTAATACCATCTGGAAGTAGAATTTCACATACACATGGGCATACGTGCATGCATGCATAAACATACACAGAGACACAAATGAGACCTTACAGCTTTTACTCTGAAATTTTGACGATGAGTTATGTAAACACAGTAACACAAAACTCCCTGGTTTACACATCATGGTCGGCTCTTGTCTTCGCTCTACTTCCTATTTTTATCTGTGTTGGTTTCTGACAGATGGAACGAGTTAAGTTCACATGCTCTGTACGAAGGCTAAAGCTTTTATCAATATTCCTGGAAAAGACTTTCAAGATTTTCTTCTGCCCTGATAGGTTGCTGCTTTGGGGGTCTCTGAGTCCTTTGACAGCCTCCACAGAATCAGGGGTTCAAAGTTCAATTGGTTGCAGGGAATTGAGGGACTGGACTGGGAGAGGTGGGGGCCTTTGGACAGAGAGATGGGGGAGGGAGGGACTGAAGGGAGGTGAAAGGGACCCTGCAGGAGGTGAAAGGAAGAGGAGCTAGGGCAATGGGGAGGCAGAGGTCTTAGAGGAGCGGGTCTGGGGAGCCACTGAGGATCCACCCTATCTGAAGTGTGACTGTGGAGCCTTGTCCACAGGGCTTCTGCAGGAGGAGGAGTCCACCAAGAAGCTCCACCTTCTTAACTAATGATACCTCCCAAACAAAGAGACCTAGGACTCTAACCCCGCCTCCTTGCCTGGGACTCTAACCCCGCCTTCTTGCCTGGGGCTCTAACCCAGCCTCTGGCTGAGAAGCCTCACAAGAGAGCCAAAATGTCCTGCTCCTCCCCACTCAGGGACTAAGTCACCAGGAAAGCGCTGAGAAGACTTCCGTCCAGGAAGAGTCTTGCTCAAATAGGTACTTTGCAACCCAACTCAGAGTACACTCAGTCTCCTAAGAGTCAAAATGTATCCTGGCCATGCTTCAAAGGACTGTCATCAGAGCGCTGGATTGGACCAGGAGACAGGATCACCAGCTGATCCCTGGTCACTCCAGTCAGGAGTGAAGACAAAGGCTTCTGAGGGGCACACCTGGGGTCCTGGGGGTCCAATCCTTTCCGAGTGTGGCATCATAGCCATTGAAGAAGACATTATCCATACAGTCGTTAAGGTGGGTAAGGAAGCCTATCCAGGACTATTACAATAAGAGCATCCCCCTCCCCACTTATTCTTGCTTGTATTTGGAGTTGAGTCAGTTGCACAAGGGGAGAGAGATGGTGCTCAGCTCTGAATTCAATCAGGATGAGCAGAAATTTATTATGGGGGTGAGGTAGGGGGCTTCTTGCTGGAAGCAGGCCAGCAGGCCCCCGTAATTAGATACTGGGGTGGAGGTGGGTGGGGTGCTTAACAAACTTAGCAGAATTCTTATTAAAACTGAGTTAAGCCCAAGAGAGAGCTCAGAGACAAGACCTAGTAGGGAAGTGGATTCAGGGGAATCAGAGAGTCCTGTCTACACCAAGAGAATATGTGTTATGGCCAAGGGTCCCAATAACCTGGTTGGGTAATGGGGCTCTCACAGACATACGGGACCCCAGGAAGGACAGGCCAACTTTGACCATGCTTACCAGAGGGGCCATGGGTCACGTCTGCTAGTGTGCTGCTAGTGTGGCCCCCACCCGCAGGGGACCCCTCCTGCATGGTGAGTGTTCCTTCACTCTTAGGCAGATTAGTTGTCCAGGTTGAAGTTCTCGGTTTGTTTCCTCTTAGTTTTCTGTGTATAAATGTAGTGTCTCTAGAGTCAAGGCCTCCCCTGCTGTGGAGGTGAGTCCAGCTGGCTTCTGGGATCACTGGGCAGGGCATGGAAGCCCGTGTGCCCTTGGCAGCTCCACCACTGCTCCCAGAGTGACCTTGGGCAAGTCACTTCCCCGCCCTCAACCCCGTTTCCTCACTTCACATGGAGCTATAATTCCTGCTCTGCCGGTCCCTGGGGGTGGGGATCGATTGAGGTGAGAGGCTGTGAGAGATGACAAGTGGTTTACCCAAGGGAGCAGCTGAGGTGCATGACTGGACTCACCCACCTGAGGTCACCATAGATGCACACCTGTTTATTGTCTTTCCCCTGCTAGAAGGTCAGCTCTGAGAGGGGAGACCACACTGGTTCGCTTACTGCTTCATAGCAAGCCTGGGGTCTCGGGTGGGATAGATGGTGCCTACTTGTAAGAGCAAGGAAGGGGAGAGGGAATGAGGGAGAGAGGGGGGATCCGCCCTCCCCCCAGGCAGTGTCACCCCCTTCTCCTGCCACTGCCCCACCTTGGCCAGGTTCTGACCAGCCTCCTTCATCCCCCACTGCCCGGCTGCCAGCCTGCTCCTGAGGTGACAGGCCCAGCCCCACGCCCAGCCAGGCTTAGCTAAAGCTCCTACCTGGCACCCTCCCGCCTCCTGCCTGGCTATCTGAGAAGAGGGTGCGGCCCTGGCAGGCTGGGCCCTCGGGCTGTGCGCAGTGGGCTGGGACCCCACTCACCTGCCCTGTTGATGGTGCAGCCGGCCAGACTCAGGACCCTTCCTGTGCCCCCGCCCAGCAGGGTTCTTTCCCCTCACTTCCCCCAGAGAGAACACCCCAGCACTCTGTGCTTAGTCAGCACCTCCCCAGACAAGTACCAACTGGTCCCCAGTGCACCTGAGAAGCGGGAGGCGGGTTATCTGTTCTCTCCTCCGGGTGACAGCCCTTGCCCTCCAGCTCCCACAGGACAGGGCAGCCAAAGGCCAGTCTTCTCTGGGAGGCCACTTCTCTGGATCACCACTGAGTGCTTGAAGGAGTGGAGGGGTTTGAGGGTTCTAGCAATGACTAGATCATCCCTGTAAAACACCAGGTCAGAACTGGACGTAGCCTGGGCAACTCAGTGATTTGGATAAACTCAGTGAACACAGGAGGTTAAAGCAAGCTTAGAGTCAATGCGTGGCCCCTCCCTGTTCTTGATGCTAAACAACAAAGGATTGTTATTTCAAAGTGACGTTGAACACATTTCCCTGAGATCTCACCTGAATGGTGGCGCCGATGGCACTCCCTGAACCCGGGGCTCCAGCGTAGGAAGGGACGGGGCTGCTGTCAGATGGAAGCAGCAGAGGCCACAAAGGAAGAGGTCCTCCCCTGAAGGACCCTCAGTTAGAGGTGTCACCATCTTCCTCTTGCTCCAACAGGTTGAGTTTTCTCTCAATTTTTCTCAAAATTTAATGAAACATTCGTTGAACATCCAAAGGGCCCAGAACACAACCAGATGCACGTTTTCGGTTTCGTTTGTGGTTCTGTTGTGCCCAGTGTCTCAAGACCCCACAAAGACCACCAGAGACCACAATTAATGCAAGCAACAAAGAGTCATTTATTAGCAAGCTCGAGCCTGGTCCTCCGTGCACTTGGTAACCGGTGACGCTAAGAGGCCCCGAGCCCATGGTTAGCAGGGTTTTTATAATGAAAGGCAAGCAGTTTTACAGTGCTCTTTTTGATTGGTTAACATATAAAATTGCATACAAAGTATGTTATCTTAAATTCTGGGTCACTCTGACCACCGAGAGGAGGGTGGTCGTTATTTTTAAGTTCGCTTTTGTATCAGCAAAGTTTGCTTTTGGGTCAGCCTGACCGCTAGGGGAAGGGTGGTCGGCCACCTGGCCTTTACAGACAAAATAAGGGACAAAAATACTTTGCGACTTTTCTGAGTGGTTGAGGGCAGTTTGGGAAAAGCCTCATATTTACACAAGTGCAGGCTTTTTCTCTCTTTTCAGTTCTGGGGAATCAAACCCAGGACCTGGCACATGCTAAGCTTGGGCCCAACCACTCAACTGCTTCCTCGCCCCAACTGCTCGCTTTAAGAGGATTATGTGGGCAGCCATGTGGCCCTGGACTGAAGAGCAGGACAGGAGTGGATCAGGGAGCTGCATTAGGAGGTCCCCTCAGAAGTCAAAGCGAGAGGGGATGGTGGCATGGCCTGGGGAAAGGTAGCACAGTGGGCAGGAAGAGGGCAGATTCAAGACCTATTGTGAAAAGAGACTCTGTCTGATGGACGGATTGACTGGGGGCAGGGTAGCAGGCAGGGGGGCCAGAAAGGAGAGGGAGGCAGCCAGGGTGCCTCACACCTCTGGACTGAGTTACCCTCACTCCCCAGTGCTGAGGACATTCTCTAGGTGGAAGTCTGATCTGCATCTTTCCCCCCACTGGCCACAGCTAGCATGACCCTCACACTCTGGGGTCAGAAAGAAGCATTATCTTGCCTGTTCAGGAGATGGAAAAACAGGCACACATCACTGAAGCCAAGCCCCTTAGGGAACCAATGACATGAACTAAACCAAGAGCCAGAGCTTGAACCCCAAGGTAGCCTTTGGGCACCCGGGCCATGAAGACAGGTGTGACTGCCAGTTTTATGATGTGTCATGCAGTATGACCTTGAACAAGTTATAAGACCTCTCCCAGCCCCATTTCCTCATTAGTAAGGTGGGAAAATGGGATCTGCCTCATGACGTTGCTGTAAGGACTCAGAGAGGGAGTAGACCCTCGGTGGATATTAGTAGCGCTATTTCCAGGCCACACAGCTCTTTGTGCATGTACAAGTAGGTTCTGTGTCCATGTGTGCACTGTGCACAGAATCTGTGTGCACACAACGAAGTTGACAGCCAGACCCTGCTGGGTTTCAAGTGAAGACAGTAGTGCATTTGGGCTTTGTGCTTCTGCTTAGCCTCTGGGGAGCAGGAGGCTTTGCCCTTTTGGAACAGGAAGGAGTTGGGTTTTGGGACCAGCCATGAAAGTCAGTGTGCCTGTGAAGCCAGCCTGTTTCCAAGTGTTCAGGCTGACCTGACCCAGGAAGGTGGAGCGACAGCCAGGGTGGGGGCAGAGGTGGGGCAGGGTGGGAGGGAAGGAGCCTGAGAACAGGGTGAGTAAGAGGGAGGAAGCCAAATAGGGCCCCGGAAGGAATGGGGCAGAGAAGAAAATGCACAATCACAGGTCTAGAGTCTGGCCTTCCCAGAGCCCCTTCTGTGGTTGGCTTTGGGAGCCTCCCTGCCCCTTCTCCCCACCCCAGCCCTCTCTGAGTGGCTTCCTTTATGTTCCTGTTCCCAGGAGGCAGCTGGCACCAAGTGAGGCTGGAGGGGCAGAAGGGCGGGGTTCCCCACTTTTTGCCCAGAGCCATTCCAAAGGGCGCGTCCCAGCAGGGCGCACACACAGTGATTAAGGGGGAGGGAGGAGTGACAGTCACTGTCCACTGCAGGACCCAGCGGGTGGGCTGGACAGCAGCCAGCTCTCCCCCAGGATCTTGGCTGCAATGTCATTGGCCCTGGCACCACCCACTGGCCTACCCAGAGGCTCCCTCCAGAGCGGAGCTGGAGCCCTGTGAGGAGGGACAGCCTAGGGCTTCTGGGTTGGGCACCTCCCCTCTTCCCACCCCTCCCTGCTGGAGCCCTCCCCCACATCCCCTCAGCCCACTTCCCTCTCCAGCTGGCTTCGAAATAGTTCTCCAAGCCTCCCTCCCCTCCAAAGTAGGCTCAGCCCTGCCTGGGAAGCTGCCGTAAACCAGCTCTGTCCCATAGATCCCCACCTGATGCCCTACCCGTGGAGACGACCCCTGAGCCAGACTCCACCTGACTTCACTCGGCCTCTGACTGCACTCCTGCGCTCAGCAGCACGCACTTCTGGCCTGCCTGCCCACTTCCTCCTGGAGCCCTGCTCTCAGAAGCCTGCCCCACTCTCTGCTTTGGGCTCCTGTCATTTCCCATTCCTCGGTAGTGGACTGTGCTGTATGCACTTTACCCCACACTTTACAGTCCCCCTGTGCCTTATCTGCCCTGCAGATGAGAGCCTCTGAGGGTGGCACCCCACTGCACCCACCCACCTGCCAGCCGTGGAGGCAAATCCCTTGTGGACACATGGCAAACAACTCTGCATTGAGACTGATTCCCTCCAGGTCATGTGTTGGCACCTTTACCTGCCTGGGTCTGGGAGTGGAGCATGGAGTTACACTTGATCAGATATTTAGTTAGTGACTTGGACAAAGAGATCTGACTTCTCATTCTTTCACTTGGGTGTCCAGGAAGTGTGGGAATGTGCGGGTTTTGATTTTTAAGAAAATGGAGTCCTCCAATCCTGGAAACTGTCCACACTCTCTCTGATGAAGTGCCCAAGTCTTGCCCTCGGTCCTTGATTCCCTGATCCAGCACTCCCTCCCCACCGCGCAGCACTCTGTGGCCCTCCTGTCATGTCATGGCGAGGAGGAGCTGACAAACTCACTCACGGCTGTTGTGGAAATGCCTGCTCCCCAGGCTCCCAGGCATTTATCATGTTAGAGGAACCTTTAGGGTGAAACACAGAGAGACACCCTTCCTGCTGCAATTTGGTGTGTCTGGCTAGGTGGCAGGGTGGGCCCCCAAAAGAAATGAATCAGTAACACTGGGATTTCAGACAGGGGGCACCTGTTGGAGATGTTTGAGTGGGAACCGTGTTTCAGAAGCTCTGCAAATCACAGTCCCTTTGTGGCTCTCCTGGGACCACCGAGTCTTTGGAATTTACATTTGGCTTTGAGGTGCTTTAAGGCTCCTTGCCTGCCCCTGGACATGTGGCAGAGGCAGAAGGCTGAGCATCTCACTGTCTCCTGTGGTATGCACTCATTCAGGGCACAGGGGCAGCTGGTCAGCAGGGAGGAATCTCCCCTGGCTCCTCCTCCTTTTCTGAGAATAGCCAGCTGTTGAGGAGTTAATGACAATTTTCTCCAGGTGAACAGACCGTTCCAGGGGAAAGAGGCCTGGTGGAGCCAGCCAGCCAGAGCCTCACAGCTGGCAGTTTTCAAATAGGGTGTGGTGCGTGGTTTGAAGAAAAGACTGGGAGAGGGTGCTGGGCCACACTCTCAGTGATGGATGGATGGCCCACCTCGGATGTGGAAGGCTGGAACCTCTTGTTACCATTTGAGTCACCCTGTATGATGTGTGGGTTGCTTGGTGAAGAGGGGTGGCAGTGGTACCCTCCCCATTTCAGGCCTGGTGACCCCACCTGGGCCAGGCCCTGCAAGGTCACCCTGAGTGGGCAGGAGCTGCATTCCGTCCTCACCACCTGCACTTTGTCGTTTTGTTTTTGTCACTTGAATAGTAACAAATCCTTGTAGTGTTTGCTGTGTTAAGTTACAATCACGACCCTTTAAGGAGAAAACATATAATTCTAGTAATTTTATTGGGCTCAGGTTCCAGGCAAATGGAAACAAAATACTTCTAAAAATATAAGAAAACACCCAGAATTGAATAAAACAATGATCTGAAAAGCTTCTCTTGCCTTGAGATAAACGGTAACGCGTTTTGTGAACTCTTGGGGTGGGGGAAGTGCCAGTAGCCAAAGAGAAGAGGGGAAAAGGAAAACTCCTCCTGCTTTCGTTTCTGTTTTGCCTTCCCCCAAAGAGCTTAATTTACGGGTCATAAAGTGAAGCAGAAAGCGCCACCGGTGACATTGGTCCTTGTCCCGCGCTTAACAGTACAGGTGGACGAAAGGGGCTGCCTGCCAAATACTTCTGGTTGGAGGGAGGGGTGGGAGTGCTCGCTCCAAACCACTCCTGGAATGGCTTAACGCGCCCGGCGCGAATCAATGACAACCTCGCGCCGGCTGCGGCAGGCTCCCGGAGCAGCGCTGCCGCGTGGATTCCCAGCCCCGGACCCTGGCGGCGCTAAGGACACGGCCGGGGCACCAGCGCGGCGTCTCCGCGGCGGCCAGGTGGGTCTGCGGCGGCCTCAGCCTGAGCGGGGCTGTGATCGGGGCTCCGGGGAGCCCCGGCCGGGCGGTGGGGAGGCAGCCCTTCTGGGCGGCAGAGGGAGCTCGGCCGGCGTCCCGTGGCGGCCCCCACCTCTGGGCGCTGCGATCGTTCCCTCTCCTCGCCGCGGAGACCCTGTGGCAGGGTGGCGCCTCGAGGGACCGTGGGGCGGCTGGGGCCGGCGCTCGCGAGTGGCGGAGTCGCGAGACACTGCGAGCCCCCACCTCTCCCGAGAAGGGGCAGGGGCGCGGGGCCGCGCAGCCCCCGAGGAACGCGGGAGAGAACCTGGAGCTCCGCAGCCGCTCTCCCGTCGCTTTGCTAGTGCCGGCGGGCTCTCGCTGAGCGAGGGGACAGCGAGAGAGTATAAGGGGACTCCTAAAGGCAGTTGCGGATATACATTGTTAAATAACCGCCCCCACCCCCCCCCCCAAAAAAAAAAAAAACCCACCTCGATTCTCCCCAGTGTCAGATGTCAGATGCAAAACTTGGGGGTGGGGGGGTAAGAAAATGCAGCGCAACTTGGCAGAAGCCATGATCCAGAGACGGGCAGAATTAACCGGAGTCTCTAGGCTCCGCCGGAGGGAGTCCCGTTTGGGTCCCCGGCTCGAGTCGCAGTGTGAACCGCAGCTGGAGCCTTCCCTGCACTCCGGCATGGGCGAGTGGATTGGGAAAACTCCCTCCTTGGCGGGCGAGTCAAGCTGGTGTCTTGAAAAGCCTGAAGCGGCCCAGTGCGGGGAGGGAAGGGGGATCTCAGCGGGGTGTACCCGGATCCCCGCGGGCACCCGGGCGGGCGACACCCTCCCGAGGGTCTGGGTCCTTGCGGACCGCGCAGCGGCCCCAGAGCCGACCTGCGAAAGGAGCTAAAAAGATCTGCCCACCACCCTTCAACCCCCGCGTGCGGTGTCAGGGGCCTGGGCGCTTGTGCAGGCGCGCAGTGGTGAAGGCTCCCAGGAGTTGATTTCTGACCCTGCGGGTTCGGTCTGGGCTGTGGCTGCGCCCGCGGGCGAATGCCCTCTTCAGCAGCTGGTGCTGGTTTTGCGCAGGAGGAAGCCCCAGTCCCAGTCCCCACTGTTCCTTTATCAGCTAGTGGCGGACCACTTCCAATCCGCGAAACGCGGGATTTGGACGATGTAAAGGAAGTGATTGAAGCAATCAGGCAGTTTTCTCCGGATTAGATAAATTTTTGGAAGGGGTAGGGATGGGAGGGGTGGGATGGTAAAGGCCCTGTCGGGTTCAAGTTTTAGCTCCCCTTCTCCCACTGCCATCACCCAGTGAAATTCTCTCCAGACTCCAGGCCAAAAGGCCTTAGGAGCCCCTAGGAAAGGAAAGCAGCCTGGGTGCTGCCACCATGTCCTCTTAAGGCCCAACTTGAACTGAACAGGAAAAGAAATCCCCTTTCTCCCTCAAGCTCTGCGGCTCTCCATGGGTTTGGTATTCTGGAGCGTGTTTGGTGGTACTTCCTAAGCTCTCCCACACCCCCACTCTAAGGACCATGTCTGGCGCAGCCACCATCATCCTTTTCCATTCCATTTTATAGGCAAGGGACTAAGGCCAAAGGGCAAGGTGAGTTTCCCAAGATCACAAGCTAGACAGCATAGGAGACCAGGGCCACTTACACAGAACCATGGGGCACCTGTGCCAAGTGGGTGCTGTGGCTCTCAGCTTGAGTTACAGAACTTGGTAAAGTTGCTGGGCACCATAACCCTGGCCACTTGGAAGGCTGAGGCAGGAGGATCAAAAGTTGGAGGCCAACCTCAGTAACTTAGCCAGATTCTGTCTCAAAATAAAAATAAAAGGAGTGGGTGTGGAGCTCAGTAGTAAAGCACCTTCGGTTCAATCTCCAGTACCGATAAACAAACAAACAAACCTGATCAATCTGGATTCCACCAAGTTCCTTCTGAGCCCTGCAGGGATATGTACACAGGCTTGGAGCCCCAATCCCAAGGGGCATCCAGCACAGGTGGATAAGACTTGTACAACCATAGGGAAGCGAGGGGACCAAGTAGGAGGGCCCTGCCACCATTCGCTGGGACAGCCACTTTGGGATCTGAGAAGAGGCACTTGGTGGCTAGAGAGTTTCACAGCATCTCCAAAAATTAGGTGTCAGTGCGGCAGGAACTTAAAGGAGGAAGACGTAGAGAGCACAAAGCCTGGAGGCTGCAGGACATAAGATTTGTCCTATGAAGAAGTGCTGGGAGATCAATCAGAGAGGGAAGGAGGCAGGCAAGGGGCAGGGCACCTGGGGACAACATCCTATGTGCCAGACGCTGCTCAGCACACACCATCTCCTCCAGTCCTCCATCCCCGTCAGATATGAATCATTAGCCCACTCTGCAGATGAGGAAACTGAGGCTCAAAAGGATTAAGTAGCTATCCAGCAGTTTAGTGACAGGCAGAATTCAAAGCTATTCATTATTACCCCACATCTTTTAGACTCTTAAACCATAAGAAGGGAGATGGGAATTATTCTGGTATAATTATAGAACAATATAAAGTAATATGAGTTACTCATGGGATCAACCTTTTCGAAACTTAATTTTTTTTATAATCAATCAATCAAAACAACTATTGTGTACCGTGTGCTTACAGGTGCCATGCTAATTAATCATTGGGCATTCAACAATAAGAGAAATTAGCACTGGTCTCTGACCTCTGTCAGGGGAGTAGTGATAGAAATGTACATCCCTCCCTGGGACTGAGAGGACAGTGAGGCAGAGCTTGGTTAGGCACCTCTGCCTGGGTAAAGAGGAGGGATGGGGCAAAGAAGCCGGGAAAGAGGTGAGGAAGTTGGAATGAGGAGTTGTCCCCATGCTGCAGTTACAAGGACTTGTCCCTGGCTCAAGGGGACACTGTGGAGTGCACACGGCATAATCCGCCTCTGCTCCTAGTGTCCAGGAAGCCATTTGAGCCCCTGCTGTTCATATGATCAGTTTAAGGGTTACGGTTGCAGGTTCCAAAATGAGCAGTAAGTTTGTAGTTTTGGCACATGCCAGCTGGAAGTGACAAGAGACCTGTGCAGCCTGGGAAAGGATTGGCCCCTCTTGGGAGCAACGCCTGCAGATCTGAAAATGGACCTAGGGTGTCCCCTTCCTGATCACCCACCAAGTCCCTCAATGGCCAGGATAGTGTGTCCCACACACTCTGGACTCCTGTGGGGCTTCAAGCCCCTATAGGACTTGTTGGGAACAAAGCCAGGACTGGAGTCCCGCCTGCGACCAACCATGATTCTTAGAACAGCACACGCTGGCCTGCCAGGGAAGTTCAGGGCTCAACCAAAAAGACCACTCCACCTGCTCGGCCCTGCGTCGACAGTGCCATTTCCCCACACTCCAGGCCCTCTCTGTTTTAGCTGACCGGACATATCTGTCCTAATAGAACGGTGTCAGAGGAATGTTTGAGATGGAGCAGCCATAAATATTCCAGGACATCTGGCCACTTAACTCTCCTTCCATCTCAAGTGGTGTAATAGTGTGAGATAACTATCTCTAACATGAACTATCTCTGTCATGAGGACAGTGACCTGATAAATCGACCTCAGAGTTCTTGCCTGTCTGGGTCATGCTCTGGGACACCAACTATCCAGGAGGAGAGTTTTCCCTTCTTTCTTCTTCCTTTCCTTAAAAAGAAAAAGGAAAAGAAAAAAAATTCTTGAACTTGAGGTCACAAGTGCATTCCATTTTGATGTCATGCTGACAGAATAAAGGCATTTTCTCCTAATACTGAGATGATCAACTTGATAAGGGCGAGAGCACCCGCCTGGCTGTCCCGTGTTTACAGCAATGACACAGGTGTATAATTGCATGGGGATATTTGTTTGCTCAGCCCGTGCAGACCTACAGGTTGGGCCAGGGAGCGGGCTGTTCAGTTTATTTTCCTTTGGCTGGGAACCACGGAGATGAATAGAGGGAGGGGAATCGGGTGGAGAGATTGTTGCCAAGAGCAATTTGGAGTCTCCTTCATATTAGTCAGAGATCATGTTTTTCCTTTCTGAAGCCACCCGCCTCGGAGCAACTTCCACGCAAAGCTTTTGCCTCCCATTTTTTGTGGTGTGTGTGTGTTGCATGCTTGTTAGTTTTTGTTTTGATTTGTAACTTGCTAAACTTCTCATGACTAAGTAAAAAAATAAATAAATAAATAAGAGCTTAGGGAATGGGGTGATGAAATGGATCCTTGATATCATACATTCAGGATGTCATTGCTTAATAAATCTGAATACTGATCGACCCCGAGGTACCATGATAGAGTGTGATGAGTAATTCCTTTGAAGGGAGAGTTTATCTTCAGTGGATGACATTCACAATTGAAGCATAATTTCACTTTCCCTCTGCACATCTCGATCCTGTGTTTAGATAAAGAGGAATGCTTGCTGTCTTCTGTGGCACTTGCTTTTGTTCCGTTTGGAAGAGCCCTGCATCCTGGCCTTGCTCCGAAGGGGATCTGCCAAAGTGGGGCCTCCTTCCACCGCACGCTCCCCCATGCACCTCCTTCCACTGTGCAGGAGGGAGAAGGAAGCTCCCCCACGGGATCAGAGCTGTTCCCCAAGAGCAGCATGGCCTGTGTGCTCAGAAAGCAGAGAGCAGAGAGCAGGAGCGCTTGCCTGGCCGCAGCCTGCCCCTCCAGGGCAGGAACCCTTGGAGGCTGTAATCCATCAGTTAATAAGTGAGTTCATTCACTGGACAAATTGAGCAGAGCCACTCGGAGACTCCAAACTTACAGAAGATGGCACACAATCTCTGCTGGTCTTGTCAGATTAGATACAGACCAGATGCAGGTGAACACGTGGCCCTCTGGAATGATGCGTATAACTGGACTTGACCTTCAGGGTGAATTGTGTGGCCTGCGCACATGTGTGCACACACTCACCCGAGGCTCTTGTCCTTTTTTTTTTGTTGTTTTATTGGCTATGAACTCTGGCTGATAATTCTGTTCAGTTGTTTCTGGAGATAACAGATTGGTCCACTGGTCTTTGTGAAGTAACTAATAAAGTCCATAAAGAGGTGACAGTGGTTTCAGTTCTCGTTGACACCTGCCTTTTTCTAGCCCCAGGAAATCCTAGCAGGAATTGCCTCTAGTAAGCAGTACCTTCTCTAAGGATTGTTGTTTTTGTTTGTTTGTGGTGCTGGGGATTGAACCCAGGGCCTTATGCATGCAAGGCAAGCCCTCTACCAACTAAGTTCTATCCCCAGCCCTTTGTTTTTGTTTTTTTAATAACAGTTTTATTGAGATGTCATTCACATGCCATACAATTGACCCATTTAAAGTAGACAATTCAGTGGTTTTTAGTATATTTGTAGGTTGTGCATCTGTCGCCATAATCATATTAAGAGTATTTTTGTCACACCAAAAAGAACCCCTTGTACCTATTTGGAGTCACGACCTATTCACCCCAAGCTCTTACCCACCCCCCGTCCAGCAATTATCTATATTCTCTATTACATTGCCTATTCCAGACATTTCATACAAATGGAAGGACATAACGTGTGGCTTTTTGTTGTGGACTTCTTTCAACTATCATAATGCTTTCCAGAGTCATCCGCCTCGTAATGCAGCTCAGTCCTTCATGTCCTATTGCTGAAGAGTGTTCCTCGTATAGATAAACCACCTTGTATTTATTCATTTGCCAGTTGGTGAATACTGGGGTTATTTCCAACTTTGGCTTTTGTAAATAATGCTGCTGTGAACATCTGTGTGCAAGGTTTTTGTTTGGAAATAGGTCTCATTTCTCTTGGGTTTATGCCAAGGAGTGGAATTGCCAGGTCATATGGCAACTCTACCTTTTGGATATTATGAGGCTGATTTTCAAAGTGGCTGCACCGTTGTACGTTTCCACCAGTAGTGTACGAAGACTCCATCTTCACCATATCCTTGTCAGCACTTGTTGATAATGTCTTTTTCATTGTAGTCATTCTATTTTCTATGGGTTCGTATGCACACGGCAGCAGTACCCAGGAGGTATTCTGGAATTGACTCAGTCATGTTTACCATAGCTGTGGTGATAGTCCTTTGGGCCTTTGGAGCCTTCCACCTACCCAGATATTTCCTTGAGCTGTAGACTGAGTTTTTTCTTTAAGTTTCCACAGGCAATTGCTTTGTGTGGCTGGGGGGGCCTGGGTTCCCCCTGATATTGCTGATCTGCAGTGGAATAAGTTTATGCCATTTTTATGGGACCGACAGTAAACAGAGACAACTTGGAGCCAAGTGAATAAGGGAACTCACCTTGTTTTAAAACCACCAAAGATTATAAAAACCCTTTCATCTGGACATGCTAATGTCCTATCGTTAGCTGTTCTGTGGCTTCGTGTTCTGTAGAACCAAACCTCAGTGCCAGTAGTTCCTTGTAATAGAATTGGTCTGTATGACCCAAGAGCATCCTGGACCTGGTTCTGCTACCAATGGACTCTTCACCTACAAGCTAGTGCTGAGTCTAGCAGTTCCTGAACATATGCATTGCAACCGATCACCTGTGAGTCCTTTTGAAAGATTACGGGGCTTGCCCTGGAAGGAATGCAGTCAACTCTCCCAGGCAGGTGACTGTGGTGAAGTCTCAGAACACAGGCTGACCCTCCTTCACCTTTCTTGAATGAGGAATATGTCAGACTGGCATTCTCCAGAGGGTTTCCACTAAGCTGATTCATTTCTGGGGGGTTCTGATCTCCTAAAAGGGGGCTACTGGTGCTGAAAATAATTCGGCACAATGCACTTATGTGACAAGAGTTGTATTCTTTGAGGGCAAGGACCAGACCGTCTATGGCTGCTGCCCTGGCTGGTGGCCTGCACAACCGTGAGAGGTCAGATTTGCCCTAGTCCCACTTCCTCTCCCCGCTCCTGCCCACTTCCCTTGAGGTCCCCAGAGTTTTTCACTGCTTCCTTCTATTTCTCTGCCTGGTGGTAGCCCAGAGCGACATTTCCCAAACACCTCCTATAGAGAACAAGTTGACTAAAGCTGTTCCTCCCTCAAATAATGTACCGGCACATTTCAGGGAGAGAAGCAGCCAGAGGCTCATCCCCAGAGGTGCGATTTCAGGGCTCCTTGATTTGGATGAAGGAGGGTCTTCCGCCTGATTCTCCTAGGTAGGTCGTGCAGTGGGCTCTCCACCTCCAGCCCTGCCTGCCAGATCCACTCCCCACCCTCCCCCGCTGGGGCTTGGCCCTCCTCAGGCGTTCGGAAAGTGCTTCTGTCATCCCCAGTCTCAGCCAGAGACATGCCCTCCCCCTCAACTCCCACCTGCTAGGAGCAGGCAGGCGGAGGAGGGGAGGGGAGGGCTGGTTGATTGGAGATCTGAACTCCACGCTCCAGCCTTGGCTCCCACCCCGTAACCCTGACTGGACAATTCACAGGACAGCTGTGCTCTGGGGACTGAAATAATCAGTGTTTATTAAAGCTGCTGGAGGGAGGGCCAAGGGGGAGGAGGGAAGGAAGGGTCGCATTTCTGCCTTCCAACAAGAGAGAGGCCAGGTGAGGAAACTTGAGGCTGGCCTCCACGCAGATGCCCAGAGCCCTCCCTCCCTTCCTGACGAGTGTACACAAGATTACATTAGAGCTGCTGCTTTGGAGTGTTTTGAGATTGTGTGTGTGTGTGTGTGTCTGTGCGTACGCGTGTGCAATTGAAGAACATGAGGGTTCATTTGAATAGGGATTAATGTCTCTGTGGCCTGGACCTGCAGGAGGGAGAAATTCTAGAAGGGTGGAAGTTGCAATAAAAGGAAATGGGCTTGATCTGCCTCCAGCTGATCAGGAGGCCTCCCAGTTGGCAGCTTTGAAAGGAATATGTTTGGGGCAGTTTTCTGGGCAATCTGTACTTTCCTCTGGACTTTCTGTGTGGTATGTGTGTGTGTGTCCTCAGCAAATGCCTAAACTCTAAACTTCAGGGTTCTAGCCAGGTGAGGAGACAGGGAACAGGCATTTACAGAAAACTGTTTTTCCTGCTTTTCTTCCATTGCTCACATCCCCCAGCCCACTGGGCCCACCCACCCAGGAATCTTTCTGTCTCCCAGCACCCGCTTAGCTGCCACCTATAAACTCTTGGCACTTCTTCCAAGTTTTCATCATTTCATCCCCTGATTCTAAGGATCCCACCTGGTTTAGGAAAAAGCCAGCTGTACACTGGTTCACCTACAGGCGGGAGACACCAGCTATGCACAGGGTGTCTGAGTTTGCAACAGGGAACTTGCAGGCATGTTCTCAATGGTGGGAATCAGGCACAAGGAGAAAGTGAACCGTCCCCCTGGGCAGTGTGGAACCTGCTGCCTATACTGGAAGTGGGAAGTGGACCCCCTCAAACACTTTGATCACATGATGTGGAAGCTGTTCATGAGGCCTGTGCACAGGATCAACCTCATGTAGTGAGGGTACTCTGGGAAGGACAGTCACTTTGTCACATATGGCAGGAAGATGCAAAGGCTGTTGAAAGAACAAACAGGGCTGAAACAGGTGGCTGATACTCAAGCAGGCAGAAAGGTCTCCCTCCTCATAGGCACTGGGCTTCTTTGAGGTAACAAATACTGGGTGTGACCTGGGCAGGTTGGAGGATAAATGGCACTTAGTGGCTACTCTAGATGGCTCAGACCCTGGAGAGGGTGCCCCTTGGTGTGGTTGCGTGGCCTCTGCCCCGGCTCTGGTGGACACACAGTTGTGGGATGCTGCAATCGGCTGCCTGGTTCTCCCTCTGGTCTCCTGCTGGGGGGCAGCTTCCCCACTGTTGCCCCCCCTCCAGTGTCGTATCGAGTGGATCTGGCCTCCAGCTCTTGGAAGCTTTTCCAATAACACAGGAGTGAGCTCTGCAGATGCAGGACATCAGCCAACCCCAGAGTTCCTGCTGCGATGAAAGGCCAAGTGAGCTCTCTTGTGAGGAGCCAAGGAGGGACAGAAGGGGCCCTTGGAGGAGAAATGTTGGCCCATTGGACCTTCCCCAATGGCCAGGGCTGTCCCAGGAGATGCCTGATCAGCAAGGGCAGAGAAGCACCTAACCTGCGCACCAGGGCCCTGCTGGCCCAGCAGGACACACATGTAGGTCTCCCCTCCCTTCTGAAGGACTGTCGTCTGTTTAGCCAGGTAAGACCAGAAGGAAGCAAGGGTCTGTGGCCCCACCCCCCAGATGAATGACACAAAGGAGTGCCAGACGAACCGTGGCCCACGGGGTCCGGGAGGCCTCAGAGAGGTGCTCTGAGTAGGCCCCACATGGAAGTCGTATCACACAGACTGTGCAGTTAGGACCTGGTTCCAGTGTATTCAGTCGTTTATAGGCTCTGATGTTGGCCTCAGTACTTAGCCTCTCTGCGCTGTGTAAAATGGGCACGAAGCCTCAGAAGACTGAGGGGAGAACTCGTCAGTGCCTGGCCCGGCGCATCTTAGTGCGTGCAGCCTGCACGACTCGGACAGAACCTTTGTGAAGCCATTCTCGCCTTCCTCCCCTGCTTTCCCTTCTAGATCTCTCCCACCCCCCCATCTCCTTTTCCTCCTGCTCTTTCTTTTTCCCTTGCTAATTCCGCCTTCTGCCCTGCCCTAAGGCTGCAGGTGGTCACTCTGACCTGTGTCCAGCCAGGAGAGTAGAAGTCCCCTTCCCTCCTACCTGGGGCTGGCCAGGTTAGGTCCGTCCCGGAGCCGCTCTGGGAGGCTCGCTCCCACCAGGCGTGGAGCGACTCATTCCTCGCTCCCATCTCACACCCACCCTCAGAGGCTTCCCTGGACCCCAGAGCAATGTAAATGTGCATTTGCAATTTCACACGACAAACCAGGATTGGTCACAGTGACCCATTTCAAGCAGGTGTCCCTGAGCATCATGAAGCTAATGAAAGGTTTCCTAAAGATAGGATCTCCCCCGGAATTTTGAAAATAAGTTGATTTAGGGAAACAGGGAAGACTTAAGACCACAGTCGGTTTCAGGTGACTAGAATCAGGAGCCACAGGTGGTCACTGTCCAGGCCTGGGCTCTGAGCACTGCTGTGATTCAGACAGAGGGGAGGGGCACCTGGCTGTCTTTAAGTCTCAGGGGGTTAGAGGGTATGTTAAAGGCAGAGTTCCTCTGATCTATTTAATCAGAAACTCCTTAGATCTGCCTATGACAAAATCCTGGCCCGCTCTTAGACTAAGTTGTAGTAAAGAATTGTCTTATAATAGAGTTTTTGAAGTAATTAGCACCAGAAATCAAGAAAAGGTAACAATATGGGGGAGGGGGGAATCAGCATGAGATGTAATAAAGGAAATAGAAAATACCATTATATGAACTTCTGAAATTATATGCCTTGAAGAGATCAAACATTATAAAAATGACATATTGTCAAAGAATAGTCTTGACCAAATGTGCACAGCTTCCAAAAGTCTGATCGTAGGTGCTCACGTGTCCCTGCAGTGGCTTTACCACCTGCACACTGATTTCCCTTCCCTTGGCAGGGCCCTTCTGGAATCTCTTGCCCACAGCACCCTAGGGAGAGAGTTTCACAATGCCACACATTCTTAGATTGCACGGCGGGCTACCACAGCGCAGCCACTCACTCCAGATGGACATCTGCCGGACAGTGTCTCGTGGGGCTGCCTGGACAAGCGCTGCTGCCCTGGGTTCCCTAGTCCACTGGGGCTCTCCGATGAAGGCAAGGCAAGCAACGTGAGGGTATCAGAAACCCTCCTGGTCCGGAATTTCTTGCCCTGTGTACAATGAAGTCAGAAAATGGGTCTGCTTGACTGCCAAGGCCACACTTGCCAAGATGTTTGAGAGCCTCACCAGCCATTGTATCACTATAGCCAGCACAACCACTGTCCTGTCATCCTTCCCTAGTGGCTCTCTAGGGTTAGAAGAATCCCTAAACAGGTTGCTTTTGAATGGTGGCTCACATCATGGCATAGAGGACTCTCCACGCACCCTTTTCAGGTGGTTCCCTAGTAAGTCGGTGGCAAAAGAGACTCAAGGGTACACGCCCCATCTCCCTGGCTTCCGTGGCTGGCAGGAGGTTGGTACTGGGTATAAGTCCACTTGGACCTGAGTTCCAGTCTCAGATCGTCCACTTTCTAACTGAGTCACCGTGGACTTCTTAGAACATCCAAGCCTCATGGTATTTATTTGTACAGTGGAATAATCCTTGCCACCCTCCCAGCTGAGAAGAGGATTCAAAAGATAAATTATGCAATGTATCTGTAACATTGTAACCTTAATTTTGAAAATAGTTTTTGGCTCAGAGCTCTCTCCCATGCAACACATCTCTAAGCCCCACCCCCTCTTCCCCTAGTGACTCTCCAGTTCTGCTCATGACCTTGACATTTCTCCTGCCACCACTGATTAATATGCGAGTGCAGAAGAGCAGTCATTGCCCACCCTGGCCTGCTCCTAGATTCCCTCCTGGTCTTCCCCATGTTGGCTACTGCTGCTCCCAAAGTCACTGGGAGAGGGCACAGGTCAGGGGCCTTCTTCCCAATTAATGTTAAAACTCCTCCTATTTCCCAAAAATTTATTTTCATTATCCTGTTTTCTCACCCTCTCCTGCTGTTTGAGGAACTGGAGACTCTGGGGCTGGCTCAGACAGCACTTAATTGATACAAACCAAAAATCCCAACCAGTATCCCAAGAGGATCCCCAGGTATCTGCCATCTGAGTGTAAGTGCCTGGCCTTCATCCCAGGATCCTGGGATCATCCAGCCACCACCCCCAAACACCCTGCATTACTGTGTCCAAAGGCCCTTGTGGTCCTCACACAGGCCAGGACTGCAGGGTGGCCATGTGGGATCATCCACCCCTACCCAGCTGGCTCCTCCACAGTGATGATTAATTTTATCAATAACGTGATAAACAATAAATCAGTTATGAATGCATCTGAAAAAGGAATTGACAACAGAACACCACGGTTCTCAAGCGTGGTTGGCTGCATTTGGTTTGGCTATGGGGACTGTGGCACAGAGTCTGTTCCAGCCTGTGCTGTGAGCAGTGGGTGAAGGTCTACGTGCCCCGTGTCTACATGGACACCTACTCCCACTCCTCCCACCCAGGCTGCCCTCTGGTCACAGCCAGGACAGACTGCTGGCTTTGCTCATCTTTTTCATCAGTCAGGAGAATTTGACATGTCTAGGTAGAGGTCACCTTGCCCCAAAGTAACTGATGCCAATTAAAGGGGCCCAGAGTGCCCGGAGAGTTAAGGCGATGGTACCTACCCTGTAATCCCCAGGTCATGGGGTTAACGTGACAACTGAAATGATTCCTTGCAGACAGCTTTGCCTTAATTGGCATTTTTCTTCGCTAGTTGAGCCCTGCAGGGAAGAAAGCATCTCACTGTCCTCAGGCTACATCATACCTGTCCATTAGCGACCCCAGAGCTGAGCATTATACCCCAAATACGAAAGAAACAACTCTTGGTATTAATAAACAATACAATCTACATGTATTGTCTTACAAATTCATTAATATGAACTTCCATAAACATTCCTAGGGAGAGCTATATTTTAAGGATGCATCTTAAAGCACTTACTTCTATATCCACCTTTCTTTCCGTGCTTGGAGAATGAGCCACAGAATTAACCTTGAGTGTTGCTGTGTGGATTCTTTTTCACTATTGTATTTCCTGTTCTCTGGGCAACCGACTAGGAAGCAGTTTGATGTGCAGGATATTTGAGGGATGGACTCCTGCGTAGAGTAGGGGCAGCCAGCAGGAGGGGTGGAGGGAGAAGCCACAATAAAGACAGCCCCGCAGTCTCAGCCCGCCCCATGGGGACCTTTGGAACTGAAATGACCCTTCAAGTTTCTTCCAAGTTGGGTCAAAATGCCCAGGCCTTTACAGTGCCTCAGATGCCTCCTGCAGTCCTTGAATGTGGATGGTCCCTGGAAGGAAATCATTTAGGGCCAAGTGGTATTTTCCAGGGGAGACAACACTTGGGGGCTGTCCTGAGCTGACAGCTGACCACTAACCTTGCTCCTGGCAGCCGCAACTACCCTGGTGGCTCATCTGTGTACCCTCTGCAGCCTGTATGGCTCAGGAGCTCAGGCGTGGGCAGCCTTCTTCCCGTGGGGTGGATTGTATGCACAGCTGGACCAGGATTCTGCAACACACCCGGCCCTTCCACAGCCACCGACCCAGGGAAATCTTATTCATATCCACTGGGCCTCTGGTTCCCATAACCCTCCTCTCGCCCTTGGCATGCCCCCTGCCCCAGCTCCACCCCTTGAACTTCACTGCCCATTTCAGATATTTTCTGGAGCGTGTTGTAATGTGTGAAGTCAGCCTAATCCCCGTGATCCAGCTGCTCTGGGCCTTCTCGCTGAAGTGGCTGTCACCACAAGGCACCATGGTTTAATGGCTCACTAGCTGAGAGGCCCCTGACACAGGGCGCTTGCTCGCCGGCAGGATAGAATATCTCGTCTCCGCCCTCCGCCTCCCACACGCTGGCTCTAGCAGCTCTGTTCCCATAAAGATAAAACAACCACTCCATCCTTATAATGAAAGAGAAAAAAATTTAGTACTGTCCATGTAGACCAAAATAGGAGAATGGTACTGTCAACTGATTGCTCGGTTCAGTGTCATACACCATCGAAGGGACATATCCAGACACTGCCCGGAAACATGGGGCAGGGTTGTGAAGCTCTGTTGGCTTAGAAGGAACAGCCTGGAAATCATGCTGGCCATGCTGCTGGGCCTCCACTGCTCTGTGCTAGCATGGCTGTCTGTCCAAGTAGAGCTCAGTTTCCTCGGTCTCCAGGATATTGGTCACGGAAACATTAAGATCCAACTGCAATGGCTTGAGCTTGGCTTGCCCAGCTGCAGGAGCCTGGCACCTCCTCCCTGCACCAGCAGGAAACCTGTTACTGCTGCAAGTCACCAGGACCGCAGCATCTCACAGGCCCCAGGCACCGGTCAGCTCTGTTGTTAACTCCTCAGCCTCTGCATCTAGGGGTCCCCACTCAGGCCGCCCTGAGCTTGCCGCACACCAGAGCCGCTTGCACCCAGCACAACTCACCTTCTCTTTGCAGTCCATTTGTCATCAGGGCCCAGGGCCCCACAGTCCTCAGTCTCTCTCCCAAGTCCTCACTTCTCGATACAAACCCGACTCTTAGGCCCAGTGGCGGTCACACCACTGGTCTTGTCATCTTGCTCCTGTCCATCCCCAGTGTCCACTGAGTCCAAGACTCTCCATGAGAATCTGCCCATCGGTTCCACACACGGCGAAGTCCACAGCCCCATTTGCACGAGGGCAACACCCTGCTAGAGCCACTGTGACTCAGTGTATGTAAATGGGAGGCTCCGAGGGAGCCGAGAAGTGGAACTAGGTGTATTTAAAAGGGAGGGGGGTGAGGTTCTAGGGAGCACATCCGTTAAATTGCCTTTAATAGTGTGATACGATAAGTATATTTTTAAAATGAAACTTATCACTAGACCAGCCTTCAAAAGCAAAAGAGTTTAGAAGGCTCAAGGCACACAACAAGAGCAGCTGGGAAGGTCACCTGTCCCCTGACTCTGGTGACAGCAGAGGGACACAGGTTGCCCAGGAAAAAAGACACAGATGTCTGAGAGCCATTTATGTCATAATTTTGCCACCAGATGGATGGTCCACCTCCTTCTTTTCCACCTACCATTGCTGGCTCATGGCCAGCTGATGGCCTGGATCTGTCTCTGAGGGACAGCTCTCTTTTCAGAGGAGCAAGACAGGGAAGAACGGCACACAGCTCTGCAGGAAGCATGGGAGCAGCATGCAGAGTGACTGCCTTCTGAGACTGGGAGGGTCTGGCAGAGGCTCCTGAGGTGCCCACTGGCTCTCCTGGGTCCCCAGAGCCCTCATGCCCTGCTCCGTCCTATCAGGGCAGGTACTCCAGGGAAGGAAGTGTGTTTCTTCTCAGAACCATCTGGAGGCAAGTCCAGAAAGGCCTGGGACTCTGATTTGGCATCATGTGCATGATGCAAAAAAAGCCACCTGAGAGCGCAGAAGGAGTCAGCACGATCCTGCCCCTTCTCTGGGGTTGTGTAGACATGCCTGGTGGGCGCATGACAGCTTGGAGTCTTTCTCCCATCCTCTCTGCTTCCGCAGCATCCGGTCCCTCAGCCTGTCCTGCCAGCCCCCGTTCAAACATGCACCCTGGACCTGGTGGCCTCCTCCGCCTCCACCGCCGCCCCCAGGGGGCTGGCACCCACGGCTGCTGCTGAACTCGGATGTCCCTACTTCTGCTCAGAGCCTCCCACACATTCTCTCACCCAGAATCATCTTTTAAAACACAAATAGGAACTATCACTTCCTGCTTCAAACCCCTGAATGTTTTCCCATTGTGATTAGATTGAATTCCCAGTTCTTCACTGCAGACTATAAAGTCTTGCTGCTCAGACAGGGACATCCTTGGGGACCAATGACTTGGACCCCACCTGGAAGCATGTTGGAAATACTGCTTCTCAGGTTCCACCCTAGATCTGAAAATCCCTGGGCTGTGTGCACATGGCAATTTGAGAAATGCCAGTCTAGGGACCCTCCGCAGTCTGCCCAGTCTATCCCTTTGACTCACTTAGGATCAATACACTTAGACTCAGAGGCCTTCTCTGAGCCCCCAAATAAAGTTGCCCCCTACCCCAAGTCACCTGCAATTTTATTCCTATTTTATTTCCTCCAGAGCTTGCATCCCCATCAAGATCATTATTATACTCATGTGTTTTTATATATCTTCACACAAGAATGCAAGATTCGTGAGGGTTCCTTTGAGCCCATGACAGTCCCTAGAGATCAGGAGGGACCCAGTCAAACCATTCACCTGTCCCAGGCACCTATAATGAACCTAAGCAAGGTGCTGAGATCCTCCCAGAGTTTATGTTCAGTCACAAAAGAGAATTAATTCAAAATGAGAAATCCCCCCTTACTTCAGGTTCACTTGGTCAGAAAAATGAGAAAGAAGGGGAGATGCACTGTGGATTCAGGAAAGGAACATATGGGACGCAGTTCTTCTGGAACCTCGCCCATGTTGGGTTCTGGTGATGGCCTGGTTTCTTCTCACTAGGTAGAAACAATCCGTCTTCAAAGATTAAAAAGATCAGAAGCTCATGTTTGTCATCTCCTCAATCTAGATGGAGATAAGGCCACAGGAGGAGAAATACCTTACTATAGAACCATGGTGTTCAAAGTGTGTTCCCTGAACCAGCAGCAGAAGCTGGTCCCATTGATGGGGAGCTTGTTAGAAATGCAGGGTCCCAGGCCCCATCTGGACCTACCATCTCAGAAAGTCTGGGTGTGGGGCACAGCAGCTGTTCAAGTAATTCTGTGACATGCTGGGAACTGAGGGACTGATCTGATCTAAGTATGTAAATCTCTTAGGTACAAGATAATTAATATAGGAAACTTAGAAAGTCAGAAAAGTAAAATTCTACCACTCAGAAATAACTCTAATATTATTAACATTTAATATTATTAATATGAATATTTGATGTATCTTCTTGCAAACTTTTTAAAAGCATATGTGTAATTTTTTACTTTAAAGAATCGAAATTATTTTGGATATTATGCTGCCTTTAACACAGCATTTTATCTTTGAGCTCATCATTCTTAGAAAAATCTCATTTTAATGATTGGATAATATCCACTCATGCTAATGTACCATAATACATTATATTTTAGGTAGTTCCTATTTCTTCTAATATGAATGGCATGAGAATGAACATTCTGGATAATAAACTCTGATTATCTTCTTAGGATAAAATGCTAGAAGAGGGAGGACAAGTGGAGGACTAAATATTCTAGGTTTCTTAATGAAATTTTTACTTTTAAGACATTTTAAAAACATATGTACATATTTGCAGTACATATGGCAAAATAAAATTCATGTATTAATGCTAGGAGAAGACCTTCCCTAGCCTAAAGAGCCCTACACCTCAGGGCAGGAAAGGGGAGAGAGGAAGTGGTCGTTCACAAATATAGCTAATGACCAGTTTACATGCCAAAAAGAGCTGAAACTTATTGCAAGTGGAAAAAACTCTTTAAAACTCCAAGGTAGCAGGGCACGGTGGCTCGTTCCTATAATCCCAGTGACTTGGGAGGCTGAGGCAGGAAGGTCACGAGTCCAAAACCAGTCTCAGCAACTTCAGCGAAGCCCTAAACAACTCAGCAAGACCCTGTCTCTAAATAAAGAAAAAAAAAAAAAAATATATATATATATATATAAACAAAAGGGGGCTGGGGATGTGGTTCAATGGTTAAGCACCCCTGGGTTCAATCCCTGGTATCAAAAACAAACTCCAAGTTACCTTCTTTTTTTTTTTTTTTTTTGACAATTAGAACAGCCCTGCTGGCAAACAGTGACTCAGTGAAATGGATATTCCCTCAGCTTTTCTGAAAGGCCTGTAGCTGGGCACCGCCTTTCTAGAAAGTGTTCTGTCTCTTTTACTCAAGATTCATTCCACTCAGCTCCATGAAGGTCTGTCCACAGAACAGTGTTCTAGGACATGGGACGAGGTCACACAGTAAGCCAAGCCACCTCCAGTTCGGGACGTGAGATGGCATTGTTTGAATGCTTCTCTTATATTAATGTTTTGAAACTTCATGCCGTCTAGGCAGGGGTTATTTGTTATTCCCATTCTATAGATGACAAAATAATACCGGAGAAGTCAAGTAACTTGGTTAAGGTCACACAACAGGAAAGCAGCCAGGCTAGGATTTCAACCCAAGAGTTCTCACTCTGACATCCATGCTCCTAACCTGTGTGACAGGTTGCCTTCCAATAGGGCAGACGCTAAGGGACAGAGAGGTTAAGCTACCTACACCAGGCCACCCAAGACTGAAGGGCTCTCTCTTGTCTGTTAGCTCAGCATTCGTTCATCTTCTTCATTACCCGCCATCTGCTGACTTCGCCCATGACTTCTAGTTTGTCCTGCCTCCTGCTTTGTCCACACAGAGACTGGTGTGTCCTGGGATATCCAGTTTTGCCTGGAAACATACCTGGAGTTTCTATGCTGTTGACCCTTGGAGTGGAGTGGCAGCTGGCCACATTCCCACTCTCAACCCTCCCCAGGTGCATTGTGGAACCTTCAGAAAGGCAAACGTGCAGTCCGTTCTCAGCTCACAGCTTTCTGTCAGGGCCCGTGAGCATGCTCAGCCCTGTGAGATCAGAGGAATTAACGAGAGAGCTCCTGCCCTTGAGGAATGAGGCCCTGGGAGGCAGCACAGACACACACTCATGGGGTGACAGGAAAGGAACCGGTGGCCTAAGAGGAGCAGGCCCTGCACTTTCTCCACCCAGACTCAAGGCTTCTGATGCGATTACCCAGGGAGGGCTTGCTGGAACTGTCCCTTGCTGGGCTTGCTGGGCCTTGAAGGATTTCAACGGCAATCAGTGAGGACAGACAGGGGTGGTAGGCTTGGGTGTCTCAGATAGCGAATGATCCACTGGGGCGGGTCCAGAGCTGTGTGGAGGGGACAGGTAGGATCCAGTCAGAAATATGGGCAAGATCCCTGGAGCCCAGGCTTCTCCTGATAGGCGGAGGCTTGTGGACCATGCTCTCTTCTCTTTGTGCCTCCCAGTTCCCAGCGGAGGCTATGAGAAGCTGTAGGACCTACTAAGCGTTCAGTGTGTGTGTGTATGTGTGGTTGTGTGTCAGCCACGTCAGGAGGTGACTGAGAAACCTGGAAGTGCTTGAACAAGGGTGTGTAAGGGTGAGATGGAGTATCTTAGCTCAGTCAGCGCAAAGAGAAGCCCAAGTGGTGAGGGATGGGAGGGTGATGCCCAAGCAGGAGGAATCAGGAGGCACTAAGACCTGGAGACCGTGAGCCCACTAGGATTGGGTGAGCAAGGCGATGCCTGTGGAAACCACTGGCAGGAGTGTGTTCAACCTTTGTGACTTGCCACAATTTCTGGGAGAATGACCACACCTCTTTTGGACCCTGCTGTCCATCCCATATGGGGATGATGGGATTCTGAGAGGTGCCATTTTCTACTATGGACTTGGTCCTATCTCCTGTCTGGGCCTTCAAGAGTTGCAGGACCGCCTCCGTGAGGCAGCCTCTGAGAGCTGGGTGCCCAGGACCCTCCCCTGGGTGAGCTCACTAAAGACACAGGAGCACAGAGGAGCACTGAGTGAGAACAGAAGGAACTATGAGCCGGGGTCCTCAGCCCAGGCTGTGTGTTAGAGGACTTGCAGACTGGTGCCCCGCTGGGTGTGGTCGGTAGAGAAATGGCGTGTCACAGCAGGCTTAGAAGCCCAGGAGTCTGGGTGGCGCACCCAGTACCCAGCACTGCCAGCTCCTCGTCCAGTGACCACGTGTCACACACCGGCTTGTTCAGCGTCTCCCCTTGAGGGGTGCATGATGAGAACAGACGGCACATAAGCTCGTTCTAAATACAGGTGAGGACCAAAGCAGGTGCACAGAGAGAGGGCCCAGGTCCAGGCCAGCAGTGGCCAGGACAGCCAACAGAGGCGAAGGGTTGGAGCAGAGACCCCCAAGTGCTGAAGTCCAGCAGGCCAGGGAAGCCGGGGGAAGGCCCGCGCCTGGCTGGCCCCAGGGCAGAGGGCTTAGAAAGTGGGATGATGGAGGCAGAAAGCAGCAAGCTCAGCAGGGACGGGGCAGGAGCCGACTCTGGACTTGCGGTAAGGATGGAAGAGAGAAGGTGGCCTCCAGGTTGTGTAAGGAATTGGTGGGAACACAAGGGACCACAGCTGGCAGGATCTGGGGAGAGGCTGTGGATTAATATTGACATATTCATTTATTCATTGAACCCATGTGTGGAGCAAGCACTGTTTTCCCAGGGACGGCACCACCTTCCAGGAGCTTGCAGACTAGCTGGAGGGGCCGCGTGGCAGGTGCCAACCAGGGCGTCAGGGAACTGCCCCCTTAGCCCCGTGGGGCCTCCCTCCCACCCTGAGGGCATTTGTGCTACCATCCTATGGAGGTGGGAGGAAATCGATGGACCTTTTTTTTTCTTTTGCATTTTCTGTTCCTTTTTACTGTATCTTCTGACATATATATCAAAGAATTACATATATGAATATATTATATATAATTATCTATGTGTAGTATGACTGCACAACATTGTGAATATGTGTGCATGTGTGTATCCAGAGAGAGAGAGAGAGAGAGAGAGAGAGAGAGAGAGAGAGAGAGAAACTGTGAAGAATAATAATGAAACTCCTGTGAACCCATTTCTCTGTTCAAGAAATGGTGCTAAATAATAACTAAAAGTGCCTCAAGCTCCTTGGCAGCCCCTTGCTTCCTCCGAGAAATAATCACTGTGGTGAGTTGTGTGGTATCATTCTCTTGCTTTTTCTGATGGTCTTACCTCTTAGGTAGGACTCCAAAAAAATTTTTTTAATATATTTTTTAAATATTTTTAAATATTTTTTATGTTTTTTTTTGTTGATGGACCTTTATTTATTTATTATTTATATGCGGTGCTGGGGTTGGAACCCAGGGCCTCACACATACCAGGCAAGTGCTCTACCACTGAGCCACTCCCCAGCCCCTTCAAAAGTGTTTATGGTTCCTCAAATGGTAAACCACAGAATCATCAGGTGACTGAGCAGCGACACTCCTAGTTCTCTACCCCAAAGAGCTGTAGACAGGGACTCCTGCAGACGCTTGTACACATGTCCACTGCAGTGTTGTTTCTAAAGGCCAAAAGGTACAAACAACCTAAATGTCCATTAGCAGATGAACTGATGAAAAGTTATATATAAATAATATGACATATATATGAACGTTATGTCATATGTATGTCCATACATACATATATCCATATATGTATGGATGTTATTCAACTGTAAAAAGAATGAAATTCTGATATGTGCTGAACATCAATGAGTCCTGAAAACACTGGCTAAGTGAGAGAAACCAAGGATAGCTGTGGAGCGATTCCACTTACCTGAGGGGGAGCTCACCAGGGACCGGGTGGGGGGGAACTTGGGAGTTAGTGCTTAAGAGCTTCTATCTGGGGTGATGCAAAGGTTCGGAACTACACAGTGGTGAGGCTGCAGAACACCAGGAAGGCAACGAATGCCCCTGAATTGTGTATTTAAAAATGGCCAAACGTCAACTTTTGTGCGTATATGTATTAATAGATTCATGGTTGTGCCAGTCTCTGCACTTTACACAAATGAAATCAAACTGCATGTGTTCTTCTGCAACTAGCTTTTCTCACTCTGTGTTGTTCTTACAAGTCATCAGTGTTGAAGCAGCCGACTACGGGCACCTACAGTTCATCTGTTTTCACCACTGAGTAATATTCCATGGTGTGCTTGTACCACAACCTGTTTATCCATTTTTTGGTCAGCAATGCTGAAGATGTTTCCAGGGTTTTTGCTTTTAAAAGCAGTGCCTGTGGGAACTTAGAGCCTATGCCCCAGATATTTTCTTCTCTATGTCTAGGGGTGGGGTTGCCAGGTCAGAGGTGTATGTGTATTTGACATCATAAAAGAATGTGAAAACAGTTTTCCAAAAGACTGGTAGCTGTGGTCACTCTTCAACTATCCATCAGTTCCCTGTTATCCTACATCCCAACCAAGAATGTTGGGTCTGTTTTTTGGGCTCTATGTCTGCCCTGTTCTTGAGCCATCTGTAAATTTACATACATACCCACCATTATGGTGGACAATCAAGGAAAGAATTAGATACACTCCAAATCACCAAGCAATACAGGATCCACAAAATGGAAAAGACCTTTCGTGGAACAATACGGGTAAACAGAAACCCAGAGTGAAGGGACTTGGCTGCAATGTCCCAGTGGGTCCCAGGCCACCATGCACACTAGTGAGCCCTGCTGACAGCAGGCTCCTCATACAGCCAGCGAGCTGGGTCGTTGCTCTGACGCAGCAAGGACTGTTTCCATCATCATCAGCCAAAACTCCCCTTACGGTGGAATCCTTGCTGAGGGTGGGGTTTAAGGATAAATTCATCATGCGCACATGTTCTGTCCCTAAGACTCTGGAAGAAATATTAGACATGTAGTGTTTCTTTCTTTTCTTTCTTTCTTTCTTTTTGGAGTCCTGGGGATCGAACCCAGGGCCTTGAGCATGCTAGGCAAGCACTCTACCACTAAGTTATATATCCCCAGACCTGGACCTGTGGAATTTCTTGACTTCGAACTTGACTTTGAGCCAAATGAAAATGGCCAAACTCTATGCCAGGAGGGGTGACCAGATGAGGGCTAATGGCCTGGCCCAGCTGGGCCCCCCACCCTCATTCTCTTTTGTCAGGCTTTGATATCGGGTGACTTCCAGGGAGGGTCTGCAGCCTGAGCAGGTCCAGACACCAGTTGAGTTTTGATGACCCTTTTTAAGCTCATTGCGCTTTGTCTTTCCCAATAACTATCAGTGATGGTTCTCCCTTATGGCTGGTGGAATTCCACTTTTTCATGTGTATCCACAGCCCTAAGAATAGAGGGAGGTTATCTCCATTTGGCAGGTGAGACAACTGAGTCTTGGAGGGGATTTCCACAGTTAATGTTACCATCAGGTCCAGGGACCATTCCCCCTTGTCACACTGCTATCCACATCAAAATGCCATTCATATGACGATAAGAAGGACATTCTCAAGGATTCCTCAATATTTATCACCCTATCAATTTAGGGTTTTCTGTGGGTAGATTTTCCTATAACAGGCACCCAAAGTCAAATTCTTGTTACGTGGCCTGGTGTTAATTTCAGACAAGCTTGTCACTTTTTCATTCAGTGGGTGCAAACACACACAGAGTGGATTTACTGCATGTACACTTTGCAAACTTTCTTCCTCGATTTTATAATGATCTTCTTTTCCTGGAGAAAGTATACATAATTCAATTTTTTTTTTATTTATAGAAGTATACATGTCCATTGCAAAGATGAAGGAAAGGAGAGAGAAGGGGAAAGACAAACAAGAGAAGGAAAATAAAGTACTGTAATTCTCTGAGTATTATTACTACAAATGTATATTATTCCAAACACTTTTTATGAACATAAATTCTGCTCAACAAGTTGGGATTATTTTGTATATACTGTTTGTACATGTAACAGCATAGCATATTTCCATGTAATAAAATACTTAGCTGTATTATTTTAATGACCACAAGTCATTTCATTGTATAAATATGTAATCTCATACTTTATACTTAACCAGTATGCTTTTTTGTTGGACATTTACAATTTTTTCCACAACATACCAATACTGAGATGAATATTATGTAACAAAACCATTGCACACGCTTAACTGTTCGGATAAACAACTAGATGTGAAATTGTTGACTCAAAGAGAATATGCATAATCATTTTAGGGTCCTAAATTGCTAAATTGCCTAACAAGAAATCCTGTGTATTTATGTTTTCTCTGTTTCTTTCCTGACTATGTCTGAGTTCCTTCTGATGTGTGTGTAGCACACTGGAGGTGAAAACAGAGTGTGTCTTCCATACCACTTCCTGCCCTCCCCAACCCCGGGCTCAGGCTTCTCCCCTCTGCCCCCATCCCCTGGACTATTGCAACAGAATCAGAACAGTCCTAGGGAGCAGCTCACTGTGGGTGACCCAAGTATTTAGAAAAGGAAAAAGAAATGCCATCTAAGGAATCTTTTAAAGTTTCCTATGTTGACTTTTTAATTTTCAAATTAATTGTTCATTTCACAAATATTGCATGAATTCATTCCACTCCTTGGAAGAAACTGAACCATAATAACAAAGTCCCCACTGACATTTCCCCTAATCCGAATATCCCATTTTGCATGCATGTGAAGCTATGATAATTTGTTGAATTTCAAGTTGTTTTTATTCTGACTCAAGTCCACAGACATTGTTCCAGCACCCTTTCTAGGGTAGTGGGGACATAGGCATGAGTCAGGCACAGCCTTGGCCTTAGGGCTGGGGACTAAGGAGACAGGCCCTGAAGCCCCCCAGTAATTTAGGCCCAGCACAGGGAGGGATCCTCTTGCACCCAGATGGAGTTCAGTACCCGAGGGCCGGTTGCTCCCCACAGTTCAGGTGGTCTTGGCACGGCTCTGCTTGACAGCAGGTTATCACGCACACCCAGATCCCACCTCCACACCACCTGCACCTCGTTCGGAGCTCCGTCTGCTAGAGCAGTGGAATTCGCCTGATTTCTCTTCTCCCCCACAGCCCCATCAGATCACCAGCAGCGACACAGTGCCATTCCTCCCTCCAGATCCCCCGTATTGTCTCCCCAAATATGGTTCTGTCACCTCCCCATCCTGGAACCCCTCTTTGAACCCTCCTTTCCAAGGGCAGGGCCAGCTGGCACACGTACGTCCCAACCTCAGCTGAGATCTGAGCAAGGAACGGCTGCTTGGCTAGACCTGTGCCTCTCCCTGTCGCCGGGGAAGAAAGACATGGAGATCCGTGTGTTCGAGAAGGCCAAATGACGAAGTGAGTGAAATCTCAGGGGTTCTGACAGGAAAGGAGTGATTAGGAATCGTAATTAATAATTTGACACAGACGAGGAGCCGCCGGGCACGAAGTTCCATGCTTTCGCCTCGTATTGGCCTCCTGACTCTCGCCTTCCTCCAGATGCACTAATTAGGTAATTAGTTCCCTAAAGATGCTCAGGAGTGCAGGACAAGCTGGGAGAGATGAGCCAGTACAGGAGGGGTCTCCGGAGCGCTGCTCTTCAAACCAGGTGAGAGGACACGGCAGGGCCAGAGTGTGGACAGCAAATACAGATGTGGTCAAGGGAATCGCAGGGGGTCCTTAACAAGAACATGCCACCCTCTGATCAGTGTGCATCCATGTGTAAAACACACACACAAAATGATCACCCCCATCTCTGCAAGAGGACTCCACTGTTGCTGGGTGATGATGATGCGAATGATAACAAATTCAATAATGCAGAACAGTATTGTCTTAGTCAGCTTTCCCTCACTGTAACAAAATGCCTGAGGCAATAAACTTTTAAGGAGGAAAGGTTTATTTAAGCTCAGGATTTCAGAGCTTCAGTTCATGGTTGGTTGGCTCTATTGATTTGGGGGCCTGAGGGGAGGCAGAACATCATGGTGGGAGTACATGATGGAGCACAGCTGTTCGTGTCATGGCTGCCAGGGAGCAGAGAGACACAGGAAGAAACCAAAGTCCAATATCCCTTTCAAGAATACACCCCCAGTGACCTCACTTCCTTCCACTAGCCTCCACCTCCTAAAAAGTTGTGCCACCATCCCCCGTCCCACATAGCACCACAGGCTGGTGACCAAGCCTTCAGCACATGGCCTTTGGGTACCACTTCCAAATCATATCAAGTTAGTGCCAAGCTGAAATTAAAGGCTCATGGCCCTTGCCCCTAATGATTCCCACAGGCCTGTGGCTAAGACAAGCCTCAGTCTCCTTGTCTGTGAAATGGGCCCTCCTTGCCTCTGCAGACACACGTGGACTGAGCGCTCTGGGTCCATTCAGCACCACGGCTTTCTCTGAGGCCCATTCCTGCTGCAGGTCAGGCCAGTGGACCTCCAGGGCCTGGGAAGACTCCAGGCTCCCTGCACAGGGCTGAGGTAGAGAACTGTTTGTAACAAAGGTGCCTGCTTATGTCTGAGTCGCTCATTAATGCATCTGCACAAGAAGGCGCTTCTTCTTTTTTAAAAATATGGCCTTTTTTTCCTTTTTAATAAATAACATTTATTTGTGTTCGTTAGCAGTAAGGCACGCTGGTGATGGAACATTTAGAAGATCTACACCCGCAGCCCTCCTCCCGCTCCTCCTCCTCCCGTGCCTCCTCCCAGGCCCGGCCTCCGGCAGCCCCGTCCATCACTGCTGTATTTCCTCCTACCCGTCTTTCCGCGCCTGCACTCTTTTGGGTGTTCGTTGCAACACATTAATGATGATGCTGTTTCCAAAGTCCATATCCCACACTTTCACTCATCTTTGTAAGCATTTTCATGAGCACAGCTTTGCAGGGCGAAAGTCACCTAGAATCTTTCCAGTTCTAGAAAAGGAAGGGGTTCCTGGGGACAAAGTTCAAGGTGTGCAAAATTGGAAAACAGGGTGGGCAGGACAGGTGGGGCAGGACCCTCTACTGAAGGGCAGCAGGCCTTGCATCCCCTCCGCCCCTTGCTCTCTACCCTTGGCCTCCAATGGGCCCCTGACGGCCCACCGCCCACACCCTGGGCTCCCAGCAGCACCCTCCTCCCCACACTTTACCTGCCTGGTCTTTCTCTCTTCTTCTTTCCAAGTCTCCTCCCCAGGAGGTCTCCAGCACCCTCTGAAAAATGTTTCCTGCCAGGGATGTGCCCACTGTGGCTGTACCCACCTGTGAGTGCTTTCTTCTCTCCACTCTTTAGACAGAGTTCCGGGGTCATTTAGTAACTGTCATAACTCACCAGTCCCAAGGAGCAAGTGTCCCATCTCCAAGGACAGAGGAGTGTGGCAAGGCCAGACAAAACAGCTAGAAGGCTTAATTAAGCCCGAGCCCAGGCAGGCCCTGCCTGCAGAGTCAGGCCTAAGCAGGCCTCTGCCCTGTGGACCACCAGGCCGGGGCCTAGGGTGTCCCTTCTCCAGGGCTCCTGTCAGCTGGGCCAGCCTTTGGCCCTCCAGTCTCTGCACTGCACGCTACTCCCTACGGTTCATTTCTCAGTTTCCTGCGGTGGGTTCTCCCCGCATGAGCAAAGTCCAGGTCCTGGCGGCTCGCCAGCCTCCATGCCAGCCTGCTGCTGCTCCGAGACACTTCCTCACCCTACAGGTACCCAGCTGCACCCCGAGGGTGGAAAGGGCATGGGCTCTGGAATCAGACTCCTCTGACCCTGAGCGAGTAATTCCGCTCCCCCAGCCCCTGAGGCCACTCAGGGAAACGACTACCCGTGGAATTTCACATGCTCTGACAAATATTTGGAGAGAAGATTCTGTCTTCCATGAGGGAAAGAAAAAGAGGTGTCCCTGAGCTTGGCATAAGCCCAAATCCTGGGGAAACTTTCGGGAGCAAGAGACAAGGCTAAGAAAATCAGCTGCAGCGGCTGATGCGCAGCTTCTCTCTGGGTGGCCTGGTTGCAGAAGACATCCCTTTGCTTCCCTGGGTACCCGTGGTGGCATCCTGGGCTCTGTCCTAACGCCTGAACCAGGCTCCCGCCAGCACTCGGGGGGATGCCCCCAGACTGCTCTGATGTGAGAACAGCCCCCTGGTGGGGGAGAGGATGCAGTCCAGATGGCTCCTGTGTGTGTGTGTGTGTGTGTGTGTGTGTGTGTGTGTGTAACTTGCCACCTGGGAATGACCTGCAGTTTGGCCAGCAGTGCCTGCCGAGGGTGGCCTCTGGCCTCTGCTCTGCTCAAGCCTTGCTTATCTCCAGAAACATCTCCAGGCTCCTCTTTCCTCCAGCTGCCTGGGAGGGGTCACTGACCTCCCGGAACCTTCTCTGAGAGCCCACTGTGCAAACTTCTCCTGGCTTTGCTGCGTCAGCGCCTTTGCAGCGGATTCTCGCCCTCCTCCCACCTCCTCTCACTCCCCTCCTTCTTCTCAGCCCTTCCCCAGCTGCTTTCTGCCCTCCCCCGCCCTCCTCCCCTCGAAGTCTCCTCCCTTGCCACTACCTTCCCGCCCCTGCTCCCCATCCTCCCTAGCCTGCCCTTCCCTCCTCCCCTCCCCACTGCCAGCCTTCCTCCCTCCCAAGCCCTGCTCCTCCCTCTCCTGACTCTTTCCATCCCTCCTCTCTCCCCGCCCCTCCACAGATCCTCCACCTCGCCTCCCTCCTCCCCTCCCTGTCTCCTATCCTTTAAGTAAACTTTGCATCCTGATATTTAAACCTCCCCTCTTCCTGGTTCAGCCGAGGCTCTGATTCCCATTGTATCACCAACATCCTCAACCGGATGGTTCCGGGCAGTGCGGTGTTTGCTTGGCTGCTTTATATAACCAGTGCCTTGCCTGCTCCCGCAGCCCTCTCTGGGCCTCTGTAGGAGGTGAGATTCCAAGGAGCGTCCCCAACACCCCAGTCCGCTCCTCTGTGCCCTTCCTCATGCCAGGATGGTTTTGTTCCAAGCTGGTGGGTATCCAAATTGAGCCCAACGCCCATCCCCATGATACCCCCTGGGGACATTTTTAAGCTGCTTTATAGAAGTATAATTGATGCACAATAAATCTCCTGTGTTTAAAGGGTAGTGTTGAGAGGGCTTGGCACATGGAGACACCTGAGAAAACACCACCATCAAGGGGTAATCAAAGCCAGCTCCACGCCCCTTACCTCCTGCCCCTCCTGGTCCCCAGCCCTAGCCTGGGCTTTTACTTTCTTGTACCATCTGGCCCTGGCTACCTCTTGACTTCACTAGTCTTGCAGACATCTGGAACACTTTGGGCTAAATGTCACCCTCTTTTCTTTTTCCTTCCTTCCTTTCTTTCTTTCTTTCTTTCTTTTTTTTTTTTTTTTTTTTTTTTTTTGTCCCTTTTGGAAATGCCACTTCCCCAGGAGAAGGCAGGAGTTCTGTCTATGCCACCTGGGATGGAAGGGGCTGGGCAGGGTGCTTTCTGAAGGTGAGGAGTTGGGAGGAGGGAGGAATCGTGTGGAAAGTAGGTAAATGATCAGAAGGTGCACCTACCCAGAAGCATCCACTCCCCACCGCCACCAGTGAGGTACAGGACAGCCACCAAGGCCAGGGGGGAGTGGCAGAAGCAGGCAGCTCTGTGTGGCCTTGGTCCTGCCTGGTATCAGCCTTGCCATGGTGAAACATTTTTCATTTGTCAATGGCCTGGCTCAGTCGTAGGATGTGTTATCAGCACTTTTAATTAGCAGTAGTTTTATTTGGTTCTAAAATATGAGACCATGGAAACACTGTTTTGTGCACTTTTTTTTTTTTTACTGGGGTTTGAACCCAGGACACTTTTTCACTGAGCTACATCCCCAGCCCTTATTTATTTTATTTTATTTTTTTTATTTTAAGGATCTTGCTACATTTCTTAGGTCCTCATTAAGTTGCTGAGGCCGGCCTCCTACTTGTGAACCTCCTGCCTCGGCCTCTGGAGTCACTAGGATTACAAGTGTGCACCGCCACTCACGCCCTGGTGCCGATAGGGAGTAGGTTAAGACCCGAGATGCCAGGCGGTGGTCTGCTGGTACCAGCTCCTCTGGCCAGCGAGCGTGAGAGGATCTTTGCAAACCTGGTGTTCCATGCGGCTATTCTCGAAAACCGCCCTAATATCAGTGGTTCACACATCAGGGCTCCCCCACTTTTCCTTTCCTTTTCTTTTCTTTTGGTGGTAAGGTTTAACCGGCACACCAGATCAGGGCTAGCAAGACTCTGAGATCAACAGAGGCAACGTCCCAGCCGGGAACAGCCCGCCCCAGGGGCATTTGAGTGTGTGGGGGCGTGTTGCGGTCATCCCTCCACTGGGGGGCACTACAGCTGTTAAGTGAGCCAGGACCCTGGATGCTAAATGTTCTGCAAGGCCTTGCGCTCGCCCCAAAATACTGGTCCCACGTGTCCCCTGATTATTGCAAATGAGATGCACTAGCGCTGAGGTTCTCTGCCAGGCTCCCGGCTTTGTCAGTGAAGCAGGAGTCGCATCCGGTTCATCCAAGCCCCAAAAGTGGGTGACAAAGACTCTCAGCTTTGCCTTTCCATGATCCTGAAACCACTTTGTTGATGAAGTCTCCTGAGAACCAAGGTCACCCACATCCCAAGCCCCATTTCTGACTTGCCCATCAGCAGATTTGGGGTGTGGCAAGGGCATGTCATCTGCGGAGAGGACGGAGAGGAAGGGGCTGGAAACAGCACTCTGGACAGGGTTCACCTGGGGGGCAAGCCCTCCTCCTGAGGCGCCTCCCACGGGCCTCAGAGGCAGGGAGGGGTGTTTCCATCCGGGAGGCCTGTGGGAGTTTGCCCTCAGCACAGGCCGGGGCTGAACTATCCTGAGACGGCTGGGCGTGGCCTGCTCTTCCTAGGCCCCACCCAGCCGCCCTGCACCTCAGGGCTGGCTGCCTAGGCCCTGGGAGGCACTGCAGGCAACCACTCCCTGTGCTTTGTACCCCTTCCTGTCCTGCCTGGGGAATGGACCCCCAGGGAAACTGAAGCCACCTGATGAAGAGTCTGACTAAGTGCAGGGTATTTAGTTCCCTATGGCTGGCTTCCCTTGTGTCCTCCTAGCAAAGCCCGGTGCGGGCACCGAATCTTCTCAATATGCCTCCTGCTAGGCACCCTGGAGAGTGCCTGCGATAGACAAGCTAGATACAGACCTCTCCATATAGAGAACTTTCTCTCTTATGTTTGTCTATATGAAATAGATAGGATGATACAGAGACACAGATAGAAGAGAGTTTGCATGACATGCCAGCCACCAACTAAGAGTACAGTTCAAAGTGTTTAATGTTGACACAGCAGTACAACCATGATCATTTTTTAAAAAAAACATAATCATTACCTTAAAAAGAAAATCTGTACCCATTTGCAGTTACTCCACAGTGCCCCCAACCTACCTCCCACCTCATCCCCTCATGACTGTTAATCGTTCAGTCCCTCTAGATTGGCCTATTATGGATATTTCATAAAACTAGAATCACATAATATGTGGTCCTAGGTGCCCAATTCCTTTTACTTAGCATAATGATTTTCCAACTCATCCATGTTGTAGCATATAATGGTATTTCATTCTTTTTTATTGCTGAATAATATTCCACTGTATGGATATACCACATTTTGTTTATCCATTCATCAGTTGACGGATAATTGAGTTGTTTCTACTTTTTGGTTCTTTTGGATAAAGTTGCTATGAACAGTTTTATGTGGGTGTGTGTCTTCATTTCCCCTGGGTGTATGTGTAGGCATGGAATCCCTCAGCCATACCACTTTACCTTATATGTAGTTTTACCACTTTGCTGAACTTGCCAGGGCTACTGTCATCATCCCTGTTTAATGGATAAAGGAAGCAAGGCTCCCAGTGGTAAAGAAACTGCCTCAGATCACAGAGCGAGGGAGCTGCTGGGTCCGGATTCCCACCTGTGTTGTGTGACTCTCTTCTTCCACCATCTTGGTGCTGTCTCTCAATCAGAATTTCGGTGAACTAACATTGACTTGTCCCTCGGTCGCCTTTTTCTCACCTCTGTAACCTATGATCCTCTCCTGTTTGTCGAGGCCATGGTGGCTTATGCTGTCCTTGTTGTTTCCCCTAAATCTGGGTCTTCCTGGTGGGGCCATACCTAGACTCTCATTTCTCTTTCTGAGAATGTGCTTTTTGGAACTTCGTAAGTCTTAGGCTGGTCTGCGACCCACTAGGACCGTGGCATTTTCTTCTAGTGATCTGGCATTTCTTCCCTGGGATTTATTTGCCTTTCCTGCTTCTCTTCTTTATACAGTTAATCCTTTGAAGTGGACTTTGGTGAAATTTTAAAACCAAACAATGGAACTGTGAATTAACTCCCTTTTTGAAAGGCGGGGCCCTTCTCCACACACCCCATCTTTATGTGTGTTTTTGCAGACCTAGTAAAGATGGTGAGATGATAAATGTGGTGCAGCCATGAGCCCTCAGGAGTTTGCCTTCTGTCTCCATCATCCACCTTGAGCCTTGGTTCCCCTTTATGCAAACCTCTTTGCTTAAGCAACCTTACCCCTTGTTCCTGGGTTTGCTGCTCATTCTCCATTTTGTCTGGGTGAAAACAGTAGTTACCATAACTTCCTTCTCATTGGTGATAAGCCCTGCTCACTTTCTCCAAGAAGACTAGGCTGGCTGCTTCTTTCAGTCGGTGTTAATTGAGCATCTACAGAACAGAGTGCACTGTGCCTTCCCATCATTTTGACCACCGCTACTCTTAGCATTTGCTCTTCCAGCATGAACAGTCCTTTCAGGATGATCTTCAATACTTCCATGGCCGAAGGTGTCAGTGGCAAAACCTCTTTTTCAGAAGTTGGTTTTTAAAGGCTGTCTTTTTAAAACTAATGGCTTGATTTGTTTTCTTTTTTCAAAATAAAGATGAGAAGTTGGCATTTTCCCCTATTTGAGGAGGGTCTGGGATCAGAGAGGCAGGTTGGCTCCTGGGACGCTCATGGCCAGGGATGTCAGTCATCCTGAGGAAACCAGCTGCCCCGGTTTGGTGGGGGGCTTGTCAGCACGTTGACATTTGCCAGGTCATCTGGGGCTTGGTTAAATTTAGAATAAGCGAGAGGCCAGACACCCGGGCATCAGACGCAGGCCGAGTCCATTCCGTGCAGCAGCCCTTAGAAGCAGTGTGACTTCAAACAGGTTGCTTAACTTCTCTCTGCCTCACTTCCTCATCTGTAAACTGGGCTTAGTCGTCCTACTGACCCACCTGACGGGCTCGTTGACAGCGATCCATTAGTTAGCCTGCGTGGGCTGCTGAGAACAGGGCCTGGCACCTAGAAAATGCTCCATACTGGGGAACTGCTTGGAAAATCAGAGCCTCGTTGAGCACGGGAAATGTGACCGGTCGAAATTGAGATAAGCTATAAATGTAAGGCTTACATAGTGGTTTAAATAAAATAGGTGGTTAAAATGGAAAGTACCTGTTTATTTTAATTCTTTTCTTTTTATTGGTGCATTGATTACACATAACAGGGACTCACTGTGCACATCTGCACATGCACGTCACATAATTCGATCCATCTCATTCCCCAGGACCTCCCTCTTAGATGTGGTCCCTAGAACATTTAAAATTACTTGTCATGTATAGCATTTTTTTTTTTCCAGGACAGCGCTGGTCCAGATCAAGGTAAAGGAGCCCTGATGATGGTTTTTGGAGGAAGGGGAGGGGCCCTTCCTGGGCCCTTCTGGGCTCATCAGAGGGGACAGGAGTGCAGGAGTGCTCTGAGGGGCCAGGGGCTGGGTTGGACCTGCCGGCTGGCTCCTTCCCCAGGCCCTGAGGGCCAAGAACTAGGGCGCTGTGCAGAAAGGTGAGGGACAGCGCAGCAGGCTCTGCCGCCACTCCCCGCGACCACCGCCTTCCCCATCCCCGCTAGGAGGGTTGCGTCCCCCACCCCTGCAGGCAGGCCCTCCTCCCTCTCCGTTCCCAGACCCACTGCTCCCCCGCACCCTCCCTCTGGGGCTCCTGCTTGATTTGCGACCTTGTTTTCCAAAGGCAAGCTGCCTCCCCTCCCCCATTCCCCACGGGGTTGCTTCCGCCTCCATTACCAAACCCTGTGACAAGAAATGCGGCCCCCTTATTAAAATAATGTAATGTCTAACTAAAATAGAAACCCCAGATAACAGTTTTTGATGTTTTAATGACTGGGCTCATTAGACAGACTTCCCACTTAAAGTGTCTGTCTAGCAATTAAGGCTAAAAAAATCATAAATGATGACCACACCTTTTGTGGCTTAATGGTTACTCTGAAGGCTGGTCTTATTATCTCGGCGATACAGTCTGTGATAAAAAAGAATTTAAGATACTCTCCCAAGATTTATTTCCCCATTAGCAAGCTGGAGGAGGAAGGTTAAGAGTACTCTTAAGGTCAGAACTGGAAAGGGAGCCTGTGAATAATAAGATGCCTAGAATTTTCCTCCAGCAGAACCAGCCTCCTCCTCACCCCGTGGGGAGGTCCCGCTCACCGAGGGGCTTAACTTTTGCCTGTCACAGGGAAGTCTGTGAATTGTTACTCCAAGTGACCCCAAGCAGTTTATTTAGCTAATTGTCAAGCGCGGGCTCAGCGGCCCTGCTTCCAGAGCATTCTTTCCAAGGCTAATGTGCTGACGCTGGAGGAAAGGGGAGGCGGCCGGGTGGGAGGAGCTGGAGAATGCCGCCAACTCCCCCAAACCCACGGCGGGCGAGAGGGGTGCTGATGGGGACAGCGAAGGAGAGCACAAGTGAATCCTTTGTGGCAGCAGAGAAATGGGGGTGCAGAGGGGTGCTCCGGGGACAGCTCTGGGCTCAGAGGTACCTGTCAGGCCTGCAGCCCAGCAGGTTAAGGGAGATGCCAATAATGTTGAAGTGAATCGTCTTGGGGGGCATTTTTGGCCTTTTATGAGGTTCGTCTTAGGTGATTAACAATATCTGTACAACTGAGCTGTAAACGGAGCCTTCCCGTTGTCCTGGCTGGTGGGGAAAGGCTGCCAGTGACCTGGGGATCCAGGGGTGGCATGCAGCTAACTCAGAACCAGCTGGGATCACCTGATCCCCACTACCCATCTCAACCAGCAGAACTGGGAGTTAGCGGGGGGCCACCTGCCAGTTCAGCGTCAAGAATCACAGTTACCAAACTTGCCCAGTCCCTCAGTTGGATCTGTCACCTCGCAATCAGGTAGGGTGAGTGGGCAAGCATGAGGTTCTCAGAGGGATGCCGGGAGGAGGGGTGCTGGGTTGTTGCCAAGTTCCATCTCAGGTCAGAGAGTGGAAGTTCACTTAAAAGGCATGGGGCCTCCTTGGGCTGGCTCCACCCCAAAGGAGAGCTCAGGAAAGCCTCGGCCAGTGCTTCTGCCTTGGAAGTTGCCCACTAGGTATTAGGTGTCTCTTTGGTGCCCAGCATAGGCAAGTATCAATTGTGTGAAAGACAAGACGACACACCTACATTTGCATTTCTTTGGAGAACACTGATCCCTTTTCTTAAAATCACTCATTGGAGTAATATTATCATCTTCCATTACGGCTTCCTTGCTAATTAATAAAATATTTCACAAGTTCTCAGTTGTATGCAAGAGAAACTGTTATGAATCCCTTTTATTGATAAGATGACTGAGACCAAGTGCAGTAGGAATTGGGGGAAGCAGGTGGGAGCAAACCCATATCAAACTGACGTAAGTAAAATGGAATATGTATTGGCTACTGAATGCAGAGAGCCATCAAGGTCAAGCTCATATCCAGGCTCAGCAGCGGGTGACTCAGGTTTCTTTGTCCCTGACTCTGCTTTCCAGATGGGTAGGCTGCACCCTTGGGTCTGCAGAGGTGGCAAGCTGGCAGTAGCAAAGAGTCCTCACAACTCCGGCAGTTCGAATCCAGTAGCAATAGAGAACACTACTCTCTGATTATTTAAGACCAAGCCTTACAGTTAGCTCTGACTGAGTGTGTGTGGCTGTTTTATGCCACGTGTCTGTCACTGAGCCAATTCCTGTGGCCAGGGAACAGAACGCATTGATTGATGCAACAAGCTTCACCCCCTGCTTCACTACATGTGGGTCCTTCCACACCACATGGACCAGAGTAGGTGCCAGCGACCCACTGAAGGAAATCAGGAGCTATGGCTGAAGAAGGTGGAATGAATTCTAGGAAGCCAAAGCACAGCATTCCCTAGGGAAGGTGTCTTGGTGACAAAGCCATTTGAATCATTCAGCTCTTCTCCCAGCCCCACAGGGAGCTGGCAAGCAGGAGGAGAGCAAGCATCTCAGCTCTGGCCAAGGCCAACTCCTCTCTCTCTCTCATACTGGGAATTGAACCCAAGGCTGCTTTACCACTGAGCTACATCCCTCGTCCTTTTTGTTTTGAGACAGGGTCTCACTGAGTTGCTGAGGGTCTCACTAAGGTGCTGAGGAGGCTGGCCTCAAACTTGAGATCCTCCTGCAACTGGGATTCCAGGCATGTGCCACCATGCCCTTCCCAAGGCCAACTTTTCCATTTGTTTAGTATCCCTTTTCTAAGTGGATTCTTCTAGAACATCTAACTAATTGTTCACAAAAAAAGGTTTTCCTTTTGTTAAAAAAAAGGAAATGGCAGTGGTGATGGCGACAGGAACAAACACAGAAATAAATGCGACTGAGACTTCCCTCAAGGGACCTGCAATCCAGAGGGGACATGGTCATAAAGGCTGCTGGTGTCTCCATCATCCCTGTAGCTCACTCTGTCCATCTCTGCCTGGCGAAGTTCACCCAGGGTTGAAATCCAGGCTCAGACTCTTCTTTTTTTTTTTCCTTTACCAAAATCCCATTTGAAGTGTCTAATTCCACATGTTTAAACGAGTACTCAGGGGTTGGTTTGCTTGTTTCAAGTTAATTCTGGCAAATTACATTTTTTTTCTAGACATTTGTTCATTTTTCCTTATTTTAAAATTTAGTGCCATGAAAATTTTCTCTTAAATTCTTTATAACCTCTGATCCTCCTTGGGGTATGTCCCTTTATTATTCTCTACATAATGTTGAACCATGTTTTGGCTTTGTTAATCCTTTCTTACCTTGTCTCTTTTTCATTGGTTTCTACTCTACTCTCTATAATTTCTACAGTCCAATTCCTGGGTTTATTCTATTGTTACTTTATAACTTTTTAATTCGCTACTTGTCTCATTAACTTTTGGCCTTTGATCTTTTCCCTTATCCATTTAGGACTTTAAGTTTCCTTCTGTTGCCCAACATGGGACTATGGATGTATTTTTGTTTGTTTTGCTTTTTCAGGCTCTTCCCTAAGTGTGAGGCAAGGCCTCTACCCCTGAGACACATCCACAGCCCCCAATATATTATATTTTCAAAAATTGCTGAATAAAGCAAATTTTAAGTATTCTCACCACAAAAAAATGATTAGTATGTGAGATAATGCATGTAAATTAGCTGGATTTAGTGGTTCTATGATATATACATATTTCAAAACACCATGTTGCACACAATAAACACAAAAATTTTGTCAATAAAAAAAAGAAAGAAAGAAATCCTTGTTCAGAAGGCCCTGTCTGAAGGCATGGCTTCCCACATGCTCCTAGGGTGCTCCTCTCTCCTCTGGCTCATCCAGAGACTGTGGGCTAGTCAACAGTGTGTGGGGACTTTTGTTTGCTTTTGCCAGAAGCGCTTTAGCTGGTCTACTAACTTGGATCAATCAGTAGTGACTGTCAGATGAAGGGTTCTGCAGCTTGGGAAGGCTACTCCGATTGATTAGTGATGCCTGCTAAGCAAGGCGGGGTGGTGTCCCCTGTATTAAGAAGCTTTTGGTTGCAAGCAGAGAGTCAATTCAAACTAAGCTTACACTGAAAATGCCGTTTGTTATAAGGACACAGAAGTTTGTTATGGGTCTTAAAAGTAGGAAGAACACTAAAGCAAGACCTCTTGAGAGACAGGAACCAGGAAAGCCATGGGTGACTAATTATTTCTTCAATATTTGTCTATGGTTCTGGGGCCATGTACTCTCATCTTGGCTTCTTTGAGCTTTCCTTTCTGCAGACAAGGGTTCTTTGATTTTCCTTGCACGTGATAGGAGGACATACAAGATCCATGTACACATGGCATCTGGCTCCAGCACGTGTAGACAAAATCTCAGCTGGCCTGAGCTTTAGTGACCTCTTACCTGACCCACCAAGTGCAGTCAATGGACTGGTTCCTCAAGAACAAGGGATCTTGCATGAGGAAAGAAATCCTTGCTCAGAAGGCCCTGTCTAAGGGCATGGTTCCCCACGTGCTCCTAGGGTGCTCCTCTTTTAGGAAGCTTTTAGGAAGACAGTCATCAAGAACTGGACTGCTACTCCAAGAGCAGCTCCTTTCTAGGTATCCTGTGTGTTTGCTGACCACACCTTGATGGTGGCCACAGGGGAAATAGGAGTAGCAATGGCAGTGATGATGGAGCGGGAGCAAATGTACAGAAATAAATGCAACTTGGACTTCCCTTGAGGGACTTGCAACCTAGAGGCAAAAATGACTCAGTTTAATAACTGTTGAAAAGAAGTTTCTGGAACTAGGGTGGGAGATCACTGAGCTGAATTGACTCACCACACGCCTTGCTTTCTCCTCACCCATTCATCCCAAACCCCACAAAGGGTGGGACCATGTTTATTCATGACTGCATGATCACGTTGAGATTCAGACTTTGGACCAAAGGTGGAAACATCTTGTCATCTGTCCCATCCCCACTGACCACCCCTCCTCCACCAGTGGAGCAGTGCTCTCTGCCCCTGAGCAACAGCTCAGGGCAGGCACATCAACCAGCATCAGCCAGCCCCTGCCCTCTCTTTGTCATCTCCCTGTCAAATACTCTCACATCCTGGGAGTTATTTTAAAAGAAAGGAAATAAATAAGGATAAAATCAGGCTGGGGCACAGAAAACCATCATGGCCACCATGGAGTTCTCAGGAGCCTCATTTCCTTTCCCTCCACCTGCCCTGCCCAGAAAGCACAGTTACAGTCAGGGGGTTGCGCCCTGAGCATGTCAGAGCATTCACTGAAGGTTGGCTCTGTTCGAACCCCATCTTTAGGGGACAAGCCTCATGGTGCAGTTTCCCTCTCTACTGCTCACTTCTACACATGCTCTTAAAAATCCAAAATGCTCATTTTGGTTTTTTTAGCTTTCCAGATGTTTGCATTTGGCACTTTCTTGTTTTTCTTCTCCTGCTAAAGAATGGGACCACATTTACCTGCCTGAACTAGAGGAAACTTCCACTGAAGGGAGGCAGGGCATCCTGGGACCGGGGACCTGAGCCCCCTACAAAGGCAGAGCTGCAGGTGCTAGACACTGACACGAGTTTCCAGAAGAACGGGCAACTTTTTGCAGAGGCTGGGTGATTGCTGGAGCCGCCCTGCTCCAACCCGCTCTGCCTGCTTGAAACAGGCTTCCCACCCATTGCCGGGTCACCAGCAGTTTAACAGCTCTTGAACTCTGGGATTTTCCCCATCTACCTTCTCAGGGAGGAACAAGTGTAAGGGACAGTCATCTGTCCCTCAGTTGGGGGCTGCAGGAGGACACCTGGGAGAAATGCATTCATTCACTCATTCTTCCACCCGATAATCATTTATTGAGATACCCTGCTCAGGGGTTTTTTTGCTTTGACAACCAAACCTCTGGCATACATTGGGTGCAGGTCTGTTCATTGCTTTACCCTGTGTATCCCGACTCCACCTCAATATAAAATGGCAATACTGTTCTTGCCTTGCAACTGCTTCCAAGTGGTCATGAGAAGTCAAGGACTGCTTTTTTTCTCTCCAAACCTAAGGATGTGCCTGAGTTCTGGTTGCACAGTATTTTGCAAGCACTGAGGTGATCTCTTATTTGCTTAGCCAGCCGAAGTTCAAGTATGATCACTACTAGCAGGGAGTTGGGGGGTGGGGCAGATTTCTGCACCAAATTCACCTGCCGGTGTGAGAAGAATAACCTAGAAATGCCTCGCCAGGTTGAAATCTGCTGTGAAGTGTGGTTGAAAATACAGTCACTGGCTCTCAGGCAGGGCAGCTAATGTATGGGCATGGCTGGCTCTGCTTTCATCACCTCGCCTGCTGTTTCCCCAGAGCTGTATCCAGTGGAACCATTCTGCGCCGGGCTTCGTTTTTTCCTTTCAGAGTGTTCAATTTTAATGAAACAGATATGAGGTCAGGGAACAGAAGTCACTTAAGAAATAACTGCATATGCAAACCTCTGTGTAACTCACTGCGTTTGAAAATGCAGTAAAACCTTGATTAAGTGCACCCCAAGTAACCAGAACTCTCAATTACCTGGGATTTATTTCTTAGAATTCTGCCTTGGGGGTTGGGGGGGGAAGCACATGATAAGGGGGAGGGGTGTAAATCTGATTGTTTTAAAACCTGAATTTTTTTAAAAACCAGTTCCAAAGTCATCCTGGACTCAATCTACCTTCTCCCTAATCTCTCTTTCCCTCTTCCCCGCCACTCGAAACCTGAAGGGTGAAGACTAATGTTCAGTGTGACGACCCTACAATGAGTAGTGTCTGTTCACCTCCTTAATTTTACAGAAGAGGGCCTGGGACCCAGAGAGGTGCAGTGACTTGCCCTGGGACACAGAGCTGGTAGCAACAAGCAGCAAAGTCTCCAAATGCTCGTCAAATGCTGTGACTACCAGGTGCCACCGACCCCAACCTCAGCTGCCTAATCTTGGGAGTCCCCATAATGCCTGCACGGGAGCACAACACTTGAGTGAGAAAATGACAGGGGCTCTGCCAGGGGATCCACTCGCCAGGTTGCCAGGACCACCTTGCTCACTGGGTGCAGAGCATCTGCCTTTGGGACAATAGTTGGACAGGAAATTGAATGCAATTTAAATTGACCACCCTTTGGATTTGAGTCATAATAAACAAGAAGCCTATTGATCTAAAGAGTCTTTGAAAGTTTTGTAAAAGCCAAGGTGCATCCAGCATCACTTCCCAACCAAGTCTTTTCTGACTGCCCCATGCAGTTGCTGCCTCTTTGTGGAAACGGATCTCTGGGCCTCTTTCTTCCTCGATGCTCCCCTCCAGGCCAGCCTGAGAACAGGACTCCATTACATAGCACAATTGTAGGGCACCAGGAGGACAACCTTCCCTGCTCCAGCCTCAAATATTCACTTTTCCTGCTCAGCCTTAGCAGTGTCTTAAATTCCACTCTGAGTCATTCAGTGGGGACTCTGGATTTCAGGAGATCTGGGTCAGCCTTGGCCTGTTTGCCCTCAGATGACCTCAGATTTCTTCCCTGCTGTGCATGCTGGGAGCTGACCCACCAGCTGCATTGGGGGCCCCTCGCCAGTGGGCTTCTGGCTGGGTTTGGCCCGTGGAGGGCAGAAGGAAGGCAGAAGCTGCTTGTCTGTACCGCTTATAAATCTGATGGCATCTCTACCACGGTTGTGCCTGCTCTGCAGCCTTAGTCTCTCCCAGATGGCCCCACGATGGTTCTGGCACCAAGGGGGAAGCCTAGAGTTGGCTCCACTGCATACTCCACTGCATACACTGTCACCTGCATACTCCAGCAGCTTCTGCTCTTGTTAATCATGAGTTCCTGCTGCTGAGTGCCCCGCATGAAATTCTCATTGTTGAATTATCTGGTTCTGGCTGGTCCCTGACCAATACAAGGTCCCCATGAAAATTCAAAATCCCTGTATACAGCCAATCCCAGTGTTCAGTGGAGACCAGCTGCACGCCATGGGCTCTCCCCCAGCAGCGAGGCCCAGAAAAATTTGACCAGTAAGCCTCAGTCTACCTAATCAAAACTGGCAGTGAGCCTGACTAAAAAGTTACTTAAAGCAGTTATCAGAAGCCAAAGCTCCATAAATAACTCACACAACTTATTTTAACTTAGAACATGTAAATGTACATTTCTTCACTAATCTTGGGGTGAGTCAAGAACTTTCATTTGCAGATGGGCCTAGTAGTTGGGGTACCCCCTTATTGCTCTTGCACAAACCATCCCATAAGAATCTTCTGTGATTTCTAGAATGGATTTACTGGCATAGAACTTAAAGACATATGCAAAGCATATTTGAGTGCAAAATCCTCTTAGGTTTCTGGTTTACTTTCTGATATTTTTATTATCTTGTCCATAACTAATACAACCAGAGTTTTGGTAATAACTCACCTTCCAGTCTGTCAATTTAGTTTTCATGAAAACTTCAGTTTGCTTTCCTTTTTTATTTCTATTTCATCAGTATAAATGGTATATCAACTGTGAAGTAACAACAGTAACAAGTACAGCTGCTGGGTCTGGGCTCCTTCCTGGGCTTGCAGCTGGGTTGCTGGGTGCAGGGTGTTGGGGTGCATTGGAGAGAGATCCGTCACCTTCAGTGTTCAGAATGTGTTCTGGAGGGGATGGGGTAAGAGTTGACTAATGCCAGAGTCTAGCAACTGGAGGTGGCTCTCCTGCTATAAGCCAGCCAGCGTTCTGTGGTAGGTGGCATGGACCCACTATGGAGAGATAAGACTCAGGGGCTGATGGAATGGATGGCTGGCTCTTTTTTGCAGTATCAGTGAATGAGTGATCCCTCAATGGCTTCTGCTGCCACAAATTGTGTGATTGACGTCTACATTCTTTGTCAAGGGTCCTTCTTTCTGTGTCCACATGTCTTTACTTGTTGGCCCAGTAGGATTTGGATGTTGAGGGAGGCATTGGCCTAAGTGTAAATACTCAGAGCACTGGATCCTGCCAAGAGGGATAAATGGAAGGTATCACTCTGGGCAATGTCAATTGACACCTTTCTTAAGGGCCCCAATGTCTGGGATGGCAGAGTCTTCCTGCACAGACTGAAACAGAACAGCACATAGAAAAGATCATTAGGGTCTTATTTGGAAGGCAGGACCTCTGACCTGGCTAGACCCTCTGGCACCATGTGATCTAGAGCAAGTTATTCACCCTTCCTGGCTGAGGCAGTTTTCTTACCTGCAGAAACAGGACCATGTGGTCCTAAAATTTCCTTCATCTCTTACAGCCAATGTGTCCAAGGGCTCTCAGACATGATTTCTGCCTGGGACATGCTCACAGTCTAGGTCTGTTCAATGCATCAAACATGAGCTGCTTCTAGCTATCCAGCACCTGAAATGTGGCCACTTCAAATTGAGATGCCCTGCCAATGTGACATACACACTGGATTCCAAAAACTCGGTGGAAAAAAAAAAACCTCATTACTGATGCTTCTCAAAACAATAATATGTTGGATATTGGTCTAAAATATACTGCTCAATTCTACTTTACCTGTTGCCTTTTACTGTTTTAATGTGGCAGCAGGCAAGCTGAGGTTGCCTTTGTGGCTTGCAGTCATTTCTGTGGAAAAGCTCTGCTCCAGAGAAAAGCTGCAGGAAGAGGAAAGAGGTGTCCGGCACGCGCCTTCTGCAGACATCCAAAGAGGAAGGACACATGCAAACTGCAGTCACTCGGCAGGGTAGGAAGGCAGTGGGACTGGAAGGCACTGGTCCTGGTTCTGATTATAGTTTGAGGCCAGCATGGGTAGGCAGCAGGAAACCCATCCGCAGCCAACAGACTCCATGGCCAACCTTTCTGGAAGTGGAGGTTTTGAAAGGACCATGGGAGCAAAACCCTGAAAGACAGGCCGCATCCCACTGAGCTTTCATGGTCTCAACCTCTCTCTGTTCCCCCAACTCCACTAGTCACCTTCCACTTTCTGCTCCTGTTTTGATGCTCCTCACTGAGCATGCTCAGCCCGGTGAGGAGCTTTGAGGGTAGAGAAATAGCAGAAAGGGGACTTGCTTCATTCATCCTGCCCTGTTGTCTGTGAGGCTAGTTCAGCATGATTCATCAGAGGGAACAGTGAATGTTCCGGAAAACACAGGATTACATTTAGAATCCTGCAGGTGTCATTGCAAAGAATTCCCTTAGATAGGGATTCACACCTCAGGGCTAGGCAGGACAACCCAAATCGAAGCCAGTGGCAGAGTTCCTGCTGTTGAACACATGTGCCGGTGCCCCTTCGTGCGTTAGTAAGCAGACCCAGTCCATGTGACTGGCCTAGTGCCAGGTGCCATCTCACCTCTCCCTTTTATGACCTGAGAAAACCCAAGGGCTCATAGGAAAAAGCACATATTGTCTCTGGCCAGGGCTGTTTTCCTTCACTCTCCATGCTTGGGTCCCAGCCCATGGGAACCTTCCTGGGCACCAGCTGCTGGCTCTGGGTGGGAAGGGCTTAGGGCTGCCCACACTCCCACCACCTGTGCCCAGTTCTGAATCATGGGACTTTCCCCGTCTTGGGAAGAAGGGAGAGCTACCTTGTAGAGTTATGGGATGGTAGATTTCAACCGTACCTGATCCATAGACTTGCCCAGGAAGATTTTAAACTATACCCAAGCTTGACCCAGCCTCCAGAGGGTCTGATTGATTAGACCACAGTAACCAGGTGGAAGGTGGTAGAAGGTGTTTGTTTTTAAGCTTCATAGCATGGAGAACAACCATTTAGGTTTAGAACAAAACCTTATTTATCACCTTGATGCCTAAAATGTTGCCCTTGAACCAGAAGCATAGGCCTGGCCTAGGGCCCCATCCCAGCCTCTTGAGTCAGACTCCACAGTTGAGTGAGAGCCCCAGGTGATCGCTCTGCACAGTACAAGTGACAGCCTGATGCAGTGAACATCAGTCACCTGGGCAGTTGGGGAAACTAGAAATCTGGACCCCTGATCTCTGTGCTCGACTTTCAAGTCTGGGCCAGGGGCAGGAAGATGATTATAATTAATTGGAATAATGGGTTTGGGCCTTTTTAAGTTTTATGTTGAGACAGAGTCTCACTAAGTTTTCCAGGCTGTTCTTGAACTTGCCATCCTCCTGCCTCAGCCTCCCAAGCAGCTGGGATGAGAGACCCCACCACGCTCGCCTGACTTTAATCTTTTCAAAAAGCTTTTCTTCCCCGTGTGGTTAGTCCACGGGCTCAGGAGGTTGCTTGCCTGCCACCACCAGGTGAGCTGTGTCTTCGACTTATCACTCCGGCACCCAGGTGTCCTCAGCAGCTGCCTGTGGCCTGCCAGGGGAAGGCGAGATTCCTCAGGCTGGCCGCCATGAAGCTCCAGGGTTTCCCGTCCTCACTGCCAAGTCCACAGCCACAGTGCTGTTCTGTCAATCTGTTCCACCAACCAAAACGAAACCCCTTGACGGGCTGAGCACGTCACCTAGATTCATTCCTTTGTTCCTCAGTTTCTACCATCGTGGAGTGTTTGTACTTGCTTATTTGTTAGTTTATATTTGACAGAATGTCAGTCTCTTCTCCGCCTTTGACCTGTTCATCCCTAGCTGTGTTGTCCAGCAAGGCCAGTTTCTCTGGCAGTCCAAACTCAGCAGTGTGAGCCCGTTTACACTCCTGAAGTTTCAGACTGTAGGATTCACTTGGTGGAGGCCAAAGTACGTTTTCTGAGTGTGTTTCTGAGTGTGTTCTTTGTGCCCTACGAGACTGTGAGACTAAAAGAAGTGAGAGAGTAATGAGAATAAGAATATAACTTACTGCGAGTGCCAAGGACCTGAGACCCCCACTCTGTAACCAGCAGGAACCATGCTTTAAGGTGGCACTGTGTTCAGCTCTGTGGCTTGGAGGAGTCAGCTTCTCCCTGGGCACTGAGGCTGTCTGCATGCCTTCTACGTGAGCTGAGCCAGGATCCGTTGTGATGGAGGAGAGTGGATTCAGGGGTGAGGCGGGCAGGATAAACTCAAGGGAGCAGCAGGGCAGTGCACAGTGTGTTGGGGGAAGAGACAGTGACCCAGGTTAGAGGATACTAGGTGTGACCCTATGGGACAGGAGATATGGATACAACCTTTGGAGTCCCTGCTCTCCAATTTCTTAGCTGTCTGGCCTTGAGTACATTATTTAACCTCTTTGTGTCTCAAGGTCCTCATCTATACAGTGGGGTAATCATAGTGTCTACTGCATGAGGCTGTTGTTAGGGTTAAATGAGATAATACAGTGGAAGAGGGGAGGGCACCCTCTAAGGGCTCAATGGGAGCTCCCTGTGGCTACCATGTGGGGCACAGCAGTGAGATAAGGAAAAGCCAGGAATCAGGGCTGGGAGGCGGGTGACAAATGAATGGCAGGTTAAGGAACTGTCCCACATGCCATATGTGGGGACTCATGAAAGGTGACTGAGCAAGAGAGTGATGCAATCCATGCTGTTTGCCGGGAAGTTGAATCAGCCAGTGATATTCAGAGTAGACCAGGGCAGGTAGAAAGGACAGGTGGTCCACAGCCACCTGGGGCCAAGACACCCAGGCCTGGTTAGGCAGCAGTGGGAATGTTGACTAAGACCAGAGAAGGGACTGGAACCCTGCAGAGGCCTCCACAGGGCCAGAGTCACCTCAGTTGGCCCCTCACCAGTCAGGGAAGGGTATCTGAAGGTCCCAAACATTCAGAAAGGGTACCAGAGTCTGTCTGACCACCAAGCTTTGCAGTGAGCCCAGAACCCACTCTGCATGACCTGCACTCCATTTTCCTTTGAGGACATTTACTGTTAGATAAAATCGTAGCTGATGTTAGCAGAGTGCCGGGCGGGCTCCGCTCTGTGTTCAGATCACAACCTCGCTGGATCCTCACAGTAGTCCTAGGACACCGGTTCTCTCCGCTTGACAGATGGGAAAACGAGGCACTGTTTCCACCATTGGCTCAGCCACCAAGCGGGACTCCAAGCCTCGTCTGGGGGCTACCTCCCCACAGCTCTGCTCCCCGTCAGTTCATACCTGTTCTGCCACAGCAGCACAAATTGGCTCCCGGTAGCTGGTGACAAACTTGTTTGGTGGGGAGAGGTGAGGAGCCCCTTGGGTGAGCGTCAGGAGCTTGAGCTTGCATGGGTGGGGAGTGGACCTTCCCGGCTCCACCCTGCAAGCCTGCTTTCAGGAGAGGTGCTGGGGTCTTTGAAACGAGGACTGTCTCCTTGCCATTTCACCTCCCCATAAAGGGCCAGCAGAGGACCAGACACAAGGAGGGTCCTTGAGCCCAACTGAGTTGATTTGAATGAACTCACCCATTCTAAGATGTAACTGATAAGATTTAATAACACCCCTCCTGGGACCTGAGCTGCTTAATATGAGCTAAAGAACAGGTCCGGCTTACCCCAAAGGAATAAGGTTGGATTGTGGAATTATGGGCATCAGCCAGCTGGGGAGGCTTGGGAAGTCACTAGGCAAAGGGTGACACAGACCATCCCCACAGGCAGCCCCCGGTTCTCCTTGCGCTCTGCCCCGGGGCTTCAGATACAGCACATTGTCTGTGTCCTGATGCCTGCAGCGCGTCTGGGCTCGGAGGAGGCGGAGAAGCACTCGTGATGGTGTGAGCCTGTGTGAGCATTGAGGGCCTGGGTCTGTCACTCCTCCGTGGCTCCCAGGCACATTGTGGACTCCAGGGTGTGTTGAATGCCCCAGACTGTGCAGATGTGCCCCAGGAGAGCCAGCCCAAAGGAGCAGAAGAGTGAGGGAAGGCTGACAGGGACCGGAGAGCCACCTGCCGCCACTCCTAGGAGTCCACCCCAAGCTGAAGAGGGAACATGTGAAGTGAAGCAGCTATTTGCCCACTCGAGGAAGGAGACCTGAAATACGCAGCGTGGCCAGGCGACAGCACTTTGTCTGGCAGGACCCCCCTTCCTTGCTAGTCCAAGACCTCCCTTTCCTAGCTGCTGGCTCCCTTCCTCTGTCCCACGGCAAGGTGCCCTGAAGACTGAGCCTCAGCCAGCCTCCAGCCTTCCCCGCCCCGCTCTGCTGTGTGCCTGGGCTGGGGGCTGCCCCCATGCCACACTTCAGCACCGGGGGACATTAATTCAGAGGTAATGGACAAGGAAGCTGGATACAGAGAGGCCTTGTGCCCACGAAAGATTCCAGAAGTTCCTCCCATGTGGAGACCTTGCTTAGCCACTTGGCAGGAAGAGGGACAAGATTGTACCATGATGACCCTGGAGAGACCACCTGAGGTCATATTTAAAGAATGGCTTCAACTGGATACAGTAGCATGTTCTATGATCCCAGCTATCGAGGGAGTAGAGACAGGAGGACCTCAAGTTTGAGGTCAGCTTGGGCAACTTAGACTCTGTCTCAAAAAATAAAAAGGTCTGGGGTGCAGCTCAGTGGTTGAGCGCCCTAGTACAGGAGGGGAGCATGGAGAGAGGCCTTCAACCAACAGAAGTCACCATTTGCCATGTGGAATTCAGGCTCCCGCCCCAGACCCACCGGAAGCCTCCCTTCCTTTCTTCAGGGAAAGAAGGAAAAGTAAGGTCCTGGTATGGCTTGCTAAAAGAAGGTTCTTTCTAACCTCATCGTCAGAAGGGACAAAGGGGTTTCCCTACAAAGGCAGCATCAGGGAATGTCTTTCATTTCATCTTTTTTCAGGGCTCCAGAATGTTTTTGTGGCTAGGTTGGGCAGTAAAGCCCGAATATGACAAATTCTAATAAGACAAGCATTCAGTTATAATAGAGAGATTCCATGTCCCAGCAAATGACCTGTGGAGTAGGGCTGTGTTAGTGGGATCCAAGGCAAAGTCCTGAACTGCCAACCCCTCTGGTGTCTCTCAGTGGTTCCAGTGTGACCTTCAGGGGAAAGATATGTAGCATCTGCTAGGCCTCCTTCCTCTGTGAGTGGAGGTGAGGGTGACTGAGGGGAGCCCAGAACAGGCTGAGGAGAGGAGGAAAGCTGGTCTGAGGTAGAGGTCCTACAGACTTTTCGTTTGGCATCAGTCTCACCCCCTCAGCTGTGAGTTCTGGAGAGTAGCCTGGAAACCAGTCATTTAAGGCAGCGTGTCTCATGCTGCAGGTGTAACCCTCCACTATGGGCCGTTTGATCACTCCAATATGTCACAACCTCCAACTTAAAGAGAGTGAGAGAGCAAAAGAGAGAGAGAGAGAGAGAAATAGAATAAAATAGAAAATATCAAAGTGCCTCATGTGCAGTTAGAGTACAGATTGTTCAATAAAACTTATTTCAGGTTTATACACACAGAGATTTATATCGTAGTCATGAAGAAAAATGGTACAGAGGGTTCTAGTTGGAAAATGTTTGAGAAACTCTGGTCTTACTCACCAATACCTGCATTTTTATTTTAGGAGGTTCAGGGTGGGACCGTTACCCAGTTTGTGAACTTCAAATCTAGGACACATGGCCCGACTTCCAGGCCAGACCTCTTCCCCGAAGCAGTTTATGGCATTAGGTCCTTTCTGTGGGGATCATGGGAAGTATACACTGCGGTCCCACCACCAAAGCAACCTACTCTGGGCCTCGTGTGAGTCACTTAGCCTTGAAGCCTCAGTTTTCTCATCTAGAAAATGAACCCACGCCCACCCAGCAGGATTGTGAGGATACTGAGATACGTAAAACCCGTCATCTTCTCCTGTTCCTGAGGGGCAGTCTGTCGTCAGGACCACCTCACTGCTGCAGTCAGAGGACATGAAGGCTGAGGAGAGACTTTCCTGACCCCATGGCCCTGGTCAGCGGCCCACTGGCCCATGTACTAGGCTTTCTTGCCAGTTGAGATGCCCATTAGTTGGTCTCCCTGGAAAGAGAGTTACGGCCCCTCCCCCAATCCCCTAGGTTGAGGGCCTGGGACCCTCATGCCCCACAATGTGGAGTAAATGGCAGCTCAGGTCCACCCACAAATAAATGAGTAACACATTGTGGTGTTTGCATACAATGGAATATTATCTATAGAAGGGATGAAGTTCTACTACCTTCTATAATGTGGATGAGCATCACAAATATTAGGCCAAGTGACAGAAGACTGACAAAGTCACAAATCGTATGATTCCATTCATATAAAATACCCAGAATGGGTCAGTCCACCAAGAGAAGGCAGGCTGGTGGTAGCCAGGCACAGGAGAGGAAGAGTGGCGAGTATGTGTTCTAACAGGCACGGGGTTTTCACGGGTGGGAACTAGACGGAGGTGTGGTCCCTCGACACTGTGAATGAACTAAACGCCAACAAATTCTTCACTGAGAATGGTTAACACTGTCCCATGAATTTCACCTCATTTTGAAAAACAACTCTAGAACCCTTCATAACCATTGCAGAAGCACCATCTGTGCCTCTCATGTCACCCTGGGGACGAACGAGGGACACTATGGAAGGAGCACACACAGTCTCTGGCTCTTTCTGCTGCTCTGGTGTAAGATCACCGGTTTTCCCGAAGCTTCCAGATTACTCTTCCCAGGCTGGGGCCAGTTGCACCAGTGCCCACGGGCTGGCCCACTGCTGCCCATAGGGTGCCCATGCCAGAGGGACATGTCCAGTGGCAGCAGAGGCTCTGGGACCCCACTGTGCTACCTGCAGAAGTCAGACAATTACAATTTCATGCTGCCACCCGAGTCTCTGCTGCAGATGGCAGCATAAAGCTGGGTCTTGGAGCACACAGCACCTGTGGGTGGCACGAGGCTCTTTCCCTTTCAGACTTCTTCCCATTGCAGGACCTGGTACACTGCAGGTGCTTAATAATTACTTGCCTAATGAATGAATGAGCGAACGGATGAATGGATATTAGAATTATAAGGGATGAGCCAGAGGGCCATCTCAGTGACTAACTCCAGCTGTACCCAAATCTCCCGTCACCTCCAACCTGGAGGGAACTGTCTGAGGACCCAGCGTGTGGCCTTTAACTGCATCTACCTGAGAAAGAGCCATGGTTGGAGGCAACTTGATGCTTCATCCAATAGGTGCTCCACCGCCTGGCCCCCAGGCCCTCCGGGATATGCCAGGTGCACTTTAATTCTGGGTGGAAGCAGCTTAAGTCTGAGCTGGAGTCCTGCCAGGTGAGCAGGGAAGGCCAAGAGTGAAAGAGCCTTGTGGTGAGGCCTCCTCAGGGGCTCATCCTGGCCACCAGGACATCACACAGGGCCTAGGTCCTGGTCTGGCCTGCCGGGAGCTGGTGATGATGAGATCCAGCTCAAATGGTGAGGACCACCTGCCACAGGGCATGTAAGACACAATGCCTGGGTGCCAGAGGGCCCCGGAAATGTTATTGCCAGTAGTGGTGTTGCCACGGCTACGGTCACCTGCTAAGTCTTTGAGGGCTCATCTCCCACCGCCTTCTACCTACCTCTGAGGCTGAACGCAGCAAGACTCTGGTATGTTTTCTGTGTGCCCTGACTGTCCTCTCTCACCTCATTTCCTTGTGTATTTGAAGCAGTTGTTCCATGCGAAGCCCAGGACTAGGCTCAGACTCATCACTGGGTTGGGTGGGATGGACCCCACATCCTTCCCCAGCCCCCAGTGTTGTGTGTTTATGCCGTGCTCATCAATGAGAGGTAGGGAGTGAGGGTGTTGGGAGATTCCACATCACAATCTCCAGCAGAGTGATCTCCTTGAGAACCAGTCTATCCCACCCTCTGAATTACCACCCCAACCCACATCACTACCTTGTGTGGTGACAACACTTAAGATCTACTCTCTCCCCATAAAGATGCATGATTTTATGTTAATAAAAAGAAAAAAAAATTAGCAAATTTCAAGTGTACGATTAACTATTATCATCATCCTATTTATTAGGTCTCCCAACATATTCATCTTGTAACTAAAAGTTTGTGCCTTCCCCTCCGCCCCTGTCAGGATTTTCTGATTTTTAAAGAAATGAGCCTGAATTGCCTTATAATAAAAAATAAGTAGAGGATGAATTGCATTTATTTTCTTTTAACAATAGATCGTGGATTTTTTTCTATGCTGTTCCTATTGCCTTTGCTGGAAGGGCTCTTAGGTGCTGTCTTGGCTGAGTTCAGACACAGGCGGATGTTAAAGAGAGGAGTGAAGGCCAGCTGGAGCTTAGCTGAAGCCCCCTCCTTGGTTTAGTTAGATGAGTTGGAAGAGCCAGGGTGCTCAGGGCTCTGGGAAGAGGCGCAAAGACTGTGTACTCTGGCCATCCTGTGGGTCCTCAGCTGAGCAGTGCATTTTGGGTCCTCTGGCTCTGACATGCAAGTCCAGAGGATTCCTTTGTGGAGCCACCACGGTACCTGTCCCAAAGGTTCAGTAGTCAAGGAAGATACAAGTCCATCAAGGAAGCTGAGCCGGCACTCTGCTTCCTGCTGGGTTTCTGTGTCTTCTTGCTTTAGAAGTCAGTTGCCCGGCAACCAGTGGACCACGATGGCAGTGGCTGGCAAGGTGCTTGGAAAGCAGGGAGTACTTGGGGTCAGTGTCCTGGATATTGTCTGAATATAGAAAAAATATCCCATTTACACATTCCCCGCCAGTCATCCTCACCACTTGAGCTGGGCGTTACTGTGGCCACCTCTTAGCATCATCCCCTTTTCCCCAGTGGAAACCTCCCCCACCACCGCCCTCCCCTGGGCACCCCAGCACTTTCTAATTCGCATTTGCAAGCCTTTATCACCTTGAACCTTATGGTGATTTATAAAGAACCCGTTCTCTATACTCTCCACCAGTTATTGAGCCTCAGTCTCCTCATAAATTAAATTTTTGTGTGTGTGTGAAAATAATTTAAATCGGGCCACAGGAGTAAAGTGCCTCACAAGGTACTCAGGACCTAGAAGCATCTTATTAACTGGGGTCCCATCATGGCCCCGCCTTGGGCACCACACCCAGGACCTGTCCCCTAAAAGAGTTCCAGCATTCGTGAATTTGTGCAGGCGCCAGGGCTGAGCGAGTGAAGGGAGGGCGGGGCGGGGTGAGGCAGCGACGTTTTTGGGTGCTGCGTGCCAGGTGCCTTCCTAGGTGCACGTAGGTGGATTATGTGTTCAGTTTGGAGAGGAGAGCTGGGGCTCTCAGGGAGCAGGCGTGGGAGGATGGGGCGTCTTCCACCGAGTGTCTGATTTCTGCAGGTGCTGAGGGATTAGCCATAGAGCAGGTGGGCCCCTCCAGGGCCCTCTGTTTAACCCACCATTCTCCCTTTCAGACATCCAGACAGGATCAAACCAAGGCTAGGCAAGAGCAGAGGAGTCACCTGCCCTTCCCCCTCCTGGAAGCAGGCCTGAGGTTCCTGCTGCCCCTGAAGCTGCAGGTGGAGCCCTGCCTGCCAGCCTGGGAGCCAGGAGGGGGCGGGGGCGGGGAGAACCGCGCTGTAGCTGAGCGGGTGAGCTGGGCCAAGGCCACCGCGGGGAAGAAGCGCCGCTCGGGGGTTCCCAGGGTCGAAAGATCTGTGGAGGTTCTCGCATGTTCTCCCTCTCCGGCCTGGCTGCTGCCACTTCCATCTTGTTTCTCCTTGTTGGGCACAGGGCTAGAAGAGCTTTGTCACATCTCCAGCCTCTGTGGACAGGAATGCGAGGGGCTGCGGCGAACACCAGGGAGCCCCTCTAGGGACTTGTGTCCTTGTCTCCCGTGAGACAAGATGGACGTTTGCAAGGGGAGAGAACGACTGAGAGAACCCAAGTCTGTTGAGTAGGCTGTCGGGTGTGCACCCCGTTGCAGCGACTGCGATCCGCGCTCGAGAACCTCCTGAGGAGCCTGCAGCACGGCCGGGTGGGAGGGGCCGGTGGAGAAAGCACACGGGACACCGCCAGACACCCTGGCCCCTTCTGCCTTGTACCTTGTGCCGCTCCTCCCCTCTGAGCCCCTCGATAGATGACCTATTTTTGATGCTGGCAAAGATGGGAGTTTAATTAACTAGAGGGGTCAAAGGATCAAGGGAAATTTGAGAATTAAAAAAAAAAAAAGTGCTGGTATGTTAATAACTATGTAACCCGTCATAAAAACATCCCTGGGTGGAAGGGACTTTGACAGGCGGAGACCTTGATGGTACCTCTTCCCTCTGTGTCGCAGTTGCAGGGCTCTGAGACCTGGCTAAATGCTGATTCGATTCTTTTTTCTATGTTGACCCATCAAGAGCATCTTGGAGAAAACACCTTCACTCTCCTTTGCCTATCTCTGGAAGATTCGTAGGGGCTGGTCACTTTGTCCCAAGCCAAATTCTGACTGTGGTTGGCCTGAGGGCATCAGGAAAACCTTCCTCTTCGCACTAGGAGGGTGCCCCTGAGGCAGCCCTGGTGAGTGCTGGGAGGTTCTGTGTTCTACCCTGCAGTGTTTTCTGGGGCAGGGGCTCCCCTGGTGCCCAGCCGTCCTGGTCCATCCTCATCCACTCATATGATGGGCACCATTTGAGCTCCTGCTATGTGCCAGACCCACTGCTGGAGGGCCAGAGGGTCACCAAGTCAGGGGGGTCCTGCCCCTGAGTTCCGTTTCCAGGGGGCAGTGCCAGGTGGATGAAATATCCCCCTCTCAGGAACCTGAGTGCCAGGCAGAGGGCTGAATACCCACTGCGGGCCCAGCAGGGGCCTGAGAGCAGAGAGGCCCCTTCATGCTAGGGAGTTATGTTTCCGTGAGGGCCTACAAGAGACAGACAGGAGGAAAGGGAGAACTGAGGAGAGGGGATGGACGCCGTGCAGGAACGTGGCATGGGAGCCCAGAGGCCCAACGGGGGCTGAAAAGCCCGCACCAACCCTCTCCTGCCAGTCACTGGCCTGGGCTGGCTCTTAAAGAAAGGGAGTGGGGAGCGGGGGTGGAGACTGGCCAACCACAGCCAGGCTTAGCCCTGAATAAAAGGAACAAAACAGCAAGGTCTCCCAGAGTGGGTGGAGAGGAGGAGGGAGGAAGGTAGGGTAGGAGGAAACCTCCCTGTTCAAATTCTGGACCTGTTGTAATTCTTGGGCCCAAAGAGCAGCCTGCTGGGAGCCTGTCTCTACCTGCTCCAGTCGTGAGCCTGTCCCAGCCCCGAGGACTCTGCTGTTTGCATTGTTTCCTGCTGCACCCCACACCCAAACCCAGGAATAAAGATAACCACCCCTGCCCACCACTGCCCGCCCTCCCCACCCGGGTGACTCAGGCTGGGCGCCTGGTGGCACAGCTCTGCTCAGCCTGGCCCGCTCATCTGCCTACATCTGCTCCCGATTTGCCATCCTTCTCTGCGACCTAAATGGTGGGTTTTTCCCCCCTGGATTAAAAAAAAGGTACCTTTCTCCCGCTGTGGTGTGCAGATTATTATAGTGTCTGTTTGCTTCGAGGGGACAAGAAAGAAAGTGAACTTGGACAAGGTCAGTTTAATTGCGATGTACAGCTGCCCGAGGTCTCCTGTCCACTCTGGCCAGTTCTGAGCCAAACCAGTTTTCCATGGCCAAACTGGGCCTGGTTTCCACATTGGTTCCTGTCAGGAAGTTCCTCCGCCCAGCATGTGCTGTTAAATAGGATCCTTTTCATTCATTTTCCTCTTATAAACTTCCCTTTCAGGTCATCCTGAAGGGAGAGTGGGGATGTGGCCTGGATGGGGGAAGGGAGCATCAGACTCTAGTCCCAAAAGGGAAGTGGCTGTGGAGGGAAGGCCAGCAGGGGGCTGGCCAGGGTCAAACATCTGGGGCCTCAGCCCAAGGACAAAGCCTAGCTGGCTTCCTCTGCAGAGTCCGGTAGCTGACAACCGCTCCCCCTCCCCAAGTGCCACCTTCATCGCTTCCCCTCAGGGAGGGGGTTCTCGAGGAGTAATAGGAAGAGCAACCCATCCTAAAAATACTTCCCATCCTCTGCCATCCTAAAAATACCTCTGCCACAAACTTCCCACAGAGAGCGAAATTCTCTGTCCCCTTTTCAGTCTATGTTTGCTTGTGGCAAGCCCCCGTACTGAGAGGGGGCGGGTCTTTCCAGCTTTGCTAGGTCCTTGGCTGATATCCACTGGGATGGGGACAGCTTCCTCCTCCTTCTCTTTTGCTGCAAGATGGCACCATCCATCCCTCATTCACTACACTATAAATCCATTGTGCCCGAGACTTCTGTTCACTGTCATATGCCTGGCAAAGCCTGGCACAAAGTACCTGCTTAAAATGCATGTGTTGAGTGACTGAAGAGGTGAGTCCCTTTCTACCTCCACGACACTACTTTGGTACCCCTTAAAGTCACCTGGTTTGGGTCTTGGCTCCCCTGCACAGGAGTTCTGTGCCTTGGGTGAGCTACTACAGGTCTTGAGCCTCGTCTGTGTAATGGTCCTTGATTCCAGGGCTCTTGCCAATCTCATCAAAAGATAAAGGGCCAGGGGGAGTAGTGCCTGTCACATCCCCTCCCTCTGCTCTCCCTGCAGGACCCAGACCCACCTCCCCTGACGCCTTTCCCAAATACTGCTCTCCCCAGGCCTTTTTAGTTACATATGAGGGGTTTATTCAAATACAGTAGGAAAATTATAATAAATCTATAAAGAGCAAGAACATTTGTTGGCTTTATATAAAGTCTTTAATAATATCTCTAAAACTATCAAATTTAAAATCTCTTTGCAAATCTGGGGTAAATTTGCTGTTCAGGAGACAGGCTCAACAATCATTTCCCCGCTTGTTTCAGTTTTATTTTGTTTTGTAATTGACACAAAGTGATCGCACACACTTGTGGAGTAGAGTGTGATGTTTAAACACACGTGAACATGTGGAATAATCAAATCAGGGCGATTAATACGTCTCTCTCCCAAAGTTTATCATTTCATTGTGGCGAGAGCTTTCAAAACCGTCTTCCGGTTGCCTTGAAATACACAATATACTAATGCTGATCGGCGGACCGATCTCCTTCCTGCTCCACCACCTTAGCCCGCTCCTGCCCTTCACCCTTGCCTTTCTCAAGGACAGAGCGGAGCCTTCCTCTGCTCCACTCTCAGTGCTGCACTGACCCAAAGCACTACCCTGGCCTTGGAAGGAGCAGGGTTCTAAGTGATGCATGCATAGCACGAAACCTTGGTCCTGACAGCAGAGGTTCCATAAAAATGGGGCGGGAGTGCGACTTGCTGGCTTGGGCCTTTGTTGACCACAGTGGGTTTCCTGTGCGTGTGCCGTGAGTGCTACAGCATCCTGCTGGGTGTCCAGGGCAGCCAACTGTGGGGCAGCTCCCCGGGCCTGACTGAGGCCACCCAGGTGCAGTGATGGGAGACAGTGGAGGGAAGAGAAGAGCTGGGGAGGATCTTTCAGAGGGAGAAGCTGCCACAGGACCCTGGACAATGGCTGGGAGGCGAGACAGCAAGGAAAGGAAGGGCGTTTCCCGACAGCGACGGAAGAATTGGGCAAGATGAAAGGCGTGCCAGTCACAGAGACACCTGGCTAGGGGAGAGCCCAAAGACGGGACGGTGTGGTCATGGATTCACTCAGCGGCAATGCCTAAGTGCCTGCTTGTGTCCCACCCTGCCCTGCCCTGCCCTGGGGCTTGGGACAAGGTGGTGGGCAGCCACAGGGGCCCTGTAGGAGTGGAGGGGCCTTCCTGGCAGGAACAGCATGTCCTTGGTGGAAACAGGAGGACGCTGAGTCCTTGCTCACTGGAAAGATTTGCCTTGGATCATGGGACCCCACTGGCCTCTCCCACTGCTGCCCAAGGCTCTCAAACTTTAGATAGCAGCTGCTCCGTGTGCTAAGAGCTTGTTAAACTGAGAGGGGACAGGCGCCCATACAAAGGGCCCAGGGAATATGCATTTTTCTTTTTTTGGAATACGCATTTTTAGTCAGCTCTGAAGTGACTCTAGTGTGTATTCAATGTGGTTCCCAGCCCGGTCTGCACCTGGGGAGGCCCTGAGGTGTTCAAAGACACTGATGCCTATGCAGTGACCCCAGAGTTTGATTCAACTGGCCTGAGGTTGGGGTCTGGTTGCCAGTGTTCCAACAGTTCTTGGGTGTCTAATGTGCAGCCTGGATTAATACCCACAGGGTTCAAGTTTAATCATGGCTATCCATAAAAACAAAACCAATAGGTTCATGTGTATGCACACACTTGTGTCTGCAATTCTAGGGCTAGCAAGTCCAAAATCTGGCAGGACTGGACATGTAGAGAAGAGCTGATCTTTTAGATTGATAAAGACTGTATAGAGGGGCTGGGGTTGTGGCTCAGTGGTAGAGTGCCTACCTGGCTTGGGTGAGGCACTGGGTTCAATCCTCAGCAAGACATATAAATAAATGAATAAAATAAAGGTTCATTAACAATCAAAAAAATTTAAAAATAAATTAAAAAAACACAAAACAGACTGTCTAGAGACAGAGCTCTCTCTTCCTCTGGGAGGTCAGTCTATTTCTCTTAGGACCTTCAACTAAATGGATGAGGCCCACATACATAAAGTCATCTGCTTAACTCAGTCTACTAATCTAAACATGAATCTTATCTAAAAAATCGTTTTCTCATCTATTGGTGTTTGATCCAATTATCATGACCTGGTCAAGCTGACATATAAAATTAACCATGACTTTACAAGTTAAAGAAGTAGAGTAGACAGCTCATCCAGGGGCCCACGGCTGGTTCTGCCAGTTCCATTCCCTTGTCAGAGTCTTGTAGTTTGCAAAACCGTGAAGAGAACTTCAAGGTAAAACCAAGCTCCTGCACTTACAGAGGGAAGCTGAGCACCCTTTCCAAGCTCAGCCTGGGGTAGAGAATTGAGCTAGGTCTCACACCCAGGCTTCCTGATGACTAGTGGCTGCTCAGCCCTGTATGCTGTGACCTAGATATGGCCTCTGCACACTCGCCTCTTGCTTAACATTTAATATGGCTTGTGAAATAGATTTGCTCTAAATCAAAGCAGAATGATTGATCTTGTTAGTACCAGTCACCCCCAGCCCCACCTCCTGAGGGCTTGGCATCACCCCATCAGGCAGGTGTGTGGATCCTCTGAATATACATGGTAATGGTGGAGCACCACATGATGCCTGCAAGGACCAGGGCCCCCAGGAGCTATGGGGTATGGAAGCCCAAGTCAGGCCCAGCCAGGAGATGGTGCCTGGGTAGCAGGTGAAAGAAACAGAGTGCAGGTAGCACATGCTGGAGACAAGACACCTTCTCAGACAGGCTGCCTGGCCCAGGAAACTCCCTCGCACTGCCTCCTGGGGCTGTGTTCCAGGCACTGAGTGGGAAGAGGCAGGAGAGGTGAGCTGAAGGCAGAGCTGGCTTGTTTGGACCCTGAGCTCCAAGGGCAGGAGGCGGATTGGGAGATGAGCTGTGCCCCCCAACCCCCCATCTCTGATGACAAAACAGGCTTCCTCGGATAAGACCACTTCTCTTAGAGTCACAGAGGGAAGTTATGCGGTGCCAGAGAGGAGGATCCAGGTGACCTCAAGCAGGCTGGTTTGAACCAGAGCCAGGGCAAGAGGTCACGACTTCATGTGCCATCCCAGAGGACTCTGTCCTCCTCAGAGCTTCCTGCCCAGTGGCTTTGCCCAGATACTGACCCCCTAAACCCTTTTGTCATCTGAACAGGTCAGTAACTCCAGAGAACCCTTGGATCCTATGTGCCATAAAAACATTATTTCTCTGTTTCCATGACTGAGAAGTTTAAAAGCCCAGCTCTGTACCAGTGTTCCCCAAAGTGTGCCTGTCATTCCACATCTGCAGGATGTCAAAAGGTGTTAGGCAAAGCCGAGAGGTCAAACAAGTCTAGGAAACGCAGACTTACCCAGAGTTAGGCGGGTCTTCTGATGATGGGCTTTTTCAGGGGTGTGTGTGTGTGTGTGTGTCTAATATTTATCGGGAATCTCTGGCAGGGCTCCAGTATTCATGTGTCCCCAACATTTGTGTTATTCAAAGTTTATAGCAGCCAGCCAAACACACAAACCGCAGCTCTAGATCTTGCTTAAGAATCCCAGTCCTGGCAGCAGCGTTCAGATGCCTGGGCCTGGGTGACGTGCTCCTGAGCAAGCTGTTGGGGTGAGAATGGGAGGAGCCCCCTCTTCCTCAGCAGGAGGCAAGGTCCTGCTGGCTGCCTTCAAAACTTTCCCCATGATGCCCTCTCCCAACCCAAAGACAGGTCAGCTGCGTGGCAGTCAAAAATCTTTTGACTCCAGAGTCCTTTTCCTGGGTGGAAGGAGAATACCTAAGGACACACGTGGGGGGCCCAGGTGAGAAGAAGCCCACTGTGGACTTCCTTGCTTCTGTGCACTAAGCTGCCCGCTGCTACTTTCTGTACAGAGCAAGTGCTAAATGTCACTTGAGCCTCCACCATGTCTCCTTCCATTCCGCTTCCCAGAGAGGCCAGGCCTAATCTGAACCACCTTCTTCTCCTACTTCCCATGCACCTTCCCATCCTTCAACACCCATGGCCAGTGGCCTGACCCAGGAGACAAGCTGTTGATCTGATGAGCTCACACATATGACTCTTGGACTAGTCCAGTAATCCTACAATAATTTGGGTGCAAGATAAAAATGCCTTAGTGGCTTCCGCCAGCAGAGTTCCTTGTTAAAATCTCCCGTGGTGGGAATTCCCAGCCATTGGGACGGCAGGCTGGGTGGCATGGGATGAGGTTGGTGAAAGATTTACACTGGGGTGGGTAGAGCTTAGGCGCTCTTCAGTTGCCCCATCCAGTCACCGCCCACAGATGGAGCGGCCCTGCCTCTGTTTCCCAGTGGATTGGGGCCACCTTCTCATTCTTCATGGCCAGGTTGCTCAAATTTCCAAGATAATTACCCAACTTTGTTTTGACATGGACTCGGAAAGACCTGCCTAAGAGACCTGATTGCCAGAGATCAATATCACTATTGTCACCGTCCTTATTAAGGAACATTTAAGATCTTGCCGTGTGCAAGACACTCTGACAGTTCTCAGTTGATTAGAGAGAGGAGAGAGAGAGAGAGAGAGAGAAAGAGAGCGATCAACATAATTTCTGCTATGGAGGCCCTTAGCTTCCAATTATGTAGACCCCAAATTTTCAAATGAGGGTGTTGAACCAGGTCATCCTCACAGCCCCACATAACTAAGTACATCTCTGCCCAGTGAGATGAAGAACCTGGGCCCGAGTAAGGGCGGTTTTGTTACCTGTACAACCCATATTATTAGGGTGCCTTCTTTCTCTCCTTTCTCCACACCGTCCTTCTTTCTGCTTCCCTTTGGTCCCAGTCTTCATGTTTAGGTCTCATTCCATTCCCCTCCCCTCCCTTTTCCCTGTTTCTGTCACTCTCTCTCCCCACCTTCTGCCTCTCCTTGCCCTGTATCCCTCTGGGAGCCACAAGGCAGAGGCCTCCCCCTAACAGGTAAAGCAGAGAGGTGCCAGGTTTGAGCAATCCCTGGTGGCAGGAGCTCTTCCTCTGGCATCAAGTGGGGTGGGACAGCATTTGAAGGTGTGGGCGGGAGCAAAAGCCCCACATTGTCTGGTGGAGCTGGGGTCATGTGATCCCTAAAGACAGTGGAGGTGGGTGGTATATCCAGAAAGGTGGAGACAGTCTCAGGTGACCAACAGTCCCAATTTGCCAGGGACCAAGGAAATTTATGGAATGCGGGACTTTCAGTGCTTCAACCAGGAAAGTCCTGAGAAAACCAGGACTTGGCAGCCTCACCTCTGGGCTTGAGTGGTGGAAAAGAAGGAGTGTAATCCTGGGGGTGAGATGGCGTCTTCATCATTCTTTCCAGGGCACTGGCTGTCAGAGCCACCAACTTCTCCCCAGCTGCTATTGCCTGGGCCTGCGCCCCCAGTGGAGAGCTGGGCAGGGGGTCCCCTGGCAGCTGCTATGGTGCTCTGTGCTAGCATGAGCATCCTGGCCGTGACAAGGACTCAGGCCTTACTTTCTGCCATAACCAGGGAGACCTGTCTTTTTCTCTCTCTGGGACTCGGCATTCTTGAGTATAAAAGTTCCTCCTCGGCCCTGGCTTTGTAGCAGCTTTCCTCTGATGCCTGAAGACAGCATTCCCCCCTCTTCCAGACCTAACCAGATGTTCTCTAATGGAGCTGGCAGAATGGAACAGGCCACTGACTCACTGCAGGCCAGGGGCCTGTGACCTACCCTTCCTGGCCTTCCTTGTAGGAAGATGGGGGTAAGAATCACCATCTCACAGAATTACCTGAAGGATTAAATAGAGACAATATAGGTTAAAGAGTCCAGTTCACTTCCTGGCACAAAGAGTAAGTGCTCAAGAATTAAGTTAAGACTGGGGCTGTGGCTCAGTGGTTAAGTGCCCCTGGGTTCAATTTCTGGTAATAAAAAAAAAAAAAAAAAGTCAAAACTGTTAAAATTATTCTGGACATGTCTTGCCCTTGAACTCTCAGTGTCCACGGATTCTGTGACTGTAAGAGAACATCAGGGTTAGCTCTGAAAGGATACAATGGACCTGGGCTTGCAGATAGTGCCGATTCTCCTTGGGACGTGGGTAGCAGGGAACTGTTTACTCTCTGCCCCTCCCAGGGGTCCCCTTTCGAAGGTGTCCCCTCACTTCTTGCATTAGGGTTTCAGTGTCCACTGTTTCAATTACCCGTGGTCAACAGTCATCTGAAATTACTAAATGGAATTTTCCAGAAATAAGTAATTCATGTGTTAAATAACTTTCATTATCATAGTTGATCTAATTGTTCTATTTTCTTCACAGTTACTATTCTCCACTTCTTACTGTTCCTCACTTCTCAGTTAGACTACCATAGGAACCTACGGATCGGGAACATGTGGTGTATGTAGGATTCAGTAGCACCCACAGCTGCAGGCCCCTCTGAGGGTCTGGGGACATAACCTCCCTGGATGAGGAGGGATAGCCATACTCAGAAGCAAAATGGAATGCTTCACAGTGTCTATCTTTGTTATGTTTTGAAATCACAGCAATATTGAAGCACTGCTAGGTCAGAGGTTTCCAGAAAAAAAAATCTTTTTAATCCTGATTTGAGGATTATTTAATCAGAACAAATCGAATTCTTATATTTTTCCTGGAGAGATTTAGCCCACATAAATGTCCTGGGTTAGCATTTTGCTCTTTGCCACATATAAGCAGATGCACGGGCCCAGCCTTTCCGGAAGGGCAGAGCCTACGCCGGCACTTGCTATTTACCGAGGGCTTTCCCTCCTTCATACTTACACTCCCGAGTCCTTCTCTCCTAACGACGGAAGAGGTGGTGCTGACTACTTCCAGGTAAATAGCCCACACGTGCTCAGTGAGTCACTCAACAAACACTGTACCAAATGCCCACTGATGGGGATGTCCGTGCTCCATCCTGTGGGGTGCACAGAGAAGCACCCCTTCTCCTTCAAGGAACTTACCTTCCCGTCCTGTGTCCTCTTTTAAAGATGAGCATCCTTTGGGGGACTGAGGGTTCATGGGCTCCTCCCTGCCTGACTGTCTCCTCTTCGTGGGGTTCGGGGGTGTTCACACATTTGTGGGGAGTCCTCCCAGGTGCATCATTTGCATGCGGCCCACATGCTTTCAGCCCAGGCGCATGCGTATGTTGTGTGGAATGATTTCTTCCCCAACCTGGTGGAGTCAGGTGCTTCTGTGTCTGAAGACGCCCTAACTCTGCGAAGGCCTGAAGCTTAATGAGCGTTCAGGACTATTGCTGGGAGAAAATGGACTCAGGGACAGAGAAGGTGAATATCCAGTGAAGGAAGGGCAAGCCCAAGTGTCCCAAGGAGCAAGTGTGCTGGTGAGGTGCCCCTCGGGGACAGAGAGTTGAGAAGGTCAGGATGGGGACACCGGGAGGAGTGGCATTCTCCTGCGGGGGATGCACCCTCCAGTCCCACCCTGGCCCGTCGGAGGAAATCTGCCCTCCGCACTCTGCTGCACTTTCCATCTGAGTACACACTGTTCCCTCTGCAGGTTCAGTAATGAAGGGCCATTAGCCTGAGGCTTTGTAAATGGCCCAGAGCCACTTCCAAGGTGCCCTGCTTCCCTCCCGCGCAGTGACTCCCTCCCCGTGCAGCCACCTGAGCCATTTCAGAGTCAGATTCTGCCTCTACTGCTGTCCCATCCCACCCCAGCCTCAGCACCCCAGGAGGCCTGCTCGGTCCCCTCCATATCCTCTGTCCTGGCTGTCACTGCAGCCCCCATGTTTAAGTGACATCTCCATGTGGTGAGGAGAGAGGGAAGGATGGGACAATGGGAGGGGGCTGGGGACCTAATTCAGGAAGGCTTCTAGAGGAGTGACTCCTGGGGCAATCCTAGAGCATGAGCGCAGCAGCCCAGTGGAGATGGGGTGGGGTGAGGAGGTTGCTGAGAGGACAGAAGGACCAGCCCAAGGTGGTGGAGGCTGGGCGTGCCAGGGACATCTTCCAGGTGTTGGAAGGTCACAGGGCCCAGAGGCCCATGAGCAAGGTGGACAGGTAGAACTGAGCGTGAGCTGCAGACGGGGGTGGGGGGGTGACAGCGGAGTCACTAATGGTGGGAGCAAACAAGAGCGAGGGCACCCATAGCGACGCCAGGGTTGGGGACCTGGGAGGCTCATTTGGAAGCCCAACTATGGTGGTGGAAGTGAAGCGTAGCCTCGCCCATCCCGCTAAGTCCACCCCTCCTTTTCTTTTGCGAGGAACTCGGCGTATTTGTTTCTCCCTTTCCTCTTCCTTCTCCCTTCTTCCTCCCCTGTTGGCAAACTCCCCAGAAAAGCTAAAAATTCATCTCATTTGACCCAAATCAGAGGGTGGATGAGCTGGGGCTTTATTACACCCTGGTTAAATGGGTCTTGTGGGAGGGGAGGGGCTCCATCATAATTGCCTCTGGTCACCTCCACCCACCCAGCCTAAACCGTGCTGGGGCTGCCTCTGCTGAGACCCCATGGAACAAAGGGACTCTCCTCCTCCTCTTGAAGTCTGTTGATCAGTATGAGAAGAGTCCTGCCTGCCTGGGAAAGAGCTGGGAGAGGCGGGGGAGGGTCACACCCTCCCACGGGCTGCCTTCAGGGAAAATGGCCTGGGCGGCAGTGGAGATGTGTCTCTGGGGACCAGCTAGCAGCTCCACGAGAGACTAGAGAGGCAGTGGCTCCCTGCAGCATTTTTCTTTATGATTCTTAAGCTCCTAAGTTGTTCTGTGGGGTTAAGCATACCACCTACTTAGAATTTAGCATCAGGAAAGTTGAAAGGGAGGCTGTCCCTCTGACTATAGAAGAAATATTTTTGGAAAGGGTGTGGACCAAGTAAATAAATCATGAGTGGCACTCAGTGCAGTAACAGCCCTCTCTGGGCCCTTCTCTCCCTTCCCTCCTCTTTCCCTCTAGGAGACCCTAAGAAGTGGGTTATGAATCAGACACTTTGGGGAAGTTGGGGGAAAGCTCACACAGGAATGCTGCAGTATGGTGGTGAGTTGGAGGGCTTAGGTGATGAGTTCACATGTATTCTGTGCTTACCATTTTATTCATTTTCTGTTGCTGCAACAAAATACCTGAGGCTGGTCACTTTATAAAGAAGATAGGTTTACTTAGCTCACTGTTCTAGAGGTTCAAAAATATGGTACTGTCATCTGCTTAGCTCCAATGAGGGCCTTCTGGCTACATCACAACATAGCAGATGGCATCATGGTGGGAGAAGAGTCATATGACAACACAGGAAGCCAGAGAGACTAGGGAAAAGACTTACTCTTTTTATAAAAACCAACTCTTGAAGGAATGAACTGAGATACCTCAAGAACTGCATTTACATCTCTGAGAATGGTACCCCAGTGACCTATCCTAAGGTAGGCTCTACCTTCTAAAGAGTCTACCTTTGCACCACCACACAGTGGAGACCATGCTTCCACCATATAAACCTTTGGACACACACACAAGCCATATCCAAGCCACCATACATACACAGGAGTACTCCAGCCGAAACAGAAGCACTGTGCATTTGCATGTAATAGAGACTTGCAGGTACTCACCTGCTGGCTCTTCACAAATAGTGAGTTGGAAAGTCAGTGTGACTCTCACCTTCAGTTTCCAGTCCATGCTAAACATGAGGCTTATAAGGGACTTATAAAGCACAGCTATCTCTACTGTTATGTTGGAGAGACAAGATTACACACACAAAAATCTAGGCATGAGAATAAATGGGCAGGGACCAAAAATCAACATCCTGCTCTAACTAATGTGCATTAGTAAGTTGCTGCTGCATAACAAAATGCCCCTTTAGTAGCTTACAACAAAAATAAGTATTTATTATCCTCACAATATTGATAGCCAGGTGTTCAGGAGCAGCTTAGCTGGCTCAGGGTTTCCCTGAAGTTGCAGTCTAGTTGTAGGTAGAAGGATTTGCTTCCAAACTGACTTGCTCATATAACTGGCAAGTTGGTGCTGGTTGTTGGTGACCCCAGTTCCTCCCTATTTGGACCTCTCCACCGGCTGTTTAAAGGTCTTGTTTTCTCCCATGGCAGAGTCCCCAGGGAAAGCATGGTGAAAATGGCCTTATCTCTCCTAACCTAGCTGTTGAAGTTGTACTCGGTGCTATCCTGACAGTCTGTGGGCACACAACCAATCCAGACACAGGATGGGAGGGATCTACACCAGGCGTGAATACCAGGGGCAGGGATCACTGGGAGCCATCCCGGAGGCTGGCCACCACACCGTGCAAAGTCACCCAAATTGGGGGAGATGTCAGGCTAGAAGTGAAATGGACTCACACTGCGTCTTGAAGAGACTGGAAGAAAAATAGGTGGGATTGGAAGGGTGAGCTGATCACAGGCCCTGAGAAGGAAATGCGTGGAGTGTTTGGAGGGCTGTTCAGAGACCAGCTTTGCAGAGAGCCCAGGTGAGAAATAAGATCCTGATCAGATGGTGGGGGACTGAGCAGAGCAGGCTGGGAAGGAGGGATCCCTAGAGGGACTCAGCAGAAATTTCACCACAGAGCAATGACAGAGTCTAGGTGGTGAGACTCTGACTGAGCCGGTACCTTGAGTGGGTCACTTCAACCCTCTGAGCTCAGTGTCTGCACCTGTAATGTGGGGGTAACAGACGAGTTCATTCCATGCAATAGATTGTTCCAGAAAGTCCAAGTGTTCCTAGGTGTGATCCTCAGTTGCAGTCACACCTGCCTGGGTATCAAAACCTCATAGCTCCTTCTATGGCCTGTGTCCTCTGTTGCTATGCAATGAATGTGGGACCAATAAATAACCACCTGAGATCGAAATCATATGTGGGAAGAACCAGTTCTGGCCCATGGCCTGTCTAGCCACAGGACCACAGCTGGCTAGGAGACAGGTGCTGGGCAGAGCCTGGGCCACCCCAAGCTCCTGCAGGTTCAGCCTATCGTTGGGTCCTGCATGACAGCAGCCAAATTCTGCTGTCACTTATTGTTTGGTCCTCACAACCACCCCGAGAGAGACTGGAGTTTAACTCCAGGCAGAAAGACACACAGAATAGCTAAAAGACTCCACAACAAATCAGTAGTGATCAGAAGTGACAAAAAATCCCAAAGATTTGGCAGTTTGTGAAAGAAGGAAGAGAATCTAAATCATTCAACATTATGAAACAGAAATGCCTTTAAGGGCTGGGGATACAGCTCAGTTGGTAGAAGGCTTGCCTCACGACCGCAAGGCCCTGGGTTCAATCCCCAGCACCACCAAAAGAAAAAAAAAAAAAAAGGAAAAAAGAAAGAAATGGCTTTAAAATTCCAAACTGCCAGACAGTATATATAGGAAAATAATCTGGCTTCTGCCCTCACAGGTGGGCCTCCAGGCCTTCCTCAGAAGCAACCAGTAACCAGTGTGAGCCAGGCGTCCACAGACCAGGGTGCTCATGTGGGCTGGGCAGTTTTTTCTTTCCAAACATGGCCACAGACCATGTTCCGTGCAGCATCTCTGTGTTAGTGACAGATCTCAGAGGTGGTTCTCTGGGCAGCCTGATCACATACACCTCACCCTTCCAACGCCGTGTGCTGCTCTGTGGGGTATCTAGCCAGTCCCACTGCCTCCGTTATTGGCTATAGATTCCATGCTGCAGAGATGATACTCCGTGTATAAGCCGGGTGCATGCAATCATGAAACTGCAAGGTAGAGATTTATAGGGGATATTTCCGGCTCGTAATTTTTATTTTTGCCCATGTGATAAGTGAGAAGGAAAAGCTATTTAATTTAGCTGGACACAGTGGTGCAGGCCTGTAATCCCAGGAGGCTGAGGCAGAAGGATTGTGACTTCAAAGCCAGCCTCAGCAAAAGCGAGGCACTAAGCAACTCAGTGAGACCCTGTCTCTAAATAAAATACAAAATAGGGCTGGGGATGCGGCTCAGGGGTCAAGTGCCCCTGAGTTCAATTCCCAGTACCCCTGCCCCCCAAAAAACTACTTAATTTTTAGACCACTTTTTAAAACTAGGAATTGAACCCAGGGATGCTTCACCACTGAGCTCTATTGCCAGCCTCCCCCATTTACTTATTCATTCATTTTTTTCCTTCCTTTCTTTCCTTCCTTCCTTCCTTCCTTTCTTTTTTTTTCCAGGCAGACCTTGCTAAATTGTTTAGGGTGTTTAGGGCCTCACTAAGTTGCTGAGCCTGACCTTGAGCTAGTGATCCTCCTGCCTCAGCCTCCTGATTCATTGGAATTAGAAGTGTGTGCCATCACACCCTGCTTGGTTTTTATATCTTTAATGCTGAGTGAGGCTGAGCATTTTTCACACATGTAAAAGCTATTTGCAATTTTTCCTGTGATTCTGTGTGTGTGTTGCCAATTTTTCCAGTGAGCTACAGGTCTTTTCCTGGTGTGTTGACATAAGCTCTTTCTCTCAAAGGAAATTAGTCCTTCATCGTATGTTTGCAAATATTTTTTCACTTACTTGTCTTGATTTTGTTGTTGAATTTTTGATGTGTAAAAAGTTTTCTATCGTTATTTAATCAAATTTATCAGTTTTTATGACTTTGGGGTTTTCTGTCTTATTTAGAAAGGCATTTGCCCTTTGTGATTATAAAATAACTCTCTAGGCCAGGCGTGGGGGTGCACTCCTGTAATCCCAGTTATTTGGGAAGCTGCGGCAGGAGGATTGCAAGTTTGAGTCCAGTCTGGGCAACTTAGGGAGACTCTGTCTCAAAAACTAAAAATAACAAAGGGCTCGGCAAGCAACTCAGTAATAAAGTATCCCTGGGTCAATCCCACACACACACACAAATAATTAAAAATAATAATAACTTCAATATTTTCTTGTTTTTATAAAACTTTTGAACATTTGCTATATGTGTTGTTTGTTTTGGTATAAGGAGTGAGGGAGGAATCCAACTTTTATTTTGATTTGTGTTATTTTCTACACAATTGGTCAGTTGTCCCAATCCCATCTATTGAAAAATTCATCTTAAAACAAAAATTGAAAATCTACCTGAATAACATGCTAAATTCATATGCGTATGAGTTTATGTGAGTCTATTTATGGTGTGCCATGACTTTCTATTGATCTGCTCATAATCTAGTACCAAATATTTTATTTTTATGGCTTTCTAATGTTTTCGTACCTGGGAGGTTAGTCTGGGCTAGTCTCCCTGTTCCTATTAATCATCTGTTTCAAAAGTTTCTTGGATATTCTTAAAGGCTTATTTTTCTATATGAACTTTAGAATCAGCTTATCTAATTTCAATAGAAATTCTGGTTGATATTTTTATAGGGATCGTATTACATTTATTCAATAAGTTAGGGGGATTGGCATTACAATATCACAGCTCCCTATCCAAGAACAGGGGATGTCTTTCTATTGATGTAAGTCTTTTTAAAAAGCACGTCTGTTGGGTTTTAGAACTTTCTTGGTGTGGACCTCGCACATTTCTTCTGACCTTCTTCTAGGTGTTGTTTCTATTTTCATTGCCAAGAACATGGGGTCTTCTGACATTTTTTTGAACCTGTCTGTTATTTGTATAGGAAAGTACCCAATCATACCATCTGCAAATAGTGTAGGTTTTTTTTTTTTCCAACCCTTTTCTAACTTTTTAACCTCATATTTCTTATTCAACACTTCTGATCTTGAGACTTTAAAGGGGAAACAGGCATCTTAGGTGGGAGGGAATTCCTATACCCATTCTGGCTCATTCATGGATCACTCAGTCTTCCTTGGGCTGGTGGCAGGGATGGAGATTCTCATGGCTTGGGAATATTTTCACTGTAATTTTTGATTGTCTGCAGACCAAATATCTCAGAGCAAATGAACTACCGATGGTGGCCAAAGCAGGGTGGGAGTGTTGGGTTGGGGGTGGTGATTCTGTAAGGGGCTGAGAGGTGAAGTGTTCTCCATGGAGGTCATAAGAGAGTCTGGTCCTTGGTGCTGAGCTCCTGAGACTGGGGGTAGTGTCTACAGAGAGAAGGTTGGCTCCTGTCGCCTAAGATGTGCACCCAACATTGAGAGAAGGGATAGCCTTCCTGTGTACCATCAGCAGTTTCTCCATGACCATGTCCAGGCATTTGAGGCCCACCCAGGTACACCTGAGACTTAATAACCTCTGTATCCCTGATTGCAGGACCCTGCCATATCAGATTCCTCACTGGCTCCGTTGCTCTATGATATCTTGCTGTGGGTTAGTCTTCCCTGCTCAGTGAAGGCCGAAGTCCCCCCAAAAGCAGGTATAGGGCATTTTGTAAGGTCTAAAGCCAGGTCAAAAGCATGGTGGGTGGGTGAGTGATCGCATTTCTTCATCGACTGATATTCCACAATATTGTGGCAAATGAGTTCCTAATCACCCTTTCTTTGGAAAACTGTCCTGGCACCAAACATCCCTCTGCTTCTACAGTGGACAAGGGAGAAATTCCAGCAGAGAAGAGATTGGGCTTGAGTATAAATAGGAAGAGGAAATGCTTGGACTTTCTTCCTGCAATAAAAGTTCTATATAATAATATTAGATGTAACTGTGCAATTAAGCCTGAAAATTGTAAGCTTCCAGTGTGTTCTTTCCCAGCCAAATGCCAAACGAGGCGGTTCTCGTGGTGGATGGCATTTGCTTAGAAGAAAAGTGCAAACTCTGAGACAACTTGAGGTTTTGCTTCCTTGGGAAAACACAGGCAGAGTTGGAATCTTGAGGCCATCAGGCTGGGACCCTGATCCGGGCCACGCTGGGAGGCCGAAGTGCTTTCCAAGGGCCAAGGCATATCAGCACATCTCACGCTTGTGACAGGCCTTGCACTGTGGGAGCTCCTTCCTCCCACAGCTGCCACCCCACGGGGGCCTCCCAGCCGATCCCACACAGAGGTCTAGGGCAGGAGAAGGGCAGGGGAGTAGCCTTGAATAATGGAGGCCAGCATATGGGTCAGAAGACACAATCTCCTCACTGGCTGCTGGCTGCCTTCCCACCCCTTCCAGGACTGCTTGTTGCTGATACCTTCCTCACATGCAGGCCCAAGCAGATTCCTTTCCCATCCAGAACCTTCTGTGGCCTCTTTAATGGAGTCCAAATGCTTGGGAGGCCCAGTATCTCCCTGCTTCACCTTCCCATCCTCCCCCAGGGGCTGCTGCCCTTCCAGCTCTTGCCCCTGGCTCATCTGTCTCTGAACCCACCCTTGGAACCCAGCACCCCAAACTCCCTTGCATATCTGTCTGTACATACCCTGCTTTCTCAGCCCCTGTGCCTCACTTAGCACATGCTGTCCCCTTGCTGGAAGGTCCGGCTCCCTGCCCCCTGGGTGCATGGGGGTCTCACTTCTTTGGTGGAGTCCCCTCCCTAAACCCAGCAAGCCCCTGCCCTCTGACCCCAGGTGCCTGTCCAAACCTTTGGACCTAGCAGTCTTATGGGGTCTTGACCTGTCTCTCTGCCACTCGTCTGTGGGGCTTTAAGGGCAGGAGACCCGTCCGTCACATCCCTGTTTCACACACTCAGCAAACCAGGCAAACACCACAGACAGGAGAGGCGACATGGCGGAGTCCTTGGAGCCCCGGAGCCCGGCTGCTTGGCCCCCAGTGTCAGTTCTCCCTCAGCTTCCACATTTGAAACCTGAGGTGACAGTGATGACAACAGCTACTCATGACATTCTGGAGAGGATAAAATGAGAGAACCCACATCAGACATTTAGGACAGTGACTGGCTCTGAGGGCACTCAGTGCATCTCAGTCACCAGTTTGACTCAAAGTGGGAGGCATCTGGGACTGAAGCCCTCTGTCCCCTACGCGGCGTCTGCCAAGCATCCTTACCATCAGCACTGTGTCTGGATGGTCCCCGTTTGTTCCCGCTGTCCTGCACAGGGTTCTGAGGTTGTCCATAATGAACACGTGCACATTCTGGAGAAGCAGCCATCCCTAGCTCTGTGACACCCTTGGCCACTCAGGGGAGAGGGACCTGTAGTCCTCCTCTCCCTTGTCCACTCAGGGTGAGGAAACACAGCTGCCTGTCCAGTCTCCATCACTCCACCTGGTGTGGCCAATAACAGCGCTTCCTTGACCGTGGAGCATCTGCCCTCTGAAAGCCCACACTTACGTTCCTGTGTGACCCGTCAGGGCCTGGGGTGGAGGCAGGGGCAGAGTCAGGGTCACAGGAAGTATACATTCCAGCACAACAGCTCCAAGACATCCACAGTAGAGCTGTTCATGACCTTGACCAAGGATCTGTCCTGGACCCAAAATACTTAAGTGGATTAGCTGGAGGACACTAAAGAAGAAACTGAAACTCCAAGAGGGACTCGGCCAGTCCAAGGTCACACCATTAGTCGGTTGCAGAACAGCTCGGGTTTTCATCCTGATCTGGAAGGTTCGAGCCCCTCGCTGCTAACTGCACGCCTGGGCATGTCCCAGCCTTCGCTCCTCATGCTCTTGGCCCTTCTGTGCTCCGGCTGGGACACACTCACTTGGTGCCACTCTCCCTTCCTCCCTGGGTAAAATCCCCAGGCTCCGCAGCATGGAGTTAGCTTCTGGAGCCCTGGCCACAGCTCTGGGGGTCAAGGCACGGGGCAGAGGTGTCTCGCGTGGCATGCAGGCGCGGGGCACCTAGAGGCTGGCCAGCTGTGCAGCTACCTTGGTGCCTCCAGAACAGAGGCTCGAGTATCCCCAGGAAGTGCTAAATGTAGCACCGTGTAACCCACGTGTCCACACATCCCCTCAAAGAGCTAGCGATTTCCATGCCTCTGCAGAGGTGGTCCAGCAGGGCAGAAAGATTACAAAGAACAGGGCTCTTCGGTGGGCTGACGTATGTCCCCAAACTCCAGTGAGTTGTGTTTGTGCCACTGCAGGCTGCAGGGGGTCACCCACTGCAGCCCAGGCGGGGACACCTCCCGAGAAGCAGCCAGGGGCAGCTGGGTTTCTGAAACTCAGTAATGCGTGGCCTAGTGCTGTTTATGGGAGATGAGTGATTTATTTTATTATCTAAATTTTCAGTGGTTTAATAAGGTTTAATAAGGCTCCCAAGGAGTTTTCTGGCTCAGGAAATCGCCTGTAATAAATGCAAGTAGTAAATCCTTTATCTTGAACATAAAGAAAAAGGTGTACAATTTTTCTTGAAAGAAAACAAACCTCCCTCCCGCTCCACACCCTCTAATAAATACAGGATGAATAAATACTTAAAGAACGCAGCTTGGAGGGACACCATCTGACCGGCCAACAGATGCCGGTGTGGGAGGAGATGGAGCGGGTGGGAGAGGAGGTGATGGGGGTGGGGCGGGGGTGGGGCTGACAGGCCCCTAGAAAAGCATATGGAGAAAAGTGGAAGTGAATAAGTTCTGAAGGTGAAGCTCAGCAAGCTCGTGCCATCGTTAACTTGGGACCTAACAGAAGAGTGAACCTGAGGGCCCCCCGAGAGGAAACCCTAAGACCCCCATGGAAAATCTGTCTGTGGTTGGGACAAGAGCCCAGGAGTGCCTACTTCCCAGGTCTGGTTTCTGCCTTCACAGGTCTTGTCCTGAGGATAAGAGAGGGGACCAGCCTCATGGGGTGCGGAGAGGAGGAGGGTGCAGGCTTCAGTGAGATGGGGAGGGCCTGCACGAGAGATGGAGGAGGGTGCAAGGGAACATCTGGACGGTCGTCGCCTTTGGCAGAGCAAAAGAAGCTCAGAGCCAGTGTCACAGAAACCCTGACGGGCTGCGTGGGACCCGACTGAGCTGGGGCCCGCAGACTCTAAGCATGTCCTGGCAGGGTGGCAGAGCAGGTGGGGCTGGCTTTACCCAGTGTGGCACTCTGCCAGGGATGCTTGCGGTAGTCAGGACACAGGCTAGAAGTTGAAGTAGCCCTGCCCAGCCTCCCAGGCCTGTAGGGCGGCAGAGGCTCAGGGGCATTCTGGGGTCAAGGGGTGTTGCCACCGTGCTTGGGGAAACAGCCAAGGTTGGGGTGGAGCATGCCCAGCGGAGGCAGAGGCTGGCCAGAGGCTTGGACCAGGCTGCTCTCCCTCTGTCCCACCTGGCCCATCCCCGCTTATGGGTTTCAGAGCCTACTGATCACAGGGGAGAAAGACCTGCTCAGAAGACAGGTAGCTGCGGCCCAGCCTCGTTCCCAGCTCTGGAAAGGAAACCCACACCCCACCCGCCCTGACCAGCACTGCGCCCACTCCCTCCACAGCCACTAATCCCACCAGGTGGCTTGAGGCTCCAGGCCTGGGCAAGGGGAGCTGGGGGCTGGAGACAGGGTGGGGCTGATCCCTGGGCAGTGAGAGCCTGCCAGCTGGGCCCAGCCTGCCCTGGGGATTTGGCAGATGGAAACCCCATCCGAGCCCCAGATATGCTGAACTGAGCAAGATTCAGGGAGGCGCTGGAATTGTGAATCATAGCAATAGAATTATCTTGAAAATCACACCACCAAGGCAGCCACAGAGGACAAGAAGGCGATGGTATTCAAGCAGAAAGCAGGTCCCTGCTCTGCTGTTTTCTAACTGTGTGACTTGGGGCAGGTCACTGAGCCTTTCTGATCTTCATCAAACAGGGATCATAATACCAGCAGTAAGGATGAGATGAACTGTGAATGACAGAGCTGTGTTTGAATGTGGGGACCATCTTGCCACCAGTTGTGATGACAGAACTATCCCCTGGTTTATTTGAACCAATCTCATTTATTCAGAGTCCACCAGGTCCTGCCTGATGGCATTCTGGAATGGTACAGACATAGAAGGAACAGACCCTGCTCTGGGACGTCATCTCTCAGGGCAGATGGCTCTTACCAATTACCCAAGTCGAGTCCACTCACACATCCTGCGGCTCCTCCCGTTTCCCAGATAGTCAAACCAAGGACCGCAGGAGGATGTGACCTGTCCACACCTGCTTCCCATGTTTCTAGAGAAACCGAGAACACGGGCCTTCCACTAGCCAGGCAGCCCTGCTCCGAACTGGGGGCACCACAATCTAACAGGAGGCACAGGGCTTTGGGCTTTAAAACACCCTAGTTCTTGTTCTGCCTCTCATGTTAATTCACTGTGTGACCCTGGGCACAGCTCCTCTCTGGGCCTCATTTTCCTCATCTGTAAAATGGACATAATTTTTTGCAAGTCTTGCTGCCTCATTGGGTTAGAAGTGTTTGAGACAGGAGGTTTGAGAAGAGCATGATACCCTACACATGGCCGTTCTCAGAGTGTCTCTGGGAGAGGTACTCAGATAGCCTAGATCTCCACAAAACTGTGCAGAAGGCACATTGGTTCCTGATATGGTCCCATCCTGCCAAGACAACTGTTAGGGGCCTGTGTCCTTCCTAGACTTTATAATTGCTCACATTAGGTGAGCGCCTGTTATGGACCAGGAGGTACTTGATGCGTACAGCCTCACTGTGAGGTAGACACATCCTCACTGCACAGAGGAGGAAAACAGGCTCAAGGAGGCCAGGTGCCAAGGCCCAGAGGCCATCTGACGAGACAGACCAGGCTGTCTGAGAGCAGGGCCCTCACCCTGATCTGCTCTCCGTCAACCCCAGGTGCTTTGGTGTGATCCCATTTAGGGGTTCCAGGTGGAATATATTTTTGGAAGAAATTTTGGAAATCCAAAGCATTCCAGATTATAATGATATGGGTAGGTCCCTCCTGCCACTGTGTCCAACAAAATCCTCTCTATCCTCCATAGCTCAGGGGAGGCCCTGCTCCTGGCTGCCTGCCCTGGTGCCCCACCCACAGGGTCCAGGGCCTGTCCACACCTCTTTTCACTCCGCTCCTCTCCATCCCCCTTTGGTTACCCGCCTCGTGAGCCTCGGTCCCCTGGTATGCATCCCTCAGGCCTGGCTCTGCTCAAACCCTGAAGTAAGAGCCAGGCTTCAGGGGGATTCAAATCCCTCTGTCCCCAAGGTGGAATTAGGAGGCAGCGGCATGGTGAAGGGGCAGGAAGGTGGGCTCTGGCACCAAAAGCATCAGGGTTCAAATCCTGGCTTGGATACTCCCTGGCTGGGTCTTCTTGGGCACATCCCTTGGCCTCTCTCTACCTGTTTACTCATGCTTTGGAGGTCCTGGTAAAGATGCCCACCTTCCAGAGGTGTGCTAGTTGAGGAAGCGTCAGAGGTTTGATGACTGCCATGTGAGAAGTGCTTGGTACTGGTAGCTAGTACTGATGATGATTGTAAATGCTGGCTGCCTTGCTGACCCCACGGAAGCGAGAGAAGGGAACACAGGTCTCTCTGTGAAGAGCAGAGTCTCTCATTTTACAGTGGGAGAATCCAAGGCCCTGTGTTTGTCAGACAAAGTTACTTGGACCTGCCTGGGTTCCAGAACTTTCCACCACCATAGTGGAAGGGCATGCTAAGTTAGGCCTTGTGTCCTCTTCAATGGTGGCCATACCTAAGAATGGCATACCACCCCACTGGCACGCTTCCCCTTTCCTCTTTCCTCCTTGTCTGAGCTCCTCTTCTGCTCTTTCCTTCTTTCACCTTTATTTGATCTACTGTACATGTATTTTCTATCCCCTTCTTTCTAGAGGTTATATTTTGCATCAAGCCTCTACAAGCTGTGGAGAGGGTTTTGGTGTGTGTGTGTGTGTGTGTGTGTGTGTGTGCCTGAATGTTTAATTTTTTTTCCCTGTGCATGTTATTCTTGGAGACAGACTACCCTGGCTGGGACGATGAGAGGGAAGGGGGTGGAAGGCTTGGGCGGGAAGGCGGGGAGGGGCATGGCACCCGCTTTGGGACACTGAAGTCTGCTGGCCCCATCAGGGCATGGGAATCTTAGGGTCACCAGGGAAGCTCCCAGAGCACAGGGTGGAGGTGCTTCTTCCCAGAGAGACAATGAAACAGTGAAGCAGCTCCCGCCTGCCTTCAGACCACAGCGCACCCCTCCCAGCCCCTGCCCTGGGGTTAGTCTCTTGCCTGGAAAAACAACCCCTAGCTACCATGGTTACATCTGTTCCTCCAGGAATGGAACAAAGACCACAAACCAAGACACAGTGAGAAGTTGCTGCTGGGAAGACCAGCCTTCAAGTCCAGGGTGACCAGGGCCTGTTACCCCTCCTCGAGTTCTTCTTGGTCACAATGACGTGCATGCATGTGTTATCAGATTTCTCACAAACATCCAATGACAGGATGAGAATACAGAAGCCCAGAGAGGTGGAGGGGCCTCCTAAAAAGCACACAGCTATGGTTTCCTGATTCCAGATGCCAAGTAGATTTTGCTCCAGAAGCTCAGAGATGGGGCATTTAGTGTAGGGTAGACACTTCAGTGGGCTTGGACACAGTCATCATGCAGTGAGACAGAGCACCAAAGGGTTCTGACTCCTCTGCTTCAAAAGGCAGTGAAAAGCCTAAGGAATTTTCCAAAAGAAGGGTTTTCAAACATCGTCATCTTTAAAAGAATAAGTGCCTGGCAAGCAATAAAACTCAGCTCCCCATAAAGAACTAATTCCCTGGGGTTTTACTGACCTTGGCTTTTTACCTAATAGTGGAAGGGGCATTCCACTCACAGACACTCGGAGGAGAAGGCCACTCTGACATTCAGGACCCTGCTTCCCACAGTGTGGCTTTGTGGGAACTAGAAAAAAACTCACCTCCTCAATAAATTCGCTTTCATCTACTGAAACGTTGTAATATGCTGATTTTGTTAGGCTGAGACATTAACCTGCCATCTGCCAGAAAATTGTCATGATAAATATCACAAATCTATAATGTCTGCGAAATGAGCAGTGCCCTGTGTCAGATATCTATTTCTGCATAACAAATAACTGAAACTTAGTGGTTTAAAGCAAGAATAAACATTTATTGTCTCACTAGTTCTGCAGCTCTGGTTCCATGGATCTCATGAGGCTGTAGTCAGGGCTGCCATTATCAGAAGGTCTAATGCTATTGGAAGAGCCACTCAAAAGATGTTTACTCACACAGCTGAAAAGCAGGTGTTGGCTGTTGGCAGGTCTCAGTTCTATGCCTCATGGTCTTCTCCAGATGGCTGCTTGAGCATCCTCCCAACATGGCTACTAGTTTCTCCAGAATGAATGATCCAACAGAGAGCAAAGTTGAAACAATGATGTCTTTCCTGACCCCACCCCAGAGGTGCCACATATCACCACTTCCATAGATACTATTGGTCACACAGGTCACAAAGGCATGAAACCTTGCCACTAAGAGGTAAGAATCACAGGGACCATCTTTGAATATGCCACCACAGTCTCCTAACAGATGTAGTAACATTGTACAGTGAACAACGCACACAACAGTAATTTTAGCATGGCTAAGGACAGCCCTTGCCATAGACCTTCACCTGCTGAACGCCAGCATTTAATGGTAATATCTGCCCTCAAGAAGCTTACAATCTAGCAGAGATGCCCAGACATGCATAGAACAAGTTATAGTACAAGACAGAACCAAATAAATGACAGGGATTACCAAATATTCAGGAGACCAAAGGCTGGAGAGACTGAGCATCCGAACTGAGGGTTGGAGAAGTGGTCATCTGAGTGGGACCTTGGAGTGTGGGTGGGATGTGGAGTCCTGGAGGTGTATTTGTTGGAGGCAAGAACCCAGCGTGAGCAGTCTTGAAGGCTGAGAACAGAATTTATGTTTGGGAATTGAAGAGTAGGGGCACAGAGGTACATTTGGGACACATGGAAGGGGAGTCTTGTGGCCAGCTACCCCATCCACGTAAGTGGCAAACACGGCTGTTTTCAGAAGGTGGAACAGAGAAGGTCTTTTGAGTCGTAGCCTCCTTTCCTTCCTCCCCTCCTCCTCTTCTCCCAGGCGAGCCTTACCACTGCCACAGGGCAGGGACACTGCCCAGAGAAACAGCAGCTCTGTCTAGGCCTCCGAGAAGAAGCCTCCCCAAGACTGGAAAGCGCAGATCAGGAGCCTGGGGGTCCGAATGTCTTCACCCTGCACCCCCGAGGCTGCCTGGGGGCTTCAGCCAGCCATTGCCCCTGCCTGTTTAGCCTCCCTGGAAGGCAGGACCACCCAACTCTGGCTGTCCCCAGTGCTCCCACCCTCTGCCATAGAGGTATCCCTCTCAATCACCCACAGTCCAGGTCACTCACCGAGTGACAGCAGAAACAACTGGGGTTACCCTTGCTGCCAGAAGCAGGAGCTGGAGCTCAGATCCTTGCACCCCACCCCTCGTCTGGATAGCAGGAGTCTGATCACAGCGGGTTCTAGATCCCAGTGTGTAAAGACTGAGGAGGGCTGAGGGCAGATGGGGATCCCGGCACCTCATCTGGGAACGTGTGTTCAGGGCCAGCACTTGGCCCAAAGAGAGAAGGTGCTGACCCGGGGACCTGCCCTCTCCTCCTAGTCCTCCCAGGTCTTCAATATCTGAAGCAGAGCTGGGGTCCAAGGACAGGTGTCCTCAGGTGCCCTTGCTCACTGCTTAGAAGGTCATTCTGCTTCTGACTCCACACATTCAAAATTAAATGTAGTTCAAACTTGAGCACCCCTCTGATCCAGGTCCCAGAGAGGCAGCCCACTGGCCTCCAGTCCAGCTGCCCACAAGGCCACCCTCTTGGGGCAGAGTGGTCCTGAAAGTCACCTGGTATTCAGCTGCGCAGGCTGCCCTAGTTCCTCCAGCTCCCCCTGCTAGAGTGGGGATCAGGCCATGGGGTGCAGGGAAAGGAGGGAGCCCCTAAGAGTTTGTTTCCACTCTAGATGGAGGGAGGCAGCCCCACATCTCTTTTGGCAGCACAGCCCATTGAAGCATATGGCCTGGGGACACCGTCTCTGGTCAGAGCAAAGGACAGGCAAGTCCCATACAAGCCCTGGGGGATGGGCATAGACATGGCCCATCTGAGCCACCAGAGAAATACAGAAGTAGATTTGTCAGCAGTCAAAAATGGAGTGATCCCAGACCAAGAGCACCTTGGTGGGTCTTCCCACCCTGTTCCCCACAGTGTCCCATGGCTGGGTCCTTCTCATCTTCTAGGTCTCAACTCCAATGATGCTTCCTCCAGGAAGCCTCCACTGACCTCCCAGGATAAAGTAGTTCCTGCCATGCCCCCATCTCATCCTGCAGTAGATAGAAGATAGGTAGACATCAGGGTGGGGGGCATGATTGATTGATTTAGGTGCGTTTCTATCATTTGATTTTTAAAATTAAACTTTTTATTTTGAGTTAGTTGGTAGTTCACATGCACTTGTGAAAGACAATACAGAGACATCCCATATACCCTTTGCTCAGTTTCCCCAGTAGAAACATCTTGCAAAACCATAGTACTGACATGAATACAGTCAAGATTCCGGGCATTTCCAGCACCAGGAGACCCCCTCCTGTGGCCCTTATAGCCACGCCTACTCTTCTCCCACCAGCACCCCCACCAGAGCCCCTGGCAACCACTTAACTCTTCATTTCTGTAATATTGTCATACCCAAAATGTCACATAAGTGGAATCATGCACTGTGTAGCCAATGGGACGGTCTTGTTTTGCTCAGCATGATCCCATGGAGAGTCCTTCAGGTCCCTGCAGGTTTTGCTCAGCATGATCCCATGGAGAGTCCTGCATGCTCCTCCTCTCTGCTGACCCGTGGTCTGCATGCACTGTGGTGTGCTCACCCACTCACCTGTTGGAGGGCATCTGGGTTGTTTCCAGTTATTGACTGGTAACATAAAGCAGCTATGTACATTTGTGTGGAGGTTATTGTGTGGACCAAAGTTTTCATTTCTCTGGGGTAAATGCCCAAGAATGCAGTTACTGGGTCTTATGGTAGTGACATATTTGGTTTTCTGCCATATATTTTCCAGAGTGGCCATTTTGCATTTCTACCAGCAATGTGTGAGTGATCCACCTTCACATCCACACCAACATTTGGTGTTTCCACTATTTAAAGCTTTAGCCACTTTAATAGGTATGTAGCAATAGCTTATTGTGGTTCTAAGTTGCACTTCTGTGATGACTAATAATGAGGAACATCTTTCAAATAAGATGACTTCTGTATGCCCTCTTTAGTGGAGCATGCTCTCTTATCATCACAGTTACCATGCCTGGTCACAGCAGGGGCCTTCTAGGTTTGCTCTCTGTGCATCCATCCTTAGAGCACAGGACAGTGCCTGGCACAGGGAGAGTACCCAATGGCTATTGAGGGACCAAGGGCATGGCAAGTGGGGTCTCTGATCCTTTTAAAGATAAGAAGGTAGAAAGCAAGAGCCTTAGCTCTGGGAGACCTCCTGAGCGCTGACCCAGTGGGATTGCCTAGGAAGGTCCAGGCTGCCCAGTGATGGAGAGGCTGGGGGAGGAGCACCCAGCACCCTGCATGCCCACCAGCTCTCTGAGCATCTTCATGATAAGCCTGGCACCTCTCACTCCTCCCTTACCCTCCCTCTGCCATCTGGGCTGAAGTTCCCAGAAGACACATGTGTGGGGATCCCCAGAGCTATGGGGATCCCACTGACATATGGGGCTTACAAGTCTTTCTTTTTCTTTTCTGCTCATTTTAATGTGTACCAAGATAAGGATCAGGCCAGTGCTAGGATTTATCCACGGGCCCCTTTCAGTTCTTGCTCTGGCATGAATCAATTTTTATCAGATTGCAAATGTCAACAGTCTGGGATTTGTACTTCCAGACAGGAGGGGACCTAGTCAACCTCTGTGCTGTCCTCCTCTCTCCTGGTGATCACCACTGGCCACACTTCAAACTAAACATATATTCAGATGTTCCTTGCCTATGATGGGGCTCCATCCCAATAAATGCATTATAAGTTAAAAATATTTAAGTCAAAATGCACGTACTGCACCTGATGTACTAGACAACATAGCTCAACCTGGCCCCCCCCAACCTTACATTAGCCTACAGCGGTGGGCAGGGTCCTCTCATACAAAGCTATTTTATAATCAAGTGTCGAATGTCTCGGGTAATTCATTGAATACTGTGCTGAAAGTGGAAAACAGTGGTGGAAGGGGTGCACTCTGACACCACCCTACGGTTGAAAATGCCAAGTCAAACCATCCATCATGCGGGACCACCCATAATGACAGGAGTCTCAGAAGAGGATTCTTCCCTCGGGGGTTTATAAAAATGGGAGGCTAACAGAATACAGACATGATAAATTAATTAGCAATGCACTTGCATCTACATTGATTTTCAAATGTTTATTTATAAGAGAAGCAGACATACATATATAAGATGTTAGTTTTAAAGGAAAAAGAGATCAAGATTTGCAAACGAAAGGAAAGTCCATCACCTACAGTGAAGCCAAGAGTAGGGGCGGGAGACTAAACAGATGCGGTGAGGCCCCATTCACTTGCTGATAATGGACCATAAAATTGGTCTTAAACTTCCTGATAGCCAGTGCAAAATGTGAGTCTGCTATGGAGTCTGAGGACTTGGGAAACAACCAGTCAGCAGAAGCACCCCGGGGACCTTGTGTGGGAGGTGGACACCATGCCCGAGCATACAGAACAGCTGACTTTCAGGAGGTTGTTCATGCTGGTATTCCCTTGACAAAGTGAAATTTGGTGAATGGAACCTGCGAGGAGCCCTGTGGCCTTTGCTAAGCAGCTGACGCCCACTGGCCAGATACTAGCTCCCAGAGTCCTAGGGCACAGAGAACAGCTGCAGCTTGAGCTGGGCTGGGGGTTGCAGGTGAGCTTTGGCAAAGCTGAGAGGAGGGCTGGCTTCCTACCGCAGGGGAGCCTTCAGCCAAGCAGAGGGTGCCGGGGAGCAGGGGGTCCAGAGCTCCAACCGAGTCCTCCTCCCTGGCTGTGCTCGCTAACCCGACTCCCTCTCCGTGTCCCGCAGGGCTCTGGCTGAGAACATGGCCAGTGGCATTGACGAGCTCATCGGCATTCCCTTCCCCAACCACAGCAGCGAGGTGCTGTGCAGCCTCAACGAGCAGCGGCACGATGGTCTGCTCTGCGACGTGCTCCTGGTGGTGCAGGAGCAGGAGTACCGCACGCACCGCTCCGTCCTGGCCGCCTGCAGCAAGTACTTCAAGAAGCTCTTCACGGCCGGCAGCCTGGCCAGCCAGCCCTACGTGTACGAGATCGACTTCGTCCAGCCCGAGGCGCTGGCCGCCATCCTGGAGTTCGCCTACACCTCCACGCTCACCATCACCGCCTCCAACGTCAAGCACATCCTCAATGCCGCCAGGATGCTGGAGATCCAGTGCATCGTGAACGTGTGCCTGGAGATCATGGAGCCGGGCGGCGACGGCGGCGAGGAGGACGACAAGGAGGACGACGACGACGACGAGGACGACGATGATGAGGAGGATGAGGAGGAGGAGGAGGAGGAAGAGGAGGAGGACGATGACGACACAGAGGACTTTGCTGACCAAGAAAACTTGCCTGACCCCCAGGACATCAACTGCCACCAAAGCCCCTCCAAGTCGGACCATCTCACGGAGAAGGCCTATTCAGACACACCCAGGGACTTCCCCGATTCCTTCCAGGCTGGCAGCCCTGGCCATCTAGGGGTGATCCGGGACTTCTCCATCGAATCTCTGCTGAGGGAGAACCTGTACCCCAAAGCCAACATCCCTGACAGGAGACCCTCCTTATCTCCATTTGCCCCGGACTTCTTCCCACACATCTGGCCAGGGGACTTTGGTGCCTTTGCCCAGCTGCCTGAGCAGCCGATGGACAGTGGGCCACTGGATTTGGTCATCAAGAACCGGAAGATCAAGGAGGAGGAGAAGGAAGAGCTGCCCCCACCCCCGCCACCACCCTTCCCCAGCGACTTCTTCAAGGACATGTTCCCTGACCTGCCTGGGGGGCCGCTGGGCCCCATCAAGGCAGAGAACGACTACGGTGCCTATCTCAACTTCCTGAGTGCCACCCACCTGGGGAGCCTCTTCCCACCCTGGCCACTGGTGGAGGAGCGCAAGCTGAAGCCCAAGGCATCTCAGCAATGCCCCATCTGCCACAAAGTCATCATGGGGGCCGGGAAACTGCCACGGCACATGAGGACCCACACCGGGGAGAAGCCATATATGTGCAACATCTGCGAAGTCCGCTTCACCAGGTGCGCAGCTGCAGTGAGGGCAGGGTGCAGGGTGCTGGGGACAGGGCCAGAGGCCAGGGGATGACAGCAAAGAGAGGCATGGAAGGCTGGGATGGAGAGAGAGCCCCAGCTAGATCCTTGACATGTGTTAAGTTCATTGCTAGGCAGGATGCTAAGCATTACCCGGTACCTTGACTTCCAAACCCTATTTGGGAGCTAAAATATGTTCTCAAATACAGTATTAGGTGGAAATATAAGACATGAGACAGGTCAGGGCCCAGCTGGGTTGAGGGACCTCAGCACCTGGTTTGCTTGGCCTCCCTGTCTCCTTTCCCACTGCAAATCCATGGAACCCAGGCTGGAGCTCCCCAGAGGGCTGCAGCTCCGGCATTTCATTTGGACAAGCTGCAGCTCCCCTTCATTAAGCATGTCCTGAACACGAAGGGCCTTGGGAACACAGGCAAGCACTGTCACCTTTGTTTATAGCCCACCTCCCTGTGCCTAGCTGGCCCCTTGTAAGTGCACCTGGAAAATGACAGGAAACTGGAACCCCAGTCCATGAATGACATCAAAGTCTGTGGCCAGGAGACTGCAGAGACCCCTGTGACCCTTCCTTCATCCTTACAGGACAGGCCTCCCTGTATATTCTCTCCTTTGCCTTTCCATGTTGGAAGAAACATAGCTTTATGCTGTTGTACGATTGGGAATCAACACACTGTAAATTTTTGGCCTCTCAGGGACACCATCCCAATTCAGCAAACATGTGTCATGTACTTTCTCTGTGCAACTTTTGTGCTCAAAACTGACAGATGAGATGATATGAGGTCAGCTCTGTCTGCTGCTAGGTTTTGAAAGGCCTCGTTTTTGGAATATACAGCTTGTTGGTACCATTGCTTTTTCCTTCTTTTTAAAAAAAAAATTGTTCTTTTTAGTTCTACATGACAGTAGAATGTATTTTGCAATATCTTACATACATGGAGTGTAACTTCCTATCCTTGTGGTTGTACACGATGTGGAGTTACCCTGGTCATGTATTCACACGACCATAGGAAAGTGATGTCCGATTCATTCTACTGTCTTTCCTGTTTTGTTTGGTGCCATTGTTGCTCCCTAGTGTGAGACTGATCTTCTCAGTCATGTCCTCAGTGCAGAAGCTTGGATAAGTGGCCTGGCCCCGGGGTTTGGTCACTTCAGTGTGCTGGATGTAGACAGACCCTGGTGATACCTATCCTGCAACCAGGATTTACTAGACCAGGTCCTTCCCCTCTGCACTGTCCCCTAAAGAGCTTGCCTTGACAGCCCCCCACTTATTTGAATGTCACCACCATCACCCCACATTCTTTTGGAAATGTGCCTTTGGGGGTTATTGGGGGCTCATTCCTTTGATTTTTCTCAGTGGTCCCAAAGCTTTGGCCTTTGAGGACAGAGTGAAATTTTTGATTCGAGGTGGATATTGAGTGAAGGACTGTGCTTTTCCAGGAAGAAAACCAAGATGGGCCCTATAAAGTGATGAGACTGGTTGTTGGGCGACTTGGGTGGGAACTCAGTTTAGAGTTGCCAGAGAAGGGTTTCAGAAATCTGTTGCAATAGCAGTGGCATTGCTGAAACAGCCCTGAGACTTTGAAGGACACCACCGATGGCTTCCAAAGGGGCTTTGGGGTCCTGCTCACAGCTGCTTCTGTGAGGGAAACCCCAAACAGAATCTGCCCCAGATGCCTCCAGGTCACAGTGGAGGGGAAATCTGCAGGATGTGTCCCCTTCCTCTTAGCAGCTCACTGCTGTGGGCCCAGCCACCTGCCAATGCTGACCTCAGGGCTTTCCGACCCTGTAACTCCACAGAGCATCTGGACCCAAAGCTCCTGAGCTGATGCCGTGTGGGCAGTGCAGCCCCCACTCCTCACCCCTGCCTTCTCCTGACTTCGCTCACCCCAGAGGGCAGGCTAGAACACCCAAACACGGTGTTAACCAAAGCACAGGTGACAGGAAGGCGGTGAACCAGAACTCAGAGGGAGGCCAAACTCAAGCACAATTCACTCATCTTCAGCAAGGGCCTTGCTCCAGCCTGAGTCTCCCAGCCCCAGGAACAACTTCAAAGACAGACCAGATCTGCAAAGCCAGCCATGAATCAGCCTGGAGCACCCTCTGCCCAGCCAGCTCCTCCTCCCTAACTTCCTGTGCCTGTCCCTTGGCAGATGGCTGGACTCTGGGAACACCTCTCCCTTCAGGGGACACTCAGGCCAATGACTTCAATGGGATATGTGTCTCAGGGTACCACACAATGAGCCCACCTGGCACTCAGAGTCCCCTGCTCCTTTCCTTCCCCATCCCCTCCCCTCTAGGCCTTTCTCACCTCAGGCTCCTGTGAGGTTCGCCCGGGTCTGGCCAGTCTGTGGGCCCTGACTTCCCTAGGGAAAGTTTTAAACTTGGTCAGTCACTGCAGACTTCTCACCCTCTCTGGGACACTGGAATATTCTCTGGGAGTAGGCCTCCTGGTTTGAGCAGCGATGCTGTTTTGTATGGGAGATGCATTTTGTTCCAGAATGCTCCCACCCAGCATATTCCTGATGGTCACTTAGGGTGACCCCTGTGTCTGCAGTCTTCCTACTCCTCCAGGCCACCTCAGCCCTGGGGCAGTTCCGGCCACTCGGCCCTCTGCCCTGCCAGCCCTCGGGTTACTCCTGCTCCTCCTGCTCTGCAGGACAGCATCTGGGCCCCAGGCCTGGCTCCAGCTGCTGCAGCTGCATTCCAGCCCCCGCCAGACTCCCCTCACTTGGTTCCCACTGTGCCCTGACCCTCCGGAAAAAGAGCAGACAAGCTTTGGGGCCCCCTCTCCCAGGAGCATAGAAAGCCCGGGGTCAGCGGGCAGGAGGGGTGGAGGTTTTTCTGGGTCGCCTCTCATCAGGGGCGTGGGCTGCGGCTGCCATGCTGCCGGCTCCTGGCCCCTCCCCACCGCATTCCTCAGAACCGCTGCTCCTTTGCTTCCTGCTCCCTCTCCAGGGCTGTCCTGCAAAGATTCCTTCCTGTCCTCTAAGAGTCCCACTCCTGGCCTCTCCAGGTTGACACCTTCCTCTCTGAGGCCAAGTCCCCTTGCTGGTCTTCCACGGGGACCTGCTTTTTGGCCGAGTCCCTGCATGATCCATAACACCTTCCCCTTCCTGCCCACCTGGAGGCTCTGCGCAGAGGCCACTGGAATTCCCATAGTTCCTTGTGAGGCCAAGCCTAGGCTGGCCCCCACGGAGGCTGGGAGGGACGGACACTGCCCTCCAGGCCTCCTCTTGGACAGTTTCCCCACCTGGAGGTGGAGTCCTTCCTAAGCTGCAGCGGAGCTCCAGCCTCTGGCCCAGCCCAGTTTCCTCCCTCCTCAATGCCGGGAAGAGTCCAGCTCCTCAGACCCACCTCTCATTTGTCCTATGGCCCTTTGGCCCAGGCTCTGAGTTATGCCTCCCAAATGCCAATTCCCAGAATGCCCACACCCTGTGGGCACCATTCCTCATGCTTTCAGCCGTCACACCAAGGGAAAGGGGTGCAGGTCCCGTCAACAGAGTCCCTACCACCCCTGAGGCCCTGCCTGTTGCTCTCATTCTCTGAGCCTCTGAGAGGAGGTTCTCCCCACCATGGTGTTGTCTGTTCCTTGGTGTCAGGAACCTTACCTTTTAGGTAGCTCTAGATTTTGGCCTGTCCCACCAGTTGTCTCACCATCAATCTGTTCTAGATATAAAATACCCCTAGGCAGGGCATCTCGGGCTTCACCCAAGCCGTTTCTACAGGCCCCTGCTGCCCGCTCCTAGCTGTGGTCCCCCGGAAGTCACTGGGCTCTGAGTGCCTCCTCCCGTGCCAGGGCCCAAGTCTGTGTTCATTGGGGAGTCCTCAGGAGCTCGTTCCCTGGGTGAGAGCAAGGGACAGGGGCCTGATCCAAGGACACCATTTCCTTCCTAAGAAAGGCTGGTGTCTGTGCTGGACAGAAAGACGGCTCCTGCCCAAACCCATCCCTCTCAGGTCAGACTCAGGACAGAGAAACAGCTCAGGCCAAGGTCAGTGGTAGTCTGGACCTAGATCACCCCAGCCCCCTCCCCAAGAGTTCTTCACCCTCTACTCCCAGAGAGTGTGGCAGCCAGGGACCAAATGTAAGGACTGTGGGGCTCCGCCAGAGGCAGCAACTAGGATGGCCCCTGAAGAACAGGGAGCATGTGGCCCAGGGAGGATAAGAAGGGACATTGCTGTGCTTGGTGGCATTTCTCTGTCTGCAGTAACTGCAGGTGGTGACCCCTGCTCACCTTGTTGCCCCATCTGCAGCCATCACTGCCAGTGTGGCCTCTGCACTGCCTCCTCTCACTCCCTGCCACATAGGTCCCTGATGGCAGGCCATGGGGACCTTCCTCCTACCTCACCTGACCTTCTGCCAGGAACTTTTACAGAGTGGATAGGCCATCTCCCTCCTGCAGCCCCATGCACAGTGTGGCTCATACAGGTGTCCCAGGTGTGTCTGCCAGAAAAGAAGTGGAGACAGAAAAGTGCAAGATGAGGAGACTGGCCCGGACACAACGGAGGTCCCACAGAGGACATGCCATCCTGGGAAAGGATGGACAACCTCCACTCTGTACGAATTTACTCCGTGATGAACCATTTTCTCATAATCCCCTCCAACATCCCCAAAGGTGGCCACTTTTAGACTCCAGCACCCCCCACCCCCACCCAGCCTGCAGCGCTAGCCGAACGCTGACCACCCTCTACCCCTGGGCAGCTGCCAACCCTCCTGCTTTCTCTTCCCTGACTCTCTTTCCAGCCGGCTCCCTCCTGGCAGCCCTGGGAACCTTGTTAAGATAAGATAATGTCATTAGCAGGGCTAGCCGGAAGAGAGGTTGTCTCAGACCATCAGGTAACCAGGAAGTCGAGTGGAGACATCACCCTGACTGGGACCTTTCTGGAAGTCTCCCGAGGACTCGCCCAACTTTCCTGACAGTGAGCTGGAAGCGGGGCTGCAGATGGAGCTTGGTCGCCTGTGACCTTGGCTGGGCCTCTGATGCAGGGAAGTGGAAGGATGTGAAGAGGAGGAGAACGAGGGTCAGGTGCTGGGTGAAGGCTTCAGGAATAACCGTGCATGCAGGGCTCAGTGGGATTGTGGGACTTTGGAAAGAGCACCAGGTGGTTACCGGGAGACTCAGGTTCGGGGCCTGGTTCTTCTGCTAGCTGTGTCACCTCACCCTCTTTGGGCCTCTGTTTCCCAGGTGAAACCTGAGCGTGTGGATAGGTGTCCCCTAAGTCACTCCCAGTTTCCTGATTCCATTTCGATATTGCCCAAGATGTGGGAAGCTGAGAAGACATTACTACACCTCGCTTTGCCTCTGCTTCCTCACAAGCATCATGGTAACAGGGACTTCATAGGCTCCAGGGAGACAAGGCAGAATGGCCAGCCACAGTAGGCGCCTGAGCCATGGGACAATTGGTACTGAGAGACATTCCATGAGCTTTGGACCCTCTCTGCACTTGTTAGGGATCACTGCTTCCTTGCCCATGAATTCGTATTACTTGCTGCCTCTGATTCTAGCAAGAGGGCTGGGCATGGGGGGACAGGGATGAGCAGTGACTGTGTGCATGCAAGGGATCTTCACACACAGTGGCCCTCGTCCTGGAAACAGCACACACGTGGAAAGTAAAGGTGGTCCTGGCCAAGACAGCCTCTGGATAGCTGTTCTCATCTATCAGGAGTGCTGGATGTTGGAGCAGGGACCACAGGCAATGCATGTGTGGAGTCTGGGTCCTCCTTGGCTCTTGACCTGCTGGGAGGGCAATACTGACCACCAGGGGACAGAAAAAGAGCCACTGCCACCTCATCTTTTCTCGTTGCTCCCACTTTATCCCTCAGGTTACCTGCCTGGAGGAGCCATGGTTAGGCAACAGGTGCATGGAAAGTCAGGGATCTGAGCAACAGCCCTGGGTGGATAGGGTGAGACCACACTTGAGTTTGACCTCAAAGCATTTGGGGGGGTGGAGGCGAGATTTGGAGCATGAAACATCCTAGCAGGGCAGGTGCAGGGTGGTGGAGGGCTGAAACGAGGAGCGTGGGACTGGGAAGGAAGGAGCACACTGGCACCTGGCCTTGGCCTTCAGAGAGGGCGGCCAGGATGGAGCATCAGTGTGCAAACACCAGACAGGCCCCAGGGAAAGGAGCCAGGGTTCACCAGAGCCTCCATCCAGTGGCCGGTTCTGTAGTGGGGGACCGACAGTCCAGTTCTGCAGGCAATAGTTCCATGATACAAAGCTGGCTGGAGGGTGGCCTGGGAGAACAGCATAATCCACGCAGCACCTGGGCTCAGTGCTGGGGTGGGGGATGCTGCAAGTGGAGCGGAGAGAGTTTATGAGGAATTTTAAACTCCAAGCTAAGGGATAAGTTAGCACCTAGGCCAGTGGAGAGGGAACCTGGGAGGTTGATGTTGGACACCAGGAAGGGGTAGCTAAGAGCCCACTGTCTGAGATCCATAGTTGAGTATATGCCAGCGGAACTCATACACAGGCCAAATTCATGGGGAAGCAAGGGTAGAACAACTTCCTGCATGGAGCCAACCAGCCAAAATAGGACAGGAAAGAAATTCTTCAAAGCCCATTCCTCAGATGCAAACACTCTTGGAATACCAGAAGTCAAATGGTACAGACTGGCTCCTGTTTTACAGGTCAGGAAACAGGTCCAAGACAGTGAAGGAACCTGGTCTGGCTCTCTGGGGCATTCCTGGCCCAGGCCAAGCTCTGCCAAGCCACCTGACATGACATCCACACAGAAAGGTCATCCCACGAAGAAGATTGTGTGACCTTAGAATGCCATTTCCCTGATGGTCCTTGATTTTCTTATCTTGGAAGTGAGGGAACTGGTCTCCATCTGGTTCTGGGAACCTTTTCAAGGTTCTGGGACCTTTTCAGGGTTCTGGGAAGTGCACAGCTGATGACACAGGTGAATGGACCCCGGGACTCAGACTTGGAAACTGAGCGTGGGGGCAGTGCTCCTGGTGGGCTCCACGATCTCTAGCATTGTTTCCAGGACTAGCTTGTCCTGACCCCTTGCCCCTGCTCTCTGGACTGTCCAGTGGAGAGTCCCACCTGCCCTGCCTTCTTTCCACTGTTGCAGTGTGCACTTCTGAGGAGCCCTCAGAGGCTGCAGGCCAGGCGTCCTCATGGTGACAATATTTTGCCTCCGAATAGCAACCTTCCAGGGTCACCACAGTAGTGTAGTCCCCTGCCCAGAGCAGGTACTCAACAAAGGACATGGAGACACCTCCCATTGCCACTGGTTTATTTTGGATGCCCTAGTGAGAAGTTTGGGAGAAGTTATAGATATTTCTAGGGAGGCCCTAGACATTTGAGGATTTGCCGTTTTCATCATTTGTTGTTTGACAGTGACTCAAAGAAGCAATTCTATGAATTATGTGTCATAGTGATTTTAAAATACATACATACGCACCTGTTTGTGTGCATATATGTATACACATCTGTTTGTGCGTATAGTAGGATATATGTACCCACATACACACATGCCCTGATGCTGTGGGGAGGACTAAATGAGATGACGTATTTAGAGCTTGACGATTCTGAGTGCAGCCCTTTGCCAGGCCTGGTGAGGCGGAGAGTCCTCCTTCCACCCATGCTGCCATCAGATCCTGGGTGAATTTGTAGAGTGCATTGAAAGCACCACCATGGGCTAGAAATGGCTCTCTGTGCCCCATCCCTACATTTTTGCCCAGGTCTCAGTGCAGTGGTGAGGAAAAAGGCCCTGGCCCTGGGCCTGAGTTCTAGTCTCCAGCTCTGCCATTACCCTCCGGTGATCTTGGCCCGTTCCCCTCACGGGGCCGCAGTGTGCCCACCGACAGAGTGAAGGATTTACTGAGGCCAGTGGGGCTCACTGCGGGTCTGTGGACCACCAGCAGCAACCTGCAAGTTGCCTCTGGCGACTTGTTAGAAATGCCAATTCTCTGCCCCTCCTCCAGCCCAGAGCTGAGCCAGGAGCTTTGGGAGGCACCGGCACTCTGTCACGTCAAGTCTCGATACTGGTTCTCATGCAACACCCAAGTGTGGACCCGAGGGCCTGGATGCCCTGGAAAGCCCCCTCTGCTCAAATCTTCAACGGTCTGGGTTGCAGTGCAGCTGGGGGCAGCAGTCACAGCAGTCACAGCAGGGAGGGCTGGTGGGTTGTGGGAGAGAGGAGGGTCTGGTGTGTGGAGGAGACTCACGGAACCTCTTCCTCCCACTTCCTGCCCTACCCACACACCCTCTCCCTCCCCGCCTCCCAGGGGCCCTCCAGCCCTCCAGTGAGCACAGGAAGGAGGGCTGACCCTGTCACCCTGTCCACTCTGGTCCACCTCCCACCACCAGTGTTCACAAGATTCTCCTTTTCTCTCCTCCGACCCTGGGGTACTTTTTTTTTTTTTTCTTCCCAAACGAGAGCCAGTGAGACCTCTAGTGGCCACAGAGCACCAAGGTTCCCGCTACATCCTGGGGTTATACCAAGGGTGGTTTAAATCTGGTCATTTTAGGGAGGACACATCTGCTCTGACCTCAAAGCTGGGCCTGAAATTACATGCAGAGACTCCACCCAAGCCACACCTGCAGGGAGGAGGTGGGAGACCATATGCAAGTTTCCTGACCTCCTGGCCAGCTGGGAAAAACTACAAAATAATCCCGAGAGGACTTCCTGCCTCCAGGCTCCTCCACCTTGGCCAGCCTGAAAGACTCCTTAAACTGCTTTGCTGAGCACTCAGTCCTTAGGAAAACAACCCAGGATGTCAGTTTTCCTTTCAAGACCACCAGGAGGTGTGTTGACTGTAGCTCACACAAACCCAGACTCTCCATCAGCTCTGGGGATTGATGTCTGGCCCTAAATTCTGCTCTGCACAGAGAGGTTACATAACTTGCTTAAGATCACCCAGCAAACGGGTGTGGGTCTGCGGATAGAGCAGGAGCTCCCAGACCCCCAGAGGAGCCCCACCTATACCATACCTTACCTCTGAATAATAACTCCTAAATCCCGAAAGCTTCGCTGGAGATTAGGCTGCATTCCTGCTGCACCTGGCTCCTTTGTAAACCCCGAAATTGTCTACAGACAAAGAGGAGAGAGCCCAGGGCTTAGGACAAGAAACCATAGTGCAGGAGGCCTGAGGGAGGTGTGCCGGGGCTCCAGAGCCTCCAGATTAGTGACAGACCTCAACAGCCTGTGGATTGGGCTGGGACTGGGACCTGCAGACCATGTGGGAGGCTGAACCCAGAAGGAAGGCTGTTGCTTGACAGGAGAGGGTGTGAGATTCAGGTATGATCCAGCATCCGGAGGAGTTGCTGCACATCAGAGGGCTAGGACCCGGATGCCAATTTGGGAATACATATCTCCCCAGAAAATCTATTTTCCAGTATTAAGACAGGCCCCTCATAAACTGTGGGCGATTTATTACTCTGTACTGTGTAAAAGGAGTTGGGAGGTTGTCCTCCAGGACACAGCTCCTTCCCTCCTTCCCCATCCCTCTAAGCCAGGTGAGTAGCTACACCTGTTGGGAGTAGGGGCAGAAGTCTGCGGCTTTCACTGAAGGTAGATCCTAGCATGGGCACCATTCCTGGGGTTTGACACCATGGCAACAGGGAGCCTTAGCCGGTTCTGGAGGACGGGAAAACAAAGGGCCCTGAAGAGTGACCCCCGTGTTCCTCGCAGGGACTGACTCCCGGTTCTGCATTGCAGGCAGGACAAGCTCAAGATCCACATGCGGAAGCACACAGGGGAGCGGCCCTACCTGTGCATTCACTGCAACGCCAAGTTTGTGCACAACTACGACCTCAAGAACCACATGCGCATCCACACGGGCGTGCGGCCCTACCAGTGCGAGTTCTGCTACAAGAGCTTCACGCGCTCCGACCACCTGCACCGCCACATCAAGCGCCAGAGCTGCCGCATGGCCCGGCCCCGGCGCGGCCGCAAACCCGCCGCCTGGAGGGCCGCCAGCCTGCTCTTTGGGCCCGGCGGCCCAGCGCCGGAGAAGGCGACCTTCGTGATGCCGCCTGCGCTGGGCGAGGTGGGCGGCCACCTGGGCGGCGCCGCCGTGTGCCTCCCGGGCCCCAGCCCCGCCAAGCACTTCCTGGCAGCACCCAAGGGCGCGCTGAGTCTGCAGGAGCTGGAGCGGCAGTTCGAGGAGACGCAGATGAAGCTGTTCGGGCGGGCGCAGCTGGAGGCCGAGAGGAACGCCGGCGGCCTCCTGGCCTTCGCGCTGGCCGAGAACGTGGCCGCTGCGCGGCCCTACTTCCCACTGCCAGACCCCTGGGCCACAGGCCTGGCCGGTCTCCCGGGGCTCGCTGGCCTCAACCATGTGGCCTCCATCTCAGAAGCCAACAACTAGGCTGGCCTTGGTCAACCCCAGTTAGCCAGACCTGTCCCCTCTCCCAGCAGGCCCAGCCTGCCCCACCCAGTGGGTCTGAACTTTTATTTCACAAACACAAAGGGAGAATCAAAAAATACATACTAGCAGGATGGCATTTTCCAGGCCTCCAAGGAAGCCACCTCCCTTTTGCTGGTGTCTGAGATGGGCATCTCCTCCCCGAGCTCCTGGAGCAGAGCCTCCTCTTCTTGGCTGTCTCTCTGTCTTGCACAGAAACTCACAGGGCCCAGCCACAGAGGAGGGCCATACTGCTGGGTGCACAGGAACACTTTGGGGGCAGGCAGGGTTATAAGGAGGGGATTGCTTGGTGGGAAGGCAGGCCAGGAGGAGCAGGAAGGAGGGCAGGGTCCTGGGCACACACATTGGTAGAGTCCCACCCGGGTATGGGGGCGTCCCTCCCAGCACTGCTCTGGGGTGGTTTTCTGGTCTCTAGACATCCTTTAGAGAAACGCCTCTGGGCCACTCAGAGCAAAGGCCTTATTGGCAAGGAGGCCTCCGAGAGCCAGGAGCCAGGCCACTAGAGTCTGGTCCCATTTTTTTTTCTTTCCTATCCTGTGACCTTGGACAGGTCAACCCTCTGTGCCTCAGTGTCACCGTGCTATGAAGGGGGTTGGTGATTTAGGTCCCTCCCCTGACCCCCACACCATACACACCCAACCTTCCCATGAGAACCTTGAGACTGCAGGAGGCTTGCTCTCCCAAAGGCCCTGGGAGAACATTCTCTTACTGGACTTAGTTTACCACCTCCACCTCGATCGTAGCACTGTTAGCATAGGTGAGAAATGGGGCCCAACTAGATGAGGATGGGAGAGGGAGCTGGGGTGGATCCAGGGCTCCTGCACAGGCAGCTCTGGGGACTCCATGTTTCCCTCCTTCCCTTGAGGGCACTGTTCATGTCTGGACCCCTGGGAACACTAGTCAGCATTGTCCCGCCCCATGTGCCCTCTCCAAGGCTGTACAGAATCTCTTGGGACTTGGCGGCCAACATTGAAGGGCTAGAGCCAGCTTTGAACACCTGGGAGCTGCCTACTTTATGTAGTTACCCAGGGGTCATCTCTTTGCTTCTCCAGTTAGGGACTCCCTGGGCCTTGCCGTTGCTGGTGATGGCCCCTTTGCTGTGCTTGTGCCCCTCGTTCCCTTCCTCCACCCTCCCAGATGAAGCTGCCATGTTTGACCCCTCCCCTCTTTTGAGAAAAGAACTCAAGGTAGGAGGCAGAGGCCTTTGGGGCTTGGAGAGTTTTGAGATAAGATGTCCCTCACTCTCCTGGCTCTGGGGTTGGTGGCAGGTCCTGAGAAGGAAGAGAACTCTGCTGGCCGGGTGCCTTCCTGACTGCTCTCTCCTTTTCCTCCCTCCCTTCTTTTTCTTGCTGAGTTTGCTTTGGTTTCTCAGTAGCCCAGAGAGGACAGGGCATCCCCCGGAGGGCCCAGGGCTGGAGTCCCCAGTCCCTGAGCTGTGGCTGCAAGAGACTTGGCTCTTCCGATCGCCTTGGCTTTTTCCTGAGCAAATACAAAAAAAACAAAAAGGCCAGAGAAGACCACAGACTGTCCCTCTCACAACTCCCAGAAGAGACTCCCTGGCTCCTCCCTTGTGCTCCCCACTGCCATTCCAGCCAGACAGAATGGGCTCATCCCCACTGCCCCTCTCCCCTCAGGCCTCTGCCTGGGATGCCAGGCTCCATTTCCAATGCTCGTTCCTGGGACCTGCCAGCCAACACTGCTCATGCTCCCCCATCCGCCAAGGGACTGGGACTGAACCAAACTTAAAAAGGAAAAAAAAAAAAAAAAAAAAAAAAGAACAAATTGGAATCCAGTGGTGTTGGGGCTTTTGTTTTTATTTTGTAAAGGTAATGACTTCTTATAAACGCAATTTTTCAGATGACTGGTTAGTTCTTTTTGTTTTTTTCTTGGCCGAAGTTTGGAGTTGTATATTGTAAAATATCCAAAGATGTCGAGTACTGTATGATCAAGAACTTGAAGCAAATGGGCTGTGGGGGGAGGGTTGGATGTGTTTTGTTTGTTTCAATTTTTTTTTTTAATGTTTCTGATTTCTCTGTCTGTGGGAGAACTTTGGAATTTTTTCTATTTATAACTCTTTTTATGTGACTGCTCTATGTAAAACGACACTCAGCAAAGTTTGCCTTAGTGATTCAAGGGACAATCTTCCATGACTTTGGTCGCACGCTGCATCCTGCCAAGAAACTCTCAGCTAATTTTCTGGCCTATTTATTAAACAGTATTCATTGACTTGATTAAATTATTATTGGGGGTGGCACTTCTGTGAGATGTGACTTTGGCAAGTTCACAGGACAACAAGCCAATCTGTGGACATTCAGTGCTTAAGGTTTAGACTCTTGGGTGTCACAAATTTAGAAGGGTGTCAAAGACGCCTTTACAAAAACATAAACCTTTGACCGTTATTTAATCATCTGAAGGACAGTGTCTGAGGGAAAGCAAGCTCCCCTTGCCTCACTCCCTGGGTAAGGCTGACACCCGCTTCAGATTCTCATTCGGGTATCTGGGTGCCAGGAGGCGGGAGGCGGGAGCTCAGTCCTCGATCATCTCATCTCATCTCGCACAGTTCAGCACTGTTTGACCATAGCTCTCAGGTATCTGTGAGCCAAGCACAAGGGGTGTGTGTGTGAGTGTGTGTGTGTGCGCTTGTGCGTGTGCACACACGTGCACATGTGCCCAGGTGCAGCCTGTGGGGTGTGAGCAAGGGAGGTTCCCGGCTGCCAACTCTTGTCCTACAGCCAGTTCTCCCAGTTGCCTGGCTCAGTGCCTGAGTGGCCTCCTGCTGGCCTTGCTGTCATGTTGGCGTCTTCCTCTCATCACCCCCCACCCCCCGCCGTGTGGAATCAGGATTCTTTCCCTTTTGTCATCTGAGCCTCTTTCCAACCAGAGGATGCTGGATCCTGAAGGCAGTAAGGAAACGTATTTGTCATTGGATGGGGTCAACTGGATTCAGAGCAGATTCAGAACACAGACTCTCCAGCTGCACTTTCTGGACAGCTGAGGGTTAGCCATGAGCCCTTTCTGCTTCCATTCCCTCTCTCCCCGTGGTAGGTACTTCATACGCAGCATTTCTTGGTACAGGGGAGAGGACAGGTCAGGATTTTGAGTCCAGACTCCTCTGAGTTGTGTCCCCTCTGCTCCTCACCTTCCTGACCTCTTGAACTGAAAGAACTTCCCCGAGTTCTCCACCCAAATGTCGCTCAGCAGAGGGGCCCTGCTGATTGGTAGATTGGAAGCTGAAGTCTAATGAAATAGTCAGAAGCCACCTTCCTGTCGGGTCCAGCTCCTGTTGTGGTTTTGAAATCCATGCCTCTACCTTCTACTACATAGCATTTGCATTTGTCTTAATATAAAAATAATGTCTTAAAAAATATAACTTATACTACTTGCCAGGTAAATGACCTGCCTCTCCCCTTGAATCTTCTAGTGAAGTCAGCATGTTCCTTGGCTCCCCTGAAGCTTAGGGACAAGCCCAGCCCAGAGCAGGAACATGAGGCCGCCGGATTCCACTACTTTGGACATCCTGGGATTGTGTGGAGCTCATTCTGGGGTTGGAGTGGGAGGGATGTAGGTGAAGACGGAGAAGGATAGGGAATGGGCCCAGCAAACCCCAACCTCTGCTGCTTCTGGAATCACAATCTCCCAGCCCCAGTCAGGTGGAAACTCCAGGAGCCCCAGCAGGATGGCCTGTTTCTTCAGGCCTGAGGTGTTGCGGTTCTGATGACGAAGGACCTCCATGGAAGGGAAGATCGGGTGTGTTACTCAGCTTTTCATTGCTGTGACCAAAATACCTGACAAGAACAATTCAGAAGAGGAGAAGTTTATTTTGGGGTCCTAGTCTCAGAGGTTCAGAGGTTCAGTTCATAATGGGCCAATTCCATTGCTCTGGGTCCAAGGTGAGACAGAACATCATGGCAGAAAGAAGTGGTAGAGGAGATCTGATCAGCTCTAAGCAAGTGGGAAATAAGGGGAGAGAAAGAGAGCAAGAAAGAGAGAGAGTGGGAGGGAGAGGGAGAAGGTAAGAGAGAGGAGAGAGAGAAGGGGAGAGGAGAGGAGAGAGAGAAGGCAAGAAAGGATCCAGGGACAGAGAGTTCAAGGGAACTCTTCCAGCCACCTTCCTCCCACCTGCCAACATTACCACCCAGTTGGTTCATTCAAATTATCATAACTGTACCATAACCATAGCGGTAGGTTAGAATTCTCAGTCTAAGCATTTCATCTCTGAATATTCCTGCATTATCTAACATTAGTTTTGGGGGGACACCTCATATCCAAATTATAACAGGGGGTGAAAGAGAATGACAGGCCAAAGAAACATGAGCATCTTCATCCACAGAAGATGTTTGAGGGACACTGAAACTGGCTTTGGGGCTTCCACATGTGTGATGGATAGGGGGAGGGTTGGCCAAGAGTGTGACCAATTTGAACCAATAGGAAAAAGGATCCAGGAGGTAACTGAGTGCCCAAATGGAGGGAGATGACTTTCTAACACCTAGGGTAGTCCAAGAGAGAAGCAAGCTTCCTTGCGAGGGAGGGAGTCTCTGTCACTGGAAAGGTTCAACACTGCCTTTCAAAAACGCTGGAGAGTAGGATGCTGCATCTTCTAGATGACCTCCTGAGTCCCTTCCATCTGGTTCCTGTAGATAGATGATAGGTAGATACAGAAAGATACAGATATAGATATATAGAGACCCCTATGCCCTATGGCCATAGAAAGGTCTCCCCCTCTCCTCACACCCTTGGTGATTTCAGAAATGAGGGGCCAGATAAATAATGAGGGTCCATCGAAAAGGCCCTGACCCTATTTAGAGCCACCAGTGGCAACGAGGGAGGAATGAGCCAACAGGAAGTAGCCTGCTCCATCTCTGGCCCTTATCTGATCCAGACCTGCCCCTGGCTGAGCAGGACGAAGGCCTCCTGGAGACCCCTTCTCAGCCTTCCCCTCTCCTGGGAGGGACCGTGCACCCTGCCCTCCCTGAGGGTCCTCTGAGCTCACTGCAGAGCTGGCAGCTGGGCACGCAAGGGGATGTTGTCAGGACGGGGCAGGACTGGGTGTGCCCTTGGCAGAGGTCCCTTCTGAGCACCAGGTGGCACTGGGGCTTCAGTAAGGATGTACGAACAGAGTAGGGAGGCAACGTTGGTCCAAAAGTTCGGTCCCTCTGCCAGAAGCCTTGTGAGGCACTAAGGAGGTCAATGGGACCCACATGGCATGCTGAGTGTCCGAGTCACTGGGACGGATTCTAGAATCACAGAGGTCTGTCACCAGTGTCCTCCTCCCCAGCTCTCAGACACCCCACTCCCCTGGTCCCTGTTCCTGGCATCACCCTCCACTTCCCGTGCCCCTCATTATGTGGATATCTGCTCTCTGTCTTCCCAGTTCCAACCAGCCTCCGGAAGGGGCCGTGGCAGGAGTCACCCGCCCGATCGTGGCTCACAGGCTCCCTCTCCTGGCCTTGGCCAGCCCGCTCCTCGCTCAGGATGGAAAGACGTCAGGGTGCTGAGAGCCACGCCAGGCCTCCAGCAGCAGACAAGGGCGGCTCCTTCCGGCAGAAAGGCCTTGAAGTCCCCCCAGGGGGCTGGTACCAACAGCCTACGGTGTCCTCCTGCTCCCCCAGTGAATGCAGGCAGCAAGCAAATGACCCCGCTCCCTGCTTCTTTCAGGGTTGAAGGAAGAGCACTGAGTCAGACACGCATTTCCATAAATCGATGGAAGGAGGACTCCCTGGAGAGACAGACCCCTCTCCTTTTCCTTCCTCGGCACACTCTAGGCACGGGCTATGGAAAACTTGAACTGTGGCGCCCACATGACCTAACCCCCCACCCCCAGAAAATGAGCCCAGAAAGGGTCTGACAAATAAGGGGACTAGAGCTCAAATCTCTCCTGAAAGCCAGGAGACTGACTGACGGCTGCATCCGCAACCAGACGCGCCCCACACCCTCTATACGGACACTCGGTCACCAAGAAATGACGCACAGGCTGATGTCACCTCTCCTGGTAACAAGAGGAGACACACAGCACTTGGACGAGACCCGGCAGAGCCATTTTCTCAACTGGTCTCCCTGCTGGGATATTTATAACTCATTCTCATCCTATGGTTCCTCCCTTTGACCAAGAACTCTGACCCTGACAACAAAAGCAAAAGAATAAAACAATAGGTTTCTGGAATGAGGAAGGAAGATAGAGTGAGTCAGACCCCCTCCTCAAAAAATCAACAAATAAAGCATGAACCTTGGTAACGTAGGTGTTTGTGTCTTCTCAGAGGACTCTGACCTTCATTGATTATCTGGTTTTTGGTCTTTTGAGGCTTGTATAGTCACCTCCATGTCGTGTTCCTAGTCAAATATCAACTGAAGTTGAAAAGTCATTTATTAAAGGAAATTAGATCTCCCACAAGATTTCCACAGGCCCAGAGAATCAGGGCCACCAAGATCTGTCATGCAGGCTGTTTTAGACCCTACCGCATTTGAGGGGTGCCATTCATGCCCTAGAAAGATCTGTATTCTGTACAGCAGAAGTGTGTATCGTAACAGTTTTCCACCAGGTGGCGGTAACGTGTCTGGAAGAGGTGCCTGTGGAATTTACACCAAGCCTTCCACTGGACTAGGGCAGCCCATGGCCTGGAAACCAGAAGCTGGGACAACATGAACCATACTGTCAGATGGTCAGTGCATCTGGTTGGAAAACCCTAGGTCCCAACAGGCTCACTGGGTAGGTCAGCTCTCGGGATTCGAAAATGTCAGTTCTCTAAACAGCAAAGTTCCATTAATGCTGGGCGGTGTCACATCTCCACGTGGTCTTTGGCAGATGAGGCACCTAAGCTCAAAGTGGCAAATGGTAAGGACAAGACTACAGGGCCAGCTCTGACAGAGCCAATGCTGCAATCCAGGGTCACTAGCTTCCTGACCACTGCACCACACTGCCCCTTAGAAGCCGAGAGGCAGATTGAGTCCAGGCCACTGGGTGTGTTTGTCTTGTTAGACAGAGTTCATTCTGGCCATCTTCCTTCTGACACCTCAGCCCTCTGCAGGCCTTGGCAAACTCATTCACATCTTCACCCACCCAAAACCAGGGGAACATTCAAGACTGCCTTCCCCACTGTAAGCCCTGGTTATCAAGGGTTGTCCACACCCCTCTCTCGCTCAGAGGCAGAGATTGCCCTGCAGTCTTCCCCATCATACCGCAGCCTTCCCTACTGTGCAGAGAAGTCAGTCCAAGCTCAACCTCCCTCCTGAGCATGAGGGTTCCTCATCCCATCAGAACAGCAGAACCAGGGTGTGCGTTCTGTTTTAATTAAAACAGATTTTCGTGTTCCATTTCAGCGTTTCTCCTATAGAAGCCACACCCTGAGAAAGTGCATTTTTATTTCCTGAGACCTGGGACATCCCAAGCAGGTGGGCCCTTGTGGGGGTAGCAGTCTGGGGCAGATGAGACAAGGAAGAACACGTGAAGGTGTCAGAAGGGACGCCCAGGAAGCCGGGGCTCACTGCCCTACCTCCTCTTCCAGGCCAGGAAAGGACTGGGAGAGGGGAGGCTCCCTGCCCTGCAGTCTGCCCCAAGGTGCTGGCAGCTGACCCAGGCCTCTGTCAGTGACAAGTCCCAGGGTCCTCCGGCCTCCTGGCTCTCCTCCTTTCCACCTTCATAAAAAGGTGGTGATGGCACCCATTTGAATGGGTTGGCGGGGTCAGGGGGTGGGGACTGTGAACACAGTCCTTCGTGCTACTTAGCAGGTCTTTGCTCAGAGTGGCTTTCCTTTCTTCCCACCCATCAATAACACTTGTCCTTACCCTTTTCTTTTTATTCTTAAAATGGGAAAGGAAGGAAAAAGAAAACAAGGGAGGAGGGGGCACTACTTGCTTCTAGCGCCTACTGGACCTCGTGGCCAGGTCCTACTCCCCCAGGGCAGGTTGCCACTGGACCTCCCTCAAACTTCGGTGTTGGGACAGCCAGGGGTGGCCCTTTGTTGGGGAGAACGGGCAAGGATTGTGTGGGTGAGCAGACACAAGGCCTTTCGGTCCACGATGGAGTCAGGGTGGCAGAGAGGAGGATGGCCATGGGTTAGGGCCACAGACTGGCTCTGCCCCACCATGACTCTGTGGCTCAGAACCATGAGGAGCCTGAGGATTCCAACTAGACCCTGGATATCCAGATCTTTCTGAAGGTGGGTTGCCAAGGTGGGAGGGTAGAACACGGTTTCGTGAACAGTTTGTTAGCTTGACTTATGCTTTTGCATATGGACATATGACAAGTGGCCCTTTTGGTTTCCTTGCACAGGCCCTGCAAATGTTGGGCAAGGACTGAGTTTAAGCCCTGAGCCTTGGTGGTTCCATGGGCTCTCTGAAGGAGAGGCATGGGCTGTGGACTTCCATCAGGACCTCCAGGCTTGATGGAAGCTTTGCTATTAGGCTGGGCTGGACTATTTAAAAAATAGCTGAAAATGAGGATTTTCACTTGCCTCCAAGCCTGCAGTGTCCCTCTGGCTGAATTCCTGATGGCTCGAGTCCCTCCCTCAGGTCAGCAGCACTGACCAGTCCCCTGCCGGAAGCTGCTCTCTTCACCAGGATGAGGAGTCTGCAGAGTCGTCCCGAGCCTGGAGTTGGTCACTCATGAACAGGAGTGGATGACATCAGAGTGCTTGAACCCTACAGACAAGTTTCTGCAGGTTCCACTGAGTGACCAGCTGGACATTGAGATGTTCTGACCTTTGAAATTCTTTTCCCTGGAGCAAGGCTATGGGTGCTAGTGAAATTTAATTAGAGACTCCAATTTTATTTGGACATCAAAGACCAGTGTCTCTCTGATCTTCACAGAGAAACATACATAACAAAGAGGCCAACCACGCATGGCTGGGCCTGGTGAGAACTGTGTGAGGGCTGTTCACCCTCCTCCCATGGCATCAGTCAGGGTTCTGGGCGAAATGCGAAGACAAACTCAGGAGCAGAGAGGAGACTTATTTAAGGGACATTGCAGCTCAGCAGACTGACTGAAAGTCAGAGACTCAGGTTCAGGAAACAGGCAGTGCCTGAAAGAGATAGGGCATCAGCAACACTGGTGGTGATCGTGGCCCAGGAACTATCTTGCTAGGCCACCAACAGTGGTCACCAACTCATCTATGTATCGCTCTCTCCAGATGCAAAGTCCCACGGAGGTCCTTCCAAGTGACCAAGGCCAAAACACAGGTTCCCCCTACTGCAGTTGCCCAGAGACAAGAAAAGGATGTTCCCAACCCTCCTAGCTTCTGCCTCCTATAGTAATTGTCTTCAACTGGATGAGTGACAGGTATTGACCATGATCAGCGAGAAAGATGCTCACACTTCATTGCTGTCATTTGTCCCTATGAGAAGGCTCTGTCATGACAGCATTGTCGCCACCACCCATGTCTAACCATTGGCTTAGAGTTTTATAGTTCAAAGTCTTTTATTTATGACTTGGGGATTTAGAAAGGTTCCTTAATCCTTTGTCAGATTCCATCCTTTTTTCCCCCAACTGCTGCTAAGGATAGCTCAATGGAGTTGCCAAAAATTAGGAGCCCGGTTTCCAAGCCTTCCTCTGCCCCTGGTTCTCTGCGCAATCTTGAGAAGGCTACTTCCACCCTCTAAACCTCTACCTTGTCATCTGGAAAATTAGGGGATGGGCAAGAGAATCCTCAGGATTTCTTTCTATTCACCCTGCAAGATTCCACGCCTCTGTTCTGAGGAGCATTCAAGAGGCCTCATTTCCCGGTCGAAGGCCCTTCTCTCCTCAGGATGGAGGTCGCCCAAATGGGCAGGATGTGCATTGTCCAAGGTTGTGTGATCAAATACTGTTGAAAATGACTCCACCGTGGGACCAAAATAATCCCCTGGAAATGCCTTTCAAGCCACATGCCAAACAATGCGTAAATTAGTTTCCACTTTTGTCTTTCCTGTATGGGCAAGCGTGCTAAGTATTCTTTTCTCCCACATGGATACACACGCACACATCTGCAGACACACACACACACACACACACACACACGCTTGTGTTATGGTCATTGGAGTTGCACGTGTGGAGAATTGTGTAAAAATCTCTGTTTTCCACATGTTTTTCCTTAGTTGCAGGCAAAGAGCAAGTCTGAGGCCCTGCTTGCTTCCTATTCACAATTGGTTTTCCACTTTCTTCTCCACGTTAGACAGATGACTAGCCTGTAGATACGCCTAGTCAATGTCCATGACAGAACAGGGTCTGATCAGGAATGTTCAGACACCAGAGGCTCCGTTTTCTCTGGGATGGCCAGCCTCTGTCTCTGCACCCCCCAACTTCCTACTGTGCAGTGGTGGGACAGAGGAGAAATGGGGGTGAGCATAGGGTCAGATGGAAAGAGCCTTTGAAGCGAACACTTGAGGGGCCTAAGTAGAGCTATGCTGTCTTGTTCAAGTTCTGCCTGAAGATAAATTAAATCCATGATTGGGGCCAATGTTGCACCCTGATTTATGAGAGGAGGCCAGCTCCAATGGATTTGGGACACATGACCCGGGAAGTGACTCAACATCTCCTGTGAGGACCATTCCCCAGCAGTTCCATGAGCAGAAGCCTTAGCAATAAAAAATGTGCCCACGAGCCATGTGTATTACTTTATATAAAACACACATAACTCTGTCACATTAGTTCCATGAACTCCTCCATCACAAGTATTTTAAAATCAATCCCAAGACTTCTAAGGTTCTCCATGGTGCTCTCAGATGGGACTTCACAGCAGCTGAAAGATGGGAGATGCTGCATTCCTAGGCACAGGCCTGTGGCCCTTCAGGCCACTGGGCCACCTGAGAGTAGGACTAGAAGGGAAAGATCAAGCAAAAAAAAAAAAAAAAAAAAAAAAAAAAAAAAAAAAAATGGCCATGGTGGCAGGTGCAAGGGACAGAGATAAGGAATGGCAAGATAGCCCAGTCATTCCCAACAGAAGGGATACAAAAGCAACCAAGCAACTTACTGACTGGGAAGACACACTGCAACAGCTAAGAAAAGCAAGATTCATGACTGAGCCCATTTTTTAGTATCAATGACACCTAAGAATTCTTCATGGAAAATCCGCATTTGTATGTCCTCAACCTTTGACCCATTTTGTCTTACTAAAAAGCAGTTGAAGAGTCTACTTCCCCCTATGGCTGACTAGGATATTTTGGACCAATCCTTCTACTAAAATAATTTAGAAAAATTGAAAAAAAAATTTAAATCAGACCTATCGAAGGCATTAGACAACAATTGAGGAAGCAAGAATTTGTAGAGCATAATTGAAAAATAAGCCAAAATAATGTGAACCAGGAATTTGGGGCCAAATTCCCCTAGGTAAATTACCAACAGACTGAGAAACTGATCAGAACTTCTCTCTCAAGAGACTATGGACATACAACTGGAGTTTAGAGACCACTTGAGAGGATGAATGTTGGTAAGAATCCCATACTTTTAGTTGAAACACAGACGGGCTATATATCCTAGCAGTATGAGTGAACAGAAAGCTGGCCAGTATTCACAATGCCCACAGTCATATTGAACCCCGAATGAATTACTGTAAATTGTTCTTAGCTTCAGACCTGCAGGTAGCAAAAGCAAACTCTCTCTGGAAGAAGATAACATTGTTCAGGACATCAGATTGATTTCCACTATTTTTCATACAAGGTTTCCAGCAAAAACAAGAAGGCAAGATCGGACCAACCACTGAAAGAAAAAAAAAAAAAAAAAAGACACTAGAAATAAACACAGTAACTGGATCAGATGACAAGATCTGTTAATTTGCTTCACTATAGTAACCATTTCCCTATCTCTATAGACCAATAACATCACATTGTAAATCTCAAGTGCACACAACAGTTTATTTTTAAAATAATAAAAAGGAAAAGGAAAAGAAATTCATAGAATATCCACATTTGGAAATGACTAGAAACAGATTTTAAAGTAACCACGATTGGTATGTTCATGGAATTAATGAGGTGGAGAATTTTGGCAGAGAGGGGAATTTTTAAAAAAAAAACAAATGTTAAATATGTAAGTAAAACCACAATATACGACATTAAGAATCCAATGGATGGGTTTAACAACAGGTTACATTCAGTTGAAAAGAGAATTTGCAACCTGGTAAAAGAAAAATGTTCAACTGAAGCACAGAATCAAAGGATAGAAAAAAAAAAAGAATAGAATATAAGAGACAAAAAACACGTGATGAAAAGATTCAGCATATATGTAAGTGATGTCCCAACAGGAGAGGAGAAAAGAAATAGATCAGAAGTAAATTTTAAAAACAATCATTGAAAATTGTTCAAAAGTTATGGATACCCCATAAAGAATAAATAAAACACATACACTTTCCTAGGTACATCAGATAAAACTGCTGAAAACCGAAAACAAAGACAAAATCTTTAGAACATCCTGAGAATAAAAGGCATATATTGAAAGAAGCACCCATGATACAATTGACTTCTCAACAGATATAAAATAGCCAGAAGTCAACAGACTAGAATCTTCATAATGCTGTAAGAACATGACAACCAACTTAGAATTTTATGCTCAGTAAACTATCTTCAAAAAATGAACAGGAGATTAAATTCACATTCAGACACCTAAACCAGAGAGAATGTATCATCAGTAAAACCACACTAAGGAAATACTAAAAGATTAGAATGGGGAAAATAGGAAGAACCAAAGATAATAAGGCTATCTATCTACATAAATCCAAATTAACACTGGCTATTTAAAACAATAGCAAAAATTATCATTTCTAATGGGATTTAAAATGTACATATAAATTACAATATACAAGCAAATAAAAGGAATAAAATGGAACTAAAGTGTCCTAAGATCATCACATTGCTGGGAGATGGTAAAAGTTCCAATTTATATTAGACTTGGGGATGCATATTTTTATCTCTAAGAAAACCAATAAAAAATCATAATAATAATTTAGAACTAACAAGCCGCTATTAGAGAGAACAGAAAAACAAAAGTAAAAATTTTTAAAAATAGCAATACACTGATTAGAAATGGAGGAATGGCAGACTTTGAAGAAAAATAAGAAAGTCATGGAATATTTTTAAAGTTAAGATTTTTGCACATTTATGTTATGCCATGTAAATGTTGACTTTTGTCTTCCATACCATTAAACAAATAATTGCACTAAAGTGTGATAAGTACAGCACGAACACATTGAGGATTTGCTCTAGCAGATATCAAGATTTGCCACGCTTTATGAATTAAGTCATTGTGCTATTGGTGCAAAGACAAATAGCTCAATAAAACAGAATAGAAATTCCAGAAATAAATATGTACAGCTAATTAATAGTTGGTTAGAAATGGAATAGTTGATTAATAAGGACATACTGCAGAGGAATGGGCAAAACACACTTCTCAGTATATGGAGTTGGGAGAATTGAATATTCACATGAAAAATATAGGAAACTTGACCCTACCTCATGCCATTACATAAAAGTCAATTCCAGGTGAGGTGTAGATCTCAATGCAAAAGGCAAAGCAATGAAGTCCCTACAAGATAGAAGGAAAGACAGATTTTTTAAACATTCTGTTAAATGCATCAACCATAAAGGGAAAGACAGAATAATTGGACTGTATTACAATGAGGAACTCCTGTTCATCAAAAGACATCATTAGAGGGTGAAGGGAGAAGCCCTGGAGCAGAGGATGTTTGGTACACCTACAAGAAACAAAGAGCTTATATCCAGAACGTAAAGACAACAGACAGCCTTTAGGAAAACAAACAAGAACGTTGAATAAGCTCCTTAAAAATGAATCTCAAAATGGCCAATAAACATAAGGAAAATTGCTCAACCCTCTTAATCATCAGAGTATCTCAAATTAACACCACAATGGATACCACTACACAAACACAGAATAGCTAAATTTTTTTAAAGCTGACAATACCAAGTGTTGACAAGAGTGTGGAACAACCCTCACATACTGCAGCTGCCACCCAGGTACTTTCAGGCCTCAACTCTCCTTCTGTCCATCTCCCTGGATCCCCTTCCTTACCTGGCTCCATCTACTTGAGAACTCAGTCCAGCACCACTGCCTCTCGGTAAGCCACTCCTGCTCTTCCAGGGAATAGGGACTACTTTCCCCTCAAATCCCCTGTCTGACCTGCGTTACCTGCTCACCCTCCTATCTTTCCCACTAGAGCCAAGTTCCTTGGGTATCATGCAGTCCCTCTCAGACTGACACAGGGTCTGGCCTCAAGGCGGGGCTCCATATACAATGGATTAACCAACAATGCCATTTTGTACTGATAAAGCACTTTTCCATTTCCAAGTCGCTTTTATATGTGATTTCATCTGAATCTTAAAATGCCCTTCCAAAATTGTCTCCATTCTTCAGGTGAGGAAACTGGGGATTTAAGAAATAGAGGACATGAGAAGGAAATGAGAGGGAGGGGGGTATGAAAAATGGTGGAATGAGACAGACATCATTACCCTATGTACATGTATGATTACACGAATGATATGAATCTACATCGTGCACAACCATAGAGACGAAATGATGTACTCCATTTGTGTACAATGAATCAAAATGCAGTCTGTAAAAATAAAAAAAATAATAATAATTAAAAAAAAAAAAAAAAAAAGAAAAGAAATAGAGGACATGGTTCCGGCCCTTTAGGGAGGGTTTTAAAAGAACTTTCACCTACTCGGGGCTTGTCCAGGACATTGCCCTGACAATAGTGGCTTCTCTCCTCCAGGCAGCCCCTTTCCAAGTCACTAGGGTAGCCCTGAAGGCAGCTTTTCAAGTCGTCTAGTCAGTCTGGCACAAGTGATTTTCAGAAGTCACTCTGGGACATTTGCTTTGACCTCTCCACAATGTCCAACATCTCTCTGAGCCAGTTCTTCCTGTCCCCATGATTGTTCCTCTTGCTGCGCTGAGAGATGACACAGCTGTGTAGACCCAGGCCCAGGTCAATGGGCTAGACACCAAGCCAGGCGGGAGACCAGCCTCTGCTGGTTGCTAAGCTGGCAGGTCAGGTTCCACCACACTGCCTGGCTTGCCTTACCAACTGACCTGGGATGCCACCTACAGCAAGACCAGAGGGAACTTCCAGCCCGAAAAGCAGGCCACACAACGACAATGTCATTAGTCCAGGATTCATCAGTGTCCCTTCTGTGTGCTGCACATGTCCCTGGAGCTTCCTTCTTCTCCCCTCCCTTCTTCAGCCTTCCAGGAGGGACCCTGATGGAGCAGCTGTTGCAGGCTCGCTCCTCCATCCCACTCCCCTCCCCATCTGCTCCTTCCCCATCCTCCCAACACATATGCATTCCACTCTTTGAAGGTGGAATTTGTGGTCAAACCACCCTGTCCCCAGCACCCCCAGACCCTGGAACCTTGCTGCAACTGCAGGATATTAAATCCTGCAACCAGGACAGCTTTGCTCAGGGGACTAAGCCCCTGCCCCAAGTCCCACACTTTTTCCTCATGACCCACTGGTTAGGGTTGGCAGGTAAGATAGAGAAACGCAATGAAATTTGAACTTTTGATAAACAAATAATTTGAGGGGTATAAGCATGCACTTGAGACTTGCTCATGCTAAAACCTTATTCACTGTTAATGTGAAATTCAAAATTAACCCTGTGTTTTAATGAGCTGAATATGGTCAGAGAACATGACCACCTGCAGCTGCCTTCTAAATCATGCTCTGAGTACCTGGGACCCTTCGCAAGGGCCCAGAACTCAATTCTCAGGCCTCTGCAGGTCACTCTTCTCACAGATGTCTGTTCCCATTGGAAGGAAGCTCCTAGGCCCAAGGAGTAGCCTAAGGATATCTGGCTCTGGGGTGGGGTGACACTTAGGCTGCAAGCCACATGTCCACCCATGCTCTGGAGACTCACAGGAAGGTCCAAGAGGGCAGGGGTCAGCAGCCTCCCTTTGAACTTGAACTTGTGTGTGGCCCACTAGACCAGGGCAACCCTGCAGGCAGCACACAAGGACGCCTCCCCCAAGCACAGCTGTCCACACCTCCTGCGCTTCCTCCACCTCCTGCCTGCAAAAGCACCCAGGTTGGATGGTGGCACCACCTGAGTAGGGTGACCTGGGAAGGGACCCTGCTTGTGCCAGGGTGGGGTAGTGCTGGGATGCCTGACTTCCCCAGGTGCTGCCACATCATCACTGGCTTTAATGTTCAGGAGCTCCCCCAGGCCAGAGAGCCTGGATCTGGGCCCTGACTGGTTCTGTAATTGTACCTGAGCCTTAGTTTCTTCGAAGGTATTTCAGGAAGAGTTCCTATCTCTTGGATGGTTGTAAAAATTGGGTATAATTCTGCAAAACCAGGGAGACAGCAAAAGGATCAGTGGTTGCCAGAGGTTAGGGAAGAGAGGGGGAGGAATAGGCTGAGCATAGAGGATTTAGGACACTGAACACTCTTAGATACTACCATATTGGATGCACATTATACCTTTGTCAAATCCCACAGAATGCACCACCAGGAATGAACCCTAGGTAAACCATGGACTTGGGGTGATAATGCTGTGTCAGCGTGGGTCTGTGGATTCTAATAAATGTGCCACTCTGGTTTGATGTTGATAGTGCCGGAGATTGTTGGGGGAGGGGGATAGGGGGTTTAGGGACGCTACTTCCCACTCCGTTTTACTGCGAACCTAAAACTGTTGGGAAAAAAAGTTTATTTATTTAGAAAATGGTAAGATGATGAATGCAGCCAGTCATTCGGCAGACACCTATGGAGTGCCTACCGTGTGTGTATTGATAGATGATCAATAAGAGTAATATGGGTATTTCTTCTCAAGCGCAGAGTGAGGCTTGGGAGCCCAGCAGGTGGCGAGAAATCTCCCCCAGGGGAAGATGAACCACCGCGCGGGCCACCGCGACCGGAGGACGGCGGCGCCAGTGGTGCGCAGTGTAGACCGAGAGGGGGCGACGGCAGACAGTAGCGGAGCGAGTGCTGGCCAGCAGGCTGCAGGGTGCCCGGGAGGCGACACCGCGTCGGAGGTGAGCTGCGGAAGCGGCGGAGACGGGGGAGGGGCGGAGGCGCGCGCCCCGCCCCGGTCCCCGGCGCCCCCACGTGGCCGCCGCACGCAGTGCACCCGCGGGAAACAAAGCCGGCACGGTGGCGGGGCGGGGCCGGGAGGACCGACGCCCCAAATGAAAGCATCGGTGCTTCTATACTTGCTGCTGGAGATTACTGGGAGCGGGACAAGCAGGAAGGGGAGGAGGAGCTGTGACGCCACACCCTTTGGGGACGGTTACCCGAGAAGCTCCACTCGGACCTGCAGAGATGCTACTCCCTCTGAGTTGGAAGAGAGGGAGGGAGCATTCTGCTGTGGAGCAGGAGCTGCGGTCCTGCAGTCACTCACGGCCGCACCTCCACCATCTCCAGAGCAAACTCCTCTTCCCTCAGTCCAGGAGCCCTACCACTGCTCATACCCGTACCATCCCTTGATCCTGCCCTCAAAGGCAGTCCCTGCTCAGTATCACCTCCCTTAGGGTCAGAAGGAGGAAATGCCTCTTCCCGCAATAAAACAAACCCAGACTCACCCACCTTGGCAGGGGAGAGGACCCTGGTGAAGACAGCCCACGAGCCATGGCTGCCGGGGCTTTGCCCCAGATCTGACCACAGGAGCCCTCCCTGAACACTGTGTCTGCCTCAGAGCATCCACTAAGACCCCTCTGGGGATCAGGATGCTGGAAGGGAAGCAGATGCAGAGTGTCAGAAATCGAGACCCTCTCTCTGCCTTTGCCCACACACTCTGTGGCCTCAGTTCCCTGGTTCATCTCTGCTCCACAGCCCACACATTGCAGGTCCTCTTCTACCTCCAGGATTTAGTCCCAAGAGGGAAAAGTCCAGAGACCTGACTCCCTGCAGAGTGGCTTTGTAAACTCCAACAGGATGCTCATCCAGCCAGAGGGAAAACACACACACACACACACACACACACACACACACACAGCCCTCCTGGCAGGTCTCTGCAGTCATTCTGTAGGGCCATGAACTCCTTTCCACTCAGTTCCTGGTTATGGGGACCCCCTCTCACCCAGCCTGCCCTGCTGCCCTGCATTTTACAAGACACCGTGTTGCCAGCATTTTCATCCAGGATGCTGATGGTGCACCCACCGTGTGCAAGACCCTGTGGGGACCCGCTACACAGCCCCATCCTGCTGATAGCTTCCCTCCTACGTGCATGGAAGCAGAAGAGTCTCCACTCTCACAATAAGCCCAAGGGCAGTTCCTCTCAAACCTGCCCCTCCCTACTCACCAGTTTCTAGCCTCAAACTTCCTCTGGTGGTTGTTTCCTCAAAATTACCACCCACGACTCAGTATGGACCATACTAAGGCTGTAACTTGAAAGCTTGGGATGAACCATCTGCAGGGTGTCATTAACTTTTGATTAAATACAGGTGCATTTCTGCTGTAGTCTCTTGGGTTAGGAAGTCCTCTCTGGGTTGACCTGCTTTCTTGGGAAAACACATCTTGATTTCTATATTCTAGACTAGGGCAACAGTTTGCTGTAAAGGGCCAGATGGGAAATATTGTAGGCTTTGCAAGCCATCAGTCTCTGTTGCAACTACTTAGCTTTGCCCTCTGAGAAAGCAAAGACCATATGTACATGAGTGGGTGTGGCTGTGTGCCAATAAAGCTTTATTTACAAGAACAGGCAGGCAGCAAGATTTGAAGCAGGCTCTAGATTGCTTACCCTTGTTTTAGACCTACAATGTGTATTTGGGCATCATGACTTATTTCTAACAGATGACTAGGTGATAAAGAAACCATCCCCTGTTTTCTTGAATTCTTGGAAATACTGGCAGGATTGTTGTTGTTGTTGTTGTTGTTGTTGTTGTTGTTGTTCTGAGGCTTGGGGGTTACTGAAGACTGAATCTAGATCTGCTCTAACACATCTGGGCTACATTCCCAGCCCTTTCTATTTTTTATTTTGAGTCAGGGTCTAACTAAGTGACCAAGGCTGGCCTGTAACTTGCCCTACGCTTGCCGCAGCCTCCCGAGTTGCTGGGGTTACTGGTGTGTGCCCCAGGCCCAGCTTTTCAGAGCTCTTCATGCTTACAGCTCCAGATGGGCTGAATGCAGCTGCAGGGCCGAGATTTTTGCCAGAGCCCAAACCACAGAGAGCAGAGCAAGCCCCCATCTGATGTGGCCAACCTCAGGCACTGGACCAAGTCACCTCCTGCCCGCCTCCAGTGCATGTGGCTATAAGGGAGCATGGGGACAAGGCTGCCTCTTGGCGCCATTCCTGCTGGTGCCAGGACCCAGCCAAGTACTTCAAAGTGGTTCTGTGGGCACCAGCTCTTCTGAGAAGTTGAGTGCTGCCCATCCCCCACCCCTTCCCTGGGCCGGGCCCTAGGAGCTGCAGGCTTTGGGCCGCCTGGGCATTTGGGCACCACTCCAGGGGCTTCTGTGTCATTTCCTGGCCTGGCAGCCTTCAAGCAACAGAGGTTGTTAGGTGGAGCAGATTTTTAAAGACCCGATCTCACTGGGGACCCCACAGTGGCATCTGAGGAAAGGCGTCACCCTTCAGTCCTGGAACTCATGTTCTCACAGTTTTCCCTCTGACCTCAGAGGGCCCTACGCTCCCAGCAGAGTGAGATCCTTGGTTCTGGGCCAACGTGCTCATTCGTGGAGGAACCTGAGACCCAGAGAACCCAGAGGAGGGAGTGACAGCCCTGGCCCCCTGACTGCCAGCCACACTCGTCCCCCGCAGCACTCAGCTTCTCACAGCAACATTAATGACTTTGTGGCTTCCCCTCCCTGTTCTTCTCACCCCTGTGAATCAACAGAACAGTTGCTCAGTCCCTGCTGGAGGTGGGGCCCAGCAGGGCAGGTCTTGGGCTTGGGGAGCAGGGGCTTCCCAGCATGAAGGTGGAGGTTATGCCCTCTCCCTCCAGGAGCCAGAGTGAGCCCCCGCCTGGGTCTGCTTGCCTTGCCTCTCCAGAGGGAGGTGGCAGGATGTCTCATCCACCCCAGGAACGGCAGGGTCCAGCCCCCAGGGTCCGAGCACAATGACCTCATCAGGCATTTCCAGCTTTTATGATCTGCCAACAAGGCCATCAAGTGACACAGGCCAACCTCCCCTTAAAGCCTGTTCTCCAGGGTGGTGGGAGGTGATCTCACTCCCACTGGAATGCCACTGCCATTCACATGGCACAGGCCAGGCCACAGGCCACAGGCACAGGCCAGGGCAGAGCAGGGGCCAGAGGGAGTGAAGTGACTAGAAGCAGAGAAGTTAGCAGGTAAGCTGAGGATGTCGCCTAGAAGGCCAGGAGGCTGGAAACCGGATCTGGGACAGAGAGACTTCAGCCTGAGGGAGACCATGGGCTTAAAATGCACAGCAGGAAGTGGGACAGCAGCCCGTGGAGGGCACCACCATTGGCGGCCCACTCTCTGCTCAGGGATCTCACACCATCAATATTTCCCTCCCACATGCCTGCCACACACACGTATGCATGGTGTTTGTGCCTGGTGACAAATCACTAACATTGAGTTCGAATGGCCTTGGACAGTTTACTTGTCCTCTCTGAGCCTCAGTTTCTTTGCAAAATGGGAGTAACACTGAAAGCGTCATCTTAGGGCTTCCATGAACCAGTAATGAAACAATGCAGGGCCTGGCGCACAGGGAGCTCTCAGGAGCACCTAGTTATTAGTGTCACCGAGTGATAAAAGCAGGCTAGAGGAGATGGTGAGAGCTCCTCTGTCCCTACCTTGGCCCTCCAACTCAGTACACAGTGACTCCAGGCAAAAGCGATCATGGAAGGGCTGGAGCCCATACCAAAGGGCTCCAAGGGCAACCGTGGCGAAACAGCAGCAGCGTGGAATCTGAAGTGTCAGCAGTCTACACCATTGGACTTTAGACACCAAGAGATCATTATCCCTGTTATAACACATGACACAGGGGAAGTTCCCAGAATGTGAGTGGCTACCCAAAGTGATACAGCCAGTAGATGACAGAAGCAATGTTTACACACAGGACTTCACCACCCAAAACCTCACAGTTCACCGACCTCAAGTTTTAAGATGTTTTTTCTCAGTTGTATAGCTTAGTATTGGTTCTACACATACTAAATGAACCTTTACTCTCTACCTGACCCTGATCTAGATACTGTCTATAGGTAAGCCTAGAAGAGATGGTTAAGGAGAACCACTAACACAAAGCCATTTATATAAATGTGTGAAACGGAATGCATAATAAGTAATTTTCTCTCTGGATTAGGATATAGGCGTAGTTAGGATCTAGGCTAAGTTGCTGTAACAAAGAGCACCATTACAATGCTTAAATAAGATTTGCTTCTCTCTCTCCCATAATAGTCTAGAGGTAAGTGGCCTGTTTCAGTAGGGCAGCTCTGTTCCACAAGGGCATTCAGGGATCCAGGTTCTCTCCATCTTTTTGCTTCACCATCCTCTCAGGGAGGGGTTCTCAACCTGGAATTCATAAATAGAATTCAAGGGACTTGTGAAATTGGAAAGAAAAAGATTACACCTGTATTTTCACAACTTTCTGCATGAAACTTAGCATTTCCTTCAATTACTAATGTAGCAATAAACCACTAGAGGGATAACAGAATCCAGGACTTTGTTGCCAATAGAAATCATGAAGATTTTCATATCACTTTAGAGATGTTAGATATCTCAAAATATCATTTAGTGTTCATTACCATTTAAACATTCCAATCGTTATTAGTCCTGCTGGTAGATTTTGTTGCCCAATGTGAATAAAGAAGTACATTTCTACATGTCACAAATTTGGGTCTGCAAATCTATGTTTGTGTGTTCCGGTTATTTTGATATCTACATTTCAATGGAATTGGTTTCTTTTGTAATCCTATGTATTTTATTTTATGCATTTAAAATAAATTAACTTGGCAAAATCTATAGGCCACACCAGACATCCAAGAGAATTCACGGCACAGAAAGATGAGGGCCCCTTTTCCTAGGGGTTATCCTCGCAGGAACACTCAAAGCTGAATCACTGCAGCACAGGGAAGACAGAAGTGGGGAGAGCCTGTTGTTTCTAGAGAGCATTGCAAAGGTTTCCCACATTGCTCTGTTCTCCATTTGTGGGAACTTGATCACATGGTCCCATACAGCTCACTGCAAAGAAAGTGGAGGAAGAAGGTCTTACTTGCCAAAATCTTACATGAAAGGAAGGAGGGAGGAAGTTTAAAGTATAACCCAGAGTTAAGGTTTTCTGATCTGTGAAATTAGAAGGTTGGGAACGAAATAGTTGTTTTTCAGTTTTTTGACCAGGAATTATCTTTTTTTTTTTTTTTTTTTTAATGAAATCACATAATACAGAGGAAATCAAGGTATATTGGTAAGTGGGGCAGGGGACCCAGGACCCTGCCAGGCTGGCCTTCTCTTTCCTGATCTTTTTTTTCCCCCAGAGGCTCACTGAGGAGCTTCCCAGAAGCCCCCAGGTCAAGGAGAAGTTTGCCCTCCACCACCTAGGTGGTGTCTGAGGCCCCTTAAAATCCTGCCTCCCCCAGTGCTGCTTCAGTCCTCAGGACAAGTTGTAGTAGACACTGTGAGACCACAGGGGACAGACCCATCCCCACAGGAGAGAGTACAAGGACAGTCAAAGCTTTGGGGGAAAGCTATATCTTAAAGAAAAAGTAGAAGTGAGATTAGCCCAGAGTGAAACAGAGAATGCTCTCTGACTGGGAGACCCACAGGAGCAAGTCTCTAGAGAGAGAATGGTCTCAAGAGAGCAAGAGGTCGGACTGTGCCAAGGAGGACAGGGACGAAAGTCAGAATTCTGGAGGGGCTAACAGCCCAAATCTTGGCCTCACTCTCAAAACAGCCTCTGCTCCTCCTAAACAGCAGCAGATATAGACTCCTTTTGCTGGTTGGAAAGTCTGAAATGTCCATCATTTAGGAGGAATATTAAAACCAAGGAAAATATCCATTTTTTTCACTTCACTAATATTGATGAAGTTTCTACTTTGTGTCCAGCGCTAGGAGAGACTTATTTCAGTGAGCAGACAGCTGACCTACAAATCTACCCATGATCAATGCATGAATAAGGAAGCAATTATGCCTTTGCTATTGATATGAAAATATATTAATAATTGCCATCAAATAGATACTTAAAACCTCCAGCTGGTGGTGTGAAGAACATCAGTGAACACACAATCTTTATGCTTCTTTTAAAAGGATGTTTTTGAGGCAGCTGGACCTATTTCAAATCTTAACTGTACAGCTGCCAGATGCATAGCTTATCAAGTCACCCCTAGGACCCCAGTCTTCGCACCCATAATAATGTACCGCCTGGTAAAGTTTCTGCAAATATTTGGTGAGATAATGCATGTGAGCATTTCTTACAGAAACCAGCGTATAACAGGTGCATAGTCAATGCTTTTGTTATTACTATCATTATTATTAACTAAAGCTAGGAACCTTAGCTAAACAAAAGTTTTGAAATTGCGTATGACATATTTAATTCAGAACTATTGAGGACTTTAGTTGTGAATGTTCTGCACATATTTACCAATACATATGTTTTCATGGGTATGGATTAGCATTATGGTGTGGATATGATTTGCCCCCCGAAAAACTCATGTGGCAATGCTGGAAAGTCAGAGGAGAGATGATTAGATCCCGTGAGCTATAACCTAATCAGTGGATTAATCCACTTGATGGATTAATAATTTGAATGGATTTCTGGGTATTAACTGTAGGTGGAAGGGGTATGGCTAGAGGAAGTAGGTCATAGGATGTGCACGTGGGGAATTATATTTTCTTCCTAGCTCCTAGGACTCTCTCTTTCTCTCTCAGCTCCCTGGGTGCTATGGGGTGAGCTGCTTTCCTCCTCTCTACCTTTCCACATGTTCTGCCTCATCTTTGTGCCTGAAGTAATAGAGCTGGCTGACCATGGACTGAAACTCTAAGACCATGAGCCCAAAATAAACTAGTCCTCCTCTAAGTTGTTCTTGCCAGGTTTTTGGTCAACAAGCTACATAATTAGTAACATGTATGACTAGCTTGAGGTACGAATAAGGAGATTTTATGTTTCAAGAAAACTAAAGGAGCAATCACTGCCCAAATCAACAGAAATTTTAACATATCCCTCCAAAGATCTTCGACTTTACCCAGAATTGCCCAGGACTTAGTTATTCCAAGGAACTCTGTGCAGGTTGCAAATGGCAGCCAGAGAGAGCAGCCAAATGGTGCTCAATTCCACATTCTTGCTACCACATGGGGCGCTGCTGGTCTTTATTCCTTCATTGCCGGGTGGCTACTGGGCCAAGGTATCCCTGCTAACAGTGTGGTCAGCTGTTAGCAGCACCATCAGGAGCCGCGGATCACAAATCCCACACTCGTTTCCTTGGGTGTTGATCTTTCTGCTGGCACTTCCCTGTGCTCGGCCATTGTTTTTGCAGGGCAAGCTTCATGCCATGGCAGTTGGGTCAGGAGGGCTTTCCAACCACAGCTTTGCCTAGGTCCTAGGCCCAAGGAAGTGGGTAGGTGACCAGTCTTCGCTTTCCTCCTGCTTGTTTCCCTGGACTCTAAGGCAAACCTGCCTCCCTCTCCAACCACCAATGAGCATGCTAGGGAGGCCAGGAGGCAGACTGATCCAACCACAAAAGATGTTATCACCTTCTTTCTTTTTGGGGGGACTGGTGCCTTTTTAACTTTATATATTTGCATGCAAAGACTATCTCCTGCAAGGTGGCTTTCTGCCTCAGTTTAAACCAAGAAGCAATTGACCTCTCAGATTAGAAGAAAAAGAGGAGGAGAAGTAAAAGAAGAAAACAGCTATTATCTATTGGGTACTGGGCCACGCCCTCTCTGCTTCCTCACCCCAAGCTGAGAGATGGGTACAGTTAGTGGTCCCACACTACAGATGAGGGACTGTGGCCTGAATTATTCAAATCACAACCACTGAGTTATTTGTCTGACCCTTCTCTCTGGTTGTGCCTACTTGTGTAACATCCCTGCTGGGGAAGACAATTAATGAAATGATTTCTCCTACCTTTCACTCTTGTCACTCATAATTCTTTCTGTCTCTTGCCATTAATAAAGTTCAGAAAATACTAAACAAATGGCAATGAGTAACAGGACTGATACTGGACTAAATGTTGGAGACCTGGACGCTAGTCCCAGCTCAATCAACGTTTCGATGTGTACGTGTAGGAGAAATCACACATTGAGCCTCAATTTCCCATCTGCAAAATGACAGATGCTTCCAATGCTATCTAGGTCTCCTCTAACTCTCAAATCCTGTGGTTCTGTCAAAAAGCCACACTTTCAATTCCCAAAAAATGAGTCATGACAACGTATATGTGCACCCATGCATAAAACATTACGGGGAGTCACCATTTGGCCAAGCCATCCATTTATTCGTTCCTTCCAGACAGTTTGAAGGGAACCTCTCAGAAAAGATTAGCAATTTGAAGCGAACAACTGTGAAATCCCCCCGGAGAGCCAGATGCACTTAATCCAGGGCTGGTTATTAGATCACTTCTGATTCATCTCTTGTCTGGTCTTAATTTGCTTGTTAATAGCTTGTCCTCTCTCTCTCCCACTTCCTGCTATTGTTCACTCTTTGTTCCTTTCAAGAATTGAGATCACACAATGTCACTCTCCTATTTGGAGAGATGCATCTCCTGGTCCTTGTCTCCCTGAGCACAGCTGGGTGCCCAGGTGCCCCGCACTCTTCCTGTTTCAATCTAGACCTGTGTATTCCAGGAGCAGAGCTGAGCAGAACAGCTGCACTTTTCATCAACTCCTTGGAAGCCCAGTATTGCAGGATTTGGTGGAACTTTGACGTTTGAGGGGATGGTAGTTTTGTTGATGGCCTGTCTTGTGCATGGAGGCCAGTCTTTCCTGACATGGCTCCTTCATTGCGATGCAAACAACAACAGCAACAAAAACCCCACAAATGTGGGCTGGGGAGATAGCTCAGTTGGTAGAGTGCTTGCCTTGCAAGCACAAGGCCCTGGGTTCAATCCCCAGCACTGCAAAAAAAAAAAAAAAAAAAAAAAAAAAAAAACACCCCACAAATTAACTAATGCGTTGAATTAAAAGCAAAACAAACAAAAAACTTGCAAAGCCCAGTGTTGATAAGTAAGCCACAAAATGGGAGTTTGTAAATGTGGCTGAGTAAATGCCTTTTTGGAAAGCACTTTGACCTTATGAAGCAAAAGTTCAAAAATGAGCCAGGTGCAGTGTGCACACCTGTAATCCCAGCAATCCGTGAGGCTGAGGCAGGAGGTTGCAAGCTCAAGGCCAGCCTTAGCAACTTAGCAAGGCTCTGTCTCAAAAAGTCAAAAGGGTTGGGGATGTGGCTCAGTGGCAAAGTGCCCCAGGTTCAATTCCCAGTACCCCCCCCCGCAAAAAAAAAATAGTTTCAAAAATGTGCACTCTGTTGTTTGAGCTAGTGTTTTCTATTAGAAAACAGAATTCCTAAAAACAATTGTAAAATGGCAACATCCTGATACATAGCAGCTCAGCAGGAGCCTAATTGTAAATGAAAAATGCTGGACACAAAGCAGATTTCCAAGAACAGGAGATTCAATAAGTAAATGACAATGTGTCTCAATAAAGGAATACTCTTCACTCCTTAAAGACCATGTCATAGGACATTTAATAACTTGAGAGAATGCTCATGATTTTTCTCTATTATGTGCAAGAATTGGGTTATGAAACTGTGTATGTAGAATGAGCTCATGAAATCTGTATGAGTATATTATTAAAAATCTAGACTATACCCCAAAATATCAATAGTATTTATTTCTCCACAGTGGAATAATATATGGTGTTTCTTTTATTTGCACTTCTTCAAAATTCAACTTTATTATTTTTCAACTTTATTAAACAGAAAAAAATGTTTGTATAAAATTATATAAATTTAAAAAAAAAAAATATCTGTGATAGTTGTTTGTGTCTTGGGTCCACAGCAAGAAAAGGGCAAGCAGGTTAGATGGAATTATCCTTTTAATTAGAGGGAAAAACCATTTATTTCCTTCTGGTCATTCTCCCCCTCTGTTCTTTATTCTTCTGGGGGGTGTCCTCTGGAATTCTGCCTGTGATGGACAGGTGGTTCCATTTGTTATCACAGCAAACACCTTAAGATGTAAGCTTATTCCCCACCTGTCAAATTCCCCTCTTTTATGTGCTAAAAGATGTAACTGTGCACATCTCATGCCCAGTGTCCAATGGTATCACTCTGGTGAGTTGAAACTGGTGTATTTACATGGCAGCAATTGGCCAAAGTTACAATCTGGGATTTCCCCTTTCCCATGAGCCAGTTATTAAACATTTAATAGCATTTGACTGCTTGTAACCTTTGACATGACCACAATCTCCTAGTGGCCACGGTCTCTACTCCCTGTTCACCTGGGAAACTGCTCTTCAGCTCCTCAACCTGTGTCCTACCACATTCTAGGCCAGTGATTCTGCAAATGTGGCCCCTGAACCTGCAGCATCAGCATCACTGGCACTAGTCAGAGATGTAAGTTCTTGGGCCCCACACTGGACCCACTGATTGAGGCACTCTGGGAAGGGCCAGCCATCTGTGATCCGGCAACCCTACAGGTGATGTTGATGGTCACTCAGTATGCCCTGATAAGGACACCCCTGGCCCCAGGAAGGCCCACGCAAGCCCCTAGAGATGTGGGCTGTGAACCAGGCTATTTCTCTCTACATCTGGCTTTGCCAAGCAAAGAACTCCTGAACTTACCTCTGACTCCCAAAGAGTTAAATTCTCACACAGATCACTAATGTCCCATCCCCTCCCATTCTCCATCTTTCCAGGAAGAGAAAATACCTGAGATCATTAAAGCCCTACATCCCAAAAGATTATTGTTGCAACCAACTCCTACACATACATCTAAATTAAAATGACACAAAAATAGTTCTACCAATATTCATATTTCTCTGCATTTATGGAAATATCAATTTTTTTTTTTTTTTTTTTTTTTTTTTTGCTGTTTGCCTACATAAATGCCTTGTCTGTCTGTTAGGTAATCAATCCAGCCAGCCTGACACCAAGAAGTGATGTACAGTTTCATTCAAGGTCTCCTAAGCAAACCTGGACAGCTCAAGTTCCCCAGTAGAACGGGGTGATGAAGACCAAGGGTTGGATTTGACACAAGTCACTTGCCTCAGGCAGTGGTCTGGGAGCTACAGCACTGGGACCCTCAGGATGGATGAGACGTTGGGACATGTCTTCGATCAATTCTCCAGATGCAGTGCAACCACAAAGCAAACCCAGCCCCTTTGCCCCAGCCCCTACCACACCAGGCTGCCTCCAGCCTTCTTACTGGTCCTGTCGGGTGCCCTTCCTTCCAAGTCACGTGCACACAAAGCATCTGCCAGAACACCCAGGATGGAGACTGAACGCAACCCTTGCTTGATGTGGCTCCAGGGTACCGTGGATGGACACATAGGGTATCCATTCATTCACACTCCTACCCAGTCATTCAACACAATTTATGGATGACCAAGCAACATGCTAGTCCCTGAACATGGAGTGGGAGCCAAGTTGGACATGTCCCTGCTCTCACAGATTAGGACGGACACAGGCAGCTTCTTCATCTCTCTTCCCTCAAAACTTTGGGCACAGCTGGATCATCTTGATATCTTTTGGACTCCCAGCAGTTACCTCTTGGCTATTTGACAGTGAGGAAACTATTGCCTCTCTCTCTCTCTCTCTATCAATTTTGAGACAAGCTCTCACTAATTTGCTTAGAGCCTTGCTAAATTGCTGAGACTGGCCTCCAACTTGTGATCCTCCTTCCTCAGCCTCCTGAGTTGCTCGGATTGTAGGCATGTGCCACCATGCCTGGTTCCCTTCCTGTCACCTCTCATTTCAAAGGCAGTCATCTTTCTATAAGCACCAATAGAAGAGAGCAATCACATAAATAACTTGCATAAAAATAAAATCATATTTGGCTCTGTCATGCACAGCATGTTTCAGGAACAGCTGATTTGTTCTTCTAATTTGCTTTGGCTGTGATTAATATTAAAACAAGGTGGCAGGGAATAGGGACAGAGCCTGGCTTTAATGATTCATCACAAGCAGAAAACTGAGAGCAGTCAGTTTTCTGGAACCGAGCCCTGTGGCAGCCAATGGGTGACTCAGCAGCCATCACTGGCTTGGGTATCCTCCCCATGACCACGGCCCACCCTTCCAACAGACCAGAGCATCACCCTCAAGCTGCTGCTCAGAGATTCCTGCTCTCCCTGTGCCCAGGAGCAAGGAGAGGACACAGGTGGCAAAGGGTCAGTGAGTCCAGCACAGGACAGTGCTTCTCAGGTGGTGGAAGCTGCTCACAGCCAGGCCTCAGGACCTGGGGTGAGACTTGTGAATTGTGACCTCCTTGATCCTGCTCTCTAAGGCTCAAGAAAAAAAAATGTCAGCACAGAAATAAGAGAGAGAGAGACATTATTTTGAGATAAGCAGCAATAGTTAGCTCATCTAATCACAGGGACAGTTCCTCTGGTGACCAGTCCCCTCCCTGAAATTCTCTCAGGGTCCTGTCAAGAGTTACCTCATTATCATAAACTCAGGTATGATTGACCAAGGTTCATTAGGAATAAAAATAGACATCCATGTCACTCAGGAAATTCCAAGGTTTTAGAAATCTCTGCGCCTGGAACCTGGGCAAAGCCCAAATACATTTTTTTATTCTATCACACTTGGCTTCTCCCAAGTTGCTTATTGGTCCCACTGGGCACCATTTCTGAACAAGTGACGCACACACGAAGCCTCCTGCTAAGCATCCACTGCCATGCAACTCCACCCAGGACAAGGACTGAATGCAACAGTGACCTCAAGTCTGCACAGGCCACCGGGTCAACTGTTCATTCAGTCATTCAACAAAATTAACGGATGACCAAGCAACATGGACGTAAAGTGAGAACCAAATCAGACACGACCCTCTCCCGCCAAGCAGAGAGGTTGTACGCTCTGGAAGGGGCCCAGGACCCAGAAGAAGAGTGCCACTCGCTGTTCTGTTCGCTTGACAATCGCGAGGCCATCGAGGGTAGTGAACCCCACTGAGGGCCATGCAAAGCCTTGGGTGGCTTTGCAGGTGAGTGTCGGGAGGGACTAGAGCTCGTCAGTGCTGATTTTTAAACACAGTGCTCTCGCTGGGGTTGGTGAGTGGATTGGTCCAGGGCTGCAGTGGGCACAGCACTCACTTAGCAGGCTCTTAGGGGCCCAGGGCCCAGAGGACAGTGACTAGAACAAGGCAGGTATCAGGCAGAGATGGGAAAGGAGGAAAAGACCCAGGTGGCTCCCTCACTAACTCATATCAAAGATAACCAAACAGCACTTGTGAGCGTAACCGTGGCCTCAGGTGCCTCCAAGGACAGCTGGAGGGCAGAGAGGCTGATGAGGCAGGGCGGAGTGATCAGGGAGGGCTGCGTGGACAAGAAGGACTTGTGCACCCTGGAAGGGATGGCGAGTGTTTGAGCTGGCCTGAAGACCTGCCACACTGAAGATGGCGCTGCAGGGACCGGATCTGGTGAGGCAGAGGACCTGGAATGATGTGCCATTGAAGACAGGCAAGAATGCCCCAGAGAGTCCTGCCCGCAACCAGGGCTGATCCAGAGGCACAGCTAGGCTCCCGCCCGTGCAGAGGAGAAGACTGCTGTCACAGAGCCCTCCCGGAGCCTGCGACCTCTCTCCTTGGAAAGTGGACCCACCGGGCTGGGCACCTCTAGGGAGCATGTGGCTCTAGTGCCATGCAGCAGAGGACGTCAGCTGGGAGCTGCTGGTGCCAGAGTCAGCGAGTGTTAAGTACAGCGTGAAACATCTGCTCCAGAGTCCCTTTCATCTCTGGGGAATCTGACAAGTGGGTTTTAATTTTCCACCAGATCTCAGCATTTCAAAGTCAGGGGAGGAGAGGAGGAGGAAGCAAAGTTCTGCCCTGACAAACGGATCCCTGGAGCAGAGGGGCTGCGGGGGCCAAACCAATGTCCACTGTCCCCTGGGGATGGGTCCCTCTCCACTGACCTCTCGGTGGCACATGCGCACTCCCTCCTGGACCAGATTATGGAGCATGAAGGTCGTGTGATTTGGGCTTCCTTGTCCACATGCTGGGGCTGGACCTTCAGTGCCCCCTCACCCGCACATCTGGCTCGGAGGTTTACAGAACCCAAGAATTCCCATTGCCAAGCACTGGAAATCCAGCTTCCCTGGAGCCTGGGCTCCAGAGAATTCAGCCCTGCGAGTACTCAGGAAGCAGCTTCCTCTAGCTCTAGCTCTGAACTGGATGCTCAGGAGACAATTATTTGTTTAGGGCTTACTAAGACAGGCGGAGAACATCCCTTTTCCCTAAGGCTCATCCCTACAAGGTAGGTGTTACAAACCCCTATACAGGTGAGACAAAAATGAGCTCCGGGCGAGTCAGTGAGTGACTGCAAGGGCTGCACCCACCATCCGACTCCCAGGCCCCTCTTTTCTGCTCTTCTCCACTGTGACCCCTTCCCTGCCGTTAAGGAGCTTCTATCTCATTGGAGAAAAATAAAATTACAGATGTGAAGCAGTGACCAACACAGAAAAGCGGCAAAGCTATGCTCCAGATGAGACAGGAGAAAGGAGCCAATTCCATGCCTGGAACTTGCTATTTGTATTTAATTTTCCTACACCTTTTGAGAGCAGGTAAGTGGTATCCTCTTTTTGCCCAGTACAATACCGCATCAATACAGGCGTGAGTCGATGAACCATGGGACACGTTCTGAGAATGTGTCCTTCCTGTTTCCATCATGGTGCAACCGTCACAGAGCGTCCTTACACAGGCCGGATGGGACGGACGGTTCTGTCCTCTGACAGACAACTTCCAGTGAAGACAGACTCAGATTGCATCCGGATGGTTGCTCGTGGCCTTGGCACTATCTCCAGAACCTCCCCACCACCTCCACCAACCACACCTTTCTGATTTTCTGCCCAGCCCCATCTCTGCAGCCCCACCCCTGGCAGGCTGTGCACGCGCTTGTCACCGGATCTTCCTCTCCTCCCCCTGTCCCTGAGTTCCACCGCCCTGTGGTCCTGTGAATCCCAGCACAGCCCTTTTCTCAAATATTCAGACATCCTTAAACTGCTTCTTCCTCTCCACTTTCTTTCCCATTGTCCCTGAGAAAACTTTCCTTCATTTGGGCAAGGTGGCGCATGCCTGTAATCCCAGTGACTCGGGAGGCTGAAGCAGGAGGATCATGAGTTCAAAGCCAGCCTCAGCAATGACGAGGTGCTAAGCAACTCAGTGAGACCCTGTCTCTAAATAAAATACAAAATAGGGTTGGGGATGTGGCTCTGTGATTGAGTGCCTCTGAGTTCAAAAAAAAAGGAAGAAAGAAAAAGAAAAAAGCTTCTCTCCAGTGCTTGCATCCTCTCCACTCTTCCTTCTCTACTCTCTTTTGGCCTCCTCCCCTTCCTCTTCTTGCTTGTCCGCTGCATTTGTGACCTCCAGCGAGCATCGGGTCAAGGTTGATAAAGCTAAGTGCTGGTCTAATAATACTCTAGGGAAAGGCATGCCCAAAGTTTTGAAAAAGGATTAGACCTGATGAAAAGCCAGAGACACTCACCCCTGAAGCCTTGGACAGCACCCTGAAGCCGCCTTTAGCTTATCTGTCCAACTGGGTCCTCTTCCACGTCAGGTTCAGCCTGCTTGTCCTCGCCTCCCTTCCTGGAAGGTGCCAGGGTGCACCCTGTTCTCTGACAGGGTAAAATATTAGAAAGCTGTTTTCTCCCAAATAGGCCCAGATTAACATTTTAGTGACTAAAAAGAAGAGACAATTTCTCATCAATGACTCGGGCAATTATATTTCCCACAGATCCAGTCAAATTATTTTTATTGTGGATGAAAATATATAGCCCACAAACATTTTCGTTGCTCTTCATCTGGCCCTCATGCCATAAGAAAAAGAACAAAAACAAAAAAGCATGCTCACTAGTGCCTGATGTCACAAAGACTTTGACTTAATTCCTCCTGCCTCGTAGCTCACCAGCTATGGAAGCTTAGGCAAGATATTTAAACACTGAAGGAAAAAGGGGGTTCACAATAACCATCAAGTGAGGCTGACTGAGGACTAATCAGAAAGAATGTGACATCTACTAGATGGTGAATTTTATCAATTTGGCCAGGTCACAGGAAGCCCAGATATTTGTCAAACATTCTTCTAGATGTTTCTGTGTGGGTGTTTTTGGATGACGTTAACATTTCAGTCAGTGGACTTTAAGTCCCCCTTAATGTGGGTGGGTCTCATCCAGTCAGTTGAAGACCTGAATAGAACAAGAAGTTCATCGCCCCCGCCCCCCGCCCGAGGAAGAAGATGGCCTTTGAACTCCATCTGTACCATAAGCTCTTCCTCATTCTACATCAGGCTGAGATATCAGCTCCTCTGGGTCTCCTGTTTGCCAGCCCATCCTGAAGATTTGGGACTTGTTGGCTGTTGGGAGAAATCCTACTAGGTCTTGGCTGGCAGCAGTGAATGTCTCAAGTGTGTAAACTTGCAGGGAGGAGCATTCGGCTTTTCCTACCTAGGAAAGTAAACCACTGTCCCAAGTTGACTCAGTGTTACCTAGGGATCCCGTATAGGAGCCTGGTGGTCTGATCCCCCATGGCACATTGTGACTGGGCAAGAAGCCTATAAAATGTATGGCCATTCCCGCAATAAATGAGTTTGCAGGCTGCTTGCCACAAGCCTGCTTCCACCCAACTCCCGGAGTCTGGGGGTCTTGACTCTGCGTCCTTACCAGCGTCTGAGCTAGCCTGGCACAACTACATTGTGGCGCCCAACAAGGAACTTGAGCCCACGACCCTGGGATTAAGAGTCTCATGCTCGACCGACTGAGCTAGTAGGGCACAACTACAGCTAGCCTCCATGATCACTAGTCAATTCCTTGTAATAATTTATAAATAAATTATAGAATTTCTGTCTATACATTCACATTCTATTAGTTCTGCCTCTCTGGAGGAACTCTGTGCCTATTAAGCTCAAGGCCTATCGTATAACAAAAAACTAGCAAGATTCTGCAGTTTTAGATTTTGAAGTCCTCACTCTTAGATTTTTCTGTTAAACTTAACTGGGAAGCTCAGTTTTGTTTAATTATCGCTATTATTTTCTACTAACATTTTTATTCCAATACATATATACAGGGTTTCTAGCATGTTAAGGTCTGAGCAAATGTGTGATGGGTTAGTCTGGTACTGTTATTTCTAAGTTAGGACTTGAGGTTTCAGGATTTCAACAGCGTTTGTTGGAAGAGGTCTGAGGCTGTTTCTACATCACACCAGGGAAAAGGGAACCAGCATGTCATGAGCAATTGCTCAGTGCTCAACCCACATGTGAGCTGCCTCGTTGAAGCTTCATAGACCACCATCCCTGACCAGTTCTGTATTTTTATCTGCATTTCACTGTCAAGGACAGGGAGGCCTAAAGAGGGGATATGCCTTGCTCATAGGACAGGGGAGCAATTGTTAAGAATCTGGACTCTGGTTGGCGCAGTGGCACACCCTGTAATCCCAGTGTCTTGAGAGGCTGAGGCAGGAGGATCATGAGTTCAGAGCCAGCCTCAGCAACTTTATGAGGCCCTCAGTGATTCAGTGAGATCCTGTCTCTAAAAAAAGTACAAAAAGGACTGGGGATGTGAGTCAGTGGTTAAGTGCCCCTGAGTTCAATCCCTGATACAAAAAAAAAAAAAAAAAAATAAGGACTCTGGACTCCGACAACCCCAGGGAATGGTAGACACTCACCACTTAATAGATGCAGACTCAGCGAGTCACCTAACTCCCGTGCCTGACTCTCTTCTTCAAAAGCATGGAAATAGTCGCAGCACCTGCTCCATGAGTTAGCACATATAAGGGACTTAGCACAAAGCCTGGGCCTAGTGAACATTCTCTCAAAGGAAGTTGTTCTTGTTAAATGGCAGAGCCAGGATTCAGACCAAAGTGGAGGCGGACTCCTAATACCACTCTGTCCCTGTGAAGTATAGTCCCTCAAAGTGCTGGACTAGGGTAGGCAAACTGTCCCAGTTTTCTGGAACTGAGAGGCCTCCTGGACATGGGTTTTTCAGTGCTGAATCCAGCACAGTGCTAGTGATACCTAAGTGGTTGGTCACTGGAGGCCTCCTGCTGTGGGACAGGGGTGACTTAGGTTTTTGGTTATCTATTGCTGACTCACAATCTGCCCCAAAACTTAGTAGCTAAAACAACTACCACCTTTGATTTGCTCATGATTCTGCAGTCTGGGCTCAGTGGGGAAGACTCATCTCTGCTCTACGTGACATCAGTTGGGACAACCCAGCTGGGGCTAGAGGATTCAAGGCACTTCACAGCTAGATTGGTTGGCAAATGGCCAGGCCTCGCCTCTCTGTAAACTCTCAGACTTCAGGTCCCCTGTCTCTTCATGTGGCCCTCTCTTCAGCAGGGCAGCTGACCTCTTTACCTGGTTTTAAGAAATGTGATGATTCCCTAAGACTCTGAAAGCAGAAGTTCCAGGTCTCTTAAGGTCTAAGACAACATTGTCACAGGATTGCCCCCAATATGCTATAGGGGTCAAAGCGAATCATGGGAGCAGCTCAGAATCCTACCAGAGGGCAGCTACACTGCAATTTTTGACAGGAGGAGCAACACCGAGGCTCAGGAACGGGAGCCCCTACGGAGGCCATCTTTGCAGTCATCACAGCACACAAGGCCGTAGAAATCTAGAATGGGTAAGCCCCAAGAGGGTAAACGTTTGGGAGGCCCAAAAAAGGATGGGTGGAAGTCCAGAAAAGGAGTAAGGTATTCTGGCTGAGAGAAAAATTGAACGCAGATTCAAAACAAGCTTCTAAGAGGATTTCCACAGGCTCCACAGGAGCCAGGGCCTGTGGGAATGAGCTAAGCTGGGGAGTAGGAGGGCAGAGAGTGGGCAGTCAGAGTGTGGGGGGCCTTGAAAGCTGATCTGAGGAGCAGAGTCCCATCCCAAGGGGAGTGTGTAGATGCTAACGTCTGTGAGATGGAGGGTGATGTGCTACTGCAAGTGGTGTTTCGGGAAGAGGGATCTGACAACCAGGTTCTGAAGCGGGGGAGGTGAGTGACTGTAGTCAGCTGTGACCTGGGTCTGAGGTGAGAGACTAGAGGGTTGTCCAGAGGCAGAAGGGCGGGGGAGAACGCCTCATCCTATGAGGTGAGGGGTGGTGGCATCTTGAGGAAAGAGCCCAGGCCTGTCTAGGCCCCACTTCTCGTGAGACGCCAGACTTCCCCACCAGGAACCTGCATCCTCAGGGGAGATGGCGATGCTCTCAGCCCTCAGAGGAGGCTGAGACCAACCTGATTTTCCCCAAAGACCAGTCTGCAGGTAGCCTTCCTAACTCTCCAGCCCTCCAAATGCAGTGCCAGCTCCTCAGAGCTGAGCCGGTCCCCAGACCCTGGCCTCTTCTTCTGTACGCAACGGTTCCCTCCAGACTCCCAAGCACACCTGCCTCCCTATGCACACTGCACACGGTGGCACTCTGCTGTCCTCCTCACTTCCTGTAACTCAGACCATCAGATGGACCCAGCTGCAGTCCTTCCTGTCTGGAGCCCCCCAGCCTCCCTCCTCTCAACTCCCTCTCCACCTCTGCAAGCCCCAGCACTCACTGCAGGGTGGCCTTGTAAGATGTTCTGTGTGGGTCTATCAGCATAGCCCCACGGGAGGCCAGGGCCCGTGTCAGCTCATCTCTTCCCTCCCAGAGCCCCAAGCAGTGTTGCTACATACTCAGCACCTAACATTCAGATAGAGAAAGGTGAACTGTCCAGTCTCGACTCTTGGCCTCCTGTGCAACAGAGGTGCGACCTCTGGCAACTGGCTGGAGTTAGGGGGCATCACAGTGAAGCCAAGAGGCCTCCTGCAAATCAACAATAATTATGGTTCTTATTGTTATTGTCCTTGATGTTCCTTATCCTCAGAACACCCAGAAGTGCTGAAGAACCCCCTTCCCACTTGTCAGTTCACAAGGGCAGGTGGAGTTCAGGCTGGGCTCACCAGAAGCAGAGGATTCAGCACCCATGATTGACAGGGACTGCGCTCAGGAGCAAGGGAAGCAGGGCAGGCCAGGAAGGAACGCAGCAAAGGTGTGGCCTCTGCTGAAGTCCAGTCTGCGGGGAACACAAGTTGCATGCCACTGTGAGGTAATGGTAGGGTGACCAACTGTCCTCGTCAAAATGGAACCTCGTTTCAGAGCAAATGCCATCGTCAGGGGCCCAGCATTTTAAACCAAGCCAGTTGGTCCTGGCTTTGGGCTACTCGTGAGCAGAGAGGCACCAAATCAGGATGGACATGGTGCCCTGAGGTCGAGATCTGGAGAAAGGAGAGGATACACCAGCCCTGTCAAGGGGCTCTGAGAGGTAGGGGGTCTCTAACGGTACCCACTAAGTGAAAGAGCCCCCACAGGGCCTCTTCTTCCACACCCGCATACCCTGGAGGTAGCACAGAGGGGGACAGCCTCACCCCTGCCTGAAGTCACCCAGGGGTTCCCTCATCTCAGGCCAGCCTGATGGCCAATTCTGAGGACACCTCGTGGGTTTTATGCAGGCCCTGTTGGCTTCCTGCTTGTTTGTGAGACTCAATTAAATTAACAAACTGGTCTCGCTGCCCAGACTCTTTCTGCCGCCTGTATTTCAGCATATGTCAGTCAGGGTGGCCCAGCGTCTCCAGATGGCTGTGAGTGAATTCCACAAATCCAATGCCAGCTCATCACTGGGGACGCGTGTGCATGGAGGGGCCTAAAGACAGACACGGAGCCACGGCGGGGAGAGCAAGAAAATGGGGTGAGCAGGAGAGAAAAGATGAGGAGAGGGGGAAGAGCAGAGGATCAGAAGCAGGAGAGCTAAACTTCTTCCTCACAGAGGAACCGGAAGCTGCCAAGAACCCCAGTCCTCCTGCAGGAAAGCCCGCTAGCCAGGAAGTTGGGGCACGGCAAAGTCTGAAGAAGACAGCCTCAAGTTTCTCTGGGAATCCTGAGAGTGCTGTTCTCAGAGTGTATGCCCTGGGCCACAGCGTCAGCAGGACTTCAGAACTCCCGAGAAGTGCAATCGGCCTCACCCCAGCTCTGCCGACTCTGGGGACAGGCCCAGACATCTCTGTTCTAGCAAGTCTCCAGGCAGGTCTGATGCCCATTCCAGCAGAGACTCTCTCCTGCAGTGAGGTGCTCAACCCTCTCCCCACGGAGCTGGAGGGAGGCAGCCAGGGAGAGGAAGAGCAGGAGGGGAGGACAGGGTACAGGGGCCCAGGCAGAGACTCCTGCTCCAGACCTGAAATGTCCAGAAGGCCATGCTCCTTGTCCAGGGGGAGCACCGTTCTTCAGGATTGAACCGAAAGAGCAAGAGCCAGGATTGGTGTGTCCCTGGTGAGAAGCTTGGGGTCACTTTGGCAGGTAGAGGTATTAAGTTTGCTTCATGCACCTGGCATTGGGGACAATAGCCAGTGGCCTCAAACTCAAGTGTCTTCGGGGTCAGGGCAGGTATCACAGAGAGGACAGCGGACTGGGTGCAGACGCAGAGGTTGTGTGAGTGGCAGTTTGAGGGGACTGGAAACGTGGGCCTATCTGGACCGTGCAGCAGCCATAAGACCCCCACCTGTCGGCAGCACCCAGACACGTAGCCAGGTTGGTGGATTTCTTGAGGATAGCCCCACTTCCAGATGGAGGGACAAGGCAGCGTGTCCTACACAAAGGAGCTGTAGGACATTCATTTGTCGCCTGCATGTTACGCAGGGATCCACTCAGACAGGCACAGAGCATGGGGTTTTGAAGAGTCCCAAGTTCCAGGACCCTACCCTGTGGCACTGGGGAGCAGTGAGGACCACCCTCTGCAGATCCCTCTAATTGCCTGAATTGCTTCTGTGTGTTGTTCCTTGTTCCCTCTTTCTCTCTCAGAGGCCACTGTAACCCTGGGCACCCTGCATGCACTCTTTCCATAAGCCGTCTGCCTTCAAGAATATAAAATATTTATCTCCTCTACTTGACACAGCACAGCTGAGGTCTCCCAAATTAAATAACTTGTGCTGGGTCCCCGGCTGGAGCCAGGGAATCAGAGCAAGACAAGAATGCGGCGACGGGCCTCCAGGGCTCCTACGGAGAGGATCCCATAGAGAACAGGGGAAAGGGAGGAGAGGGTGCGGCCGGTCCTCCTTTGACATTGGCTTTGAGCGGCGAGTGGCTTCATCTCTTCACTGTTACCACCTGCAGTGTTCTCCAACACCCTGGTGTTCACTTGGAATCAGCAATAAATTGCTGGAGGTGTGTCAGGGACACGGTTCACTTTCCTGAAGGAGGCTCCGGGGTCCAGTTCTTGCTTTCCCATTGGTATGTCTGGGCGTCATGGTATCCACCCACAGTGGGTTACAAACTGAAGATCTAAGGACACTTGCAAACCCTGCAAAGGAGTTCCTTTGTTTTTAATTTTCAGCTGAAGAACCAAGGTGACTTTTCACTTCGCTGTATATCTGCATGATTTGAGGGTTTTTTGGCAGGGAGGGAACTACCAGGAATTGAACACAGGGGCACTCAACCATGAGCCACATCCCCAGCCCTGTTTTGTATTTTATTTAGAGACAGGGTCTCACTGAGTTGCTTAGCACCTCACTTTCACTGAGGCTGGCTTCGATCTCAAGATCTTCCTGCCTCAGCCTCCTGAGCCGCTGGATTACAGGCATACACCATGGCACCCCACTGAGGTGTTTGCTTTTTTTTAACAAAGAGTAGATGTGTCCTTTTAATGTTTTTAAAATGACGAGGAAAAAATAATAAACAAAATAAGTCATAGAAAACAATTATTTGTACCGAACTGCTCACGCTTGCTTACTTTAGTTTTGGTGGTATTTTGGTGCTCAACTCTAATGCATCAAGAGGAAATGGCCACAGGGGGCTACTCTGCGTTAACCATCTGCTACAAGGCCTCTCTTGGGGACACAAGTGCCTTTTGCTTAGCATTGATGATGAGCAGCAACAACAATTAACTTTTCTATTTCAGTAGTCAAATGAGGTGAGGGTGGAGATTAAGGTGGATTAAAGGATTACATTAAAGAACACTTCCTCCAATGCCCAGAATCTTCAGAATTGAATTCTGGATTGGGGTTCATAGCATGTCCCTGCAAAATCAGATAATTATTTTAGTGAGCAACTGCTTAATTCCATGGAAAATGTTCCTGTTTACTAAGCTAGTTGTATATGTCAATATCTTGAATGAAGAATCGACAGAGATTGCTTTAGGAATGAACCTAGGTGGCACTATTTTTCCCCCAAACCCTATGGATTAACTGAGTTTTCAGCAATTTTGGCTTGTCTTTGCTAAAGTTGAAAAAAAGGAAATAATATTCCGAGATAAATTTCCCTAGGGCATAGTCATTCATTATCAATCAATAAGTAAATCAATACTTTACTCAATATAGGGGAGATGTTGCAGGCAGGGGCATGGCGAGGACTTGGAGTCGCCTCCTAAAGGAGACGGCAGACACTGCCCACAACCCTGGGAGGCCGAAGAGAAGCATAGCATTGACAAGTCCAGAGCTTTCCTGGGGGTGCCTATGAATGTGGTCTGAGACACAGACTCCAACATGGTATAGGAGCGTCAAAGCCCAAGGAGAGTCAGAGGGGGCAGTGAAGCCAGCCACTGTGGTGACCCGGAGAGCAGGGCTGCCAGGTTCCAGCCGGGCACCCACCTGGGTTGAACACCGTTTTACTACACGTGCGTCCTAAAGATTGAATTTCCATTTTTCTTTGCTAAATCTGGCAATCCTAGCTGAAGGAAAATTACAGGTGATTTTTATTTCCTCTTTTGACTTTGTATTTGCTAAATTATTACGAACAGGTTTTATTTTGGTATCGTGGGGGTGTCAAATCCTAAGGCTCTAATTCCTGAGCAAATGACAGTTTTCTTGTTGGGTCTGTTTATGGAGAGTCTGGAGACAGGGAGGGACCCTGGGGTGGATGAAGTCCCAGTCAGCACCACACCAGGTCCCAAGCCTCAGACTCTGCAGAAGCTTCCAGCCTTGCACCCTTATCATTAGGCATCAATTCCTGTCACATCCAATCTCCTTGAAACTCTGTTTCCTCCCTCCCTCCCCCACAAATCCATTAACTGCCTCTGTACCTCGAGTCCCTAGACCTTATAGATCTTTCCTGTCCATCAGCCCTTTCCTGGGAGAAAAGGGGCCTCAGCACCATTGTCTGCTGATCTTATAGATTAAACACTCACACATCTTTCCTGTCCCGACGCTGAGCTCCTGGAACGTCCTTACCAGGAGGTTACATACAGTCCATCCCTCAGGATCCTGGGGGGTTGGTTTCAGGACCACCACAGATACCAAAACCCTTGGATGAGCAAATCCCTTATATAAAATAGAACAGTAGAGTCATGTAACTTATGTACATCTTCAAATCATCTCTCTATTTCTTACAATGTCTAACACAATGTAAATGTGATGTATATCAATAATTGTAATACTCTCTTTTTGTTTGTTTATCATTCTTTGTTGTTGTGTTGCTATTTTTACTGATCTTTTTTAGAAAAGTTTTTGGTCCAAGATTGGTTGAAATCAGCAGACAGAACCCATGGATACAGAGAGTCAACTGTAAAATCATAGAAACATCAAAATTCATAATCTTATTCCAATGTTGAATTCTTGCCTATTGTTAGCCTATTTGAATTCTTAATGAAATTCTGTTTCAAAACACACACACACACACACACACACACACACACACACAAAGCATCTTAAAATATTTAAAATCTAGACTATTATCAGAGCACTCATCTGAATCTCACTGTTTAGCACTAATTATAAACAATCTAGTCTGGCCCTAGTCTTTAATGGTTTTGTAAGTGCTAGGCTCCTCTTTCTAATTAGACTATAAACTGTCTTTTGCGTCTCTAATACCTCTCAGAGCACCTGCCATAGAGCGGGCCACGCACGGTAAAAGTTTAATGATGTGTCTGACTCTGCTTGGCTCACGTCTTCCGTTTGTGTCTCCTCTTCTCCCTGCTTAAATCCTCTCCCCTTTCCAAAGAAGCCTCCCACCCTCATTATCAAATATCACTTTTTTTAAACAACCACTCAGTTTTCTACACCATCACTTTTAATATCTACATCCCCCATGAACAAGTTACACTATGAAGTTAATTGGCACATCATTCAGAATCACACTCAGCTATTACATAGACCCAGAATAAACCTCCACTTGTCTCAAAATGCAGATAGTGATGTCTTGCTGTCCATGAGAGTGTTTAACATGTATTTGCCATGGTTGTGCATATAACCTTCGCTAGCTGTATGTCGTGTGATGTCATTTAAAGGAACAAAATATGTTTTCCCCTAAATACAAAACAATGCAAACTTTAAAAGTATAGAAAAGCATAGAGGCCAAAAACAAAAACCAAACTTCAATTCTGTCCTACAGAATCACTCTGTATGTATCTTTCCAGTATTTTTCTATGTCCAGGTGTATGTATATGTATGTATCTACATAACTTTATATGCATATACATATAAATAGCTATATATCCCAAAAGAAAAGAGCATTTTGTCTTCTTTTCCTCATTAAGTAACATATAGTGAACATTTTCCTGCAACCAATCCCTTATTTTAAACATTTAGGTTGTTTCCAATTTTTCTGCATCATGAATAATGCGCGATAAAAGTTCTTGCTCATTTACCTTGTGCTCACCTCTGCTATATTTCTTTCAGAAAGAGTTCTCAGACAGGAAGTAGTTGGTAATGCAGATTGGTAAGGCTTTAAATATTTAGCTAACCCATCCTCCAGACAGATTTTACTATCTGTAGTCTGTCCTTGGGAGTCCTATTGAGAAGAGGGAGAGAGGGTTCCCTCCAGTTCCTTTCTGTGGGGCCACAATAATCTCTTCTTTGGACTCCAAAATGCTTCAGTATTTCTAGCCATCAAACCTCACTCCAGCCATTCTTTTAGATGATTCATTCATTCATCCATCCAAGAAATACATTTCTGAACGCTTCCTGAGTGCCAGGCCCTGCTGTAGCTGCTGAGAAACGGCAACGAACAAAACCAAGGCTTAGTAGCAACAATTTTTCTATCACAGAAAATCCCTTCCTCATTATTCCTTTCCGAAATTTCCCCTGATCATGACCCATGTGGACAGGGCTGCAGTAAATGCCTGGCACAGGAAGTATAGGGTGAGCCTTGGCCCCAGAGAACTTTCCATCTATTCGAAGAAGATACACCCCAAAACAAAACAAAACAAAACAATAAATAAAACAAATAATTGATCTTTTGGGAGAACAAGAAGCAAGTGTTCAATGGTTGGCTTGGGGGGTGGCAAAGTCGCCAGTCCCCAGGAGAGGAGCTGTATGTGTTAGTAACTTTCCAGATGCCTCGGGAACCCTCAGACTTGCTCTGATTCAGGTCCTTCATTTTCTGGATGCAGACACTGAGACCCAAGGAAGGGAGGGAGAGAGCAGAGGTGCGCTCTTCCCACAGTCCGGGGCTTGGTGGGAGGCAGGATAGCCCAGGAACCAAGCTAGGAAACTGGGTACTGAAAACATCTCAGAAATTTACAAGAACAACAGTTCTGGGGCTCCTTACCCCTCAGGGCCGAGCTCCTGACTTAAATTCCCTCCAGACCTTGCACCCAGCCTGACCTGGCAAGAGCAGTGTTCGCCATGAAGCCCGCTGGAGAATGAAGCCTTTGTAATTGCCTGTGGTTGGGCCTGGAAGGTTCCATGCTGGATTTGGACGTTCGTACCTGCAAGAAAACAACCAACAAATGACAAGGGGAGAAGCACCAACAAAGTCGACCTGGGTGTTTCCAGAGCTGTTCAGTTCCACCTGGGTACAAAAGAGAAGAAACAGAAAAAGTGTGTGCTCAATGCTTTAACTTCTTTTTTTAAGAATTCAATTTTTTATTCAAATTGTACATATACCTTATGTTATAAAACCAAATATTTCTAGTTTTATTGTTAAAAAAAAACAAAAACAAAACAGGAGTCCCTGTTCGCCATGTCAAATTTTTTTCTTCCTAGAAACAACTACTTTTATTCTCAGCTGGTTATTTTAGTATTTACTTTTCTGTCTCTAGATAATAGTCCAATGTTGGGGCTCTTGCTGTTCTGTAGGGGCTGTTATCTAGTGACCTCCTGCTGTGGAGGACAGAACTCAGCAATCTTTCCTCCACTCTGTCCTGACCCTCCTTCCCAGTCTAATGACTGCACGTTTGGGTCAGACCCACTCTGAACCCTTCACGTTATTACGGTTAGTGGGAGCTCTCTCTGGGTAGGTTGTGATTACTTGTACTTTCCTCTACTTTCTGTTTTCAGGAGAATAGTTATTTTGTTTTCTTGTTTGTGTAATTATTCATGCCTCACTAATTCGACCCAAATTTCTTCCCCGGTTGTCTATCTGCTCTCAAGAGAATCATATCAGTTTTTCTAGTGATTCCATCTTGTGAAGAGACCTCTCCAGGGCCTTCTGGTCTGTTCCAGCACAGGCTGGCTCCTCTCCACCACAGGCCCATCCTCCCTCCAGGCATCTCCCTGCACCATCATCTGCCTCCCTCGACCTTGGAGTTGGTTCCTTCCTTTCCTGCATCCTGGATTTGATAGATTCTCTCTTGGAAGCAATTTTCTTTCCAGGATTCTGGACCTCTTACTTCATTTCCTTCTTGCTTCCAGTGTTACTGTCAGGCAATCTCCTGCCATCTTGATTCTTGATAATTTTATAACTAATTTTTTCCTCACCTTGGAAATGGCAAAATCTGCTTATATCCTGTGCTTTGAAATTTTTAATTGTCTTCCTCCGTGTAGATCCCCTAGGGATCTCATGGCCTTTTCAATCCAGAAAATGTTTCAGGTCTGAGAAATTGTATTGAATTATTTCTTTGATGTTTTGCCTTATTTATTTATTTATTTTTCTTTTCTGTTGGTTTCTGAAGTTTCTACACTTGATTGTCAGAATTCCTGAATTGGTTTAGTTATCTTCTCTTTTTTTTGCCCAGAGTTTAACTTTATTACTTTTTGCTTTGTTTTCTGGGAAATTTCCTTGATTTTGTATTCAAACTCTTATTAAGTTTTCAGATTTACTTTTGCATTTTCAAGAACTCTCTGTGTATGTATGTCTGCATACATAAACAAAACACATATTTTTAATATGTGATGTATATATATCCATATAAATATATTTTGTGTAACTCTACTTAAATAAATGATGGGTTTGAGGGAGTATTGTTTCTTGTTCTAAGTGGCAGAGTCTCTGAGCAACTTTATCTTCTATTTGTTTTGGTCTTTATTGTTTGTACTAGAAGATTTTGTTAGATGTCTAATAATCCTTTGTCTATTCATCTCTCTAGAGCACAAAGCTATCTAGATCCCACTTATGTGCCTAAGCACAGGGCTTTAAGCACTGCACAGGTATCATTTCACTGAGGGGTTAGGGCCGTAGCTCAGCACTCGCTTGGGATGCACAAGGCTCTGGGTTTAACCTCCAGCACCACAAAAACAAACAAGCACCATTTCATTCGATCCTGTGCCTGTGTGGCAGGGAGATTGTTATCCCCATGTTCAGGGGGGAGTTGATGTTGATATTTAAGTCCAGGCAGTACAGTCAGCAGAAGCTCTGGGCTCAGGGGAACTTGTCCACTGTAGACTTCCTCCTGTGTGTCTGGATCTTTTCCTGGTAGAACTCCCATGTCAGTGTCTTTAGGTCTTTCCCTTTGATCAGGTTGTCAAAGGGAACTCTATGAAGCTCCTGTCTAAAGGGGAATGAAGGCCAGGCTGACAGACTTCTGGGCGCAGGAGATGGTGCTGGGGAGTTCAGCACCCCTGTGCTCGGGGTGCTGCCTTCCTCACCGAGACCCTGGCTCTTGCCTTCTCCTTTCTTTTCCTACAAAGTGGGCGAGGCAGTTGTCCAACTGCACGGACTTGGGGAAGGAACATGATGGAAAACCTTTCATAAACAGAGCTTCAACCAGTCCTCCTGATTCAAGTCCCCCTCACCCTCACCTCCACTTCTAGAAGTTCCTGGTGCTGCCAATGCCTTATGTGGATTCTGGCTTACAAACCGGGTTGATTTCCCACATTCTGTGCTGTTGGCTTAGAATTCAATTTTCTCTTCATTTTCTTGGGTCTGCTAAGTAAATTACCCCTTATCTAGTTGCTTTGTGGGTTTCCAATTTTATTGCTGTTTTCTACTCTCCAATTTTCCCATTCATGTGGGTTTGTGCCTTAAAAAATCCCTTTTCTGGCACCCTAATGGGGTTGCAGTAAGCAATGAAATCAAATGTTTCCATCTTTACACAAACTCCCTGCTGTTCAAACTCTCCCTTTCTGTTCCCATCTATTTATTCTGCTACCTGGAAATCACCAGCGTAAGAACGGAGAACACAGAAATTAATAGCCTTAGTGGTAAGTTGAGAATGAATTATATGCTGTGCATTTGAAAAGCATATTGAGTGTTAATATATAATCTTAATCTTGATATTTTTTAATGCACATTTAAAAAACAGGGTGGAACAAAGTCTTCGTTTATGAGATTATACTGAAAATACATTTCTCTCTTGAGAGTTATACCCCACTGAAGACTTTATTTCAGAACTTCCAGGGAGACATGAGATTTTGATTTTGATCCAAAGAGAGTATGAGAGCGGGGTGGAGTTGCTGCAGGAAGGATGGACCTCAGAAAATAAAGACAGCTTTAGGCATGCTGCACGCGGGCTCCCCAGGCTGGGAGGCCTTTCAGCAGAGGCAAATTCTGAGGAACTCAGTGCAGGCCTGTGGCCAGGTGTCTGGCAGGTGTGTTTGTCCTTCTTGGCAAACCTTCCATAAATTATCATTTGTGTATTGTTTTCCTTTTTTCTAGTGTTGATTAAAATCAGATTCTTTCAGACAATGCCTCTTAACTCCATTTGTGCAGAATTACCAGTGGAACTTTAGAAAAGAAAAACTCTCAGACCTGATGTGAGCCCCACTAAATCAGACTTTCTATGGCCTGGAGAGCCACGGCGGGAGAGGCGCCGGGGACGGGATTCAGAGGGGGGCTGCGCTTCTGGAAGTTATAGTCAACACTAAGTCTGACTGCTTCCTTTTCTCTTCCTTTCCTTTTAAGAAAAGAACCACAGCATTCATCATGTTCTCACAAGAGAACTTCCTAGCCCTCATCACTACCCTGCATTATGTATATTGTTAACACAGAATAATTATTTGCTTGCCTGCTTTATTGCCTAGGATAATAAATGTGAAAACTTTGTCTATTGTCAGTGTCCCTGGGACTGAAATAATCCTTTTCACAGTATTAAGTAAATATTGATTAAATGGGAGAGAGAGAGAGAAAGAGAGAGAAGGGAAGGAAGGGAGGGAGGGAGGGAGAGAGAGAAAGAGAAAGAAAGAAAGAAAGAAAGAAAGAAAGAAAGAAAGAAAGAAAGAAAGAAAGAAAGAAAAGAAAAGAAAAGAAAGGAAGAAAAGAAAGGAAGAAAAAAGAAAGGAAGGAAGGAAGGAAGGAAGGAAGGAAGGAAGACATTCATAAGTCCTTCTCTTCCCTAATGGCCAAAACTGCTATTTGAAGCCAAATGCAATAGAAGCTCTCGCTGGAAGTGAACTCTTTCTTTAGATTCCGCAGGCTGCTGCTGGACAGAATGCTGGGCGTCAAGAGTGTACAGGTGGATACAGACGGCAGGGGTGCTGGCCCTAATCCTAACCATTTACGAATTCTACCTACACTGTACAAAATTGGTAGGGTGCTTTGCAGAGAAGGCTCCTGACTGCTGGGATGGGCACCTCCTGGCTTGCGTTTTAGCTCTCTGCCTTTATCTTAAACACACATACTCAGCTCTTCCCCAGGCTCCACGGCAGGAGAGCAGATGCTCATGGTTGTGGGACTTTGTCTCTGGACAAAGTCACTGAACTGGTGATGGTCCCACGGCCTGGACAGAGCTGTGTCACTTTTTTCTACTTCCAGGTTTTGCAGGAAAGATGCCTGGCAAGCACCAGGAGGAGATGGAAGAAGTAGGGGCCGTGGTGGAGGGGAACCCGGGTGTGTCCAGTTTGATGGAGAGCTTACAAGATAGCGATTCCATCCCCAGGGAATGTCGGTCTGAGAGGCCAAAGCTGCCCTGGAGATACTTGAGACCGCCTCTCAGAGGACAGAGGTGACATAAACCAGGTCACTGCTGCTTCTTTTCTATCCCAGCTTTCTCTGGACGACATCACTGCTAATCCTTCACTCATACTCTTAAAGAGCTCTCGGTGACACCGCTTCTCTGGCACCCAGCCTCGATGGCCTGAGAAGGCCAACGTTTTGGGAGGAAGTCAGTGTGGGGTGGGGACGTGAAGGTGTCTAAGAAAGACAAGCCAGCATGTGGTGCCCCTGGGCGTGCTGATGGTGAAGTGCCTGGCTGGTAGTCATGGTGAGGTGGTAGGGCTGGGGAAGGGACAGCTCGCTCACCTGCTGTTCTCAAAGGTGAGCTGAGGCTCCCGCACCTACAGGCTCCTGTGTCTTTCCTCCCTCCCTCCCTCCGCTCCTACTTTTTGTGACATTTTTCAGTTCAATGTTATGCTTTATGACTGACAGAAATCTGGGATGGCCCTCAGGATTCCTGCCAGGTGCATGTGCCTTGTGGCCTTGTGTCTACCTCCTTTTGGGTGGAAGTAGTGGTGTGGGGCGGTTAGGTCCACAGCAAAGGTGAAGGGACTGTGTAGATATAACAAAGGTTGACTGTAAGCGGATCAAACCCAGAGCACCCTGGGTGGGCCTGCCCTCATCAGGTAAGCCCTTTCAGAGCGTCTGGAAGTCAGAGACAGGAGAACTCAGCATTGAAATAGCAGGGAGGCTCAACTACTGGCCTTAAAGCAGCAGCAGCCATGTGGTAGGGAGGGCCATGTGGCAGAGGATGGTCAGTAGCCCTTAGGATACTAGGATCTTAGATCTATAACAGCAAGGAAGTGGGTTCTGCCAGCAACCAGTGAGCTTGGGAGAGACCCCAACCTCGCTTGATTTCCACCTGACGAGGCCTCAAAAACAGGGCCCTAGAGAGGCTGGGCGTGGGTGGCAGCACACCTGTAATCCCAGCAGCTCAGGAGGCTGAGGCAGGAGGATCAAGTGTTCAAAGCCAGCCTCAGCAAAAGCGAGCTCCTAAGCAACTCAGTGAAATCCTGTCTCTAAATAAAATACAAAATAGGACTGGGGATGTGGCTCAGTGGTCAAGTGCCCCTGAGTTCAATCCCCAGTACCCACCCCCACCCAAAAATAACAGGACCTAAGCCTACCCTCCCCAGACTGCTGGCTCACAGAAGCTGGGAGATGATCAGTTCAAGTGAGTACAATCCACACATGTTACATTTGTAGTAACTTGTTACCCAGCAATAGTAAACAAATGCACGTCTTCAGTGTGTCAAGCCTTGGGTTCAATCCCCAGCACCACAAAGAAAAAGAGAAAGAAAACAGACACATCTTTAGAGTTCATTTGAATTTAATGTAACTGGTATTTCGATTGTGGGTGCAGGCATAATGTGGAAGACAGGCAATCTACTGTACTCAAGCTAAACTGCTGGTGTTCGAACCCTGAACCACTTACTAGCTTGGTGAGCATGGACAAGTTACTTAACCTCTCTGTGCTTCAGTTTCTCTGGCAGGGATGATGGCAACTCATAGGTCATGGTGAGGAGTAAATGGTTTGACATCCAATAGGCACCTGGAACATGCTGGCACTTGACAGCTGCTCTTGGGTCAGAAAAGTGTTGGTACCCTCAAGGGACACTGAGGGTGGCAGGAGAGAGACCCCATATAAGACCTGCTACACTGCATTTTATTCTGGGCTCCCAAACTGGTTGTTTCTATCTTTTCATTATAATCTTAACTCTCAGGTCAAACATTATGTTGTAAAAGGACTTTTGAATAACGTACCTCTCACCAAGAATCTGTCCACTGACTGAGGCGCTGCACACCCCTGGGGAGGAGCTTTTCTTTTAAACTATAACACTATCGGAACATTTGAGGAATCCAGACAGTCAGCTCTCAACATCAGCACAAACGCTGTGAATTCCCAGTTGTTCAAAAGGGGAACCAGGGGGCTGCGGAGATAGCTCAGTTGGTAGAATGCTTGCCTTGCAAGCACAAGGCCCTGGGTTCAATCCCCAGTATCCACCCCCCCCCCCAAAAAAAAAAAAAAAAAAAACCTCACAAAGTGGGAACCAGGGTCCAGTCCTCAGCCCTGGCACTGATGAAGTCCCAGCTTCTGAACTCCATCAGCACACGGCAACCCTGGCAGTTTCCTGACGTCCCCAAAGAGAGAGTTTCACACTTCGGTAACGAATTCATTAGAAAGAAGTGGTCCTCTTGTCATTTTTGCAAGGAAAAGAGGAACAAAAATATGTGGCTTAGAGAAGTTTTGAAAGTTGGGAAACCTATGTTCTGACCCCATCTCCGTCCCTCCGCAGTGGACAGGTGACTCAGCCTTTCTGGACATTTCCTTCTTTGTATACCGAGAGGGTTGTCTTCCAGGGAGTTGGCATCTCCATTCTCTGCAATTCCTCAGAACGAAGACCCAAACAAATGTCCACCATAAGGTGAGAGAGTGACCACAGTCTCACACCACAGAGTCAAGAAATATTCATTCATTCATCCATCCATACTTCATCCATTCAACAAACACCTTCAGTGTCTCTTGGATGCCAGCCCTATTCTAGATGCCAGGAACTCTAGCTGCCAGATATAAGGAAATCAGAGCCAAAAGAAAGATCACCAAGGTCCATTATCGTTTCCCTTGAATTCAAACCAGGTTCAGATTCAGAAAGGTAAATAAGTATTCGTAGGGGCTGTGAAGTAAAGAATTCACCCTTGCCTAAGCGAGATCTGGTCTTTGCCCTCCACTTCTGGGAGGTAATCTCTAAAGCCCTTGGAATGTCATGCCTGATAGGAATGTTTTTGTTTGTCTGGGAGCCTTGGACCACTCTGGATAGCCTACCAATGTGATTTAAGGAGGCCACTTTGGGTCACGTGGTATCAGTCCACATTCAGAGGAGCTGGAGACCAGGATTGTCACATGGGTAGCCAACCCGGCCTAGTGACAGAGTCCTAATAAGAGTTGTGTACACTGAGGCTTGGGTGAGCTCCCCAGATGGCAATAGTTTGTGTCACACATCACTCCTGTAAAGAGCAGCCCTGTTCCTAACCCCACCAGTAAAGGACAACCAGAACGCTGTGCTGGACCCTCCTGGCACTCTGCCCGTGAGCTCCTTCCCTGGCTGATGTCACCTGCAGCCTTTCACTGTAATGAACCACAGCTGAGTATCACGGTGAGTTCTGAGTCCTTCTAGTGCATTATCAAACTTCAGGATGGTCTTGGAGACCCCCAAACTTGCAACTGTAGTCAGAGTGAGGGACATCTTGTGAGCTACGCCTTCCTGAAGTGACAAGGTCCCTTCCCTTGGGTGGGGAATGAGAGATGGCGAGGACATTGAAGGCAAAGGGAATGCGTTGCTTGGACTCAATTTCGTGACAAAGGAAGGCAGGAAGGTCAGCTTGGAGGAGAAGCCCCAAGGCTGCCCTCTTTCTGTCTCACTCAGTTTCTAACTGGGAAAACCCTTGATGTCCTACTGGTCCCAACGTGATGGACCATCAAACCGAGAAGTTTCTCTCTCATGGGAGGAGTGGTAAGCAGAGGAGGGATGGCCAGGGACAATGGTTTTCTTTCATAGCTGCTGGTTTCCATCTCTCCCACGGGCACCCAACATCACAGGAGGCTGCCATCAGTGACCTGCCTTCCCACTGAAATTTCAAGTGCATTTATGAAACACTGCTTAGGGAAGAAGGGAGAGCAGTGCAGAATAATCTATGAACAGGATTCTTGGGCACATAATCAGCTGGAACAGAATGACCCTTCAAAGACAAACCATCCTCCCACCCCACATTCCCTGTGCTTTGCCATTACAAAGAGAAAAGAGAAAAAGATAGAAAATATCAAGTACAAATTAAAGAATACTCTAAGAGAAGAATTACTCTAGGAGACAAAACCTTTTTAGGTAAAACCTCTCTATAGTGTTAAACCATGAAACAAGCTCAAAAAATAAAAATAAGAAGCTAACATCACAAGATGAAAATAATGAAATTGAACATGCCAACACCGTTTTTAGTTTCTTGCGTGCATTTACCCTTTGAAGCATGATTTCTATCTCCATATTACACAGGAGGACCCAGAACTACTCTCCCAAGTTGATAGAGAACAGTGAATCTGGTTACCCTCCTATCCTCTCTGTATCCTGCTTGAAACATCTGTCTATTTCTTGAAAGAACTTTCAAGAACTTTGTTGGAGACTGCACTGCTCTCTCCTAATTTAAAAATCTGAATGATATGGGCAATATTCTTAAAAAATAAAAATTATTCAAAATTAAATATAAAAAAGAAGGAAAACCCAAATTATCAATAATAAGCATAAAGATAAGGGACAAATTGAGAAAGAAAATTGTCAAAGTGCCCTGCCTAAGGAGCTTTATGGGTGAATATTTCAAAAAACATTATTTTGATGTTTTGCAAATATCCAAAGCATAACAAAATAAGGAACACTTTTTGCTTCTTTTTTCCCCCACAAAGCCAGCATTATAGTGATGCTGAGAGCTGACAAATGTGGCAGGTAACCCTGTCCCCCTGTGCGCACCCACAGCCAGGTGTCAGCTGAGATGCTTTGAGCTACAGGTACCAGAATCTTGGAGTAAAAGTGGCTCGATGTCAGCCATTTACCATCAAAGCTGACAGAAGTCTAGGGGTGGGTGTTCTCATGGGTCAGGCATTTAATGAGCCCCTCAGGGACCATAGCCCCAGCAGCCCTATCCTCAGAGGTGATAAGAGAGGAGTACCTTGGTTGGATCAGAGAGAAAAAGTCAAATCCAGAAATCAACCTGGGGCAAGTGCCTACTCACACTCTCCTAGCCTGTGCTCTGATCTGTGGATGCCCTCATCAGGAATCTGTATTATATCTGCTTTAGAACATTTTCAGTATCACCCTGAATATACCAAATATTTTTGGAAATATATTATCTTCTAAAATTGCTGTTTCAAATCTGCAGGGAAAATACGGCTTGTACAGAGATCTGATTCATGATTTAGAATAAAATAAAGCTGGTCCCTACCTTACCCATCCTAATGGCCACTACCAAAACTTCAAAGATTAAAATGCCAGAGAGAGACAGGTAGAAGGGGGGGGGGAGATTGTGAACACATAAGATAGTTAGAAGAAAACAGAGATGAATCATCTTTATAATCTTGGCATGAGAGAGACTTCTCTAAGCATGATGTAAAAAATGCAAGCACTAAAGAAAGTTTGATGAGTTTAATAACTTAAAAAAATAAACTTTTCTTGTAGAAAAAAGAATATCCTACAAAAAAAAAAAAGCAAAAGTCAAAAAATCAAAATATAAAAGCACTCAAAAACTTGTTTGCCACACATGGGACATGTAAGGGCTAATTTCCCTTTTGTACAAGTCATGAGGGCTCTTATAAATCAGTGCCCAATAATTGGGACAAAGTCCCCAGTATCACTGATACTTCACATGTTGTAAATTTCATTCTTGTTTCTTTGGTTGCTTTGTCCCCTAGCTTAATACCCCAGGTCAATCAGGGCATGGGAATGTTGCCACATTCTTGTTAGTGTAACTTTTCAGGAGGACAATTTGTCAAATCCCTTGAACTTAAATATTTATACCTATTGGCAGAATCATTCCTGAAAGCAGCATTTGTCACTTCACAAAATTGAAAACAACCCAAATGTTTATTGAGAGGGGATCAATGAGACATATCAGGGTACATTTATTAATTCAGCCAAATGTTGATTGTCTACCATCTGATGAGGCTAGCACTCCTGTGGGAGGAAAAGCACAGCAATAGCTACACAGCCATTCTAGATTGGTGGTAAATGCTTTGAAGGAAATAAATTGATGTGTCTCAGAGCAGGGGTTGGCAAAATACAGACAATGGACCAAATCTGGCCTGCCGCTTGTTTCTGTATAGCTTGTGAGCTAAGAATGATTCCCTTTTTTTTTTTTTTTTTTTTTTTCCAGTACTAGGGATGGAACCCAGGGCCCTGCCCTCTACCACTGGGCTGTAGTCCCTAATTCTTACATCTTTTTTTAAATAGTTGGATAAAAACAAAAGATAACTATTATCTAATGGCATGTAAAAACTACATGAAATTTCAAACCTCGGTGTTCATACATGAGACCTTAGAGTGGTTCAGCCACGCCCATTTGTTTGCATGTTGTGTGGGTGCTTTTGCGCTGCCTTGGCAGCTATTTCTATAGCCATTGTCCCATGAAGCCTAGAATGCTTACTATCTGTCCCTTTGCTAGAAAAGTCTGCCTTTTTCAAAGGAATCAATAATGAAGGGTGCGAGAGAAATGAAAATAGGACATCTACCCCAAACCTAGTACACAAATGTCCAGAGAGGCACTATGCATAAGATTCTAAAAGTGGAAAAAATCCAAATGCCCATCAATTGATAAATCTATAAACAAAATGTGGTAAGTCCATATGATAGAATATTACTCCACCGCAAAAAGAAATAAAGTAATGATGTAAGTTCCATCATGGACAGATCTTGAAAACATCATCCTAAGTGAAAGAGCCAGCCAAAAAGGACTATATATTGTAAGATTCCATTTATAGGAAGAACAGGCAAATCTACAAAGAAGAGAGGAGATCAGTGGTTCTCTGGGCCTGAGGGCTGGGGGAAACATGTGGTTTATAAAATTGTGATGTTTGCCCAACTCTGTGAATGTGCTAAAAACCATGGAATCACTCGTTTTTGATGGGAGAATTACATGGTATGTGAGTGATATCTCAATAAAATTGTTTTTTAAAAAGAATGGAGAATGTTGTTGGGGCTGGGAACTACTTCAGAGTTTCAGGAAAGGCTTCTGTGAGAAACTAATATTTGAATTAAAACTTCAAGGAAGAGGAAAATCAGGAGGAGAATGCTCCATGCAGAGGAAACAGCAAAAGCTAAAGTCCGGAAGCAGGAAGAGTTTGAGAAACAATAAGGCCAAGTATGGCAGCAGCATCCCAGTCTGGTGGGACAACATGAGGTCAGAAAAGTAGGCAGGGGCTGGGTCACGTAGGCCCTGTGAACTCCAGACAGGACTTCACGCTTCATTTGAGATGCACTAGGGAAAGTCACCAGCATGTATTAACCAAGGAAATGACACAAGCTGCTGCCTTCTTATTTTATTTTGGTACCAGGGATTGAACCCAGGGGCACTTAACCACTGGGCCACATCCCCAGTCCTTTTTATTTAGAGACAGGGTCTTACTAAGTTGCTTAGAGCCTTTCTAAGTTGCTGAGGCTGACTCTGAACTTGAGATCCTCCTGCCTCGGCCTCCTTAGCCACTGAGATTACAGGTACCACCATGCCCATCCTCTGATGCATTCTTAAAAGGCATCCTGGCTGCTCTGTGGACAGTGGGTTGTACTGGAGCAAGGTAGGAAGCACACAGATGTGGTGAGAGATGAGTAGTTTGAGCTATCCTCCCCAGGCTCCCTGAGTGTTCACATTGTATATAACCTCACCACGATGCTCAAAACCAGAAGATTGACTTTGGCACAATACTATTGCTTAAACTACACACTTTGTTAAAATTTCACCAGAGTTTTTGCACTTCTGTTCCCTTTTCTGTACCAGGAGCTATCTAAGATTCCATATTACATTTGATATTTCTTCTTCATTCCCCATCTACGAGATTTCTTCGGTCTTCCTGTCTTTTGACTCCCACGTTTTGACTCCCAGTTGGGTAGTGCCATTAGCTGTGATGGCAAAGACTAGGATTGGGAGAAGGGGGGACAATCAAGGGAAATCAGGAGTTCTATTTTGGAATATTATTGCTATGGTTTGGATGTGTTCCCCACCCCCTCAAAATAAAAGCATGCATTCGAAACAATCTTCAAAGCAACAATGTTAGCGGCGTGGCCTCATGGAATGCATTTCAGTGAATGCCAATTATGACAGGGCTTCAGACTGCAGCTTTAATCTTTTGCTTTTTCTCACCCATGGACTACTGCCTGCCATCTTGTGATGCAGCAAGTCGCCCCTTCCCGGAATCCGCGTAGATACTGGTGCCATGCCATGCTGATAGGCTTCCCAGCATCCAGAACCATGAACCAAATAAATCTCTATTACTCATAAATTACCTAGTTTGTATTATTCTGTTACAGTCGGAAGAAACAGAAGAAGGCAAATATGTTTCACATTTCTATTACATCTAAACTAATAAGTCAAGAAGACATTTCAAACAAGGAGTAACAGTATAAATAGAACACCTCCACCATTTAAAAAAAACTGATAAAACTGATATATATGTATATAATTTTATATATATTTGTGTATTCGTGAAATAACTCTGGAAGGGTATCCAAAAACCTGATAATAGCACTTATGTAAGTCTGGGGATGAGAACTGAATGACTGTGTGTGTGAGAAAGTTGCTTTCCTTTGGTTACTTTGTTGGTGCTTTCTGACATCAGTACAGTGTGCTTGTATTACCTATCAAAATAATAATGATAATAATAATAATAATAATAAATCTGACTGCTTTGTGAAAAAACTCCAGTTAGTGGCAGGTACAGGGACATCCTGGGAAGGGAAAGCCTTTGGGGGTCCAGGGAAGGGAACGCCTGTATTTAAATACAACGCAGCCTGCCCGAGTTTAGATATCATGTTTGGTGACTGCCATGTGAGACTAGATTAGCTTGACCTTGAGTCACCCTCCAGTGGATTATAAAAATGAAAGGGGGGTCATGACTGTTGATAGGTAACAAGTGCCTTGGCCTCGGATTGGGAGTATTTTCCTCTAATGCTCCAGGACTTCTGGGTGAACAGCCTCTCCTCATGGGTGCTTGGTCCTCTCCTCATCCTTCCACTGGCTTGCACTGTGACCTTGGGCAAGAGCCTCTGTTCCTCTGGGCCTCACAGAGAAGTTCCAAACTCACAGATTCATGTGCCATTCATTCTGCCTGAACCAGGGTGTGTGTGTGTGTGCGCGTGTGTGTAAAAACCACTGTAGAGCAATAAAAACTGAAGGCCGCTCTGGGGGAACCAGAGCATATCAAGGAAACCACAGCAGTCGGGCGCAGCCTCGAGAGAATTACCATATCCTGTTTGCTGTCTGAGCCTTGCCAGGCTCTTCACCAGGTTCCAGTGAATCACCAAATCGCTCCCAGCACAGCTTGCCGCACAGATGGCGCTAGGCCCGGAGAGCCTCGCTGGACGGTAAATCTCTTCTCGCGCTAATCCAGTAAGCATATGCTTAATTAGGCAAGAGTGTGGTGGACTTTCACAGTAGCGATAATTGAAATCGGTGCAGGGGATGACTGGTTTTCATCTAAGAAAAAAAGCCATGAAATATGCACGTATGGGTAAGAGATGGCGTTCTGGAGACCCAGCTTCCTGAACCTTTGGATTTTTGACGGAATGCTGCACTTAACAGAAATTAGTTATTTTTTACTTTTATTTTCATTTATTTTTTGGTACTGGAGATTGACTTCAGGGACGCTCTACCACTGAGCCATATTCTCAGCCCTTTTTATTTTTTCTTTTGAGACAGGGACTCACTAGGTTGCTTAGGGTCTCTCTAAATTGCTGAGGCTGACCTCAAATTTGTGATTGTCTTGTCTCAGCCTCCAGAGTCGCTGGGATTAGAGGCATGCGCCACCAAGCCTGGTGAAAAAAATATTTTCAACTAAAATACCACCCCAGAGTCTCTTCTGGTCTTGTTTAATAAACAGACATTTTCAAAAAATATGTATTTTTTTTTAATTTCAAAGGTATTGCATGCCTTTATAAAAAGGTAATTTTAGTTTATATGCTTTTTATAGAAAACATTTGAAAAAATACAGAAATATATAATAGAAAAAATAAAACTCATGAAAGAAAGAGAGATATGCTTTAAAAACTCTATTCTGGATTCCAGACTCAAATTATCAAATGCTTTTGCTATAGTAAGAACTGTCTGTCCCTTCTGTCCCCACCCCCACTCCATCAACTCCCCTTTTTCCCTTTCACACAACACAGATGGATTTCATAGGTAGATTAAGATAGAGTCAAATGCACACAACCATTAAGCAAAAAAAGCACATTAATGTGCTTAGAAATGTTACTCAAGTTAGAACATTTTTAATGTGCAATTTGGGGGGTGCAACTAATAAGATTAAACAATTCTAAATACATGTCTCCTGTTTATATAAATATATAACATTCTCTTATTACTTTACAATAGCTCTATCAATAGTTAGGTTATTAACTATTTGCCTTATTTAATGCACAGTATATAGTGTTTTGTTCTTTGTAACATGTTTTATGTAGTGAGACATCTCATTCTTACATTTCTATTTCATTCATAATTTTTATACTTAGAAAATCTATCCCAAGAGCATTTAACATATATGTTGGTCCTTATTTTCTTTCACATTTTGTTAATCACTAAAATTTTATGAATTTATCTTTCCCTTTATTATATTGGGAATTTGTTTTAGGATCTAAAACAAATTGATTACTTGATTACTTTCAAACTGCCAATTTCCCCTGTGTCATTTGATGAAAATTCTAGAAACATAATCTTTATATGGCTGTATCTGGTGCACATGAATTAGTTTGTGCTTTTTGTCTCAACTTTTTGGAATGGCAAGCCTATATAACCTCTTATATTCAAAAGAGTGGTTCCCCTTCTGAGCAATCTCTTTAAAAGCTATGCAATTATTCTAAGGATGCTTCCATTGTTGAAAAGTTATTTGCTGATTTCCTTTAGAAATTGTTTTTGGAAGCATCATTTGAGCCATATAAAAAAACCAGGCTTGTAAGTTAATAGTACTTTTTTGGACCCACAATTACATCCTGCAGCTTAATTATACCCATTTTACCAGGTAATGTGGCTCAAACAACTCCTTCCTGTTTCCACAGAGAAAATACACCTTCAAAGTACACTGGAGATGGGGATACTCCATTCTTCTATGTGTGTGTAAAAACTAGTCTTATGACTTTATAGCTGCATTTGATCAGGTGTGCGTGTGTGTGTGTGTGTGTGTGTGTGTGTATGAGCACATACCCTAACAAGGCCCAATTTTTCTGCACTATATAAGTGTAACTACAAACTAAAACTCCAACATGGCAAATACAAGCATAAAAAAAAAAAAAAGTCACATTCTGAAGGAAGATGGTTTTCTAAAGATATTGGCATCTAAACAATCTCAGGGAGCAAGAGGGATTCCACCCCTCTGCCTCCAGGAAGACGCTCATTGGACCCCGGTGATCTGAGGGTTGGATTCACCAATAGGGATAGTAGGTGATCTCTGTATGTCAGAAGTGGAGTCCTTAGTACTGTTTAATTGTTTCCAAGGTTCTAACACATTTCTAACAACAACACTGACTAAAGCAAAAAAAAAAAAAAAAAAAAAAAAAAAAAAAGCCAAAATTGATATCCCTCTGGATTTTATACATTTCCCAATTTTCTAATTGCTACAGCTACTGCCAACAAAGCACACTGAAAGAATACCCCATGGGGCGAGGTCTCAGAACACACCCCAGGAGAGGATTGCAAATTTCAGTGATTACAAACAATTAAAGTGGGCAGCCAACATGTAATTTTCTTTTTAGGCATGGACTTAGAATAAGAAACCACTTACTGGGTCGGAATAGATAGGAGCAGAGCTGTTTCCCTTTGTGTAAAAATCATACTTGACCAAGTTGAGATTAAAGCTAATGTGCCCCCCTCTAGTTGCTTTTAAAATCGAGGGATGTGGAAATTAAGTGAAATTAAATTCACATCTGCATTGCAAATAACAATAAAAAATAATTCTACTTGATCTTGCATAGGCGAAACCGAGGAATGTTTTGGCTTGTGGGAGAAAAGTAAAGGATTGAGCACCCAATGTGGGAAAGGCAGGGATGCTGTTGACTCTCCAGGACGATTGGAACTAGGGCTCCAAATAGGACAGAACCATCTTCCTTTGCTCGTATTTTGGCTTCTTTCCACACATTGACTTCACTCTGTCTGTCTACAGACCAGCCTTTGCCACGTGTCACAGTGGGTGTCTGTCCTAAGCTCCTGAATTTTATGATCTCTGGACTAGAGAGACCCTGCCCATCATATTTTCCTAATTCAAACTTCAAAAATCCTGGTGCTAGAGTCGCTGCACAAACTCGAGTGCCCTTGACCCATCAAGAAGGCAGATTTCAACAATTCCCTTCTAGATGGGGTCTCAAGGAAGGGGTCTCAAGGAAGGGTCAATTTTTCTAATTTGTGCAAAGGTGCCATATGGGCTTGTGGTGGCCCTGAGTAGGACCTTTCTGATTGCCACAGGTTGGATCAGGGAACAATAGGGTCGGGGTGGTCTAAGCACATGGGAGTCCCTGTGGGATCCTTATATGTGAGGGAGCAGTTTGAAGAGAAGGGACAAGTGGGGCAGACAAAATATTTCTTGACCGCTCTTCCACTCTAGCTGTTTGGGGAGCCAATTGTACACTTTCCTCTCTTCTTTGAAAAAATGTCTTACTTTTGCTTTTCTTTGCTACATTTAAACTTGAATAGAACAATGACTAGGTATCCATATGTTCTCAGAGCCAGGGCAAATACAAACAGCATTTGTATTTGTAACAAATAGTTAACAGAATACATCCATTCATTCCTTAGGTGGTTGGTCAAAGCATGGACCATCTTTGCTGAACTGATGGGCCTATTTTCCTTGACTTCTATGGTATCCATGCAAGGTTCTCTGTCCCAGGTGGTTCTTTTGGAAAGAGACCTAGGTTAAGGGACTTGGGCAGGCAGCTGAATCCTCGTCCTGGTTCCATCTCTAATTACACAGCTACCTTAGGATAGGTACTTCAGCTCTATATTTCTGTCCGCTCCTCTGAAATAGGGAGAAATCATCTGTCACCAGACTGGTCTCAGAAGGACATTGTGAAAACCCAAAGAGCAAAATTAATGAATATGTTGGTAAGGTAGGAAATGGAATTATCTGCATTAGAAAACCAGAGCAAATTTTAAAGCATTCTTTAGTAACATGGGCCCCATCATCAGACAACAACAGAGGCAGCCAGGCATGGTGTAACTACAGCAACTTGGGAGGCTGAGTCAGGAAGATTACAAGTTCAAGGTTAGCCTCAGCAACTTTGCCAGACCCTGTCTCTAAATTAAAAAACATAAAAAATTAAAAGGGTTGTGGATGTAGCGCAGAGTGGTAAAGCACCCCTGGGTTCAATCCCCAGTACCAAAACCGAAAATAACTACCAACAAATACAGATGCTTTCTATTGATTTGTTTTCTTTTTTACAGTCCTGAGGTTTGAATTCAGGGGCACTTCACCACCAAGTTATACCCCCAGAACTTTTTATTTTACTTTTTAGTTTTGGAGCAGCGTCTCCATGATGGCCCAAGCTGGCCTTGAACTTGTGATCTTCCTGCCTCATTGCTTACTTCTGGCAAATTTGCAACTATGACCCCTTTAATTATTACTTCTCTTTCATTATTTTGTATTATTTTTTTCTGAAATTCTTATTAAACATATAGTTTCTCCATGTCCATCAATTATTCTTTAAAACTTATAATGTATTTTGTGCTGCATCCTGAGTGAATTTAGTGATACTGTGGTCCAGTTTACTGATATACTTTTTAATGGTTCTGACTATAAGAATTCAATTCTTATAGTTCTGACTATAAGAATTCAATTTCAGCCAGGCATGGTGGTGCACACCTGTAATCCCAGCAACTCAGGGGGCTGAGTTAAGAGGATCGCAAGTTTGAGGCCAGCTGCAGCAATTCAGTGAGACCCTGTCGACTGGGGATATAGTTCAGTAGTGAAATTCAATCCCCAGTAGCAGAATTCTGTCTTGAATTTCAAAACTTACATTTTTATTTCTAAATTTCTAATAAAAAATGTTGTCATACATATAATTCTTATCTATGCCTGTGTGCTTTTAAAAAATGTTTTTCTTAAGTGAATTTAGCACATTAAACAGGTTTTATTCTTTTTCAGAATAATCTCTAAGTTTTTTTCCAATGGAGAAATTTCATATTTTAATGGATGACTTGGATTGTGGTCTATGTGAGCACTAGCGAACTTCAAACGTCTTACAATAATTTTAATTTGTAAGCTCATTTTGAGAGGGAGCTTATTTCTGTCTCTCTTTGAAGTACAATAGGCTTGTGAGAGTTTCTTGTTAGCTTTCCCCAACCTCGCCCTGGAACCAGGCCTTCTATCCGTGAGGGTGTGGTTACTGCCCTTCAAAGATGCTGAGGATGCTTCAGATGCGGGTGCCAGCTCTGTGGGCACTTGGTTGCAGTTCCTGGTTGAAATGTTTGTTCCCTGCCTCCAAGCTTCCCACCTGCCTCTATCAAAGCTGCAAGCTCACACACAAGTCATTTTTTCAGCTTCCTTTCACATCCAGGTAAGTGTTCCTGGCTTTAAAACCTCACCCAACGTGGGATCCAGTTGTCTCCTTATTTTTCAGGAGCTAAACTCCTAACTGCAGATGTTGCCTGTGGACCAGAAGCCCAGCAAGCCAGGGCTTCCGTGGGATTTTCTTTTCGATGTTTCTGTTTTGTTTGGGGTCACGGAGTTTTTTGTTTCTGCTTTTTTTTTTTTTAAATCTTGTTTCTGAACCCAGTTGTGTTATTTTTGTTTTCTTTTTATCATCATCTATCATTGACATGGTTTGCATAATTTACCATGTCCTCTGGAAAATTTAACTCCAAAATTTTATAGTAATGTATCACCCAGAGAGGAAAAGGGATATTCCTCAGGTTAAATACCAATGTCTATTTTTATTTATTAATATGTCCTTTATTTCATAAATGATTTGAGGAGTTTTTACATAATACATAATAATATAGTCAAATATAAACAAGGTATTAAAATACTAAGAGCTGAAAGGAAACATAAAATTCCATATTCACATATGCAAATGATAATGTCCCATGTGTTGGGTTCTATATTTGCCTCCTAACTCCCAGATAGCCAAACTGAATAAACACAATTTGATATGTAGTTCTCTTTTTCCATAAAGAAAACCCTTGCTACTTCCTTAAGAGAAAGAAAGTGTTTCTGGCAACAAATTCTGAAATGAATTTCTACTAGGTGCACCAATAGCATGTTCTCAGTAGAGGATGCTGGGAGGTTAGGTCAATGAGGCCTTCCATAACTCTGCTATAGGATAAGTCAGTAAGGCTGACTCTTACGGGTTCTCCTAATGAAGACCCAACACACAATGCCCACTCAGCCAGCAAATGGCAGAATTGAGACCAACTCAGTTGAGTCTCAGCCAGGTGGTCTTTAAACCTCACAAAACTTCTTCTTCTCTAGAGGTCCACATCAGAACCTTGTATCAGAACACTCTGAGGGCTGGGGATGCAGCTCAGTGGTAGAGCACTTGCCTAGCGTATGTGAGACCCAGGGTTCAATACCTAGTGTCACAAGAAAAAACAAACAAAAAACCATTTTAGCCAGCCTGAAGTGAGAGGCAAACTTCCTTTATTAGTCCTTTTGTTTTTATTGTTGCTATAAATGACAGGAACTCAACTCAAACCAGTTTAAGCAAAACAAAAGTAAACATTTTACCAATATTATTGAGTCTGAAACCAAACTCAATAATTATAGAGAAGGGGGAGATGTGGAAGTTGAGATTCTAACATTCCATGTGGATGGATGCTAACACCAGCGGATCCTCTGTCCATCTTACCTCTGCTCCTGTCTTTGTGTTGCTTTAACTCCTTCTTTCTCTCGGTGTGGCAGCTGCCATAAGTAGCTATGGCTTTACGGTCTCATGACCAAGGAGAAAAAGAGCACTTCTTCAAAGGATGGAGTTATAGCAATGCTTGGGGGCGGGTACTGATCACTCTTCTAAAGGTGATTTTGCTCTGCTTTTGGCCTCTCAGCCCCTTGACCCCTTGCCTGCAATGACCTTACCCTCCATCTTCCCAAGTCACACACACTTATAGTCGTCCCCTACCCTTTGTCTTCAACAGTAATTGCATGATCCCAATTTCAAATGTTCCACTGTGATGACTATTTCCAGCACCCTAACCCCAGCCTTCTTTGACCTTACTGGGACCTCTGATGCATAGATTCTACCACTTTCCACTCTTACCTTGTCATGCTCTTCATTCTGTCCCTACCTGGCTTAAACACTTTGGTTCTTTATTGTCCTAGTTTGATTCCCTCGGAAGCTGACCCTGAAACAAAGATTTGAATACAATTGTTGATCCAAGAGGTGATCCCAGGAAGTATAGATGGGGCATAGGGGAGTCCCACAGGGATGAGAAGGAAGTGAGCACAGGGCATTGAGTTTATCAGGCGAACAGAACACCTCTCAGGGTATCCCATCTACAATTGGCTGAAGTGCTGGGGGCATTAACCTCCCAGCACTTCCGTCCTGTCCTGAACACAGGCCATCAAGAAGACCAGCAGATGGACAACTGCAGGTGCTGGGTATAAAGAACTGACCACCTGTACTGGTATGGAGGACACTGAGACAGGATGGGGCACTGATGACTATTATACTCACTTTTGTTTACACCCTTGCCCATATCTCCATCCACTGTAGTCCCTAGTAACGTCCTAATCCTGTTGAACCCAATCTCTGCCTAATCTGAGCAGCTAAACGTGATTGGAGAAAAGTCCACATACGTGCTGGTCAATCTCAAATTAAAATGTCCACCAACATCTAGTGAGTCTTCAGTTAATTCCTGACCTTATCCCATAAGACATTGATTTCAAACTTTCCTCATTGCCTGTGAAATCTGCAAAACTCCCTTTCTCCTTCTGTATTTGATTCTTCTTGCTCCTTATTTCCCTGAGGAAATAGATGTTGCCAGAAGACAGCTTTCAGAGGTGGGAGGCAGGGAGAAAGTGCCAGGGAGCGCTATTGGCCAAATTATATTGTTATAGTGTGTGCATGTATGAACATGTAATGACAAATCCCATCATTATGTACAACTGTAATGCACCAATAAAAATTGTGGGGAAAAAAGAGAGCTTCCTCATGATTCTGGCACATCTAAACATCTGCTGACTTACTCAGACACTCTCTGCCTCTCTTGAATGAACATAGATCAGTGTTTTGCAAATTTTTTCCATTATTGACCCTTGGAGTCTTGATAGATATCTTCTTCTTAACTGCCCCCCTGAGAATTGAATGCCATAGATACACTGAATCCCTATTCATGTGCCACATGTGTATCTATGCTGTATACACAGAGGAGGAAAATTTTTGCCAATTTTTGCCCTCATTGAGAAAGCAGCCAGTAGGTGACCCATGTGTGCGCCCATCTTAGGTTAGACCCTGGACTGTGCACTGGGTCCCTTCTCCTCTCACTATCTCAAGGACATCATTCTCACCATTATCTTCTCTTGCTCTTATACTGTCATTTCCCCCTTTCTAGTAGATCACACATGACAAAAGTGTCATGTGTTCCATCTTGTTCAAATCTTCCCTTAAGCCTGCATCTTCCTTGACTGGTCTGTCCTATTTCTCAATTTCTGTTCCCCTTTACAAAAACCTTACAACAGTCAGCATCACCTACCAGACACATGAGTGAAGATGCCCCAGGTCTTAGATGCTCCAAGTCACTTTCACCAGACCCAAAGAATGGATGGTTACACAAGAAAGACCTCCAAAGATCAGCCGCAGGAGAATCCATCCCAGTCCTGCTCAGATGAACTGGGTGGTTACCAATGTGTCCACAGTTGGTGTCTATTTCCTTGTTTTCATTTCAATCAGAAATGTCTGCTGTGGCTTGTTGATCGGGCAGGTTCATTTGACCTCTATTGGAACTCCTATTGTTTATGAGAAATATATCTTCTTTATGGGATTATAGGACGATTAAATGAGATAAAGTGAGCCCTGAGTATCTCAAACAATGCATGTCGCCTCTCTTCCTCTCCTGGACCTCCTGCACTCCACCTCGTGTTCCCAACTGAACTGGAAGTTCATCCAGAGGAGGAGCGATATCTACCACTCCTTTATATTCTTCTTGGCCAATAGGATGGTATTCTGATTGTCACGTTAAATAAATGCTTATTTTTTATACTCAAGAGTTTTTCCCTGAATTAGAGCAGAAATTTCCAGATTTCCAAAACAAAAAATAATGAAAAGCCTTCTTAGTTGGAGATCCCTTGGTATAAAGCTCTTAAAAAATATAATATTAAGAGCTGGGATGTACCTCAGTGGTAGAGTGCTTGCCTAGCATATGCAAGGCCCTCACTTTGATCCCCAGCACCACACACACGCACACACACACACACACACACACACACACACCCCAAAGTATATATAGAAGTATATAAGTATATATGTATAGTATTAACTATAATTTTGCTAATGAGAGACACTAGTACTTCTACTCTGGATTATTTTATAGTACCCATTCTTCAAAAAAAATAATTCACTAAATGGGTACAATACCTAAAATATTGTTGTATTTTTTCTTTCTTCTCATCTCACCTGATTTACTGCTTCATGCCTGCAAGTGAGAAATCCAGCATTGTGAGAGATTGTGTAGTCTCAGAGATCAGAGTGATCTCTTGCACATAGAAGGGGCTAAACCTATATTTGTTAAATAATAAAATTAAATAATTTTAAACATGATCTTTGCAAGTCAATACCAAGTTTGAAGATTTTGATGAAAAGAGAAACATATTTGCTTCTAATGCCAAGACTAGAAAGGAGTAATTCATGAGTTCCTTTTAAATTGTACATTTTGTGTTTGTTTTGTTTTTAGAGGGTCACGCATTCAGTGAATGTTTAATTCTGGAGAAGTTTTCATCTTTCCCTTTCGGACAGAAATCTTTTCCTCAGCTTGACCTTCAAAGCCCTTAACAACATGGCTGCTCTGCTCTGCTCAGCCCCCTCGTGCCCCTCCCCACTCTCCTTTCCTTTCTCCCTCCTCTCATCCAGACATTCTCAGCCAGGCCTTTGCGCATGTGTTTTCCTTTGCTTTCTTGGCTTTTTGCCTGGCTAAGTCTTAGCAGCATCCTCTTAACTACACTCACTTGCCCTGACCACCAAGATCAGGTGAGCTGTCTCCTCTCTCAGAATAGAAGACTAATGTCACAAAATGTCATTAGGGAGACAATTGTTTCGTTAATTCACTGAAATATTTTAAATATTGGGCAAGCAATTACAATAGCAGTAAGTCTATGTATTTGCCAGGTAAACCTTATGATGTCACCATCCACTAGGAATCTGTTGTAAAAAGCCTGGCGGAATTTTGTAAAAACTTGAGTTGCAACCTAGAGCATCAAGATAGAAGAAATTTTAGAACAAAGTTATGACTTTAAAAGCAGGAGAGAAACAAACATGAATGCTCCGAGTAGCATTTTTCATCAGAAGCAAAAAGTGGAAACAACTCAAATGCCCATTAACTGACGGTATGAATAAGCACAATATGGTAAGTCCATATTAGAAAATATTACTTGACTGTGAAAAGTAATGAAGTACTGAAACATGTTACAACATGGATGAACTTCAAAAATATGCTAAGCGAAAAAAACTTTTCACAAAAGACCACAAACTATATGACTTCACCTATATAAAACATTCAGAATGTGCAACTGTATAAAAACAGAGAAGTAGATCCATCATTGACTCAGGTAGAGGAAGGAATGCTAACAGTATGGGGTTTATTTTGGGACTGATGAAAATGTTCTGAAATTAGATTGTGGTGATGGTCATTGAGCTTTGTGAATATACTGAAAATCAGCGAATTGTATAGTTTTAATGATTAAATTTTATGGTATGTGAATTATATCTCAATAAAGTTATTTTTAAAAAGTTGTAAAGAACATTTGTTGCAAAATTAAACCCTCGTAGGCTGTGAGAAAAATAATTTTCTGTATAATTTTTACTCATAATGTGCTTCCCAGTCAGTGAAAAACTGTCTCTCTACAATATGGGCCTTTGAAATTGTGTTTGCAAGACCAGGAAGCCCTGGTCAGTATTGACCACCGATGACTGAGAGGTCACCATTACAAGATGATAAAGAGGCCAGTGAAGCTGACCATGCTGTGTGAGGAACTCAAGGGAGAAAGCTGTACATGAGACCAGTGGAAAGTTTATTTGAGGGACATAGCACAATTAAGACAGAAACAGTAGGATTACATTTACAGTTGAAACGTCAACCTGTATCTGGAAACTGATAGAAAATACAACTGTGATTAGTGTAGACATCTCTCTGGCTACTGTCTCATGTGGGGAATCTTTGCTTATGGCACCGGTGCAGGTGGGTATAGTTGGAAGGCATCTGAAGTGGGGTTTAGGACACCAGCATCCAGTTCTGACTTTCTCATTTAGTCACCCTTCAACAAATAACTATTATAAGCTTTCTGTATGCCAGGCACTGCATCTATCTCTGGTGACCCCGAGTTTAAAGACATAGATCCTAGCTCAAGGATCTTAGTGTTCCGGAAAAGAATTTTTAAAAGGCAAAAAAAAAAAAAAAAAAAAAAAAAACAAAAAACGAGAGAAGGGGACCTCTTCTGAAGTCATGAAGTCTCATTTTTTCCTTGTTAACTCTTGGCTATCCCATAAGCATGTCAGCTCTGCGGAGAAATGAAACCATTATTAAAAAGCATGTTTACCTAGTACTGCAAAAAATTAATATTCATTTTATAAACAGCTTTGAGATGTAATTCATATACTACACAACTCGCTTATTTAAAGCATACAATTCAGTGGTTTCTACTACATTCACAAAGCTGTGAAATCATCACCACCATTTAACTTTAAAAGACTTTCATTGTCCTAGAAAGAAAAACTGAACCCATGAGTAGTTGCCCCCAATCCTGCATCCCTCTTCTCCCAGACCTTGCCAACTACTCATCTACTTCCTGTCGTTCTTGATTTGTGTGTTTGGGATGTTACATATAATCAGAGTGGCATAGCGTGTGGCCTTGTGTGTCTGGCTTCCTGCAGTCTGCATGATGGTTTGAGATCATCCCTATGGGAGCATGGCTCAGTGCTTAACTCCTTCTCACGGATGATTCACGTTCCATCATATGGATTGCCACTTCTGCTTGTCCATTCAATCACTGGTGCACATTTGGGGTGTTTCCACTTTTCGGCTCTTAGGACTAATGTTGCTGTGCACATATGTGCACAAGCTTTTGTATGTCCATTTCTCTTGGGTGTAAAACTAGAAGTCAGTTGCTAGATTATATGGTCACTGCTTAGTATTTTGAGGAACTGACAAATTTTTTTTCTCAAAGTGACTATTCCATTCTACATTCCCATCATTAGCATATGATGGTCCCAATTTCTTCATCTTCTTCTTGCTGACATTTGTTATTTTCTGACTATACCAATTCCAGTGGGAATGAAGCCATCATTTTATTCATTTTCGTATCTCTAGTGCCCCAAAGACAACCTTGTATGGGTAGATGCCCAATTTATTTGTTGAATCATTTGAGAACATGGTGGACATTTATTATTTGGGGGTTGCCTAGCACCTGACCTCTTCCTTTGGAGATTTCCCTAATGACTACTGGAGAGAAGCAGGTCCCAATTATAATAGAGAAGCCAGAAATTCTTTCCCAGCCTGCTTGTAAAGATGAGCAAGGGACACATGGTAAACTTAGTCAGCCTAATGGACCTGCCCCAGGTTCCAATGTGGGAGCTCAAGGAATGCACAGTAGGTTTGATGGAGAATCCATTCTGGTGACAATAACAGACACTGCAGTGACATCTTGGTTCCAGGAACCACAGTGCTGTTAGTGTGAGAAGTGGGTGGTGTGCGTACAGTGTCACAGAATCAGAAGTGTAAGCCGTGGTGTCTGTGTGGAACGGGGGTGGCTCTCTCCCCCTGCAGGTTGTACTGTGTTTGGGTTGTTCCCCGGGGTGGGGGTACCCAGCCCTCTTTGTTCTTGCTTGTTGTCTGTGTCTGTTTCTACAGCCTCCCAGCAATTGTGTCAAACATCCAATATCCTTTCTACAAATTCCCTTTCTGCTGAAGTCAGTCAACCTCAATTTCCTTTCCTCTGTTGCTCAGAACTGAGTATATTGCCTGTTACAACGAATACTGAACATATGTGTATGTGCATACGTTCATATGATCAGCAGTTGAATGGTGCAATGTGCAAACATGGTTTTGCATGGTTTGAAGAAGTTGGTCAGGTACAAAGGCATTCCAGCTGAACCAAGACCATAGAATAGGCACGAGGGAAATAAATTACAGCTTTTGGTAGGAAAATTGTCCGGAGTTCAATCTGGCTGGGGTATGAGGAGCAAGGTGGAAGATACTGAGACGTGAAACTACAGAGTGGCCTGAGACAGATCTTTTAGATTATGGCTAAAGGGTTTTGGTTTTACCCTGGGAAAAAAAGGGAAAATGATTAACTTAATTATGGTAGTGATATCAGATATGCATTTGGAAAATATGCTATTAAAGAAAAGAAATTTCTGGCAGTAGGGAGAATAAATTGGAGGGGAGCAAGACTACTGTTAGGAAGACAAGGAGCTATAGCAATAATTCAAACGAAAGATGTTGGTCTAAATCACTTCAGTGAGCTTAGAAAGGAGGCATCCAATCTGTGATATACTAGGGAGGTAGGGCTAAAAGGAATTTTGCCCTTATTTTATTATATAGGAATTAAGGACAAAGGAAGAGGATGACTCCAACGTTTCTATTTAAGTAGATTGGGTAGTTGGGGATGTCATTTATGTATGCATGCATGCGACCAAAAATTTAATTAGTGCTTATCGTGGTGAATGCTGGGGATCATGCAGTGAATAAAACAAATTGTTTCTACCTTTGCTTTAGTAACAGTGACACTATATCAGGCTCAGTTTATGTGTCTTCTCAGATTTTCTGGGCTCTTGACCTCTTGCTCTGTGTCACTGACCACCATGGGACTTAAGTCCCTTTTGTTTCGACTGCTTGAGGTCAACCATTCACATGCCCACAGTTTCCTCTTCATCCATTCTGGACTCCAGGGCAGAGGGCCTGGTTTTCTGAGTGGTTATGAAAGAATATGGATAACACAATGGAAAATGAGGGAAACTTAACTCTGTAGGATGAACTTCGACCAAAAGGAGATTGCAGACATGATGATAACATTCTTTCCTCTACACTGTTCCAAGACGTGATTTCTCCATACTACCTACCTGGAGATGTCCTGTATGGCCATGTGCGTGTACCTGCCCACAGGCAGGCTGTATTTCTTCAGGGCTTGTCCTGGAGCTTCCCCTGAAACAGTGTACCACTATGCATGGTCCCCCATTCTGCCTTCTTTTCTTTTTCTAATGCTGCCTTGGACTTAAACCTCCTAAACAAGACACCAGCAATTAATCCTTGACCCAAGCTGTTTTCTATGGAAACAGGCTAAGACACACCCAGATAGGAAAAGAGAAAGAAATGATCAGTTCAGTTGTGATGCACTCTGGGTGAACCTGGGTAAAAATTACCCATCCATTAAAAAACAAGTTTTGAATGTCACCATGTATGCTCGAATTAAGGTGGTGAACACAACAGACATATTTCCTGCTCTTGCAGAGCTTACATTTCGTGGGGAGTGAAAAATTATGTGTGTGTGTGTGTGTGTGTGTGTACATGGTATGTATATATATACATATATATAAATATATATGTATGCAGTAAATAAAACAAATCTGATTTATTCAGATGATGATGATTCCAGATAGTGATAAAGAGTTTTGAAAAAAAATTTTAGAATGTGAATTGATAGTGTGTTGGTACATGTGTGTGTTGGGGGGATGCTAATATACACTAGGGGGAGGGTCAAAGGAACAGAGGAAAAAACCTTCTCCAGAAGGAGGAGCAAGTCTTTCACAGAAGTGGCTGGAAGGATATATCTGAAAACAGAGTCACTTATCTATCATTAGAGGTTTACAAATGAGGAGGAAATTTGCCTCTGTTTTCACTGTGAAATAGCTGGTGGGACATAGGCATAACAGTAAAAGGAACTGGGAGACTGAAAAATGGCAAAAGTTCAGGATAGTTGGATGTAGATGAGTGACAGGAGATGAGTTAGTGGACAGAGTTAGTGGACAGTGCCAGAGCAGAAAAAGATCTTATGTTCATAATCCCAGGCAATATGAGGTCATAGGACTTTGGGGAAGCCTGGGGCTCTATTTCCAAAACTGTAAGACAATATTGTATCAAGCTCCATGATTACATGAAGGCAAGGAGCTGATAAGAAACCTCTATGCACTGGTACAATTTGTTCCTTGAAACCCAACCACTGAGGTCTTTAAGACCCAGTAGTAATTTACTCTCTCCCACCATTAATTATATCCTGGCCACTCCTCAGCTAACACAATTGTCAGACTACTTCAGCAAGGCCTTTTTCATAGCTAAGGACTGTTTAGAGTAAGGACAAACAATTGGGGCTCATTAATTCAATCATTAGGACACTGATTATGCATCTATTGTCTACTGTAATCAGTTATGTTAAATAAGCTCTTCAGTCTTCATCAGAGCAATTATGCTAATATGCTTGAAAATTTCCAAGAGTATTAGACCTTCATACACTTATTCTGCCTAGCAGCAGCCTCGCTCAGTCAATATAACACACAGGCGATTATTATCAAGGCATAAGACCCTATTGTTGATATGTGACTACCATATTATCTTCCCTCACAACAGAACTTTAAACAGTTTGTATACTGTTCTTTCAGGGTTTAGACATTGGCCCTTGTTAAGTCTTTTTCCAAAATATGTAGCTCTCAGATAACATCTAAATGTCATTATGGGAGTACTCAATACATTGGAATTGCACATTTTCCAAGTAATACATAAACAATCAATGGATTAGTTATCCAATGATCAATTTACCAATGATCATTTATGCCTTTAAATGTATAGACAAGAAGTACTACAATAGATGCTTGGAGAATAATAATATAACTTGCTTTACCATATAGTTTTCTTTCACCTGGAGTAACTTCCCTTTCAGTCCTTTTTAATTCTGAAAAAAAAATCCTACCTGTATGTCTCATTTTCTTGATTGACTTTGGCCAAAGAATGAGTTTTCCACTTTGATCAACCAATACTTTTATGGTAGGCACATAACAGATATCAAATGAACACATGTTGGATTTAATGTTTCTTCTTGTACATGTCTTATTCTTGTCTCCAGCCTTCCCATCAGATGTTAAATACTATTTTTAGCAAAGCTTACATGTAAGGACTGTGTGTGTGTGTGCGTGCATGCATGTGTACACAATCTCTACAAAAAGTCATAAAAACTTGAAATTTCATTGTATTGATAGATAAGTCCAGCTGGTGTTGAATTTCTTCATTGTCATTTACAGTAAAAATAACTGCATAAGTTGTTCTTTATGTTTACTTAGGTAAACATGATCATTGTCCTTTCAGTTGCAAATAACTGAATCTTTCTCTAAGAAGAAATAATGCCCAGTGCAACTCAGACCCACCAGGATAAGCAAACAGAGCATGGAGACCCAATGGCTGTATTGAGGCCAATAACAAACTGAAAGAATGAGGTGGAAATGTGCAGAATACTTGCAGACCTGTGACTCACATGCCATTTCCCGCTCCCTGTGGTACAAATGCTGTAATTTACCTTTCTTCAGTTACTTAGTGTTTTGGTAAGGGTGTAAAAAGGCAACTGAGAATAAGGTGTTCTTGGCCTTCAAGAATTTACAATCTAAATGTGGAGACAAACTATGCACACAAGAAGTTAAGAAACTGCTCAGGACTAAACTAATGGGTCAAAAATGATCAAAGCAAAGTCATGGTTAGAGTATCATTTTAGAAAAAATTCATAGGTGAGTGATACAGATTTGGGCTGGGGTAACCAGGCAGGGATTTACAGATTTACGAGGAGATGTATGAGTTGTCTTTTGAAAAATCAACACGTGATTTTTTTTTTTTTAAGCCAAACTATAGAAGAGCTAAAGATGAAATTTAAGTTTTCTACTCATGACCCTCAGGCTCTTCCCAGAAGCAACCAGCATTACCATTTTTATGTCTTTCTAGTGCATTTAACTACCTTTAAGTGGATTCTGACTTGATTTAGGCTTATTGATTTTTCAGTGGCATGAATAATAAAGGGTTAAATTTGTTGTCTATCCATGTAAAAACCAGACTCACTCAATATAATTTATACAATAGGGACCTACTGATAGATCTTCAGGTACTCTTGTGGATTTCCAAGCTGATTGTTGCCATGGCAATCCCTGCTCTATGTGCCTTCAGTTTCTGTCTTGACCCACTTTGGGTTAGATGTATTCTAGCTGAGGGACAGTAGTCATGCTCCCATTTCTATGCCCTTTGGGGAGTACATTAGTAGCCAAACTGCCCCTCTTCCTTTCTTTAATTCTCAAGATCTTGGAAGGTTTCCTACATGGAAGTTATAGACTCAAAATCTGACACTTTTGAGAGACGGTCTAAGTTAGACGTCAGGCATATTACACACCGAATGAATGTACCCCAAAGTACTCAATTCTCATTCCAGGAGCTGATTCTTCTGGAGTCTCATTTAGCTTTTGTTTTCATTCCTACCAATAAGATAGACACCTAAATTCACATAGTGGCCACAGGGGGAAATATTTGTGTGACTCAGGTGGTTTTTAACAGTCCATTTCATATTAAAGTTGTTGACTTAACAGCACCAAAAAAAGGACATAAAGCCTGAACCAGTTTCCTAGTTCTAAGTTAAATAAACCTGGCCCTAGATAGTTCTCCTCAGTGGCTTTGGAAGGTAAAAACAGAAGGCACTAGAGGTGACACAGTTCTACCCTTTAGCTTCCTGGGACCCTATTACAAATTATTTTTAAAAAGGATTATTAGGCCTGCCTCTAAACTGACAAAAGAAACTACCCTGAAAGAAAATTTTTGAAGGAAAATATCTGCTGAGTGGGTTCATCCTGGCATGTCTGTATGCAACAGAAAAGGAGAAAAGTTAATGATGTTGATGTTCTTTAATTTCAAAGCCCTGGGCTATTAATTTTCACATTATTTTATTTCATCATTATACAACCATATTTAAGTCAATATCATTGCAAGTGAGTTCTACTTGGCCAAAGATCTGAAACAGAGCTCCATTCAAAACTACAACTGGCTTATGTCCAGGGTTCATGCTCTTCATCACAACCTTCCCAGGAGTAGTACTTCTGTGTTTGAAGAGACACAGTGGAAATGAAAATTTTGAAAGAACATCTGGGAAATCTGTAGCTCAGGAGATGGCCACATATTTTTTCAACGTCTATCTGAAGGCACCCTCCTCTGGAATATCTTCACATCTGAGAAGAATTGAGTACACTTCAAAAACTCTTATGGCTTTGAATACTCATTTGGTACTTTCTGATTACAGATTTGTAAGCCCATGGCACTTTCCGACTTAACTGGAATCTCCCAGTCAGTTTATCAAGTATGTACCTAGGAATGAGTGCTGAATGGGCAGCTAAGAAAACTGTTCTGCAGGTTGTTCTGAGCCACCAACTACCTGTGTGAGACCTGTTTCTTTTCAACTTAAGTTCTGCCGTGCTCCCTGCTTTACGCAGTAGGTGATTAATACTGATATTAGTTGGGCTCAATCTTCTGTCAGCAGGGGCTACGGTGTTCCTAACTTTTAAAAAAGCAACAATGTTACCACTGAGTGGTTACACCCCCTTGCGCAGCTGTAAGTTTCAGGCCTTGCTGCCTCCTGTAGGGCAAACATATGAAGTTGGGGCCTAGGAACACCCCCTGAACAGTGGAAAGAAGTGTTTGGGAAGATAAGCAATTAGGCAACATACTGCAAGGTGCTCATCTTTTAGACTTCACAATGCTCCCACTTTAGAGCATGCATTATTTTATTTTATTTAGTTGTCAATGGATCTTTTATTTATTTATATGTAGTGCTGAGTACTAAACCCAGGGCCTCACAAAAGCCAGGCAAACACTACCACTGAGCCGCAACTCCAGCCCCTGGGGCATGCATTATTAACATCACTTTTACCGGTGGGGGTACCAAGATTCAGGTTGAAGAAAAATATCTGGCATCTCCCCTACCCTGGTCTCGGCTTATTTACAACCTGGCCCCGCCCCCGTCTCCCGCACGAGGGTCCCGCCCATTCATTTGCAAAGGGCGCGCCCATCTGGGGCCGCACACGGGAGCTTCCCAGGAGCCCTTTCTGCCCCAGGCGCGTCCTGTCGTCCAAGCAAGCGTGGGGTCTCCCCCGGGGCTAAGCACGTGTTCACGCCCCGCTTCACCACGGAAAGCAGACGAGGCGGTGGCCCCACCCAATGGCGCTGATGGCCGTAAGGGGCTCGGGGTCAGGCGGTCGCGGGGCGACGCGGTCCCAGCGCGGCAGTCCCCGCCTCTCTCCAGAGCCTCTGTGGGAGCGCGCCGGAGACCAACTCAAGCGAAACCGCCGGCGTCCCACCCCGAGCGGCCGCGCCTCGCCTCGCCTCGCCTCACGTTCGACGGGGGAGGCGGGACCAATCAGCGAGCTACGTCTCCCTTCCGATTCGAGGCCCCCGACGCGCGGCTCACACCCCGAGCTCCCTGTGCGCTGATTGGTTGCTGGCGCCGCCAGTCCGGCTGGGAGGCGGGGCGGGCCGAAGGCAAAAGGAGGTGGGGAGGCGGTGGCCCGCGACTCCCCGCGCGCCGCTCGGCCCCCGGCCCTTCCCGCGGCGCTCGGCCTCCTTCCTTCCCTCCTCCGCTCCCTCCGTCTTCCGTGCGCGCTACGCGCGGCGCTCGGCCGGCGTGCTTCGCGCCCTAACGGGCGGCTGGGGGCGCCAATCAGCGGGCGGCAGGGTGCCAGCCCCGGGGCTGCGCCGGCGAATCGGCGGGGCTCGCGGCCCGGGGTGGGAGGCGGGTCTACCGCGCGGCCGCGGCGGCGGAGGAGCAGCGAGCCTGCAGCCCGCGAGCGCCGAGCGAGCCGCCCGGAGGTGGGTGCGCTGCGGCCGGCCGGCAGGCGAGGCAGAGAGCGGAAGCGGAGGTGGGCCGGCTGGCGAGGGCGCGGCCGCCGGGAGGAGCGGCGGGCGCGCGCCTGAGGGGAGGAGGGGCGGCGGGCGTCCCCACCCCCTCCTCCGCGGGCGGCGGCCGGGCCCCTTCCCTGTGCGCCCGCCCTCCCTCTTTTCCCTGCGCGCTGGGGCCGCCCGCCGGGCACGGGCCGGGGGGGCGGGGGCTCTGCGGCCGGGAGTGTTGTCAGTTCCGCCTTCAATCGCCCATTCCCCTCTTCCCCTCCCAGCCCCCTCCATCCCATCGGAAGAGGAAGGAACAAAAGGTCCCGGGCCCCCCGGATCTGACGGGGCGGGACCTGGCGCCACGGTGCAGGTAAAGCCTGGGCGCCCGCGGGCCTCGCAGGGGCGTGTTTGTGTGCGGCCGCGGCCGGCGTGTCACATGGCCACGGCGGGTGGGGGCTGGGTGTGGCGGAGCCGTGGGCGCGCGGGCCGGGGTCGGCGCCGGGGAAGGGGCTCTGCGCCCCCGCCTAGCCCGGCCGGGCGGGTCGCCCTTTTCCCTTCCCCTGCGCGGCTCTCACGCTCGGCACTTTGTGGTTCTGATTTCCAAAGCCGAAGGGCTAGAGCTCTTGTTGCAGGAGTTGGGTAGCCGAGTTGGGAGCGTGTGATACTTTGCTCCACTCCCCCCACCCCCGTCCTGTAACCTTTGTTAACCGTAATGGTCGTGGGTTCTGAATAGTTTGTGTACCCTCACATAAACACGCTCACGGCTGACACTGCCGGGATCATCCTCAATGTACTTGCGAAAGTTGCTCGGTGGGTGCAGCCTATTAGTTTTTCATCACATGCCTTTAGAAAGCACGCTGATTGATTTCACCAATTTCAAACTTGGTTCTCAAAATTGCAGCTTGAATTATTTTGTTCTCTTGTGAGGAATACTGCCCTTGGGTCAGGTACTTTTTGTCTTTTACTTAACCTTTGGTGGTCATGGTTTTCTTCTGATCCTTAAACAAAAGAAAAACAACACCTAGTTTGGTTTTGTTACTCATTTTGACATAAAAGCTAAGTGCTACTTATTTGGTTGTCAATCAGAGCTTTATTTTAAAAAGCCAGGTAAAATGAATTTGGAAGCAGCGTTTTTTTATCAGTAATGTCTTGTTTGCTAACAGTTTGGAATGTCCTAAATTGTGGTGTTTTAAACTTTAAAACGACGATTGTAAAACAATTGCAAACTTAGGCGGAGTAATTTTATCTTTTCAAAAGGGGTTCCTGAAATGTGTATTGATTTCCAAAATTCCTTTTTATGTTCTGACTTCATATGAATTGAATCTATACCACTGATAGACTCAAAGAAAGCTTTCTAATATGAGCATAAACTGGCTGTTATGTTGAACACATATTTGCTGTTATTTTACCTTTGATCTCCCTTTTAGAAGTTTCCTTCTTAAAGACTTGTCCAGCAGTTAAATGAAGTGTGAAAGTTTTTGATGTGAGGGTTAGTAAAGCAAAAGTAAGAGATGGGAGGAATGTAAAATGGATTTCCTGAAAGTGTCATAGTTTGAGGAATTTTTCATTTGTTTTAAAAATGATACAGAATATTTAAAGAATTTACTCTCAAGATCATTTATCAAATGTTCAAATTCAGAAAGTAGCACTGATTTTATTTTTAAAGTTCCTTAGTTTTTGCTATAATTTAGCTGTGGTAGTGGTAAATATAAGTAAATAGTTCACTTCTTTGGGCTCTTCTAAAGTGCCCACATAAATTCTTAAGTTAAAATCTTACAGATTTAATTGAGTTTAGGGAAATTCATTGGCCAAGTTTAATTGATGTAAGTGGTTAGAAATACCCACTTAAAGAAATTGCTCTTACAGCTTGGTTTTTGTACTTTGTAGCTACACCTAAAGTGATTTAACATTGCCTATCTTCAACAAAATTTGTTTTATCAAGGTTGTAACTTACTTGTATTTAACTCTTTACAACCTGTAAGGTTTGTGAAGAGATAGACTTACAAGACTGAAGGGTAATTGTGTGATTGTGGCTTGTCAGGTGTAGTATGTATTTTAACTCAGAAGTAGGAATAGTGGGGATGGTTTAGTGTATTTCAGTAATTCTAATGGAAACAAAGGTTTCTACTCAAAAGAGCAAGAGGTGCCCTTTACACTTTCATATTGTAAATGTTAGAATGATGTTGCCATAATCTTATTACTTCACATTGAATTTGAAGCTTTTTTAAGCTGTAAGTGAAACAGATTTTTAGCTGCATAAACCGCTGGTTAGAGACCTTTTGAATTTTAATGTTTTGCAAATATTGTCAGTTTTAAATTTTAGGTGTAAAAGTTTTCCTTATTGTTTGCTTTTTATTTTGTTGCTATTGTGCTTTAGAACTCCAAAAGCTTTGTTTTGTAGCAGCATTTTTATACGGGTGTTTTTGTAATGTATAGGAAGGCTGTGTTTAGTGGAGTCTGGCAGTCATACTCTTGGGACAAGATCATTTTTAGAGGGTGGAGAGGGGCATGTCTTTTTAGATTCTTTGTCTTTTGATGGAAGAAGAGTTTTTTTTTAATTTTTTTTATAAAGGCCCTTTTTTCTGTAAGGGGAAAGATGCTTTCCACTAAGTATTGCACGTATGTTAGAAAATGTGAAATTTTAAGGATTTCAAAACCAGTTCAGGAGAGATTATGCATTTATTTAACAAGTAATTTGTAGTTGTTGGACAAGTAGCATTTATTCAGTGAACAACTTTTTCTCTGTCAGGCCCTGGACTAAGTAATAAAGCTTCTGACACTAAACAAGTACACCTCTGTTCTTACTGGAATTAGGAAAGTGGAAACTTCGCATGTCTCTTGCTTTAGTCCCCCGTGTTTAGCATAAGAAAATTAATTGTATTAGTGTACAAATTGGGGAAGAATGCAGTAATTCCTTATTGGGCCAATTCCTAAGATGTACTGCTTTCTGTCATATGTACAGGACAGCACTGGGTAAGATCTGAAATGTCAACTCAGTGTCACTGGGAACAATCAGTGTTGGGGGACACTTGTCACCATTTTTGCAGTCTATACAAACCGAAGATATGGCCAATCTTTAAGAATGGTGTTTGTACACTGGTGGAGCTATGTTTGATAATAGCCTCTGTTTGGTTAACCATTGCCCTTTAGTTAAAGAAAGTGGTAAAGGTAAGAAAGCAAACTTCATTTAGTCAGATTTCAGTGAAAGGATCAGGAGTAACATGTAAAAATAATTAAATCAAGAATAATTGGGTAGGGATCTGAAGTATTGGAAAGACCTTGGATTTTGAAACCTAGGGTAATATTTGGCTTCTTGGTTACAATATTGGGTAAACTACTTAACTCCTGAGTTTTGGTTTTCTGACTAAAAGTGGAGGTAATAATGCCTTCCTCTTATGGTTATTATGAGGGTTTAGTATTCATGGTTATAGTACCTAGAACATTGCCTGACACATAAGGACCTTTCCAAATAATCCCTTCTCTTGCTGTCTTCTAGTTGTGGGTTTTTAAAAAAAATTTTTTTAATTTTTATTAGTTGTTGATGAAGCTTTATTTGTATTCGGTGCTGACAATCAAACCCAGTGCTTCACACATTCTAGGCAAGCGCTTTACCACTGAGCCACAATTAAAGCCCAAATTGTGGGTTTTAGTAATTTAGACTTTTTATAATCTAAATGATTTGCCTACACTCTCATCCTTGACCTATTGTAAAAGGCTGTTGAGAAGCAGACACTGAGTAGCAAAGGCCTGGGGTAGCCCACTGTCCCAGTTTATACATTAAATTATAGGAGAGCCTTTGAGATCTTTAGTCAGAACCTGTTGGCATTTACTTAAAATGTTTCTAACAAGCAAAGTTTATCTGGCTTCTAAACCCACAGATTAGAAACAAGTAGATTATGGGTTGTGTGGGAGATTTTGACAGGGGTGTGGTGGGGAGTAGATAGGAGAATGGAGAAATGTTAGCCTTCTGCCTATTATAAGGAAAAAAACCACCACCAACAAGAAAAGATAACAGCCGGGTGAGGATAATAGAGGTAATCTGCAAGACACAAAAATATTCAAAGCTTGACTAGCATGTCTGGGGCTATTCAGTGCAGGACCAGACCTGAAAGTCTAGTAATGAATGTTCATCAATTAGCTTATATCATGTTTGGGAAAATCTTTTTAAGAGTGCAGTAATCTGCATAATATACTGCAGGTTGTTATTCAGGATGATTAAAGTTCTTAAGGGGATAGAGCATTGTACTATAGCAAAGGACTTTTTTCATGAAAGATCCACGGTACCTACTTTAACCAAGATGTTTCACATTTGTTTTGCCATTTAGAGAGCCATGGTTCCAGACTGAAAAGTCTTTATGCTGGCCAGTAGTAGAAGGGTGACCTTAGTGGTACAGCACCCTGTGCCACCACCTTTTCTTCAGAGTAAATTGTTCTTTTTGTCAGTGTGCAGCAGTGTCATGTAACGCTTTTCACTTGCACTTTTAGATAGAGTGTGCCAGAGATTTCCAGGGTAGAGTAAGTTGGGACAGTTGGCCAGAGTTTATGTTGAGGATTTCTTGCCTCTTGTATGTGTCTTCTGCCCATTATTAGCTTTGATAATTTATTTGGATCCTCCTTTTTCCTACCTCAGAATTATTTTCTAACTCATCTACTCTATGAAATAATTACTGGTGACCTTGGAATAGGTAGCCTTGGCTATTAAAAAAATAGGATTTATTTTTAGTAGTAGTACAGAAGCAACCCAACCTTTTCCATTGAAGAATGCACAGTATTGCTTATCACTGATCAATTTTGATTATTTCTCCAGATTGGTATTATTGTTTTATAATATAGAAAGAACTATCTTTAAAAATTCATGACAGTAGAGTGTATTTTGACATATACGTACATAGAATATAACTTCTCGTTCTTGTGGTTGTATATGATGTTGGTGTAATTATGAGTATTCAGTTAGAATATTTTTCAGCGTTGATTGTAGATTTACATCTCAAAGGTAGCTTTCAACTTCAGTTAAGCAATATGATGTAGAGAGAATATAATTTTGCCAAGCCAGGTGGATTTAGACACTGCCTCTAGTTTGGTCACATTAGCTAGTCTAATATTAGGGTACTTCTGTGACTTTCCTTCTTGGCTCACATTCTGAAGTGTGGGTGATTCTGCTTAGTTAAAACTGAGCCACACTCTTAAGACAGGTGCTTGGTAATTTAGATATGTCTTTGTACTCTTAAGAAAACAAATCCTGACGTGTTTCATTCTTATTAAAATTTGTGAATTTACTGTGAAGTTCTACTAATTCTTCCCCATCTGTAATTTTTCAAAATCTGGAATTATATTGGCCTCAGTACTGTAGAGCAATGGAAAGTGAGTATAGACTTTTGTCTAGTTTGCATCTGTAAACATGGATTTCTTTGAATAATCTACAGTACTTACCATCCTTCCTTTTTGGAAAAAAGAGGGTAGTGTCAGGTTTAACATATTCAGTTAGTAAGGAAGAATAATTTTGAGGAACCATTGGATGCCCATGTGTTCATTACCTTGAGTCTTTTAAGTCAAAGAAGACTCTTGGAGGAAGTAGCATAGTAAGTCTGTGATCTCATAGTTTGCTTAAAAGTGAACTTCATTTTTCATATGCAGATACTGCCTAAAATTCTCTAAAGAATTAATACTTAAGATCTTGTAAATATTAAGAAAGGATTCCATCTTAAACACATCTTTCATTTCATGATGTGGAGTGGTGAATCTAATTTGTAGTCCACCATATCAGCCTATGAATGGTACAGTGAAAGCTGTGCCCAAGCCTTTTCCCTTGTTCATGTTAACTGGCCAATTAAGCTTTCTTTAAAAAAAAAAAAAAAAAAAAGTTTTAGTATCAGCAGGGTTTAGCTATGGCTTGAAGTTCGTGCATTGGCTACTTCTGCTCTAAAGCAGTAATTTTCATATTTTTTTTAAGCACATGCACATCTGCTTATACAGCAGCAACCAGAAAACCTGAAGAGAAATACTATGCAGACTTGCAAAATATAAAAAAGATAAAAAGTAAAACTTTTTTTGTAGGAGGACTTAAAGATTTTTTGGGGAGGGGGAATGGGCAGTTACAGTAGCTCCGCGTTTTCTCGTTGAAGCACCACTGGGGAGCATTAGGCCTTAGAGAAGTCTGCTATATCTCATCGGGTGCTACTAGCCACATGTGGTTATTTCACACTTGAAATGCAGCTACCATGACTCAGGAACTGAATGTTAAATTTTATTAAGTTTTGATGGGTGCTGTATTGGATAGCACAGTTAAAGGACATTTCCATCATTGTGTACAAAATTCTATTGGCCAGTGCTACTCTAGACTTAATGAAACTTTTACAGCCTGAGGACCTAACCCGCATGATTTGATGAGGGTGCCAGATCTGCTTTTAGAGAGGCAAGATGACCGGGAGTTCAAAGGGCCATTGGAGTGCTTAATACTTCTGCTGATTTGAGTCTGGGCCTGTGTAGTCTTGTGATGGGTGATTGTTCATAATCTAGGAATGATAAACCAATATGTAAGTTGTATGTTGACAAGCTGATTATAGAGCTACAGATTCAACTTAACTTATTAAAGGTGAAAGAAGTGTAACTTGAGCATAGAACAGGTAGTCTGAACTAATGACTTGCTTCTGTGGTTAAATCCAAACTCATATTAGGTTTGGACAGTCATAAAGTTGAGCACATGAATGTTTTCTGTTTGCTTTTGTTTAAATGACTTAGTTTTCCAGTTGGCAGTGTCTTTTCCTTACTAACTTACAACTTTGAAAAGAACATAGTTACAGTGAGAATTGAGAAATCTGCTTGTTAAAAATTGGATTTTATGTGGTGATTTTTTAATGCTGCTTATTGTCCTGGTTACCTGTGATTTCTTTGACTAATAGTTGTGAAATGTCAGGTCTTCACTGATGCTTTTTATCTTCATGTGTTTCAACATAGATTGCCAACTATCTAATACAGTAACTTTATGCGGGGAGACTGTAGGTGTTCTGTGAGGCAACACCATCATATTTCATGTATTTTATGTTGACTGAAGCATTTAATTGTGATTTTTTTCTGAAATAAAAATTCCTGTAGGTATTTGGGGAATATTTTGTTACTTTTCTACAACTTGAAGATATTTGAAACTTCCCTCTATATCTTTTAAAAGGTATTTGTGTTTGCTTTTTATGTTTTCCGTTTTTGACTTCAACTTTGTGAAACATTTCTGCTTGTCGTTTTGGTGCTTTGTCTTTGAGAGAGTGTGGGGTTAAATATTTGGAAATTACATGTTTGAAAATGACTTTATTTGACCCTAACTGGGTCATAGAAGTTTAGTGTAGAAGTAACTTTTTTTTTCTTCCCAGAATTATGAAGACATTGTTGTGTTGACTTAACTTACAGTGTTAACTGTTGAGAAAACCAAAGCCATTCTGATTTTTTTCTATATGACCTATTTTTTCTCCCTGGAAACTTCAGGTTCTGCCTTTATCCTCAGCTTTCTGAGGTTTCACTGCTGCAAGCCTTGAGGTAGGTAGGTTTTCCTCCCTTGTACCAGAGACTTAATGGGCCCTTTTCATTTGGAAACTCCTGTCTTTCTCTTCAGGATGTTTTTTTCAATTTCTTTGACTCCCCTACTCTCCATTATCTCTGATATCTTTTTGGAACTCCTATTTGGGTACTGGATCTCCAAAACTGGTCCTCCAGTTTTCTTCACATTTATTTACTGCTTTTCATTTTTCTTTTCTACTTTCTGGGGGATTTTCTGTACTCAATCTTCTCTTATATTGCCCCCCTTTTTTTAATGGCACTATTTCTGCTGTCAAGAGCTATCAATCTTCCTAAGAGCTGTTCTTTATTTTATAATGCTCCTTCGGCATCCTCCTCTTGTTTCAGTGTTGCTCTGTCTTGCTCTTATGTATTGATGATTAAAGAAAAAATTTCCCCCTTTCCATATTCTATTTTCTTGAAGTTGGTTTTTCTGTTTTTGTCTGTCATTTTTCCTCAGATAAGTGAATCTGTAACTAGGAGCTAGGGATCTAAAAACTAAGCAGGAACTGTGGGTGAGACTGTCTTCTTTCATTTTCACTGTAGTGGGATCTGAGTGGGCTGTTTGTTGGTAAACTCTCAATATTAGTATCTATATTATTTTTCCGGGGTTGCTCAGGTACCCTAGAAAAGAGTCTTGTTCTGACTAAGTACGTAGAGGTCTGGCTACTGGTATTTGGGAACCAGAACCCAGCAGAAGAAAGGAGTTGGGAGTCATTAGTGTATAGTATGCTTATACTCTTTCACTGTTTTTCTTCCTAATGATAACCAGGTAACCTCCTAGTACAGGGATGCTGTTTTTACCTTCTGCAGAGGTTAAACATTACCCAAGGGGCAGTTACCGCAAGAGAGTGGGGGAGTAGATCTAAGGATATAATTCCTTTTCAAATAGCTCTTAATCAGTTTTGCCCATTTTATCTCCTCTCCCTCTTGACTTAGTTCTCTTATAACTGGTTTTTTTCAGTTAAAATCTTCTGAGGATTTTGTCAATCAGGATGTTTCTCAGCTTTCCCAACAGCTAGTCTAGAGGAGTTAGTATTCTCTCATTTGTTTTATTCATTTATTTTCCAGGTACCTGAATTTTGTTTAGTTTTCTCCTTGCCTCTTTTCTTATCTTTAGGATATAGTTTTCTTTTTAAAATTTCTTTACTGTGTGGTTCTTGCTGGGCTGCCCAGTCTGGTCTTGAGCTTGTGAGCTCAACTTCCCACCCCCGCCTCTAGAATACCTGGGTCTAATGAGAGTAGGCAACCTCCCAGTCCAGGGTTACTGTTTTACCTTCCACCTGGTTCCTTTATTATGACTTTTATTTATTTGATTTATTATCATGGTTTTTTAATAGGCTGATATCTTCACCTACAACCCACAGTTAAGTTTGGGTTTTCCATTAAGAAAATTATGAGTAACCTTCTGAAGAATTAAAATAGAATGTATAATTCCACATCAGTGAGGGTGAGGGGATAGAAGTGAGAAAAATTTGATTATAAGGTAGGGAAGAAGAAAAAAGATGCATAGGAATTAGAAAACACAAGGTAAGATAGAAAATAAGCAGGTATCTTCATAAATCCCATATATAATTATGTAATTATAAAATTATATGTAAATTTTAGATGAAATTTACTAAATTAATTGAATTAAATGCTTTTTATTAGTACAGATTGGATATCCTTTATCTGAAGTGCTTCGAACCAGTAGTATATGAGATTTCTTACGGAGCTTGGAATGTTATATATGTAGGTATCTTGGGCATGAAACCCAAGTCTAAGTACAAAATTCATGTATATTTCATATATGCCATATACACATAGCCTGAAATTAATTTTATACAGCATTTTCAATGTGGTTGCATTTTGATTATGACCAAACTTGAGGTCAGGTGTGGAATATTTTGTGTGTGGTATCCCATTGGCACTAGAAAGATTGGAGCATTTTGGATTTTTGAATCAGAGATGCTCCATTACCTAAGAGTATAATGGCATAGTTAAAGAAATGGAAAAGATACACTAGGTGTGATCTATAAGGTCAAATTGGCAAAATTTTAAGGATATAAATATACAAATCATTGTAGGAAATTGTAACATACCTCCTAGTAAATTAAGAAAAGACAGGTTAGAAAAAATTACCTGGGACTGGGAGTGTAGCTCAGAGTCTGTGAGGTTCTGGATTCAATCCCCTACATCCAAAACAAAAACAAAACAAGGTATACAGGACTGTACACAGTTAGCAGCCATCCAGTAGTTGAGAAGATATATTCTTTTAAGTACTCATAGAATTTTACAAAAATTGAGTATGTGCTGGATACTTCAAATGTTGACAGATTCTGTACCTTACAAATTACATCCTTGGATACCAGTGCAGTTAAGTTAGTTATGTAATAGGAGGATAACAATAACAATTCCCAAATCCATAGTTGCAGTAAAATACACACACACACACGTGTGTGTGCTTGTGTGTGTGTATGGGATGAGGAACAACTTGATGAAAAGAAAAAATATTTAAAACAATGGTAAAATGTTATACCCATCAAAATTGGTATAGGGCTGGAGATGTAACTCAATGGTGGAGTGTCTGCCTAGCATATACAAGACCTTGAGTTCAGTCCCCAGCACTACAAAAACAACAACAACAATAAGAAAAAAAGGACTTTGGGATGAAGTTATAGTTGCCTATATGAGAAACTTAGGACCTTAAGTATTTTGTTAGTAAATAACTGAAAATTAATGAGCTAGCTATATGATGACTTAGAGAAAAGTTTAGAATGTCATGAGTTAGGAAAGGAAGGAAATAATAGTGTTAAAAGCAGTTAATAAAACATAATAGATAACTAGAAGTGCTAAGTTGAAAACTCAAGGTTTGCCAAGGTTGACAAATGAAAAGAAGTATTCTTACAGACAAATCAAGAATATTGGGTACAACTTTAAATTTCTTTCAATTTGGAAACACAGTTTCTAGCAAAATAATATTTCATTAAGAATTAAAAACACCCCTGGCACACGCCTGTAATCCCAGTGACTCAGGAGGCTGAGGTAGGAGGATTGAGAGTTCAAAGCCAGCCTCAGCAAAAGTGAGGCGCTAAGCCATTCAGTGAGACCCTGTCTCTAAATAAAATACAAAAATAGGACTGGAGATGTGGTTCAATGATTGAATGCCCCTGGCTACCCCCGCCCCAAAGAAAAAAAAGAAAAACTTGATTATGTGTGGTTTAAGAACTTAAATTCTTTGTTAGAAATATACTAAAATATCCCCAGACAAAACACCAAACACTAATTGAAAACTCCAGATGGGTGAGAACTGTCAAACATGAGGATTTATTCATTACAATCTTATAGAAAATGTTATAGAAAATAATAGGAAAAAAGCCATTTTGCAAGGCTACCATAATCTTGATTCCCCAAGCAGATAGTCTCGGGTACATAGGTCTCATGGGTGCATAGAGGTCACATCTCACTGATGAACATGGCAGTGAAAATTGTAGCTAAATGTTAGCGTTAACTCAAAAATGCCATGACTAATTAGGTTTTGTCTCATGAAGATAAGGATGATTAAACAGAAAACCTGTGAATGAAATTATCACATTAACACGTAAGAAGACTATATGATAATCTTGATGGACAATGGAGAAGAAATGCATATGATAAAACAGCATTTGTTGGTGACAAAAATTCTTAGAAAACTAGAAAAAAAATTTTAAAATATGTGTTAGGGCTGGGGATTTAGCTCAGTTGGTAGAGTGCTTGCCTCAAAAGCACTAAGACCCTGGGTTCAATCCCCAGCGCCGCCAAAAAAAAAAAAAAAAAAAAAAATGTATTAAAGGGTGTTAAGAAAACATAAGAATGCATATGATGGAATTCCACTTGTGAATTTCTAGAACAGGTAAAATTAAGATGTGTTAAAAACGGTATCAGTAGTTACATGGGTAGGGAGGGTGGGTTGAAAAGAGATGCAAGGGGACTTTCTAGGATGATGGGAATAATCTGTGTCTTGATTGGAATGGTGGTTATCTAGATAGAAATATTCGTCAGAATTCATCAAACTGCATACTTAACATCTTTGCATTTTATATTATGTAAGTTATACCTCATGAAATTAATTTTTAAAAAGCCGCTGTACAAATCAATGCATTTGTGTATAAGCAACAGATAAAATTTAAATTTGAAATGTATGTGATTTAAAGTGGCAATACAAACTAGAAAATTCTTGGAAGAAAACCACAACATGTATGGGACCTTAATGGAGAAAATTTTAAGACTCATGTAATTCATATCATTAGAAAAGATGCTTGTGTTTATGGGAGGACAGTGTCATAAAGATGTCACTTTTCCTCCACTTATTTATAAATTCATTGTCATTCCAATTAAAATCCCAGCAGGTGAAAGGGAATTTGGTTGTCAGATATCAGGATGTAGTATATAGCCTTAGTGGTTAAGACATGATGGTATCTGCCTCATATACAGACAAATAGAAGCAAACAAAAGAACTCAAACACAAGTAGCACCATAAATTAATAGGGGAAAGTTTCAATCCATGTGGTGATGCATCTCGTTATAGATATTGGGGATAAGATAGCTACCTCACACTATAGATGAAAATAAATTCCCAAGTGGGTTAGATAACTAAAGGTGAAAAAGCAAAATGTTAGTCTGTGACTTGTAGACTATCACAGCATGTGAAAGGATTTTTATGAAGATACAAATGTTCTTAACATCATGTAAGATAAAAATAATAAATTTCAGCACATTAAGGGAAAGTATAAAAAAGGCCATCAAAAGTCACTTGCTGACTAGAATTTCAGATAGCATGTATAAGTGCTGAAGATTAGCATCTAGAATATACAAATAGTTGCTGTGATTGAAGGGAAAAGATGCTAAATGTGAACAAATGGCTTATAGGAATAGAATCCTGAAAAGTCAGTAACTGAAAATATTTTCAAACTTCTTAGCAGTCCATATATCAACATATGCATATATCAGCAACCCCTCTGCATTGTACCCATCCCATTGGTTAAAATCAGAGGGATTAGATAATGTCAAGGATTGGTGACAATGGGTTAAATAGGAGCTCAGGTGAGTTTCTTGGAGGGGAGTGATAATTTGTACAACCTTTTCGGCAGTACTTGGCAAATTGTACATGATCATGTCCTGTTTTGAGGCATTTCTACTCCTCAATATATGTAATAATGCAGTGGTTCTCTCTCTCTCTCTCTCTCTCTCTCTCTGTCTCTGTCTCTGTCTCTGTCTCTGTCTCTCTGTCTCTCTCTCCTTCTTTCTTTCCCAGGGATTGAACCCAGCAGTACATGCACAGCCCTTTTTGTATTTTAGAGGCAGGGTCTCTCTCACTGAGTTGCTGAGACTGACTTTGAACTCAGTGCTCTTCCTGCCTTCACCTCTTAAGCCTCTGGGATTATAGGTGTACTCTACTACACCTGCTCTTTCACTTTTTGACACACCCAGAGTGGGAAATATATTTTGCATGTGACAAAAACTGAATTAAAGTCTTTCTTTCTTTTTTACCTGGGTGTGGTGGCACATGCCTGTAGTTCAGCTACTTAGGTTGAGGTGGGAGTATTATTTGAGCTCAGAAGTTTCGAGTGCAGCCTGGGCAACATAGGGAAACCCTGTCCCAGCCCACTGCTCCACCCCTCCTCCTCCCCCTCCCCTGTCCCCAAAAAAGGCCTACTTTGTATTTTTTTGCTTTATTTTTTTTTGATATGTCTCAGGGTCCACTGCATTGATTTGCTATTCAGTAATGGTTCCAAGACTTTTAGTTTAGAGAAATACCAGAATACATTTTTTAGGGGGTGTGTGTATATACATATACTAGGTTGCTGTGTAAAACACATTTCTCATTATGGGTCTCTTTTTTGGATAAGAGATTGGAAAGTTTCTGCATTAGGACAGCTTTCATGTAGTGTTTAAAACTATTTACAAGACCGTCCTTGATAGCTTGTGAAAGTGGAAAACTGGAAGTCTAAATAGTCATCAAGAGGAGAAGGGACAGTGGTCTGTGACATAGTCATACAATGGAATGCTATATGTCAGCTAAAATGTATCACTAGGATTTAGGATTATATAGATAACAGCATGGATTGTTATAATACCGAGTGAAGAGAGCACAAATTGACATGAACGTTATTAAATGTTCATTTAAACTTAGAGTGTGCAAATACTGTTTGAATATACTGTGTAGCAAAATGTTAACCATGGCATCCACGATAGTGGTCATCTCTGAGAAGTAAGCAGGAGGTAAATGGAATCAGAAAGGTATACGTACATACGGTACTTACTGTGTCTTTACTTGTGACATCTGATGAACTACCACAAATGCTAAGATTTGACAGCTGGGAGGAACATCAGGTATATTCCATATAATACTTTTTTTGCAGTATTGAAATACCTGATAATTTATTTTGGATGCTGGGAATTGAACTCAGGACCTTGAGAATGCTGAACAAATGTTCTACCACTGATCTACGCCTTCAGCCCCTTAATTTATTTTAATAAACCTCTCATTCATAGTACAAACAAAGGTTCCTGGAGAAATAGGTTTAACCAGATGTGTGAGAACTTCATGGAGAAAGTTATATGACTAATTGATATTAAGTCCAAAATAAATGGACACATCACTTTCTTGTGATAGAAACATTAGATGTCACAAATATTTTAGTTCTCCACAAATTAATACAGATTAATTGCACTTCCAATGAAAATTCTGTAGGCTTTTTTGTGGAACTTAACTTGCTAACTTAAAATAACCAACAATAACATTTTTTTAAAAATGAGAAAGGGGTTCACCCTGACATATTTCAAGACTAACCAGAAAGCAGTACTAATTAATCGTGTGATATTGGTGTTAAGTGTGAATACATCAATGAACAGAACAGAAAACTCACAATCAGACCTTTATTTAATAGGGACTTGATAAGTAATAGGAATGGCATACATTATTCCAAGTAACCTTTGTTAACAGCACTAATAAAATAGGCTATTCTTACAGAATTGGATTAGGTCACCATTTTATTCCTTAAAACCAAATTTTGTATATTTTGGAAACATACACATGAAAAATAGTATCTAGAGTGAATTCTGTATATAAAGTCAGTATCCTTTGTGCCTCAGATTCTTTGTCAAGAATAGTACCTATCCCATTTGGTGCTTGGTTGATTCAGTGAGTTTATGCTTACTGGACCTTCAGACTTGAGCAATAAATGTTTCCAGCTATATTGGGGGGCAGTATGGAATTTCTTTCCTATTTAAAATCAAAGTGGTAACATAAAAGATTTAAAATATAAATTCAAGACATCAGAAAATGAAAATCATTCTAAGAATTTGGAGTTTTTCTAATACATATTCAGTGATAAGGTTTATATCAAAAGTACCACAGTTGAAGACTGCAAAGAATAAGAACTGTTTAATAAAACATGAAGTGAATACTATTTATGAAACTATTAAAAAGTTTTTAATAACTCAAAGGCTTTATTTACTAGAATTTCAGGATAATCAGACTTCTTACCTAATTGAAACTTTCCAGTGAGTAATCTGAGAATTCCACTTTTACTAAGGTGTCATTTGATAAGCTTTCTGATTCAGCAGTAAAGATTAAAGTCTTCCTGTTCTTTTGAAACCTGCATTATATAAGTATCATTTATTGCTGGAAGTAGAAACAGTTAGCATCTGAACTTAGTTTTTAGTTACTGCAGATGTTGAAAAATAAGTTAACTTCAGAGAATTTGCTGCTACACTATTGAAGGCAAACTATCTTCTGTTAATGACTCATTTACATTTATGCAACAATTTAATATAAATCTAATTTTCTTATTCCATTTTTCAACTTGGAACATATTGCTCACTCTTCCTTGTCAACCTACATTAAGTCTATTTACATTTTAAGCACTGGCAAAATATACTTACTTTTTAAAATAAATGTTCAGCCAGTTGAAATATATTATCAGCTTTAATGACAAATTATTTTATGACATAATTTATAAATTGTCCAGAGAGAATTTGGATGTCAGCCAGTCATTGTTACTAAGATAGGAAAATTTAAGGCTCTAAACTAAGTGTTCACTTAGTTCCAAATTGGTTATAACTGATATGGTTAAGACATGTACACTGAAATCACATGTAAGTGGCGGGTCTAAGCTTAAACTTTTTTCATTTCCATGAAGAAAAAGTTTAAAGGTTTAATAGAAGATTTTGATTCCTTAGAGTGTGTCTCGACTTCTAAGAATTGTTTCTTCTAATAAAGTGTATCAGAAATTAGATTCTGATGCTGGGAGTCCCTTCGTTTTTGTCAATCACACAAAAAATTGATTTTTATTCATTTCGTTAGGCTAAATTCTTGTGACTGGAATAATTGAACCAAAAATATAGGCACTTGTAGGTGGATTCTTTTTATATTTTGCTATCAGATTTTCACAAGGAGCAGAGATCTCTCACACTAGCTTCCCAAGAGGATCAATTCTAAGTATAAAGTTGACACTGAGCCGGAATAGGCCAGAACAGTTTGAGAAACCAAGCCCTGGGACTGACTGCTCTACTTGTCTTCAAGATTCAGTTGCCTCTGTCTGACTTGGGCACACTCTTTGCACTGACTAGTTTTCTCCTGAGTCTACTGTAGTTCATGCTGCCTTCTAGCCATGGGATGGACACAACCACCTAGATAAAAGCATGTATGAAACTAACCCCAGAACCTTTGCCTTTTTTAGGTTTGCTCCTCTCTCCATGGTCCAGATGGTGACTAATGTCCCATTCTATATTGTTCAGTTATAATAGGTAGCTGCATCACATGCCTTGAGTCCTTCTCCCTAAACTGCTACATCCATTTGGTCAGTAAGATAATGTGAATTATCTCTGAAATAACTGAATAATGTTCCTGTCAAGAGCACTCACTTCTGTCTTTGGCATTTAAATCTGGACTGGCCTTACTCTCCCCTTGTCTCCTAACACAGTGCTTCCTGTACTCAGTTTTAGTGACAACCTAAACATTTTTGTAGCTCCTAAAATGTTTACTGTCTTTAGAAAATATGTGGCACTTTCTGCCTGGTGTGTTATCTTTCTTTTCAGACTTGCCGCTGTGCTGTAACTTTTGTGATTCTTCTCTCTTCCAAAGGTTGAATTAGTCATGATCTCTGTGCTAGGATAGGACTGTCACATGGTGGTGTATTATTGGCTTTCTTAGAGGTTACTTTGTGGCATTGAGTAGAAATTCAGCAGGGGCCAGAGGTATCTAGGTGTACCTTTCACAAGGAGTTGGGTGTTGCTTTATTTTGTCAAGTTGAACTCTATGTACTGAAGTGCTTATTTGTGTACTTGGTAATAGGTCTACCATTAGACTGCTTTAACAGGCTCCTGTCAGTTTTTCATTGTTGCTCCTTTAATTGACTTAACATTCCCTAACTGAACAAACCTTACTTTCCCCATTTCTGCTGTATTTCTTGAAGTTTTTACATTTTCAGAGTCTAAACTATAGCAGAATTCTCAGTGTTGTCAGTGCAGGATTGTTATGTGTATTTCTTATGTCCTGAAAACAGGACCTGCAGCCAAGTTGATGAAACTGGGCATAATGTTACCTCTTTGGGGAAACCTTCGGAGGGGTTTCTCCTGAATTGAACTGAAGGACCTATTGATTATTTTTCCTTCTGGAGGGGAATGAATATGATTATTATTAGATAGTGACCATTAATTTCTAGCAAATTATTCCAAGACCTAGTATCTTCTGTTGAAAGACTTTGAGAATGGTCTTTTGAGAGTTCAGTCTTTTTGATAGCATACTTAACATTTCTTTTTAAATAAATGCGTAACTCTTAGAGAAACTACACTGGCAGTGGTTCAATTAAGTTTACTCTTCGTTGTCATTTAGTTTCTCAGGTTTTGCCCTCAAAACAGTATCCTTCTCTCAACAAAAATTTGCCTCCATGTGTTTGCAGAGCCTACCTGCACGTTGTGGGCTGATGCCTCTAGGCTTACAAGGTTTTTTTTTTTTTTTTCCCCAAAAGAACCCAGGGACACTTAACCACTGAGGTCTCTAAGTTGCTGAGGCTGGTTTTGAACTTCGACTCCTGCCTCAGACTTTTGAGCCACTGGGATTACAGGTATGTGTATTGTGTTTGGCTAGGCTTATTATCTTTGAGAAAATTTCAGCCTCCTCCCCTTTCATGGGGTGCATTGGCATATTGAAGGTTTTGAGAAATTAAGTAGTCTATTTAACTTTATTTAGGGACTTAATTTATTTGTCTAGATACCTTTTTTATTTTTCAAATTGTAATTTATATCTGATGAAATGCACAAACCTGAAATGTTGAAATCTCTGAGTTTTAATAACTTAATCAAAACAAGGTAGAGGACACCGTTACCACTCCAGAAAGGTTCCATCAGAAAGGTACTTTGTGCCTGTGTTCACACATTTTCAATCCCTTCCCCAGTGCCTTTGAGACAGTCATTTTGACTTCTTCATTGGATTAGTTTTGCCTGTTAAGTCATGATATAAAGATATATCATGGTTAGCATATTTTTGAGATTCATTAATGTTTTATAGTATATAAGTAGCTCATTAATTTTGTTCCTGAGCAGAATTCATTTGTATGAATATACCAATTTTTTTTTTTTTTTTTTTCCTGTTTGCTTGCTGTTTTGCCTGTTTCTTGTTTGGGTCACTTTAAACATTCCTTTTTTGGGTACCAGGGATTAAACCCAGGGGCACTTAACCACTGAGCCACATCTCCAGCCCTTTTTATTTTTTATTTTGAGTCAGGGTCTTGCTAAGTTGCTTCTGGCCTCACTTAGTTGCTGAGGCTGGCCCCAAACAAGTCTTCTAGTTGTTCCATGTGGTAGGCTGAATAATAGTGCCCAAAGATATCCAGGCCCTAGCTCCCAGAACCTGTGAATGTTACTAAGGATCTTGAGGTCTGGAGATTATCTGGGTAGGTCCTAAGGGCAATCACAGGTATCCTTATTAGAAGGGGGTAGAGGGAAATTTGATGACAGAAGTATAGAAGGGAACACAGGTCAATAAATGCAGGCAGCCGCTCATGCTGAAAAGAGCAGGGAGTGAACTTTCCAATCAGACCTTCCATAAGGAACCAACCTGCTGACCCCTTGACTTTAGTTCTTTGAGACTATAATTTCGGCACACTTGTGTTGTATTAAGGTACTGGGTTTTTGATAATTTGTTATAGTAGCAGCAGGATAGTAAATAGTCCACATCCTCACTAACATTAGATAGTATCAGAAAAATTTTAAACCATTCTAGATTGTGTGAAATAGTATTGCATTTGTGTGTGTGTGTATGTGTGTGTGTGTGGTATGTTTGTGTTTGTGTTTTAAACGTTCACATTTTTTTTTTATGTGGTGCTGCTGAGGATTGAACCCAGTGCCTCACATGTGCTAGGAAGGCACTCTGCCACTGAGCTTCAGCCCCAGCCCCTGCATTGTGGTTTTAATTTGCATTTTCCTAGATGGGCATGGTGGTGCATACTTGTAGTGCCTACTGCTTGGGAGGCTGAGGCTGGAGGATTGCAAATTTTGAGGCCAGCCTTAGCAATTTAGTGAGACCCTGAGCAACTTAATGAGACCCTGTCTCAGAAAATAAAAATAAAAGGATTGGGGATGAAGCTCAGTGGTGGAACACCTCTGAGTTCAATCTCCAGTACTGGAAAAAAAAAAAAAATTTTTTTAAATTACCTTTTCTTAATGATGGCATGAGAAAGTGGTTGAGGCTTATTATTTTACATGTTATTGAAAAAATTGTTGAGAGGCAGACTGACTTATTTTCTTAATGAAGAACGAGTTGACTACATACACACACACACACAGACTGTTTTGGACTTCTGTTCTTATAATTTATCCTTCTATCTTATGTCCACTTTATACTCCTAATTACTAAGGCTTTGTAGTAAGTCTTGATAATGTGGTGGTATAGGTCTTCCAGTTTCCTTTCCCTTTTTTAAGATGGATTTGGTTATTCTAGATTGTTTTCAAAACTTATGTATTTTATCAATTTCTTAAACATTATTGGAATTTTGATAAGGATTACATTAAATCCATATCTCAAATTGAGAAGAATGGTCACTTAAACCCAGTTGACATTTTTTAGATGTTGATGAACCTTTAAACCTTTATTTCATTCATTTATTTATATGTGGTTCCGAGGACTGAACCCAGTGCTTCACACATGCTAGGCAAGTGCTCTACCACTGAGCCACAACCCCAGCCCCCCAGTTGACATTTTATCCTGATGTTCTCAGTTTTTCCCATTTTTTTCTCTTTTTGTGCTTCAACTTAAATACCCTAATTTTTCCTGTCTTCAAGTTCTCTGCTCATTTCTTTCAGAAGTTAAAACTATTTAATTAAATCTTTAATTTCTGATGCTGTAATTTTTCATTTCTAATATTTCCCTGTGATCATATATTATAGCTTTAATGTCTGTGATGAAATTCTCTTTCATTATGCATGTTGTCTATCACTTCCATCAAATCTTCTAGTGCTTTTATTATAGTTATTTTGAAGTCTGTGTCTGATAATTCCCACATCTGGACCTTCTCTGATCTAAGTGTATTAATAATTTAATTTTTTGACTATGTTTACTACGTCCTGTATCTTGTAATTTTTGATCGAATGCTGAACATTTATATAAAAACAGTAGAGACTGAAATAAATACTTATCTCTAGGTATTTCCTAGGTCAGTCTGTTAAAACATGAGGCTCAGGTAATAAGGTGTGTAGTTGAACTGGTTCTGGCCTTTGTTGCAGCTTTAGTTAGCTTTAGTTCAAGTGTTTTGAGAACTGGAGAAGACTTTGTTTTCTGCTAGGTTTGCTGTCCATGTTGATTTTTAAACCTTTTTTTGTTTTGGTCACTCAATTTGTGAGCCACCAACTTTCTGGACCATGGGAGATTCGTCTGCTTTATAGTCTAGCTGTCTGTTGCTCTGTCATTCTCAAGTAGGCTTTCATGACTAGTGAGATGTTTTTCCACAAGCAAACCTTCCCAAGGGTTTGCATAGTCTTGTCCTTCCCTACCCTTGGCAGTTCAATATCTAGGGTATCTGGATGAAGTTTTTCTCCCTTCTCTACTGTCCCACCCCAGCCTTTGGCATCTGAATGTCAGGAGTCTCTTGGATTGATTTTTCTCTCTTCTCCCTTCTCCAGACAGCAGATTCCTTGCATTTTTTGGGACCTTAATATTTTAAAGGGATCTCCTGCAGCTTTCTAGCCCTGCTCTCCACCCTTTGGCATACTTTGGCAAGCACTTAGTGAAGGCCTGTGGGAATGAATGGGTGGATGCAGTTTACTCTTTGAGATCTTGGAATTCTAACGTGTCAGCGTGTTGCTGTTGAAATTCATTGTAATGTAGACTGGTTGTTCTTTACTCTGTGGCAAGGTTATTCCTCTTTTTAGTCTGTCTGCCAGGAAAGACTATTCGTGGACCTCTCTTCTGTCAAGGCATTGTGCTTCCTGGAATTTAGTTCTGTTCAGGTTACTTTGCCTTCTTAGCTGTTTAATGGTTCAGAGAAACCAAGATTTTGTAGCATATTAGTCTGATTTTTGGTTGTTAGGATGAAAGCAACAGTCTGTTGTGATTTTCTTTACATCTTCATCAGAGAAGTGAAACACAGTCTGATGCTATGTACCTGATACAATTTCTGTTTTTTCACTCTAGTCTTCTGTAGTATTTCTTAAGAGTTTGGTTTTAAAATCTAATTCTCCAGCATTGTCTTCTAGAAGTAAGTGACTTTAATTTCAAAGTAAAAGATAAAACCATGCACATTAAATTATTTGAACTTGTAGATTCCTCATTGTGGAAAATTTACCATTGAAATAGAATTAGGGAAAATTTTCTAGGATGCAATAATTCTTTGTAGTTCAAGATTCCTAATAAAACAACTAGAAAAGCCATGTAATTTACAAAAAGTATTTAAAGGTAAAAAACTGAAAATAAAAATGACTAAAGTAAGTAAAATTCTGTACCAGGGGGTACCTTTCAGGAGGGAGCTGAGAGATCTGCAGATGACTGTGGGACATTTTTTTTTTTTATGGACACAGAATGGAGGGCGCCTTTGGGCTGGAACTTGGGGTAAATTGGAAATGTGAAGGACCTTTAAACACAGAGGGAAAACACCCTCAATATATTTGCTGACTTCCATAGTTCAGCTGGGCAGAAAAGATTAATCAGAATCTCAGAAAATACAATTGAGATTTCTTTTAGTCCTGTGACCTTGAGCTAAAGATTCACTAGGGGAGGGACCTTGGGAACATAGGTGAGAATTGGAAACCCTTGAGGAAGGGGTGAATGATTTTCATTATACCCACCACTTTCTTCCCCCTCTAAATGTCTGTCAGATTCTGAAATTGTTTAGACTAAGAGACCGAACTTCTGAAACAAAAACCTTTTTATCTAGGTGGTAAGAAAATAAGGACCTGCTGTTCTTTCAAATAAGAGTTCTGCAGAGCCTCACCCAATAACAGAAGCCAACCAGAGGTGGTAGTGTAGTTCATAACAATACTATAACATAGCAGTATTCTATGATTCTAGCATTATGGAGGAAATAGTAAAAATATATGTGTGAGATTGTAATAAGTGAAGAATGAATAAGGAAATATCTAGGGTAACCACTAAAAGAAGAATGTGTAATAAGAATAGAGATTGAATAATATGAACAATTTTGACAAATTCAAAAGAAGACCAAATGGAAAAATGCATCATTAAACATATTATCAAATTAGAACTTAACTTAAATGCAAATACAGTAAATATTCCAAGTAAATGGCAAAAATTATCAGACTTAAATAAGTAATACCCCAGCTTTTGCTTTTTATAAGAGACACATCTTAAATGTAAGTACTCAGAAAGGTTAAGAGAAAGTACTAGGAAAAGATAAAACCATCGAAATGCCAACTGAAAGAAGCTGTAGTTATACTAATTAGGCAAAAGCTTTAATACAATAAACAATAGTTGTAAAAAGAGAATCACGTTTTGTTTTATTAGGGATTTGATAAACCAGAGAGTTCTCAAAATTCGAAATCTGTTATTGGTAACAGTTTGAACTTCTATAAACCAAAGTATTTTTGACTGCATTGAAAGGAGAACTAGACACATAAACAATGATGTATTTGTGGGAATTTTGAGTATATTTTTCAAAAGTTGTTACAACAAGCAGGTACATAGAAGATGTTAACAGACGTGATGTAATTGTCATACGTAGAATACTGAAACAGTTAATGAAGGAATTAGTATTCTTTCCCCTTGTACGTGGACTATGTACCAGAATTTACCATAATCGTGGATCATAAAAAAGCCTCAACAAGTTTCATTGGATTTTAATAATTGAGTGTGTTCTTTGAATAAAGTATGTAATACTAGAATGAAATATGTAGCCTTAAATTTATACATTAGAAAAGAAAGCACTTTCTTAAAGCTTATAGAAGGGCTGGGGAGATAGCTCAGTTGGTAGAGTGCTTACCTTGTAAGCACAAGGCCCTGGGTTCAATCCCCAGTAGCACAAAAAACAAAAAAAAAAACAAACAAAAAAAAAAAACTTATGGACACAACAAACCTAAAAACTGTAGAAGTAAAGGAATAATGAACATGAGCAGAAATTAATGCATAGAAAATAATCTTACCATAAATAACAAAGCGAAAAAGCATTCTCTGAAAATATTAGTGGAATTGATAATAACCTAGCAATGTTATTAAAAAGGGAAGAAGTAGGGGGAGAGAACAAAATTTACAAATATTAGGAATGAAAAATTATACATTTCTACAGATCCTATAGTTACTTATTAATGCAAGGAATTTGTGAACAATTTTATATCAGTAAAATGGGATAGGAAGAGTAAAGCAGGAATACCAAATAGTCAGGACTTAACCAGTGGATAGTAGGGTGATACTGTCCTGAAGTTGCTTTTGAGTCCTTTGAAAGGTGGCTACTCTGAGTTGTCTTATAGGTGGCGAATACCGAACAGATTTTAAATTTGTGGATAATTTAGCTGAAAACAGCGTTGGGGCTAGTGCATCATTCTGATCCTAATGGACTTATTGTTAGGGGCAGCAGGCCTTGTTGATATTGCAAGGACCTCAATTCATGGTGGTTCCTTTAAGGTCTCCACATTAGCTCCATATTATGAACAGTGCAGAATGTCATTGTAGTTAAGAACTTGCCCTCTGACATCATGCTATTGGATTCAAATCCTAGCATTGGTACTGAAGAGTTGTGTGATCCTGATGTGTTAGCTGAATTGTCTTTTGCACTTGGGACACCTTTCTCTCCGATTGCTTATAACTTCTACCATCTCTTTGGTAACTCCTTTATACATATGATTTTTCCCTGTGAGCATGACTTCCCTGGACTCTCTCTCCCTATATTACCACTTAGCTGTTAGAGCTTCAGATCTTTGTTTCCACTTGCTTATTAGGCAGTATCTATTTGGAAGTTTCATAGGTACACCAAATTTAACTTAAGTAAAATAACATTTAATGTTCTTCCAGTATTTTGTATTTTGCTCAGTTGTATTTTCATTCACCTACTTGTTCAAGCAGGAATCTGCAGTTCATAACTTTATCTTCCACATCAGGTAAATTTTATTTTTCCAATATCCATTCTTTTGTTTATTATCATTCTCTGAAGGTTGATCTCTGCCCTTAGAAGTTTCACCTTCCTCCCCTCTCCTTGCTACACTAATCCTTTGCTATAAAGGACTTCTCATTCTTCTCAGCCCAAAGCTCAAAAGTGTAGGTGAAAAACACAGTGGATTTGGGAACAAGCAGGTAATTAACTACAGGCATAACAGATGTGCAAAATAAAAATTGCTGAGTGTAAGGAATGACTAAATGGCAAGCAGCCTTAAAGGAAGCTCAGATGTGTTTCATCAGGGAAACATTTTCTGATGCCTGTGGCAAAAGTTAAGTATTCACTGGGTGTGGTGGTTCATATCTTTTGTCACAGCAGCTTGGGAGGCTGAGTCAGGAGGATTACTTGGGCCCAGGAGTTTGAGACCAGCCTGGGTAACATTGAGATGCTGTCTCAGAAAAGAAATAAGAAGTTGAGTTGTTTCTTTATGCACCTATAATTCTCATTACAGTTTCTCCTGAGTTGGCCTGTGTACTTTAATCATGGTAGTCGTCTTCACTGTTCTTTGACCATCCCAAGAAGAGGGATTTTAAAATTATTATTCATTCTTCTCCCTGTGGTTTAGTACTTTGTGGACTTTGTTTTGGATTTTGACTCTAACCAACTGTAAAATGAAGAGGTTTTGAAACAGGCAAATTTGGGGTCAGATGATTTCAGGCTATGATAGTTATTAGGAAAGAAACTATATTCTTAATAGATGGGTACTGAATTATACAGAGGTGAAATGGTGGTGTCTGGGATTTGCTTTTTTTGTTTAAGACAATTATGATAGAACCACATTTTAATCATTTTAGTAAGTGGAGGAGCAATGCTGTTTGAAAAAGTAAATTCTATTATGTATAAAAATGATTTCCAACATAGTCTTCTTAGAGACTTGTACATTAATTTAACTTCCATACACCTTTCTCAGGAATGACATACTCAATTGAAAAAGTATAGTCGGTGAACCAAGAAAGATGAAGATGAAGTATTAAGAAATAGGAACTTTGGGGCTGGAACTGGGGCTCAGTGGTAGAGCACTTGCTGAGCACGTGTGAGGCACTGAGTTTGATTCTCAGCACTGCATATAAATAAATGAATAAAATAAAGGTCTATTAATATCTTTTAAAAAAATAAAAAGCTTCAAACTGGCTGTGGTGATGCGTGTCTCTAATCCTAGCGACCTGGGAGGCTGAGGCAGGAGGATCACAAGTTCAAAGCCATCCTCAGTGATTTAAGCCCTAAGTAACTTAAGGAGACCCTATCTCAAATAAAAAAAGTAATAAAAGGGGTGGGGGAGTGGCTTAGTGGTTAAGTGCCCGTGGGTTCAATTCCTGGTTTAAAAAATAAAAGAAGGGAGGGGATTTTCATCCCTGAGAGAGGTGAAGGAAGGTCCTAGAACAACAGTAATACTACAGGTCAGAGGACTGTCAGCTCAGTTTGGAGTGAGAGGATCCAGGGCCTTAAGTGGGAAAGCTCTATGAATAAAAGAGAGCTATGCATTTTTGCTGCATTATGACTGGAAAGTTTCAGGGACTGGTAGACAGTGGAAAGAATTTGTGGTAGGTGCATAAAAACAAAATGAGTTAATTCTGGAGAATACAGAAAGTGTGAAAAGAAACATGCTTAAATAGTAGTTTAGTGCTAATCTTATCAAGTAACAATATTATATACATGATTATTTATGTTTGGAAGATAATTGTTTTCATGATAGAAGAAAGTAAGTACTGTAAGGGAACTAAATTCTTATTTTTTACAGGAAAATCAATAAATAATACCTAAACTTGACGTTTAAAGGGTTACTGTTTTAAGCCTGTTACTTGAGTATAAATATCAAAAGTAGAATGAAAGAAAAGATTTTAAAGAATTGTACTTTGATGTGAAGAGGAACTATATTTGTGAAGTCAAACTACTTGACTTTAATCACTATGCACATTGTTACTTGATAAAAATGAAAAATACATGTTAAAAAAAAGAAGAGACCGAGGTGTATGGGTGGCAAGGATTTACCCCATTCTGTAGGCTCTTTCTTCACTCGATTGTTTTCTTTGTTGTGATGAAACTTTTTAGTTTAATACCATTCCATTTATTGGTTTTTTATTCTTTCACTTTAGGATCCTTGTTAAGGAAGTTGGTTTTAAAGAATATACATAACAATAAATGTTGGTGAGGTTGTGAGTGAAAGGTATGCTCATACATTGTTGGTGGAACTGCAAATTAGTGCAGTCACTTTGGAAAGCAGTAGGATGGAGATTCCTCAAAAAACTAGGATCAGAACCACCATTTGACCCAGTTATACCACTCCTCAGTGTCTATTCAAAGGAGTTAAAATCAGCATACTACAGTGACAGAGCCACATCAATGTTTATAGCAGCTCAGTTCACAGTAGCTAAACTATGGAATCAACCTAGGTGCCCTTCAACAGATGAACGAGTAAAGAAAATGTGGTATATATACACATTGGAATATTACTCAGTCATAAATAATGAAATTATGTCATTCGCAGGTAAATGGAAGGAACTGGAGACTATCATGCTAAGTGAAATAAGTCAGTCCCCAGAAAACCAAACCAAATGTTCTGATATGCAGATGCTAACTCACAATAAGGGGTAGGGGGAGAATAGAAGTTCTCTGGATTTGACAAAGGGAAATGAAGGGAAGGGAGGGGTGTTAGGAATAAGAAAGACAGTGGAATGAATGTGACACAACTCTCCTATGTATATATATATGAATATACTACAGTGAATCTCACCATTGTGTGTATTCATAAGAATGGGATCTTAATTAGAATAAGATATATTCCATGCTCGTGTAAATATATCAATATAGACTGTCATTTATAAAAAATCCAATAAAAAAAATAGACAGACTGAAGTAAAGGTTTTATCAAGGGCCTTTTCTCTATAGACTACCTTTCTTTCTTCTCTTGATTTATTTCACATGCATTTCATGATCCATTTTTCTATATATTTTTAGGTTTTTCTTTATAATATTTCTGAAAATTAAAACTTTGGGGAAAGCGGGGTTGTACATTTTTTATATATTTTGTTAAATCCTTTAAGAACAGATTGAAATCATAAAAGTGAAAAGATTCCTGTTTTTTGTGAAAATGTTTTAATAATTGACATTAAGAGTTATGAATAAAGTGGTGGTAATAGTGATAAAATTGTTAAAAGTATTGTTAATTTTACTTGCAAAATTACATTTGCCCAAGACTTGAGTCCTTGTAACATTGTCTTGTTTTTAGAAGGGTTTGTCACCACAATTCATTTAAATTAATAAGAACAACGTTTTCATGGGCGGTGAAGAAAACTTGAGTCTGTGGTAAAAGTAATAATTTAAATTTTAATCTCATTTTGTAGTTTACGTTCTAAAATACATCGTGATCATTATTTAACTTTAAAGTTGGTCTTGAAATTATCCTTTCAATATCTTTTTCTAGGGTAGATTCACAAGACTATTTCCCTAGTGTGGAGCTGCCTTGGGTAAGAGTATGTCGTCCATCTTGCCTTTCACTCCGCCAGTGGTGAAGAGACTGCTGGGATGGAAGAAATCTGCTGGTGGGTCTGGAGGAGCAGGAGGAGGAGAGCAGAATGGACAGGAAGAAAAGTGGTGTGAGAAAGCAGTGAAAAGTCTGGTGAAGAAGCTAAAGAAAACAGGACGATTAGATGAGCTTGAGAAAGCTATCACCACTCAAAATTGTAATACTAAATGTGTTACAATACCAAGGTAAGTGTTGCTAGATCTGAAGTTTGATGGTATTTTGTTGAATACTGCTTATGGAACCTGAAGGAAAGTTACTGAATTTTTGTTCAAGTTACTGAATTTTGTCAAGTCACCTATAAATAGTGTTTATTAAAATATGACTGTTTTTAACCTGTCATATTTTATTTTTACAGTTAAGTCTTTTTTTTTTAATTTACAAGTTGTTTTCTTGAACAGTGAGGTTTAGTTACACAAGATATAAGATTAATAAATGTAGAAAGTTTTCATTGTCTAAATTTGTGTGTTATCCTCATTTCTGTGGTTGGATACTTGAATAAAGATTCAAAGCTCTTTTTCTAGCAAGTAGTAACTGACAATTTTCTCCTCCCTGATCAAAACTTCAGTCAGTAAGGAGTTAAAGGAGGCTGCTGACTTTTTAATGAATTTTATATAGTTTTTGCTTGAGTTGCAACATTCCTGCCAAGAAAGAATAGTATATGAGGCAGCTTCTTAAATGTTGTATGTAGTAGTGAGACTGTCTTGAAGACCTCTTTTATACTGGAAAAACCTATTACTTAACAGGTTGAGGTTTTGAGTGTAAATTTAATCATTTACAGATAAGTACCACTGTTAGAAGTTTTTTTTTAAGTGGCATGTGGTTTTAAAATGTTCGTGTACTTTATAGTTTTTTTTGTGTCAGAAATATAAAATTCTCAAAAATGATTGTTTTCAGTGTCGTGTGTGAGCATATAGTGTGCAAAACTGTTCTACTTGACTTGCTTCCAGTGAGCTTTAAGAAATATACTCCTGATGCTTGTAGATAATAGATCTCAGTAACACCAGCCTGTCTGCTTGCAGATGCTCACAGTAGACTATTTCCTGCCTTGTTTGGTTGACTAACTATCCATTTTTTTCTATCTTTCTTGTTTCATGTATATCTTAAATAAGTCATTGTTCTTGGCTTATTCTTGTATTTTACAAATGCTTATGGAGAGTCTGCTGGATGCAAGGCACTGTTTCCACACACTGGGGATACAGTAATGAACAAAACACAGTTCTTGCCCTCCTAAGGGATAGATACACACACTAAACAAGTGAAGGAATTAATATAATTTGAGATGGTAATGAGTGCAAAGAAGACAGTATGTGCAGTGATATGATAGAGAATGCCTGAGGGATGATAAAGCTGCATTGGCTGGATTGTGGTGCTTGAGCTGAGCTCTGAGGAACAACAGCTCCCTGAGGAACTCTTCTAGGCAGAGGAAAGAGCCTGAGTAAAGACTCTCTGGTGGGAAGTAGCTTCTTGTATTAAAGATTTTAAAAGGAGGCGGAGTGCAAAACTTGGAAATAGTGTCATCATATAGGGCACTGGTAGGGCGCTTTGGGAGTTTGTATGTTGGTCTAAATGGAGGAGGCAACTAAGTATTTCGTAATGAATTTTAATCTTTACTTTTATTTTTTATTTTATTTATTTTTTTAAGAATTCCAGTAATTTCCATCTAACTGAAATCACTGATCCCTGGAGATAAATGCTGGGGATGGGGTGTGTGTAGTGAGGTGAATGGAAGCAGACAGGGTGATGGTGGAGAGGCTGCACTTCCACTAAATGCATGGATTTAGCAGGTGATTTGAAAGTCGAGCTGACAGACTTGTTGGTGAATTGACTAAGAATGAATCAAGCTGTATTTGCTAATTTTTTATTGTGGAGGTGGTGGTAATTCACCATTCACATGTATTAAATGCCCACTGCATGGCTGGTACGATTTTCTTCACCAAACTCAAGTTTGCTCTTGAATTGTTTGCTTTCTAGTAAGGGAAATAAACTTTAAAAAAGAAATCTGAGGTGTGGTAGATATCATAAAAGAAGAATGCTCAGGGAGCTATATACAGAGGAGGCTTGGGAAGCTTGCTTTCTGGGGAGTATTGTGCCTGAGTTCAATTTAGATGTTATAAAGGCAGAATTAGGGGGGGCTGGTGAAAGTTTCTCAGCAAGCAGGTGTCAATAGGGTGTCAGTGAGGGGCAGCAGATGGCAGAGAAGACTAAAAGATAGTTAGGAACCACAGTGGACTGTGCCATGCTACCTGAGCTGAATTGGTAAGGGTGGAGTCATTGGAATCTTGGGTCCAGAAAGTCCAGAAGTCAGATTAATTTTAATAAAGCATCTGACTGTGTGAAAAAATGAATTGTGAGTCTGTCATAAGGGGAGGTGATAGAGAGAGACCAGTTAGTGGATTATCAACCCATCAGAGGAAGTTGGGAGTATGGTTTTGCACATCTTCATCTAAGGCTCGCATTGCCATTGCAGTGAGGCAGTTCACAGAGGAGCTGGAGAGTAGAGATCTTTCCACGGAGATACAGCAGGTAGTGGCCTGTTGGTTACAAGTGACTACAGATATGTTTACACTGTGGAAGTCACACTAGGTTCATTAAGTTTTCTTATTTTATTTCCTTTTTATAGCTCTGGGGATTTCTCCTCACATTTTTATAGCTTCTTCATCATTAAACTTTTTGTTCCTTAGCTTTTTATCTGGTTAATGAAAGTAAAGTGACAATTGTTCATTACCAAACGTTTCTTGAAATTTAAAAGTTTGTTTATCTCCTTTGCGTTGGTGTTTTTTATTTTTTTTTTATTTTTCAAATTACCACATTTTGCTGAATTTTTTTTAGTATTCATTTCTTTTTTTCATTAAAATTTTATTTTTGCAGACTGCATTTTGATTCATTGTACACATATGGGGTACAGCTTTTCATTTCTGTGGTTGTAGATTCACACCATTCATGTAATCATACATATACATAGGGTAATACTGTTTGTTTCATTCTACTATCTTTCTGTCCCCCACCCCCTCCTGCCCCATTTTCCTGTACACCATCCAAAGTTCCTTCATTCTTCTCTCCCCTCCTCACCCCTGTAACCTCAATAGAATCATCATGCACTTATCAGAGAAAACATTCAGCCTTTGGTTTTTTGGATTTGACCTATTTCACTTTGTTGGTGTTTTTTAAATGCAGATTTGTTAGTGTTGATTGTTGTCTGTCAAAAAATGTTAGCTTCCCCTAAGGTTTGGTGGCTCATGTCTGTAATCCTTGCTTCTTGGGATGCCAAGGCAAGAGAATCACAAGTTCCAAGTCAGCCTAGGCAACTTAGACCTTGTGTCAAAATAAATTAAATGGCCTGAGGATGGAACTCAGTAGTAGAGCGCTTGCCTGGCGTGTGGGATACCCTTCCTTCAATCACTAGCACTGCTTTCCCCTGCTTCTTGCCCATAGTTAGATGCCGTATCTTACAACTTTTTAATAGAACAGTTAGTTACTACTTGTTCCTTAACCACTAAATATCCTTAAACATAATACATTTTAGATGACATTCACTCAACTCTTACATATGTAGAATGTAAAAGGATGGATAGTGGGAGGGGAAAAGGTGTTTTATGGATAAATCCAAAAAGGTTTAAATAAAATTATTGGATAACAGAAATGGCTTTTTTTTTTTTTTTTTTTTTTTTTTTTTTTTTTTTGTGGTGCTGGGGGTTGAACCCAGGGCCTTGTACTTTCGAGGCAGGCACTCTCCCAACTGAGCTATATCCCCAGCCCCAGAAATGGATTTGATGAAGCTCATTTACTTAAAATAGCAAGGTGATGGGGCAGGGATATAGCTCAGTTGGTAGAGTGCTTGCAAGGCACAAGGCCCTGGGTTCAATCCCCAGCACTGGAGGAAAAAAAAAAATTGCAAGGTGATAATAAAATGCCTTCAAATTGTAAAAACCTAAAAATACATTCAGTTGATGAAGAACACAAATCAGTTAATGAATTTTAAAAATAACAAGGTGTTTTTCAGCTAAAATACTTGTTTTGTTGACTTGGAGGTTTTCTCCCATGTGTCCTCCGCCCCACTCATTTAGGGTAGGATTAAAGTTAGAGCAGGATTTTTCTGCTCTAACTTTATACCCCTCCCACTCCCCTCACCTAATTACTCTTGCTGCCTCTACCGGTTGGAAGCTGTAGTTAGATATATATCACGACTGCTTCCTTCCTGCCATTGTGTTTGGTGACACAAAGTTATTCAGTGGTAGAACTTAGCCTGGTAAGCTGCAATGGGCTCAATAACATAAGGTTTCATGAAGCTTTTCCATTTCAATATTTTTAAGACTGAGGAAAAGGGAGACAGTTTAGTTATAAAATCAGAATGGCAATTGATAATTTAGTAAAGAATCAGACTTAAGAAAAAAATGACTTTCAATACATATTAGTTACAATACAGCAAAATCAAAACTTGTTGGGGATGGAGTTGTACAAAAATTTAAAGCAAGTTACTGTGGGGTCTAAATGCAGTTTTATAATTATTGTATATTGTAGGAATACAGAATTGATCATTCTCATAAACATTGTTACAGGGGCTTTCTTAAGGTGTTGCTTTGACCATGTAATCACACGTTTTATCTTTTATCTTTAGGAATCAGACATATAGGTTAGTGATTTTTGATATTCTTTCAGTATTGTAATAGTAGCAAATTATTACCAAAAAACCTCCCTACCCAGTCCTAACCCTTAGTTTCCTTAACTCTCATAATAAAGAAAACTTAGCCCAATTCATTTTGTACCATAGTTAACAACAGTGAAAGAAAAATTTCTACCAATCTCACATATACAAATAGATGCAAAAGTTATAAATGTCAGAAACTACAATTTAGTGGTTTATGGAAAAAAAACCAAAAACATAACTAGGTGAAGTTTATTGCAGGTATTCAAAGATGATTTAGCTGTAAGAAATCTATTAATATAAGGTACCATAATTTAAGGTATCTTAAATATATTTATATTTAAGAAAAACTTAATCTTGAATCTAAAAAACTTTGATTCATTATTCATGTTAAATAATAGGAAAATAAGAAATAGGAATTTTCTTAGTTTGGTAAAGATTCATCTAAAAATGTTACTCTTAATCATGGAACTTGAGTGAGAAATATACCAAATTGTTAATAGTGATTATTTATGGATGACTTAAAGAAGTGATATCCTGTAATTTTTCCTAATATTTATATATAAAAGCACGTCTTATTTTTATGCCAGCACAATTAAATGTATATGTAGAATTGAGGCATTTTGATTTTATCAACTTAAGATACAGCTTTTTACTTCTTGTATTCTTTGAAGTCAATTTCTCTGTTAAAGGACAATTCTGTCCATTTTCTTAGTATTTTAAAAAAACGTTTATTTTTGTCTTCAGAAAGTATTTACTTAAAAACATAAAATGGTGTGTGTACATGATTGAAAAATCAACCACAGAAGACATAGTAGAAAAACCCCTGTTTTCTTGCCACCTAGTTTTTTTCTCCTCAGTGATAGCTAGCTAGCTTTATTACTGATGTCTTGTGTGCCCTTCTAGGATGATTCTTTTTAATGCTGTCATTGACACTTGAGTGTTGTTTTGCATCTCCTAAACTTTAAAACTGCATAAAGTAACTTTATGCAGATTGTCAACTTTTATTTCTGACCTTTGTATTTGTACCCTTTTATGTGTCTGAATAAAAATAGAGAATTCCTTTTGAACATAAACTATGATATTCTTCAATTCCTCTTAAACTAGTGCCTTTTCATTTTCAAAAGAGGTTTGTTCTGTCTCCCTCTCATTCATACCTAGGTGTGTGTGTGTGTGTGTGTGTGTGTGTGTGTATAAATATACATATGTGGAGCATTATGATTGAGGGAGCTTGGAATCTGAAATTTGATAATCTGCCTTGAGTCAGCTTCCTCAGTACTGATGAGTAGATTCTGGGGATGTGATTGTACTCTTTACTATTTCCTCATGTGTAAAAGGCAATGCTGTTATGTGAGTACTTTCATAGTACTACTTTTTAGGCCTGTTGAAATAATGTAAATCACATTTATAAGCTATAAAGCACTGTTGCCACGAATAGAATCTATTTGAAATAGTCGCACATATTTCATGTCTTCATTTTCCTTTCATTTTTCCAAGAGAGTGCATGTTAACTCATAGGCATTAAATTGTATTGTCTACATTGCTTTAGAAAAAGTTTCTTCCAGGCAGCATTGTGTTATGCTTAATTGAGTTTATTCAAATATAGAACACTTACTTATGAAGTCAGAACAATGAAACTTTTCATAAATGCTAATCAGAACTTTGAGGTTTGAGTAATAAGTACCTTTTATTACCTTGGCATCCAATTTGTCCTATACACTGTTTGTAAGTTATGAGACCGCTTCTGATCAGGTCAAGAGTCCTGTGAAACACACTTTGATAGTCACTTTATGAGACCCTTGACCTTTATGTGGTGTCTACATTTATAGTTATTAGGTTCTTTGAGGGGGCTTCTGTTCCAGGACCCCCCTGGTATTCAAAACCTTTTTTGTGTATATGTTACATTCTTTCATGGAACATATTTATCATTCACCTTATTGGCAAAAACACCTACCTGCTGTATGACCTTTGTTCTTTTATAAAATTACTGATTCATACCCAAATTAAACAGTCTTTCTAATTTTGAACACCTGATACAAACACCTGATCTTTTCTTTTCTTGTTCCATTAATTTAATGTCCTGGCTTTAGGAAAGATAATCTAAGAGTCACAAACATTTTTTTGTTTTCTCAGTGTCTTCAATCTTTTTCCATCCTTGACTGGGACCATTGCAACTTGCCCACACCATTCCTATGTGACTGACTATATTCTGGACAACATTTAACCATGCTGTTTACTCCTGCCCTTCTCCTAGTGGAGTACTTCCAGGCCCATGTGATCTGACATGGGCCACTGACAGCATAGGTGATTGTAACAGCATCCATGGCCCCTGAAGTAGTACACACATGGACTATAGAGAGGTGACATAATAGTTAAATATTAGTTTGGGATATCCTATAATCTTACTTTAAATCTTCTCTTGTTTTTGGCCTAAAATTAAAATGTCTCTTTTGGTCTATTCTTTGAATTCTTTTTCTTTTTCCCTCTTTAAATTTGGATATTTTCTGTTGACCTACTTTTAAGTTTACGGTTCACACATTTGTCTGTTGATCTGTCTTTGAGTGTATTGATTCTTTGTGCTTTATCCAGTGTACTGTTAAATTCACCTAATAAGTCCTTAATTTCAGATTTTTTTTTTCAGTCTTAGTTTCTGATACAGATTCTAGATCGCTATTAATTCTGCATTTTGTCTACTGAATTGTCTTTAGTATATTTATGATAGTTACTATTTAGTCTGTGTGCCAACTCTAATCTGAATTATCTTTTGGTCTACTTGTATTATTCTTGGTTCCTTCTTTTGATTATCAATTATATTTTGCTACCTCTTCAAATGTTGTTTGAGTGCTATATGTTGCATATGGTATATAAAATTCACATATAAAAGAATGATACATGCTGCAAATGATGCTTTTGCAAGACTATCTGACTACCTATGTCAGGTAGATAGAATGATCGCCTTAATCTAATCAGGAATTGAATTGGGGTGAGGCTGGGTTACCATTTTAATTTGACTGAGTCTAGCACTGGCTTTTGCCTCTTCTGCAAACAGTGCTGTCATTGGCTTTGGATTGAAATTCTGGCAGGTTAACGCCTAATCCTTCAGACACTGGGAAATTTACTAATACCCTTTTACAGTTTGAGTTTGACTTTTCAGCCTTAGCTTTGATAAACATCTTGAAGGGGAAGAGACTCATGTGATTGTCAGTAGCTCTACCATGTTCTTTTCCTCAGTAGGGTTTCTTTCCCAGACCTATTGTGATTCTTAGCGTGTACCTAGAATCTGCAAATGACTGTACGGTAGAAAATGTAGGCAGTTTTTAGTTTATCTAGAAACTGTTCTTTCATTGGATAGTTTTTGATTGTCTTCATACACGTTTTTTTTTCTTCTTCTTTTCTATCTGTGTTGGAAAGGAACTTTGGCCGGTTGTGACCTGCTTAATCTGGCAGTAGAACTGTATACACAATATTAAAATGGGAAGTCATCCTGGTATTTATTCAGAGACTCCAAATCTGAGGTTACTTGTAACTTAATTTCAAAAGGAATGGTGATTCCTCAGGACTTGCAGAAAGGATTTCCTGAGACAAGCATTGCTGCAGTTAAATCCATCACTCATATTTAGACTATGTAAATAAAATGTGAAAACAAGAATAGGAGGAGGATCCTATAGTGAGAACTTCCTTGAAGAGAGTAGTGTATTATGGCATTTCCCTTTTCCTTCATCCAATTGGACAGTCTACAGGAGATAACCCAGTTTGACTCATGTTTGATGAGGCTTGAGAGGTTTTGTATAGACTCTCTGACTTCTATCTTAAAAAGCAAAAGAACTAGCTGGAGCCTTATATCAGTAAAATGAAAAAAGGCATGATGGGAAAGGTTTGCCTTACCAGTGTTGATGGGTTAAAGATGAATTATTGCATGGATTGAATAGACTTTAGTATGATAGTTGTATTGTCTTGAGAGGCTCAAGAGGCCCAACCTGATTTGCAGGTCATATTGATCCAGGCAGAGCGACCTGAGAAGTTACTGCATCTGGAGCAAACTGGAGGGAATCATTATCTGGATCTTTTTAACTCCACGGACCCCATCACCATGTTCTTGTCATATCAGACGCCCCCCTCTTCCTGCTAAGCCAGAATCTGGTGGGGCCTTTTTAACACCTAGGGGAAGTGGAGTGGAATGAGTGAAAGTAAATGAAACAATAAAGCTTTGACTTATATTAAACTGAATTTTTAATTTCCGAAGAGAGATTTATCATAAATACATATATCTAGACATGAATGGAAAAACCTTGATATTTTTAAGATTTTTATGCAGAAAGGAGAAAAGCAGTTTGTTGAGAGCTTGTTGGAAAGCAGTGATATGGGGCAGTGGAGAGAATGCTTCAGTCCCAGCTTGCTTCATGTGTTGTCTACATACTCCTTTTGAAAATTTAGGATTTCAGATTTAGTGATTGCTGGGGACAGGGAGAATATATTAAGAGAATGGAGTAATGTGATGTGCATCTGTCTGAAAGCTATACCATTTTATAAAACAAAAACTTTTTTTACTTAATCCAGACACTGTTTGACCACAATTACCTGTTAAGTTATCCAGTGGTGGTTTATTTTCAAAGAGACTATTTTATTATGACTATTTTTAACTAGAATTTTCTCCCATTGCTATCATTTTCCCCCCTGAAAGTATTAGCTTAGTCTTTATTCTCAAAATTCAACCTGACTTTTAGCTCTGCCTTTGGATTATTAGGGGAAGCACCCATGAAATAGTCATCTTGAGGCTTTTAGGAAGCTTTGCTTATTAATAATGCTTAAATTAGATCTGAAATATGTAAGATTTCTGATTAAATGTCCCACCCCAGCCTTTTTTCTTTTAGAGTTTTGTTTATCTTTATGACTTTATATGTATGTAAGAGGATAAAATTTATCTCTAGTTTGCTAGACCGATGGGAAGCAGGGATTGTGCAGGAAGTTTATTTTTCCGTTGATATGAAAGTCTAGAGTTGGATACTGAACAGAGATTTATGATTTAAGTAATTTCAAAGGGATTTTGCTCATGTAATATGTTAGTCTGTGTACATTACCTATGTAATTTAACTTTTAATGTAAAAGCACTTTGTTTACTTCAAGGCACTATACAAATATAAATTGGTTTTTATTTTATGGAGTGCTAATTAAAAAAAAATTGTCATAAAATTATTTCTTTACAACCAAATTCAAGATTTACAATAATGTATGACTTAAAATGTTGAAGGACTGGTGATGTAATTCATTGGTAGGGTACTTGTTTAGCATATATGAGGCCCTGGGTTCATATCCCATCACCTCAGAAAAACCCAAAAAACAACAACAAAAAACCCCTTGAATTTCATAGGATCCCATTCTGTTTTACAGTCCTTGTCTTTTGATGTATATTCCAGATTTTTGTGCATTTCTATCAGGATTTCTTATGTCATTTAAGATGCTATTTCTTAATTGTTAAAATATATTTATGAAAATAAGTTTAGAAATTCCACAAGCTGAATTACTATATTATTAAATAAATGTCGTTGGTTCCTTTTTAGTGGTGGCTCTTTCTTTAAGTAAAAAGCTTCTATTTTTGGCAAGTCAAAATATTCAAACCAACCACTTTTAGAATTGATATTTTAATTTTTTCAATGGCTGGGAATATTTTATGTTCATGGTTGATATTTGTTATTTTTCGGAGTTTATAGAAATATTTAGTAGGATCTCAGGTAATGTTTTCAACATAACACTTGAAGGTAGAGGTGAAAAATTACCGGGAAAACTTTCTCCAGTAATCCCCTGTCCACCCATCCTGCTTCTGTGAAGGGCTATGTCCAAACCAAAGAGGAATAAGAGGACTTTGACTATGGAAGTTATGTTTTCTGCCCCTGTTTTAATTTGGAATAGGTGCCACCCACTAACTTGTCCAAAGAAATTTTCTTTTATGAGATGATACCTTTCACAGTGAAATCTTTAGTTTTTATAATTAAGCACATTTCATAAATGTTTTACATATCTGGTATACTAGACCGATATCAGTTTTTAGTTTTTACTTGCTGTGTTTATATTTGCTTTTTCTTTATAGGAGCTACATAAAGCATAGAACACAATTAGTACTAATGAATACAGCCTCTGTTCCTGCTTCTTGCTAGCTTTATGACCTTAGACGTGTTACTTTATCTCTGTGCTTCCAGTACCAGAACCCCATGTATCAAATGGGGATTAGAATGCCTGATTCATGGGATTTTTGGTAGAGTAAGTGATTTGATATGTGTAAGGGCCTAGTACTATGCCGTGGACATTGTAAGTGCTTAGTAAATGTGAACTGTTGGTGGGAAGGAACCCTCCCTCCCACCTAAGATTTGATTTTGATGGGAGACTGAAGTTGCCATCCACACATGCACTGAAAGCTCAGAAAAGGTTCATTAATCACATATTAAGGCTTTCTGGGAAGAGCAGGACAGGTTCCCAAGTTGTTCCAAAAATGAATTGAGAGAACAGTAATAGGAGACTGGCTTGGGGTTTGAGGTTAATTAGGGAATGGGACTGGAGGCTGGGGTTATTTTCCTGCACTTGTAAATGTGCCAAGACTTGACGGTTTGAAACTCCACCAGCACCAGAGGTAATGCCTTCTTTTTCTTATCAGCTTGCCCAAATGTGAGGCAGGAGAAGAGGGAATGATTAGTATGATATGAAATCTATCAGCAGTCATATATCAAAAATACAGTAAGATTCCTTGTTAAACTCAAGCTGGGTAAATAAAATGAAAATCACACAAGTATATCATAGTCAAGTTAATGAAGAGAAAATCTTAAAGCAGCCAGAATGGCATGTAACATATAGGGGATCAATGAAATGAATGGCATATGGCCTCATCAAAAGCAGTGAAGCCAGAAGATTGTAGAATGACATCTCTAAAATGCTGACTTAGAAAGTCATCGTCATAGATGTGTATCTACTTAATAAAGACCTTCAAAATACATGCAGCAAAACTTGATACAGTTAATGGGATACAATCTCAAATCCACATTCAAGTTGGAGAGTTCAATTAGACCAAAAAAAAAAAAAAATTTAATACAGACATAGAAGTTCTAATTTACATTGTTAGCAATTCATTTGATATTTATGGAACACTAAGCCAACACATCTTTTTAAGTGTTCATGGTAAACTCACCAAGAAAGACTTTGTGAGGCCCAAATCTCAAATATTAGATCAGAATGCACTGAGTGTGTTCTCTGCCAACAGTAGAATGAAATTAGAAATTAATGTCAGTAAGACATCTGTAAAAAAGTTGGAAAATAATACAATTGTTTAACTCATGGTTTATTTAGGAAAAAATGGGGGAAATTAGAGTATATTTCAAAACAAATGATAATGAAAATAAAACATCAGATATGTGGGATGCAGCTAAAACATTTGATGAACATGAATTTCATCTTTAAAAATTATACTTGGAAAGAAAAAAAAATTGCCTAAGATTTCATTTAAGTAACTTTGGGAAAAAAAGGTAAAGTGAAAAGTAGCAGGAAGAAATAACAAAAATAACAGCAAAAATCAGTGAACAGATAAGAGACAATAGGGATAATTAACAAAGTCAAAAGATTCTTCTTTGGGAAGATAAACCCAAGTAGGTAGATCAAGAAAAAGAAAACAAAAGAGCCCTCAAGCACAAATGACCTGTATCGGCAATGAAGGAAGGGTTTTCATGCTGGGTCCTACAGACAATGAAAGGATGACAGGTTATTATTATAAATATCTTCACATTATGAAATTTGATGAGTACTTATAATGAATATTAAAATTTAGATTAAACCAGTGGATGCAAGAAGAAGTAGAAAATCTATATAGCCCTATAAGAGTTGAAGAAGTGAATTATTAATCAGTCTTTCCCACAAAGAAAATTTTAGGCCCAAGCATTTTTACTGGTAGATTCAAACATTTGAGGGACTGGGATCATAGCTCAGAGGTAGAACATTTGCTTAGTGTACATAAGGTCCTGGGTTCAATCCCTAACACTGCAAATAATAATAATAATAATAATAAAAAGATTTGCTTCGCTCCAGGTAGATAAACAGGCACATCTCCTGGTGTGGTAGTGCTTGTCTGTACTGGGTTTGATCCTCAGCACCACATAAAAATAAATAAATAAAAATAAAGGTGTGCACCTACAACTAAAAAAAGATTAAAAAAAAAGAATGTATGAAAATTCTGTTTGTAGATGACATGATCATTTATGTAAGAAATCCTAAGGAATCTAATACAACCACTAAAGCAAATGAGTAAATTTAAAAAGACCATACTTTATAGGTTACATGTCTAAAAGTCAATATTTTTATTAGTACTAGCAAACAAATGGAAACGATACTGAGAAAACATTTCTATGAATAGTAGCATTAATATGGTTAAATATCTAGGAATACATCTTTTTTTAAAGACTCAGAATCTCTACACGAAATTCCAAAACCTTGCTAAAAGAAATTTAAGACAAAATGAAGAGGGAGTTCTGATGTTTTGTATAGATAGGCAACTTCTCCCCAAACACACACTCAAATAACAAACTGCACTAAATTTAAAAGGCATAAGGTACCAAAGAAACAAAAATAGCATATTTTAGAGGGGTTTTGACGACTGGAAGAAGGGGATGGTGTGAGTGGGTTTTGTTTTTGTAGCTTTTATCCAAAGTATAACTGGTAACTGAAAGTCCAATACAAAACCCACTGACATTCTGGCCTGAAGGACCAGAGGTCAGAGTTTGGGACAACCCCAGCTGCTGAACAAGGAGAGAATTTCAGCAGGGAGAGAGCTACAGAAGGAGAGCCCCAGATTTTACTTAGAAACTTTGCTGGAAATACTGGCTGATCCCTAGACTCATACATATGAAGTAAACTTAGGATAGCCCTGCTAAGGCTGATTCGAAAAAACTGGTTTGAATTACTCGAAGACAAGTTTGCAATTTGAGTTCTACAAGCCAATTGTTTTTAAGCTATAAATTAACACTTACTGGAAGAATGAAACAAAAGCCCTAATCTTTATCACAAAATTCACAGGGTCCAACACACAATCCTAAGTTACTCAACATACAAAGAGAAAAGAAAATGTGATCCTTTCTCATGAGGAGGTCAGTGGAGACCAATCATGATACAGCCACATGTTGAAACAATCAGACAACAAATTGGCAAAATGATACATAATTTTTGTGAGTTGGAAAACTCAGTAGGTTAGAATGCTTAAATATCTGACTTCAAGATACACAGTGTGATACTGGCATTAAAAAAAATAGATACATGACATAAAATAGACAAAATTCATATGGGTATTTGATGTTTTTCGAGAGATGTAGGGAAAGTTTTGAACAAAGAGTTCTAGATTAGGTGGGTGTCCATAAGGAATGTTCCTGTCTCCACCAGTCAAAAGAATTAATTCCAAATGGATCAGTTCTCATGCAGAAGCTACAACTATAAAGTTTCATGAGAAAATACAGGGGAATATATTTGTGACTTGGGAGTAAATAGTTTTGTTTTTTAAGGATATTGAAAGCAGTAACTATGAGAGAAGTTGGTAAGTTAGACTTCATTAGTATTAAAAGCATCTTGTCAAAAGATAGTTAAAAAATGGATAGACAAGTCAGAGTGGTAGAAAATAATTGTAATACCTGAAAGAGGACTATGTCTAAAGTTTATAAGGGATTTCAGTAATTAAATAGTGAGAAGGTAAATAGCCCAATTTTAAAAATTAACAAAAGATTTGGGAACTTCGCAAAGAAACATATACAGAAGTTCAGTAAGGAGATGGAGAAGTGTGCAGTAGCATTGGCCATAAGGAAAATGCAAAATTGAAACCACATGGAAATAACACTGAACAACTCCTAGAATCTGATTACATCCAATGTTGGTGAGACATAGAGAAACTGGGAGTTCTTAACATATTGAGGGAGGAAATATAAAATAGTGCTACCACCCTGGAGAAAGATCTGGTAGCTTATTGTAAAAGTAAACATTCTTCTACCTAGTGTCTCAAGAATGTTACTTAGAATATAGATGTTTACCCAAGAGAAATGAAAGCATATGTCCACAAGAAGACATGTACTTACTTGATTATTTATAATAAATTTATTCACAGTAGTTACAGCCTGGCAACAGGGTAGATGTCCATCAATTAAAGAGTGACTAAACAAACTGTGGTCTGTTCATGTAATGATAATCCTGCACTAAAAAGAATAAACTGCTGTTATATACATTAGCATGGTTGAATCTCAAACACCATGTTGAGTCAAACAGGCCCAGAGAATATATAGTATATATTTCCATGTATGTGACATTCTACAAGGTGTTAAGCCTATCGTAAAAAATCAGGTGATTACTTCTGGGGATATGTGAATGGATGCAGTTGATTGAAAAGGGCTTGGGTGGTGATGATCTTAACAGGATTGAGAGTTACACAATTTATATATTGGATAAAATTTTTAAAAGATAAGGTTTGTGTTTCACACTGTAAAATATACCTCAGGTGAACAATGAACTGTAGTTAATAGGCACTTTGAAATGTCTACAGTGTTGTTTTTAATGTTTCAAGAATAAGATTGGTGGATATATAGAAGGGAAATTAGATGAATAGATGTATGGTAGAGTAAATAAGACAAATATTAATTGTAGAATCTAGCTAATGAATATGTATGTGTGCTTTTAACTTACGTTTGAAAAGTTTTGAATTGCAAAAAATGGGTTTGGGATGCTTGTTTTACTGAGGTATCCAGGAAGTTGACATAAATAATTTGAGAGGGTTGGAACTTTTCTTGAGTTTTTCCCCCCTGAAATGTTTGCTTGAATCTTAGAAATCAGCTCTATAGGAGCTGGGGAATATAGCTCAGTTGGTAGAATGTTTGCCTTGCAAGCACAAGGCCCTGGGTTCAATCCCCAATACCGCAAAAGAAATCAGCTCTATAGGGCTTTGCTTGGTGTTTCATGATAGAATGGGTTGTTAAAATTCTTCCATAGGAGTTCTTGTTTCGTGAATATTGAAGACATTGGAATAAAGGTACTTCCGATATCTCTGAACATAGATTTGAACTTTTTTCATTGTGTTATTGTTGAGTAGGGAGATTCAGCTTTGCATATTCTTTAAAATTCCATTTTGTGTGTTTTCTTTTAAAATTATGTAAGAAGGTGCCATAGCATTGTGGTGAGCTCTGTCAAAAACCAAGTACTGCTCAGGTACTTGGAATCTAGGTCTGCTCCATTATGTTTTGGAACTTGGGGTGAAACCCTGACGTCCTAGGATGCACATTTGGTGATGGAGTTTATTTTTGAATGACTGTTTAATATTACTGAAGGATAAAGATGGAAAACTTTATAAACAGAGTGAAGGTTTAAGCTAGTTAAGAACCCTATTGACTGTCTCCAGATTTAATTACTGCTAAATTATGCCTTAGTTGTGAAGGAATGTAAAGCATGCTAGCTGTTGGTGGTGATTCAACTGTTTGAAACGAATTTCCTACCACCTTGCTTTTACATTTCTCGTTATTTTTGTTCAATAATATCCCAAGTTTTCAAGACATAATTATTAGTATTTGCAAAACAGCAACTTTTAAGTTGCATTTAAAATAGCATTTGCAGGTACTTGTTTCACAATCAGAATTGTCTACATCTTGCAAACAGAAACAGGGAAAAAAGTGGATTCTGAAGCAAATAACAGACTATTTGTTATTAACCATCAATTAAAAACGTTGGTTTAATCAAAACAATCACATTGTTTTCAATGACAAGATAAGTAGATAATACTAAAACATAGATACTTTAATGTATTTTGTATCTTTCAAGAATATTTAACATTTCTTAAGAAAACATTTCTACTGTTATAGAAGTTTGAAACCATGATTTAAACCTTCATTCTGTAGGAGTGCACCCTAAAGAACTTAGACTTTTTAAGTGAGGGAGAAATAGTAGAGAGCAGTCCTGGCTCTTACTACATTAACTCTGTGATGTTTGAGTTATTTAATTGCTCAGGTTTCTTTCTTTTTTTTTTTTTTTGGCAGGGGGCACTGATAATGTTAATTCTTGTTACCAGGTTGATAATGACTATAAATTAGATATGTTGTGTAAATTACTTTGAATAATACTAGTTTTTATCAAATGCTTAAATAAATATGGGCAACTTTGGGGCAGGTTTTCTTCAGTGAATGAAAATTTAGTTGTTCACTTGTATCCTTTGCTACTTTATCAAGGACAAGGTTATTCCTAAGTCACCTTTCTTGGTGGAGGGGAAGGTAAAAAGCAATGGAGTTAGGAGTTTTCCTGTTTTCCATACACCATTTCAATTGGTGGTGATGATGGCGCATGCAGACAGACACAACGTGTGCACATGCGGAGGCTTCTTTTTATAAAATGATCATCTTTTCATCCTTGAGCTATTTAAAATATAAGCTTTAACCTTGCTAATAATATATAAAAATAAAGGATTGTTCTGTTGTAAATAGGAGTAATTATGTATGTGTTGTTAGTTACGGATTGTTTTGAAGTCCATATTGCATGAATATACCAGTCTTCAGAGCTGGAAACTTAAGTGAAGTTTTTGTTGTTGATGTCATTCTGCTGATTTATACCCTTTAGTTTTTCTCAGTGTGCAGCATGCTTTAATTTTTCCATAGGGGCAACCTAGATTCTTATTTTTTGGTTTGTAGAAGAAACATTTTTAGGCAAGAAGGTCTTGAAAAATAATAAATTAGTTTAACAATGAGGTTTATTACTTTTGACTTAGGTTGTTTGGTGCAGTAAATACACATGGACAAGAGCAGTAAAACTGCAAAGGTTTATCAGATTCTGTGAAATATACCTTCTTTTGTCCATATTCAGTGTTTTCTTGAACTTAGTTTCTGTTACTTCTCTTTTATTTCCCAATAACAAGTTTGTGAATAAATATACATGTCCTTAATGTAAAAGCATATTAATTAACACAGTCACAGTCTCTGACTGATTGGCCCAAACTGCAAAATGGCAATTTAGATAGGTGTATAAAGTATGATTTCTTAGATAAACTTTTAATATTGTACAACAGATTTTACATTTTCAGTTTTCAAAGATTTTAATTTTAGATGAAGGAAGTTTTAATGTGTTAATTTTACTGATATTCATTGTAAGTGTGCTTACTAGGGAAGTTTGATAAAGGATTTCCTTTAGGTTTATTGCCAGGTGATTTGGTTTAATCCAGTGCTCAGCTAATATTTTGTATGCCAGCAAATAACATTGGTAATTAGTATCCTTGGACTATTAATAGCTGTCCCATCTCTCTTCTTCACATCTTTTTTATTCAGGCATGGTATTTAAGCAGGAAAGTTACATAATTAATAGGGAATAATCTGCCTTTGAGAAATTGTACTCTACACAAAGAACTGTGGGACTTTGTGTGGGAGACTAACATAGGTATGCTTGGTTATTTGTCTATATATTGAAGCAGGGACATCATTGTAATGATTAATGGTATATTACATCTTATTTTGACATTGTAATAGTCTATGTTAATTGCATTGGTATACATAAAATTTTGATCAGGCAGAATTTATGAGATCAATTTTTACATACTTATAAGTACTTGAGTTTTACCTGTGTCCTGAGGTTAATTAAATAATTAGGAAATATTGAGCTGATATATTTAGGATATTGCTATCATTGGTAAAATAAACTTTCCAATCCCCAGCATCATAAAACAAATATTTAACCTTTTTTTTTTTTTTTAAGGATATATTGTTGATTTCACAAGCAGGTACTTTTATTAGCTTAACATTTTCAGTTCTACTCTATCTGTAGTACTTGTAAATAGCTTGCTGTTGTACAGATTCATGCTTTTTGCATTTTGAGCACTGTACAGACATTTCTTTTGGGCTTCCCTTACTATTGTTTAAATGTATAAACACAATGTAGTATGAATTTATGCATATCAAAAGACTAATTTATATTTAATTATGTAGCCACCAAAATTCTAACAATTTGCTGAATGAAATGTACTTCTTTTACATAGCTTGTAGAAGTGAGACCCATCATCTGTTTAGTCTTAAACACTGCTTGATATGTAATAGCTAACTTACAAAGATAATTGTTATTAAATGTTTTGTTGATTCTTAGATGTGCATTTTTCCACTTTTGAGGTACCTCCTGTAAATAAAATTGGAAGTGACTGTTTAAGTGTTACACAAAATAATGTTTTAAAATAGATAGCAGCTTAGATTTATTGTAAGTTATTGACTGTATAAAAGACTTTTTTATAGTTATTTAATCAGTGTTACTTCTAAAATTTTCCTGCACTCTTTTCTTTTAGTATTTTTTTTTTAAGAATTAGCCATAATGGAAGTTACAACTATTAACCAACTGAAAATCTGAGAGATCCAATAAATTTCAAATGTTATGGTTTTAGTATGACTAGAAATATTGTAATCCAGTTTTTGTGCTATGAAAATACATTGAGTTACCAAATACTTTGTTTGCAGGATATGTATACAAGGACCTTTGGGAAGTAAAGAGTCTTGCGTGGAAATACACGATGGTTGTACAGAACCAATTTTGAAGGAAGAGTGGGAGGTTAAAACTTCCTGTTTTAAGCCCTTCAAACAAAGTCTTAAAAATTGATTAGTTTGCAAGGCATATTAAAGAATTACTAATGAAGTCAAAAGGTAGCCAGGCAAAGGCATTTGATGTATGTACATGTGGAAGAAAATCAATACTGAAAGCCCATGTTAGATAGAGGACGTTGTGTCAGAAAGGATCATCAGGACTTAGGCTGGCATGTTATTATTACTTGTCTTTTCAAGTAATAGGACATGGTGAGCTTGAAATGATGTAGAATAGGAATTAACATGCTTGGTTATCTAAGGTTAGAAGCATATTTTATAAAGGTTACTGCCTTGTATTTATTTCTGCAGCACTGTTTCCTTCCTTTCTTCCTCCTCTTCCCTCCTTTTGAACCTAGAGCCTTGAACATGTTTGACAAGTGCTCTACTACTGAATTACACATTCTCAGCCCTTTTAATTTCATTTTGGGATAGAGTCTTACTAAGTTGCCCTGACCAGCTTCAAATGTGTGATCCTCCTGCCTCCAGCTTCCCTAGTGCTGGGATTACAGACCACTGAGCCTATGTATTGTTTTGTTTAACTTTAGTAAAAGGCAATATATTCACATTCAAACATAAATTGAAATATCTTCCCTTCTTTCCCACCCCATGTAACTACTGTTCATCATGCGTGTGTCTCTTTATGCTTGTATAAGCAAATACTTGAAGATCTTTTTAACCTGTCTTTTTTTTAATGAACCTGGAACATAGCATCTTATACATACTATTCTGTGCTTGGCTTAATATATTTTAGAGACCTTTCCATATTAATTCATAGGGAACTTTCTTTATCATGCGTTAAATTACTATGTAATTTATTTAATGTTGTTAGTACTTTCTATTCCGTTTTTTTTCACTTCTTTGAATTATTTCATGTCCATCTCCCTGTGGTACAATTTTCATATGGTAAAGTACATAGATCAGGTGTTTGGTTGAATTAGGTTTGACATTGCATATGCCAGTATATCATAGAACTTTTCAGTTACCCAGAAAATTCTTTCATACTCTATCCCAGCGGTTAACCGGTGTTTGTTTTTCTCTTCTTTCATTTTCAATGTTTTGCCCCTTGGAGAATTTCATGTCAGTGGAATCATTCATTATTTAGTCTTTAGTGTTCAGCTTCTCTTGATCAACAGATTATTTCTGAGATTCAGCAGTGTATCAGTAATTCCTTTTCAACATTGGTTTGTTATTCAAGATCCTTTACATTTCCGTATACATTTTAGATTTGTTTGTTAATTTTATAAAAACACTTGGCTAGAATCATGACTGTAATAGATCAGAATCAGAGATCTTAATCATTAGGGCAAGTAGATATCTTAATATTGATCTGTGTATATAGTGTATCTTTATAATCCTAGTTTAAAAAATACCTTTTAGCAAAATTTTTAGTTCTTAATGTATAGGTCATACAGATCTTGTGCTGAACCTTCTTTCTAGGTATTTTATGTTTTGACATTTGTAATTTCAAAAGTTCAAGTAATTTATTACTAGTGTAGCGGAAACAGTAGATTTTTGTAAATTGCCCTTATATCCTACAGTATTGCTGAATTCACTAGAGTTCTAGAACTTACTTCATAGATTCCTTTTTTTTTTTTTTTTTTAATATTTTCTGTGGAAACAGATGTCCTTGCCCCCACCCCCCAAAATCAGTTACATTCCTTCCCTTTCTATTATTTTTTGTCTTTACTTTCTCTTGTCTTATTATACTGTAAGTACCATCAGATTAGTATTAATGAAATTGTTAATTTGAATTTTTTTTTCTAATTTTGAGTGTTCAATGCAGGACCTAACATGCTAGCATGTGTTCTGCTGCACCACTGAGCTGCATCCCAGCCCAACGTATTTTTTTTTTAAAATATTTTGTTTTAGTTGTAGGTGAACATAATACCTTTATTTTATTTTTATGTGGTGCTGAGGATCGAACCCAGGACCTCATGCATGCTAGGCAAGCACTGTACCACTGAGCCACAACCCCAGCCCCCAGTGTATTTCTTTTTAATATAAATATTTAAGCTGTAAATTTCCCTTTAAGGACTATTTTAGCTTCAATGCCCCTTAGTTTTTTATACTGTAGAGTGCTTATCTTTTATTTTCTAATTTTTTCCTGTGATTTCTTATTTTTAGAGCTTACTTGTGTGTTGTTGATTCTAAAATTTGTTGACATTTTTATGGCCCCATCATGTGGTGTGTATGTTTTTAATATTTCATGTGCATTTACTGAGGCTTCTATAAACATCAGTTAGATCAAGGGTGTTGATAATATTGTACATCTCTTCTAAGATATATCCGGTTTTGCGCGCGCGCGCGTGTGTGTGTGTGTGTGTGTGTGTGTGTGTGTGGTCCATCAGACTTACTGAGATTATTCTGGTTGCCGATTTGTTCATATCTTCTAATCTATCAGTTTTTTCTCCATGCATTTTTGACATCTTTTTTTCCACAAAACTGACGATGGAACCCAGGGCTTTTCTCACACTGGGCAGGCACTCTTTCCACTGAATTACATCATCCCAGCCTTCATCTGTTTTGAAACTCTGTTTTTAGATATCTTCTGATGGATTGACTTTCTTATGAAATGTATTTTTATCTCTTGTAATAGTCTTGAAGTGTTATTATTTCTATTATTGTCTATTGTTTTCCCTTTCTTTCCTTTTTGGGAGTTACTTTTTAATATTTCATTTTAATTTCTAATGTGACTCTTAATTAATATCTCTGGCTTTTAAATTTTTTTTTTTTTTTTTTTTTGGATTACAGTATGAGTCCTATTTGTAACAGTATAGTTACATTTAACATCTATTGATTGCACTCAGGCTACAGGAGGTATTAAAAGTAACTATAGGGCTGGGGAGATAGCTCAGCTGGTAGAGTACTTGCCTTGCAAGCACAAGGCCCTGAATTCGATCCCCAGTACCACCAAAAAAAAAAAAAAAGTAACTATACTGTTAGAAAACATACTTTTGAGTTATTATTCACCAACTTTTTCAGGTATTATTTTTGCTGTAAGTTGTCATCTCCCTTTTATAGAAATTAAGAGAAAAGGATATCACCTCTCATATTTACCTATATACTTAATACTTAACAATTCTTCTAATTTTTTCCCCATGATACTGAGTTTCCATCAGTTGTCATTTCTCTTCATCCTGAAGAATTTTCCTTTAGTGTTTCTCTTTTGCAGACTGATGGAAACAAGTTCTCAGTTTTTGTTCGTCTGAACACTATTTGCTCTGACTTCTTTTAAGAATACTCTTGTCCATTATGAACTTCTAGGTTGAGAGGTTTGTTTGTTTTTGTTTTTGTTCTTGTTCTTCCCTTTTAATTTTGTGTGGCTGTTCCATTGTCTCCTAACTTCCATTATTTCTGATGATAAATAGTTGGTATTTATGCCTCTACGTGTAATGCACTGTTCTGCCTTGGTGTTTTTAGCTAAAGATAAAGCAGACATGATTTAAAGGCAGCAAAATGGATTTTATTCAGTAACCACTACAGTAGGGGAAGGATTGAGTCCAGTGCTGATTTACAGAGGTGACTTAGGCATTGGAGGAAAAAGTAGAGAGTGGGGAGGGTGCAGTGAGCTGGGACTTGGGCAGAGTGAGGGAAATGAAAAATTATAAAAGATAATAAGAGGGCCGTTCACCGAGAATATGGTTAGGCTCATCTGTTACTGAGACTGTTCATTTTGCTAATCAGACTTATTTTCGTTCTTATTAGGTAATTTCTAAGTAACATTTATTGAATTTAGATTGGCAGAGTACTTCTTGATCATTACATTTTGAAGGAATGGCTTTCGGGTCCATGAGGAATAACTGTACTGATTTGTAGGAGATAAAATCTCTCTCAAAGAGATAGGAAGAATTTACAGCGTAAATGCTCTTAAGAAGGGGAGGCTGGTTGCCTGTCATCAGGTGTTGGATGGAACAAGCACCAGGTTTTCTTGGCGGCCTTGATCCTTTACTGACAGGAACTCAAAGGGGATCTGGATTGCCCCAAGGACAATGGCTGCTAGGAACCATGCTAGAGTTTGGTCAAATCTCTTAGTGGGAGGGGTTTGAATGGAGTTATTTTTTTCTGAGCTTTTGCATTTGTCACTACTTCGACAGTTTTGTATTTAGCAGTTTGATAAATGGTGTACCTAAGTATGATTTCTTTTTAAACTTCTTGGTATTCATTGAGCCACTTGGATATATAAATTTAGTGTTTTTATTAACAGTGAAAATGTTTCAGCCATTTTTTTCTGGCTATTTTTTCAAAAATTTTTTTCTGACCTTGACCTTTTTCTGAAACTGTGCTTGTTACTGAAACTTCGTTTTGCTACCCAGTTTTATTTCAGTTCTTTTTAGGTAATTTTTAGCACTTCAGATTATTTGTTTTCTCTCATCATGAGGTTAATTTTCTTATTTCTCATTTTGTAATACCCAGTTCTAGTATTTCTATTTGATTTATTTTTATAGTTTCTATTGTACTGAGATTCCCAATCTGATTTACACAGAGGTGACTAGGTATTAAAAGGAGAATGAGGGAGTAGGGAGTCCATGAACATACTTATTATAATTTCTTTAAAGTCCTTATCTACTAGTTCATCTTGTGGTCTGCTTCTGTTGACTTTTTAATTTTGACTAGAAGTGACATTCTTCTATTTCTTCATGTGTAGTTTGTTTGGGTCGTTGTGTTAGTTTTTCATTGTTGTGATCAAAATATCCAATAAGAACCAATTAGCGGAGGAAAGATTTATTTTGGCTCAAGATTTTAATCTGGTCATCCTGCTCTAGCATTCTGGGACTGAGGTGTCAGAATATCAAGGCAGAAGGGCCTAGTGAGGGCAGGCAGGGAGCGAGGGAGGGGTTTGGAGTGAGGAGAGAAACTCATCCAGGGCATGCCCCAGTGACCTACTTCTTCCAACTAGGTCCTATTCTCCCTCCCCCCAGTAGTCCATTCAGCCATTAATGGATTAATCCATTGATGAAGTCAGAGTTCTCATGATCCAATTACTTTTCCACCTCTGAACACATGAGACTTTGGAGGACATTCTAGATCCAAACCATGACAACCATTACTGAATATTTGAGGTGAAACATTGTAGACTCTGAATTCTGTTCTCTTTGAAGAATGTTGATTTTGTTCTGACAAGTAGTTTGAAGTGATCTCAGAATCCAAGTGGTTTTCCTCTGATGTAGGCAACACCTGAAATTTCAGTTTTTTCAGTTTTCCAAGTGCTGGTTTTAGCACAGCCCCATAATCAATCAGTCAATCAATCAATCTATCTATCTATCTATCTATCTGTCTGTCTGTCTATATATATGGTTTAGGGCAATTCACAGTTTGATGTTTTTCTCCCTGTGAGTTCTTTCTTAATAGTAAAACTCCGTGTTTTTCTCAAGTTCTAGCTCCCCTGTCTTAACTCCCAACTGACAAGTACCCTTAGAACAAGTCCCAGGAGTGCAGTTCTCATCTGTTGCAGTTTTTGTCTTCCATAAGTTGATGTCCTGTCTCTTCAAATTTTGTCTGTTTCTTGTCTTTCTCCAGAAAAGAGAAGTAGTTTTCAAATAGTTACTTGGTTCAGAGTTTTTGTTATCTGAAGAAAAGTTAGCCTAATTAAGGCTACTCTACCATTATTGGAAGGAGAACCTTTACTGTTTTGTGTATTCTTTTACTAATTGATACTTCTTTTATTATTGAGAAGTTTTAGAATCTGGTAGGGCTAGTCTCTATTCTTTCTCAGTGCTCCTGTTCAGTTTCATTTATTTTGGTTTGTTTTTTTGGAATGATATTGTCTGGATCTTGAATTGATAGTTTCATTGAGTTTGCATCAAATGTATAAATTTGTTAGAATTTATAACCCTTTGATAACTATCTTGTCTAGGGATATGTGTATTTTTCTCTTTGCTCAGTGTACTTTTTTGTTTATTATATTCCATTACATAATTTTGACACTTCCATAATTTAAAGCTTTATACATATTTTGTTCTATTGGATTTTGTTATAAATTGGAATCTTGTTGAAAAATTTACCTGATACAAAGAAACAGATTTTTACTAACTAGCCAAACACAGATTTAGTATTTTTAAATATACCTTCAATTTTGTGAAGGGTGTAATATAATAAATGTTAAAACATTAAATATACCCTCTGCTGACAGTCTGAAAGTGGCTGAGTTAGACCTGGAGTCTGAGTTTGTCAGCTTTTAGATTGAGTGCATGTTCTTAACAACTACTAGTTATTTTTTGATTCCTTTCAAGACTTAAGTAAAGCACAGCATAAATTTTTCATGCTCTTAGATTCTTGCTCTCATGTCAGTTCCAGAGTAACTTGAGTGAAGTATTCTTTTTAGCATCATAATAACAGAATAGCCTTCGATCTACACTGTTGTTAATCATTTTCCTTGAATTATTTCCAAAGTAAGAAGAATCTGCTGTATACTATTCATTCCTTAAATTTAGTCACAAGACTAGAATTTAGGTGATTCTGTTGTGACTTACACTATACCGCGCTGTATATTTCTAGTAGATATTTGATAAATACCTTTTAAATAAAGGAACCATTTATACCGTGGTTTTAAAATTGGTATGTTTTTGGTAACTTATATCCTATCAAAAAAGCAAGAGAATCTAAACTGTCTCAAGGCAGTGCAGAAAAATTTCTTAACATGCCTCTCCATCCCTTTATATATTGTTGAGTAGTATAGGGAGCTGGGCATGGCACTTTCCTGCAGCTGTGTTTTCTTACTGTAGAGTATCAGCACATCACACTATTGATGCACTTTGAAGTTTACTAGCAGTGTATTAATTTGGGATTTAATCAGTTGTATGATTTATTTTTAAATGCTTTGAAATGTACCTTCCACCTTCTTGAAATTTTGATAATTTTGTATTTTAGAAATAGAATTAAAAATTTCAGAAATTACCTTAAGACTAGTTTAAAAAGTACAAATGAGAACCTAAGAGATACTGGCAGTCAAATGTTTGATGCCAAAACTTCTTTTTAAACTTTTCTTTTCTCCCACAGCTCAGTAATGACAGGGAAAATAGGAAGAATTATCTCTGGGCTGCCCATGTTATAGAAAGAAATATGAAAAAAAAAATTTAAGGTTGTATACTGTGTTAGAATGACTTCAAAATATACTTCATCCTTTTTTATAGTGATGAGAGCAGTAATAATTTTCATTTAAACTGTGTTTATTGTGTTCAAATAACCTGAAAAATCATAACTTTGGATATGTATCTATTTTAATTGGAATTTTCCCTATTTAAAAAAAAAACAATATTTTGCCAATATCAGTATATTAAAAATAATCAATGTCTATTTTTAGGTAAACCTTTTTTCCAAAAGATCTGATAAAACGAAGCACTTTTAGTAAGGTTAGTGCATAGGTATTAGATCTTTTGTTTTGAGTAAAGGAAATTGGGAAGGATGTGTTATAGGTGTGATGTCATTAAACTAGAGAGCATTGGTGTTCACATTTTAAAAACATAATCATAACTTATCTGAAGTCACATGTTCCATTTTATTGGCTTCCTTCATATAGAAAATATAGTAACGAACACTACTACATGTCTGTGAAAAGTGAAGCAATATATATTTTCTGGGTGAAGGAAGTATTCTGTACATTCTCCATGTTTTACATCATGGTATTTTGAATAACCATGCTTCCATGTTCACATCAATTTTTTGTTTTTCAATTTATGCACAGCACTTGCTCTGAAATTTGGGGACTGAGTACACCAAATACGATAGATCAGTGGGATACAACAGGCCTTTACAGCTTCTCTGAACAAACCAGGTGAATATTCTGCCCTCTATGGAATCTTAGAGATCTTGTGGGAGGGGGGGTGTTTTGGAAGACCTCTTCTGGGTTGCTTAGTATAATTTTGCTTAGGATGTTTCCTTCATGTAAAATAAGGCATAGCATTTAAAATATCATCTGCTTGCCAGTATTAGAAATTTATTAAATGTTTCAGCTAATGTTTTGATCAATGCAATTCTAGTTTTGAATCTCCTTTAAATTATTGTATCCCCTAAAGAATAAGAACTTTGATAACTATATACTCATTTTAGTTCAAGATTAAATTAATATGTTGTTGGCCTAATTTTTAAGCATATACATAACCAGTTTTTGCTAAATTCTTGTTACCATCTAAATCTCATCATTATACTAATACATAGTTATTGAATGAACCCCTTACATCACAATTAACAGTAGGCTAACTTGTTTTTATGTTATCGTTTTAAAATCACCTCATTTTCTTTTTTAAGTATTATCGGTATTTTCCATTTCATCTCATATTCATCACCATCTGCATTTATGTGTGAGCTATATAAACATGCCTCAGTTATCAAAGTAGACAAAACTGAATAATGAGTTACATTAGTCTGAATAAGTTACTGTCACATCATTATTGATATTTGTCATTCTTCCTTTTTGTGACTATTGTTACCTACAGAATTAATGCCCTTTAAAGCATCTTTAAATAAGAGTTTGACTTATTAAAGATAGATGTTGATGAAAAGCTTTCCAAGTATAACCACATGATATTCTTTTAAAAGATCGATACCCCCACATGGTTAGCCTTTCTTTGGCATTTGAGTCATTGACGTGGCATATTGTTAGGAAACATCTGCTAGTGCTGCTGTTTAGACTTTGTCAGATCCATCACAGAGTACACTTTTCTTCCTGGTTCGCACTAAAACTAACTGGCTGTCATTCCGTTATGCTCTTAGTGCATTAATTAGCCTATTTACCTACACCAATTTTTTGTTAGTTTGTTTTTAAAGTTCCCTCCTTTCTTTTCCCCTTGCTTCCCGACAGATCTCTTGATGGCCGTCTTCAGGTTTCACATCGAAAAGGGTTGCCACACGTTATCTATTGCCGGTTATGGCGCTGGCCTGATCTTCACAGTCATCATGAACTCAAGGCAGTTGAAAACTGCGAATATGCGTTTAATCTAAAAAAGGATGAAGTATGTGTAAATCCTTACCACTATCAGAGAGTTGAGACACCAGGTAGGAAAATTACAGGGTTTTCCTGGTTTTGAAATAAATGTCTGAACTTCAGTTTATTTAAGTACTCTTGTGACCAGGGACGTTTTAGGGTAAAAGTCTAATGAGTTATCTGAAATTTAGCATGTTACATATCAGTAACTAAAAAAAAATTTTCTTATTTTTTCAATTTTTATAGAAAACACATTAGATCTGCCAGTTTCTTGGAATGTTACACTATCTGACATCAAAGTGCTCATTCAGGAAATCCACAGATTTGCCATCTGATTAGAGTGAACTGATGTATCTCTGCACCTCTGTGCTGCATTATCTGTTTTCAAGCATTTTACTTTTTTTGGAAGTACTTTTAATGACACTGTTTTTAATCAGCTTTTTCAGTGGAGGTTTATGAACTTTTATGCTGATTTAATGTTACCAGGGTCATGTGGTGCCCCAAAGTATGTAGTAAATGTGAAATTAGAAATTTAAATGGTGGCCAAAATGATAAGTTAAAGCCACGCTTGGATTTGTCAATTTCTTAGTCACTAACACTAAATAGGTAGACCCTAACTTTTGAAAGTTAAACTGCCTCCTTATCCTTTATGAGAACTTTTAATAAGGCCACCCATGCCGATGCTTTTGCTTCTTACCATTAACTCAGGTTTCTTTAACTCTTGCAGTTTTGCCTCCGGTATTAGTGCCACGGCACACTGAGATTCTAACAGAATTACCGCCTCTGGATGATTATACCCACTCCATTCCAGAAAACACTAACTTCCCAGCAGGAATTGAGCCACAGAGTAATTATATCCCAGGTATTTTTACTTTCTGAATCTCCTTAAACTTAAATAGATAAAAAATTCACCATAAGCATTCAGATATTAGTAAATTACAGTTTCACTTTAAAAATGCTCTTGGGTTTTGGATATTAAAGTCTTGATTTGACAAGTGATTATTTTGCAGAATGTTATAAGCTTAGTTTTGTTTGGAGAGAAGTTCTACTTTGTATTTAATTTTCTTTTGAGGGGACTTTCATCAAAGCAAAGCAAAGATCTTAGTAAGTTTTTCTTAGTTGCTGAAACTGAGAGGAATGCAGAATGTAAATAAATGTTTCAGGAAAAAAGTATTCCTGAAACAGATGTAATTAAAAATTTACCAAATAACCACTTTTTCTTAAATAATTTGATAATCTTTGAGGTAAACGTGACTTTTCTAACCTCCTGTTTGGATTATGTCTCTTGTGGGCCTCAGTAATGATGAAATGAAAAAAACTGAACTAAGTTCTCAAATTCCACTTTTTCTCTTGTTGGGTCTCTTTGGTGATCTCTTACTATTTCACAGTATAGTATTTGCCCTTTTAGTTTTTACGGGTTGGTTTGTTTGTTTTAAAGGAGAAAACTACTACCCTGTTCCTTTTGTGTGTGTTTCCCTTTGTTTTTCCCCTAGCAGAAACCGAAGATAAGATAGTAGAATGAGGATTAAGCTACATGCTGGAATTTTCATCATTTTTTTTTCTTTTTTAAATATTCCTCTAATCCATCCTTTATTTTTATTTTATACAACTGTGAAAATATGTAAGGAACTTAACCCACGAACACTAAAAAATGTTTCTTTAGTGTATTTTATCATGGAAAGAGTCCTTATTAATTGAAGACAGTTGTAAAAAGAAAGGAAAAAACTTTCGTTAAAAGGTAGTTTTATAGATGGGAAATGATTTGTTTTAATGTACATTTCTTGATTATTGTTTTATTACAAAAAGGGATTTAACAGTGCTTTTTTGGTTGCTGGCAAATCTGCTTTTTGAGAAATTAGGAGGTAAGAGGAAAGGGTGGGGCACAGTACGACTGAGTAGGATGGGAAGGGAATGGTGGAACTATAAAACAGGACTTCTCCTAGGTAGAAGAATTCAGTCTACCTTTCATAAACTTTAGCTTTGCAGGTGATAGAGGGAAGGGAGGCATTTTAAGTCTTTGATGTGGCAATTTAGTCGTAAGCATACCGTCTTGTAAGATACATACCGAGAAGTTATTTGTAAGGATGTTAATCAAAACTGTAGTGACCTTCACATGTGAGGATGTTTGACCTTTTCTTTGTTGTTGTTGTTGTTCTTTATTACTTTAATTCTATAGATGTCAACAGTCTATAAAGTAGAAAATCAGAAGTGAATTATACCTATTGACTTTTCTGGACAGTGAGACTTTGTCCGATTCCAAGTGATAACAGTCAAAGAATTACTTTTTATTGTACTATAAGAAATTCTTAACATTTTCCCCAAAATGCTTCTAGCTTCATTAACATTTATTAGATAAATAATAATGAAAAAAGGTAAGGAAATACTGATGAAGTATCTTAAGGTTCAGTTTTACTTCTTAGATCTTTAAGACACTGGCGGTTAAACTGGCAAAGCATTTATTAGTTTTAACCTTTAAGTAATGCATAATCATAATTCTTATTTTTGTGTTCTTTATTGTTTGAGTATATGAAGATTTTTATTCTTAAAATTTCAGTATTAAGATTTTGGGATACTAAGTGAAAAATTTGATCAAAACTTTCTGTTAAACTTATGTGGTTAGCTTATTGAGCTACATTGTAAAGAGTTAGTGAAGTGAAGACCTTTAACCACATCTTACTGCTCCCCCTTTGGATAATCACAAAATCCTTTTTAGGTATGTGTTTGCATTTTTTCCAGTTGCTTCACTGTTCAGCAACATAAAGGTTAAACTTTTGAAAACCTTATGATTTTGTTTTTCCTATTTAAAATTACAAGTGATAAAGTTGTTTTTATTTTGCATGAAGCTTATTCAGCTATTCACATTCCTCCTAAATATAAACATTTTGTTCAGAAAACATGTTGGAAATTACACATTAGAATCCACATATTTATTTTCAGGGAGTATTTTGCCTCTGTTTTATGCAGTAGTCTGTAAGTACCCATCCATGATGTTTTAGTTTAAAAACAAAAAAAAAATTGTAGGTACTAATGTCTTTGAACCCTACTGATTCAGGATCAAGTCATCTGGCTCATGCCCCAGATTATGTACATATGAAAGTGAGCCAGACAGGTAAATAATAATGTCAAAGAAAGTATGCCAAAAGAGCTAGATTGTATTACAAGTAGGTTTTTAAGGATTCACTTCCAAGATTTGAATCAGAACCTGAAGCATAAGCCCTTAGTGTCCAATGTTGTTTTTTGTAATAATGTTATATACATTTATTATTTGTTATTTGGGTTGATTCATTGGTTAAGTTTGGTAGATGGTAGAAAATATGATGAGATTACATTGCAACTATACTCAGTTTGTTCTAAATTTTATAGAAACACCACCTCCTGGATATATTAGTGAAGATGGAGAAACAAGTGATCAACAATTGAACCAAAGTATGGACACAGGTAAAAAAAAAAAAAAAAAAAAGTCTTTCAAAATTGCTAAATAATCAGATACACAGTCAATCCTCTGAATTCACAGGTTTTACATCCCTGAATTCAACCAACCACAGATTGAAAATGAAGTGGGGGGAGGCGATTATATCCATATTTATAGACTTTTGGGGTGGGGGTACCCAGGGATTGAATTCAGGGACCCTTGACCACTGAGCCACATCCCCAACCCTTTTTAATATTTTATTTAGAGATAGGGTCTCGCTGAGTTGCTTAGTTTCTTGCTTTTGCTGAGGCTGGCTTGGAACTTGTGATCCTCCTGCCTCAGCCTCCTGAGCTCCTAGGATTACAGGTGTGTGCCACCCCCACCCCCGGCCAGACTTTACCTTGTTGTTATTCCCTAAACAGTATAAGAACTATGTATATAGCATTTATCATGTCATTGTATATAAGGGACTTTGGAATCTGTGTTTTTTGTTATCTACAAAACCAGTTTTTTGTTATCCTAAAACCAGTTTCCTGCAGATATAGAAGGATAACTATACATTCCTTTCATTGTCTGAAACCCACAAGAGATACCCCTCTTAAATTTAGAGAAGTTGAGGAACATGCCAAAAAACAAGAATTTTCTATCTTGATTTAACTGTACCTGAAACATGAAAGGTATTATGTTAAAAATTTAGCATAAACTATTGTGCAGATTCTCTTGGTAGAATGAAAATATAAGAATATTCTTTTTAAGTATTCTATGCTTTTGTTTTAATTAGTTTAAAAATTTTGGAGGAATTTGGGGAATAAGGGATAAGGATCAGCTTTTCAAGACTCTTTTAATTGTGAGTTCTGAATTACAGTCCATTTCCACAGAATACCTTCTAGGTGACCTAATTTGATAGATTTCTGGTATTTAGCTATTATGTCCAAACCATGATGAAGAAAATGTTTTTAACATGTATTAAATATTATATACATCAAAGTTTTAAACCAGTTGTTATGTAATTAAATGTATGACCTATCAGATAACCAGTGAATTTACTTTAATATCATTGTGATTGTCCAGTTGGGTTCATTATACCCTGCTTGTACTTTAAGGATTGGACACTTCAATACAATAACTCCATCAACCTTTCTATATGTCTTAGGCTTACTGTATTCTGCAGGTACAATAACCTAAATTATTTTAAAATGGAGTAACATTGGCAGAGGAAGGAAGATTTTATAATCTGTTGTTTGAATCATTACTTTTTTTGAACACTCAGGTAAAAAATGTGCTATATTTAATCATTTTTATGATTGTTAGGAGTAGCAGGAAGAAAAGTAGATAATCTCATCATCATTGGGTGAGGGTATAGAAAAACTGGAGTCCTCATAAACTGATAGGAATATAAAATGGTTCAACCACTTTGGAATATTTTGTTACTCCTTTAAAAGATAAAATGAGTTGCTGTATAACCCAGCAGTTTCACTCCTAGGTCTACACCCAAGAAAATTTAAACAAATCCACCACAAAACTTATACATGAAAATTCATGTAAGCATTGTTCATAATATTCTAAAAGTGTAAATAACCCATATATCCATCAGATGATGAATGGGTAATAAATGAGGTTTGTCTGTACACATAGACTGTTAATTCAGCCATAGAGATGCTAGTATAGCATGAAGTGCTACAACAAGTATATACCTTGAAATCATCATGTAAGTGAAAGAAACCAGACAGAAAAAGGCCACAGGGACTCCAATTGGTGCACATATATTTGACAGTATAACTGAAACACAGAAGGAACGATTAGATGAGTGTGATAACTGCCTGTGGTGAATGAGTCAAAATTTTAAAATGGAGCCAGGCTTGGTGGTGCATGCCTGTAATTCTAGCAGCTCAGAAGGCTGAGGCAGGAGGATTGCAAGTTCAAAACTAGCCTCACCAGTGAGGCCCTAAGTAACTCAGTGAGACCCTGCCTCTAAATAAAATGTTTAAAAATGGCTGGGGATGTGGCTTGGTGGTTAAGTGCCTCTAGGTTCAATCCCTGGTTCAAAAAAAAAAAAAAAGTGGAGAGTAAGCCCACTCATCTCAAGTGAATTCAGTGTTGGAACTAGCTCTGAACCTCACCCAAATAGTTCTCATCTGTTTCAATGGGGCACTGTTACTGACTTTAGGAATGACACATTTACAATCACATCCTGTAGTGACAATGATGTGAATCTCTCATTCATGGGATGAGATACAAAAAAGGTAATTTAACTAAGTCTTTTGCCCACCACAATTTCTCTCAGGGCGGCAGCACAAAAGACAGTTCTGAGAGGGTGCACCAGGAGTCAAAGGCCAGCCTGGGCAACATAACGAGGCCCCATCTTGGGGAAATAAAGAAAGAAGAAATAGACAGGTCTCAATTTAGATCAGATTTGACTTCAGCTCAACTCTGGTTCATACCTTTCATAGAAGGACATAATTAAATTCATTTTCATACCTTGCTGGGATAGAATAAATTAATATTTTTTAAAGGGCAAACAGAAAAACAAGGAGCTATATAAATCACTTTTTTGCTCTCCCCCACCCCCTACTTTAAAAAATTTCAAACCTTTAAAGATTATATCAGATGTCATAAGAAATCTCAAAGTATGATTAACTTTTGTAGTATTCTGAAATCAGCTTCCTTCCAAGTCATAATGAATTTTAAAAATTTGTTCAAACAAGTATATAGAAAAATAAGTAGATCCTAAGGTACAAATTCCATAGCTCACAGTCTAGGTCTGTATCTTCTAAATGTACTGTGCTTGATCCTGGATATATAAAGATGTAGGTTTAAAAGGTTTTTGAATCTGCATATGTCAGTGAGTTGGATTGGGTCTCCCAAAAGATGTTAAAGTTCTATCCTTCACTACCTCAGAATCTGATCTTACTGATAAGGTCTAAACAAATTAAGGTCAGGTCATACTGAAGTAGGCTGAACTCCTAATCCTACACGACTGGTGCCCTTATAAAAAAAGAAAAGATGCACAGGAAGAATGCTGTAAGAAGGGGGTACCAGTTGAAGTTAGCAGCTGGAAGCCAAACAACAACCAAGGATTGTTGAAGAAACTAGAAGCTTAAGAAAGACATGGAACAGATTTCCCCTGAAAGCCTTTGAGAGCATTGCCCTGCCAGCACCTTGAGTTTAGACTGCTCCAAAACTGTGAGAGAATTGTTATTGTAAAGCCCCCAGCTTGTAGTACTTGGTTAATACCAAGCCCTAAGAAGCTAGTACAGTGAGCAACTAGGATTTGAGAATACACTAATGGCTTATATGCATATAGTTAATTGTAAATTAAATAGGTACTTACAATGTATTAAGCCTTTTAAAGCATGCATTAAAGTTTAGCAATTAAAGGATGAAATTTAAAAAATAGAAAATAAGTTCTAATATTTCTTGAAAGCTAGTCATTTTGTGGAACCCTGCTTAGAAGACCACTTCTCTAACAAATCATATAATCAGGATAGCATGGTAAGACTGAGCTCTAGGAACTGTTTGCTTATCTGTAAAATAGGAATACCTAACTTATAGGGTATTAATAAGGTTAATAGTTGTTAAGCAGTTCTAGCTTGTAGTAAGCACTGTTTAGAGTATTTATAGAAAATGTTAAAGGAGGACTTAATCATTAAAGAAAGGGAAGCAGTTGGTTGTACACATATTTGAAGAAAAATGAGGAATTGAGATCCAGAGATGTAAGCAGTTCACATTCATGGTTAGGATCTTCTCTATAAAATCTGAAAGTAAGACTATTCATCAAGAATGAGGGGTCAAGTTTAAGAACTTAAGATAGTGGTCTTATTGGTTATGCCATTTTTCTACCATGTTTTATAGATTTTAGTGGAGATGAATATCTTCCATTAGATACATTCCTTGCTACACTTTAGTGCTACTATAAATGTATTATTTTTAATTATAAAAATTTTCCAATTGTTTGTTCCTAGGATAAAGAAAGATATTTGGGTTTTGTATATTGATTTCTTTTCCCACATCATTGCTAAATTCACCTTTTGGTTTGAGAATTCTGTAGATTCTTGAGATTTTCTACATGTACAGCCATGTCATAAGGACAGTTTTCCTTCTTTTTTCCCCAATACGTAAGATCTAAGACCTAGTAAACTATTGACTAGAAGTGGTAAGGATGGACATTTTGCATTGTTGCTGGAATACCTTCTATAATTCTTTGTTTAGTGAGATGTTAATTATGGATATTTTATAGGTTTTCTTTTTTATCTAATTGAAAAGCTCCCTTCCATTCTTATGTTTTGTGTATGTTTTATTAATGACTGTTAAATTTTCTCCAGCTCTTTTTCTGTAGCCATTAAGAGGGTTATACAGTTTTACTCCTATTCATTCATTTACATATCTTTGGTGGTGGTGGGGCAAAACCCATGGTTTCATATACTATAAGCAAGCAAGCACTCCACCACTGAGCTCCAGCCCAGCCCTCAACTCCTTAATTCTATATTAGGTAAATTCAACAAAGTGATTTTCTAGTGACAAACCAACCTTGGCTTTATTAATCCTTTATTTATAATTGGATGCAACCAAGATGTTCTTACAAATGAATGGGTAAACCTTCTGTGGTACATCCAGGTGATGTAGTAGTATTCAGTGTGAAGAAGAAAGGAGCTATCAAGTCCTGAAAAGACCTGGAGGAGCATTAAATGCATAGTTATGTGAGAGTAGTCAATCTCAAAGACTATATATTATATGATTCCAACTATATGACATTCTGGAAAAGACAAAACTATGGAGGCAGTAAAAAATTCAAGGGTTACAGAGAAGGGAATTTTAAATACATAACGATAAGGAAGTCAGTTTAGGGAAGTGAAGCTATTTCATGTGATACTACAGTTGGTGGATACATGTCAAAACTCATGGACAGGGTAACACCAAGATTGAATGCTAATGTAAACTGGGAACTTTGATGGTAATGATGTATCAGTGTAGGTTCATTGATTGTAATAAATGTACCAGTGTGTGGGAATACTGATAGTAAGATTGTGGGGGGGGTTGTAGAGGTATGTGGGATCTCTTTGTATTTTCCACTCACTTTTGCTGTGAATCTCAAATTACACTTAAAAATAAAGTATTGGCAGGTGTGGTGGCTCATTCCTGTAATCCCAGCAATTTGGGAGGCCAGAGCAGGGAGATTGCCAGTTTGAGACTTGCCTCTACACCTTAGCAAGACCCTGTCTTCATATAAAAAAGGACTAAAAGTATAGCTCAGTGATCAAGCACCCCTGCTTTTGGTCCCTAGTAAAAAAGTTTTTTTGTTTTTTTTTTTAAAGGGGGGCATTGTTTGTTTATTAAGAGTAAGAAAAAACAAAAATGATGTCACCTTGAAGATACACCAAACCAGATCCAAAGACTGGGGGAAAGAAACATTTACAAAGGCATGACAGTTCTAAGAACTGATTTCTAAATTTAAAAACTTGTAAATCAAGAGGGAAAAGATAGTAGTTAATAGAAAAATGTACTAAAAAGAATATGTAATATTTATAATAGAAACCAAAAATAAGAAACTGATAAAAGTTGGGTTTGGTGGCACACACCTACTATTCCAGCAACTCAGGAGGCTGAGACAGGAGGATTACAAGTTTGACACTAACCTCAGCAACTTAGGGAGGCCATAAGCAACTTTAGCAAGACTCTATCTCAAAATTAGAAACTAAAAGATCGGAAATGTATGTTAATGGCAAAGCACCCCTGGGTTAAATTCCCAGAACCCCCCAAAATTTTTTTTGACAAGAATGCCTCCTTTAAACTTGTTAAATCAGTGGTTGTCAATGTGGAGTGACAGTGCAGTGAAACACTAGCTTATAAATTCTTGGTGAGACTAAACACCAAGAGATTTCTTTAGCAGTTTCCTCTTTGAAAATGCATCCTACAAAAATATGTGAACTTGTGTGCAAAGATACATACACATACATGACCTTATATGCAAAGGCCTCAATAGTGGGGGGCTTATGTCACTGAGGCCGCCTTGGTAATTAGGCTTGCATGAAGGTGAACATGACCATGAAAGGTCCCAGGGCTTCGTATGGGAGGACAGGAAAAAAAAAAAAAAAAATAGGGGTAATTCCATGAGGACTACCTCTTTGGGCACTTACTATATTAATATCTTCAACATTTTGTCTCTGAAAAATGTATCCTACAAATATATGTGAACTTGTATCCAAAGTATACACAAGGATTTTGCTAGTTGTTTTAGTTGTAAATCATAGGCACTGCTGATTCAAACAGGCTGAAATAGACTATATAGTACTTTCATACCTCTAAGGTATGTTGGTAGGCCAAAATTAAAGTAGCAACATGTATGTATGAATAATAGAAGGCTAATCGACTTCTATTTTTTTAATTATTCATCACTTGTCTTTATCTTAAATTTTTCTGATAGCTTCTGTTAACTAATAAATTAATTTAAAATTTTATAATGAACATTTATTTTTGTAATTTGTGAATCTAACTTTTGTCACATCTGACTAAAGTCTGTTTTATGTTAGTGCCTTAGAGTTACATATATATAATAGTGGACTTCATTTTGACATATTCACACATGCATGGACTATCATTTGCTTCATTTAAATCCTCAGTACTTCCTCTTTCACCTTCCTCTTGTTCACCTTCCTTTGCTGGTCTTCCTTCTGTTTATTATCATTATTTTTTTATTTTTTATACCTTTATTTATATTTATGTGGTGCTGAGGATCAAACCCAGTGCCTTACATGCTAGACAAGTACACTACCACTGAGCTACAACCCCAGCCCTGTTTATTTTTTTTTAAATTGGTTCTTTATAGATATACATAGAGGTGGAATCATTGTAGTATATTCATTTATGTGTATAGCATAATTTGATCAGTTTCATTCCACAGTTCTTCCCTTTACTTTCCATCACTCCTCCCTTCACCTCAATCTCCTTTCTTTGCTCCACTGATCTACCTTCTGTTTTTATGGGATCCCTACCCCCTTTGTGTTTTTATTTCCATCTAACTTCCACATATGAGAGAAAACATTCAGCTTCTGACTTTCTGAGTCTGGCCTATTTCACTTAGTATGATGTTCTCCAGTTCCTTTCATTTACTAGAAAATGCTGTAATTTTGTTATGCTTTATGGCCGTGTTAAAACTCCACTGTGTGTATAAACCATGTTTTCTTATTCATTTCATCTGTTGGTGGGCACCCAGGCTGGTTCCATCAGTTCTCTGCTGTGAATTGAAGTGCTGTGAACATTGATGTAGCTGTGTCACTCTCATAGGCTAATTTTAGTGCTTTTGGATAAATACCAAGGAGTGGGACAACTGGGTCAGATGGTGGCAATTCCTTGTCTTTTGAGAAATCTCCACACTATTTTCCAGAGTGGTTGTACTAATTTGTAGTCCTACCAACAATGTATTAGTGTACCCTTTCCCCCCACATCCTCACCAGCATTTGCTATTGGTTGTATTCTTGGTTATTACTATTCTGACTGGAACGAGATGAAATCTCAGTGTAGTTTTGATTTACATTTCCCTGATGGTTAGGGATGTTGAACATTTTTTCATTTATTTGTTGACCATTTCTGTTTGGTCTTTTGAGACAAGTCTGTTTGGTTCTTTTGCCCATTTATTGATTGGATTATTTGCTTCTTTTGGTGTTTTTTGAGTTCTTGATATATTCTGGATACGAATTCCCTGTCAAGAGGAGTATCTGGCAGAGATTCCCTCCTGTTTTAGTCAACTTTTTTGCTGCTATGACTAAAAGATCTGACCAGCACAGTTGTAGAGGAGGAAAAGTTTATTTGGAGGCTCATGTTTTCTGAGGTCTTAGTTCATAGAAGGGTGACTCCATTCCTCTGAGCTTGAGGTGAGCTGAAACATCATGGCAGGAGAGTGTGGTGGAGGGAAGCCACTCACATCATGGCGATTAGGAAGCAGAGAGAGAGACTCCACTCTCCAGATATAAAATATATGCCCCGTAACCACTCCCCAAATTAACCACTTCCTCCAGCCACACCCACCTGCCTCCAGCTACCACTCAGTTAATCCCACCAGGGATTAATTCACTGATTAGGTTAAGATTCTCACAGTCCAGTCATTTCTCCTCTGAAACTTCTTGCATTGTCTCACATGTGAGCTTTTGGGGGACACCTCATATCCAAATCTTAACACTTCCCATTCTGTGGGTTCTCCTTTCACACTCTTAAACTGATTCTTAGTTTTATTTCTTGAGCGTTAGCGGTCTTATGGAAGACCCCTAACTATTCGAAATGGAAGAAACTTTTAGAAACAGAGGAATCTGCAGTTACAGTTGAGCCTGTATTTTCTTCTAGCAGTTACAAATTCCTAGGTCTTTGATCTACTTTGAGTTGACTTTTGTGCAGGTTGAAAGTTGGGATCTAGTTTTATTCTTCTACACATGTATATCCAGTTTTTCCAGCACTTTTTTTGCTAAAAAGGCTATCGTTTCTCCAGTGTATGTTTTTGGCATCTTTGTTGAATATCAGATAACTGTATCTGTGTGGGTTCGTCTCTGTGTCTTCTGTTCCATTGGTCTTTGTGTCTGTTTTGATGCCAGTATCATGGTGTGTCTGTTACGATAGCTCTGTAGTATAATTCGAGATCAGGTATTATGTCCTGCAGTATTGCTCTTCTTTCTCAGTATTGCTTTGGCTGTTCCGAGCCTTTTATTCTTCGATATGAATTTTAGTACCACTTTTCCTAGTTCTGTGAAGAATCTGACTAAACTCTTAATTAGTTCAAGTTAATGAACTGTATGGCCCTACTGGTCATTTCTGATAAGTATTTAATAGAAGAGTAAACAGTTAAAAGATATGAATAACTGAGCAATTTCCTCCATTTTTGATAGTTTGTTTATCGTATATCTGCTTCAGGAAACAGCACTGAACTTTAGTTCATTGTTCTAAATATATTTTGACCTTTCTTAGTTGTACCTGTTGTCACTTGCCAGCAGATTTTTCAGACTGAGGAATAATAAAGAACAGCTTATGGAAGACTCTTCTGGGTTCCAAAATACAGTCATCATCTGTTCTTCTGATGTGTCTGTTTATCTGGAGACTTCCATTTCACCTTTGTGATCTGCCCTTTTGTGTTGTGGTTGTGATGATTTGTGATAGAGTGAGCTGCATATAAAGCCACCTGACCTCCCTTATACATTTGAAGCTTGGGAGCTGTCATGCTCTTGAGGTAATTTTCCTTAAATGTAGAGAATGAGCCAGGCAAGGTGGTACATGCCTATATCCCAGTGGCTCGGGAGGCTGAGGCAGGAGGATTGCAAGTTTAAAGCCAGCTTCAGCAAAAGCAAGGCACTAAGCAACTCAGTGAGACCCTGTCTCTAAATCAAATACGAAATAGGACTGGGGAAGTGGCTCAGTGATTGAGTGCCCCTGAGTTCAATCCCTGGTCCCACCCCTGTTCCCCCCCCCCCAAATAAATAAATGTAGGAAATGATGATCATAAACAAAATTGATCCTGTATTTATGATCATAGTAGCATTATTTAGCATTTGCAATAAGTGTGTTTTAAAATTTAGTTACATAAAATTGAGTAATGTCATTTCAATGATTCTGATTATTTTTCTCTATTGTCTAGTTTGTTCATTCTTTTTCTTATTTTGTATATTCGTTCCCTTATTTTCTTGATTAGACCTAGCTTACTTAGGAAGACCTTGTTTACTTAGGAAGAATCAGATAATTACCTCAGAAAATATAATTTAACAAAACCGATTCCAAGAATCTATCTTAAGTCAACTTCCATGGGAGAAATAGAGAAATGTCTCAGAGTAAACTCTAGAAAATTGTTAACTACAGAGTTTCATAAGGGAATTCTACCAAACTTTTTAAGAATGGATTATACAACACAGTTTTTAAACTGTTAAAGAGCATAGAAAATGACAAAACTTGTAGATGGCCATAGTAATGATCACAGAACCTTACAAACATGGCATTCGCATAAATCTACACCTGTGTTGCTTGAGGCTGTGGATACCAAAATCCTGAGTAATTATCTTCAGCATCAAGGCTAGTATCATGCTTAGTAGGAATATACTAGAAGCAGTACCTTAAAATTAAGAGTAAGACCAGAATATCCACTGTCATCACTGTTTTTATTAATGTGGCACAAACACCCAAATGATTGGTAAATCAAATGTAAAAGGACTTTCTAAATGCTGCATGGTCAGAATTAAAATTGAGTCATAAAACAGGTGACCAAATATTTGCAAACCTTACCTTGAAGAGACTGATATCTCTAATTTGAAGAGCCTGTACAGCTCAGTAAGAAAAATGACCCGTATCTACAGAAAAATGAGCAAAAAGAAAAAAAACTAGTCATACAAAGGAGATAAAATATAAACAAGCATAAATCTCCTCAGTGTTATTAATAAGAGTTGTGTGTTTTATCAACAGTATCACCATGGTCTCTCCTCACCATTGTATTTTTACTGGGAATAATTTGGTATATCTTCTGTGAATGATAATTTTAGCAAAATCTTATCAAAATTAAAAATGTTCAAATCCTTTGACATGGCAGTTTTTCTATTAAGAGTATACTTAAAATAGGATTGGAAGTATACAAAATGTGCAAAAAATCAAGAGTAGCCTGAATATCCAATTAATCTAAGAGTGTATGTAATTTTGTAGTGCTGATGGATAGGTAAATAGACAAGTAAATAACAAGGAAACACCAACATGAACAATTTCTGAGAGTAGTCTAGAAGTGCAGAACTAGGCTATTTGTGTATGAAAAGAGGCACAGAACAAAAATGTTTGCTTATATGACTCGTAGAATATTTCTGTAAATGTATACAAATGGTCAATAGTGGAGCCTTCTGGAAGGGGAAACCAGGTTATAAGCCTATACTGTTTATATGCATTTGTACCTTTTGTATATTGAAGCTCCCAAATTAAACTAAAATAAAATAGTTAATATATTTTGAATTCTGGGGATTTAATTATCTGTGTCTTATTGGTGATAAGATACAACTGGGGTTTTAGTACTTGATCAGAATCAACAGTTCTAGGAATACTTCAACATCCATTTTTTAATTGTCTCCTTTTGTTTTAGGCTCTCCAGCAGAACTGTCTCCTACTACTCTCTCCCCTGTTAATCATAGCTTGGGTAAGTTACTGATCCTTTCCCCCGCTGTTTTTACTTATCACTTAAGGAAAATTTACTCTGAAAATTTTCATATGTATAAGAAAAGAATACCAATGAACAAAATAGTTACACAAGTGATTTTAAAGATGCTTTAAAAAATTGATACTGTATCTCAGTATTGACACTTCATGAAATATTCTTTTATTCATGGAAATGTTCTTTATGGAAAATTTTTTAACCTGTTATGGATATATTTCTGTGGATATGTTTATGATTTATATATCTTATAGCAACACCTACTATAGGAGCATGTATGATGTGTACACACAACATATGGGAGGATATGTATGAGTGAGTGTATGTGTGTATTTATACAAGTCATTTATTTTTGGCCCTCATTTTACCTTGCCACTTGAAGCTCTTCAGCTTCTACATGTTTGGAATTTATTCTACAAAATTGTCAGGTCCCCCCCCCCCATAATATTTCTTGTGATATGTTTTAGTCAAAATTACCAAAGTTAAGTACATGTGATCCTCATTTTCTTGTGAAAAGTAGTCTCTTGGCTGCATATTCTGTTTCCACTTGAATATTCTGTTTTATTACCTTCTGCTTCTCATATGTGCTGCATAAGTTTTCTATTGTAAGAAGGATAACTTGCCAAGAATCTTGTGTGAAAATAGTCAAATGTCAAAAAGAGTCATATTTTGTATCCTTTCATTATGACACATTTTCTTGTGACTGTTGACTCCTTAATGTTGAACCAGCTTTATTCTATTTAGTCTATCAAAAGTTACTTCCGTTGTGCATTATTAGAAATGCACTAGGTATGGCAAATTGACTTACTGACTGTGGTTGTTCTAGGTTTGAACAGGTACTAAGCTAAAACTACTAATAAAATAAATAAACTAATATAAGTGACCTCATAAGATGGAGGAAATTTGAAAAATGGGAAATCTGGTATGGAAACAAAAAGAGATAGCACTTCTACCTCTACCTTCTACTAGTAACTACTGTTACTAGTGGTGCTGGCATAGAACATGTTAAGATAATGATGAAGTCTGTGTTGGAATTGTTTGTACAATATTTTCTTCCTTTTACTTTCCCCCTCCCCAGATTTGCAGCCAGTTACTTACTCAGAACCTGCATTTTGGTGTTCAATAGCGTATTATGAATTAAACCAGAGGGTTGGAGAGACATTCCACGCATCGCAGCCCTCACTCACTGTAGATGGCTTTACAGACCCATCAAATTCAGAGAGGTTCTGCTTAGGTTTACTCTCTAATGTTAACCGAAATGCTACAGTAGAAATGACAAGAAGGCATATAGGTAGGTATGTTTTATATTCCTTGTGTGAAACATCAGTGCTGTGTACTCATATGGGCCTTGTGTGGTTTTATCAAGAACGCGAGTGTGAAAATTCCATCCTTCTCTCCACTGGTTTAAGTTCCTATGCTTCAGTTCTGTTGGTCTTGGTTGATTCTTCATTCTGCAAACTCTTTGCATTGACTTCCTCTTTATTTGGCAACCTTGATACAAGGAAGTCCTTCATTAAACATGTGTTGAAATAATTGTAACTTTCTGAGTCTCCGCCAGTCATAAAATTGCTATGTTCAGATTTTTAGGTAATGATTTTTATAAATCATGTTGTTTTTTTCCCCAGTATATATCTTCTGGGTTTTTCTTGTTGTTTTGTTTTGTTTTGTTTTTGCTCCTTCCATGACTTCATATATTAAACCAGATCTTCTATTAATCTGAAGCTAGATATCTAAGACAAGAACTGTCATTTAATGTAGTTCAAAATATTATTCAGAGTGTCTTAAAATGTGATCTGGGGGTCTGGCAGTACTAGAAACCCTTTCAGTAGGTTTGTGAGGTCGGAACTATTTCATAATTGTGCTAAGATATGTTATTTGCTATTTTCACTCTCATTCTCTCAGAAATGTACAGTATCCCAGAGGCTTCAAGGTGTACAGTTTTGCAAGATATGAGATATGATATGAGAATCCATGTCTCCTATTACATCTCCTATTATTCTTATATTATTATTAAATAAATTTGCAAAACTATGAAATGTTGCCACACTTCAAATGTTTTTTTTTTTTTTTTTTGCTTTGGAAATGTAGTTCTTTTTATATTAAAAAAATTGTTTACATTAATAAGTTAAACGATTCTTTTTTGATTTTTAAATAAGTACTTTTAACAATCTCATTTTTAACATAACATGGTAAATTTCCACAAATATATTCCACATATACAAAAACCTTTGCCAGGGTCCTCAGTGGTTTTTTTTAATAATGAGGTGAAAAAAAATTGAAAGCCACTAATAATTGAGAAGCATTCTCATCATCTTAAGGTAGTTTCTTTTGATAATGGTTTGCTTTTATTTTCTTTGACTTAATCATTACATCCTTTGAGAAATAATGCTGATTACCATAGTGATTACTGTAAAATGATAGTACCAGTACCTAGGCATTCTGTTACTTGACTTCATGTGGCAAATCTTGCTTGACATATAAATTAGGATATTCTTGTTAAAGTACCCAGGTGTCATTGCAGGTGAGGAAGGCCTCTGAGTGCCCACCCATACTTTATTTGCATCTACCCTTTTATTTTCTCACAACAGAATATTTGCTTCAATTTTAGATCATCTTTTTACTTTTGATTTCTAATTTATCATATGATCAGAGAATGCATGTATATCAGAGAATATAGCCTGAAAAGCCTACATTTTGGATTTCCTGTTTTCCTGAAAACATGATTGACAGCTTCACAAATATTCCAGTCTTATTAATAGAATAGTCTCTTAATGGAATAAATATGAAGTTTTGCATTTGTCTATTAAATCTGGTTTGTTGGTTATCTTAGTTTTCTTGCTGCATAACAAAAATAATCTTCCTTTCTTAAAGTCAGTTGATTTTCTGCCTTAATTATATCTGAAAAATCCCTTCATAGTAGCTGTGTCTTCGATCAAATTCAGAAAGAATTATTAAAATAGCCAGTATAATTTTTTCTTACCTAATTCTGCTTATATATTTGGAGATTTGGTTGCCACAATAATACATAGATTTTTTAAAAAATCTCTTTTATTAACCTTCATGGGATCTATAGGGAAATACTATTAGTAATAAAAAGATATTTGTCCAAACATGTTAATTCCTTTGAAATTAATTCAGTTATTTTTACTGATTTCAAAATAATACATAATTTGTATGAAACTGTTTTATTATCCTTGTACTTTTTTTACATAGTTTAAATACTTTTTTATAAATACTTATTTTAAAAATAAAATTATTGTTAAAAAATACTTGAAAAAATATACAGTGGTATATTTCAGAGTTAGACTTCAGGTAAACAAAGTCATGGAATACCTTTTATCATTTCAAAATTCTTCCAAGAAGACTCTCCCAAAGTCACACTGAAATAGTTAAGTGTTGTAAGACTAACCCCATATGTATTTTGTTTTAGGAAGAGGAGTGCGCTTATATTACATAGGTGGGGAAGTTTTTGCTGAGTGCCTAAGTGATAGTGCAATCTTTGTGCAGAGCCCCAATTGTAATCAGAGATACGGCTGGCACCCTGCAACAGTGTGTAAAATTCCACCAGGTATGGACTCAACAATGTAAATAAACCTATCACATCCACTTGCTTAGTTTTTGAAGTTGCTAATAATTTTAGGAATCAGGAGATGCTTTTGCATGCCCATGTTCTAAATAAAACCCGTTGCCCTTTTAAAATTGTTTTCTAAGAACAATACAGTTTTTACAAGTTTACTTTTTCTCAATCCTAGGCTGTAACCTGAAGATCTTCAACAACCAGGAATTTGCTGCTCTTCTGGCTCAATCTGTTAATCAGGGTTTTGAAGCTGTCTATCAGTTAACTAGAATGTGTACCATAAGAATGAGTTTTGTGAAAGGATGGGGAGCAGAATATCGGTAAGAAATATGTATTTTTTTCCTAAATTTCTATAGTGTAATTATTTTTTATTCCATTATTTTGGATCTTCTTAAGTTCATTGAGGTGTGGAGTCAGCAGATCTTTTTATAAAACAATGAAAGAAAGAGGCTTCTAGATCCAAAACTATGGCAAATGACTGTGCTGGCATTATAGAAGATATGATTAAAACCTGTGCAGACATGCATTTTAACATAATATAGACTGTCAAATATTGTAAAAGGAGAAGTGTGGGGCTAATGGAAAGCTTCTTGATAGAGAAGACACATGATCTAGGTTCTAAAAGATGCATAGGATTTCAATAGATGGGGATGGGCAGGTTGGAAAACTATAATCCTGACAGCAGAATAGCAGTTTGGTGTGGAGTTTAGAAAGTAGAGAGAAATAAAACTGGACAAATTAGTTGAGACCAGTTGAATAAGTAGTCCCCCTCATTAGTTACCCCCCGTCAACTGATGTTCATTTCCTGGCGCCCACAGGCATGGCATGGAAGTTCTCAGGCATAGAAATTCAGAAACCTGCATTTGGAAGTTGGCTAGAGTATAGTGTGGGACACTGATGCCACCTGCTACAGAAATCACATCCTTGGAAATAGTTTTAAACAGTATGAGGCATATTTCTTTTTTAGAATGACGAATTGACAGTGTGTTTTCCCTGATGCCTAGAAACACTGCCTTCATCCTTCCTTTCTATAGTGAAGTCAATAAAATTTAAAAATTTTTTCAGGTTCCACTTTGGAAAGCTCAAAGGCATAGTTTGTATACTTTTCTCAGTAGCATATATTCCAGAATGAGAATACCAAATCAACTTTGAGTGAATCTGATTTGAAAGTTTGGAGATGAAAGTTGATAATGGACTTTTCTCGTGGTTGAAGGACTGTTATGTTGAAGAAGCAAAAGCAGATTTGTTGACTTACTCTATATAGTGAATAAAAACTAAAATCAGTGCATGAAAGCGACAGAATGTCATTCAGTAATTTGGGATTACCAGGGAATACGCCTTTTTGTTGAAGTACTAGTGTTGTTGTTTAAGCCAAAACCTGAGTAATGTTGCTAAAAGGGATGTTGTTCATTGACTCTGTCAGAGAAAGTTGAACAATAAGTCTTAATATTTTGTGTTAAGAATTTTGTTTGGATCAAAATTCTGGTTTGATGCTGGTTGCGGTGGTGCATGTCTATAATTCCAGTGGCTAAAAATGAGGCAGGAGGATTGAGAGTTCAAAGCCAGCCTCAGCAACTTAGTAAGACCCTGTCTCAAAATAAAAAGGGTGAAAAATATCTATTTTTTTATATATATATACTTTAAATTTGAACCCTGCTCCATTTAAATTCCGTTTGATATTTGAGTATCTTCTAGTCTATGATTGATTTAATGTATAGGGTTATCATATTTCTCTGGGACAGCCCTTCCTAGTTCTCCTCTCTCCTGGGAAGTCACCATGCTACATTTTTTTTTGTTTTTGTTCTAATTAGTTAGACATGACAGTAGAGTACACTTTGACACATCATAATAAATGAAGTATAACTTCTCCTTCTGGTTGTACATAATGTAGAATCACACTGGTGTGAAATCACATGTACACAGGGTAATAATGTCCCATTCATTCTGTCATTTCCTCCTTTCCCTCCCTTCACCCCTCTACCTCATGCAAAGTACCTCTATTTTTCCCTACCTCTTCCCCGCCCCCCCCCATTGTGAATTAGCATCCGCATAGCAGAGAAAACATTCAGCTTTCAGTTTTGGGGGATTGGCTTATTTTGCTTAGCATGATGTTCTCCAGCTCCATCCATTTACCTGCAAATATCATACTAATTTTAATTTGAGGAGAAAAGAATACTTTTTAAATCTCTCAAAAAGAAAACACTTATTGTAGTACTTTGAAAATCATCTACTTTTCAAAATAATAATCGTATCCAGAATTATCCAAAAAATATCCAAAAGAGAAGTTAGATTTTAGTATATACAGGGTTCTATTTTGGGGGGGGGGGGTGGACAGGGTCTCATTATGTCGCCCAGGTTGGTCTTTAAGTCCTGAGTTCAAGTGATCCCTCCACTTTAACCTCCTGGGACTACAAGTGTGCACCTCCATACCTGGCTAATACAGCATTTTAATTCCTCTGAATTCTTAATGCATGTACCTAAATATAGCCATGCTGTTCTTTTAATTTCATGATTATTTTCTTATATTCTTTCAACCAGAAGGCAGACAGTAACAAGTACTCCTTGCTGGATTGAACTTCATCTGAATGGACCTCTACAGTGGTTGGACAAAGTATTAACTCAGATGGGATCCCCTTCAGTGCGTTGCTCAAGCATGTCATAAAGTTCATCACCAGTTGAGTCCCATCAAAAGACTTAATGTTAACAACTCTTCTGTCATAGTATTTGTGTATGGTCCCGATGGACTGTTTGCTATCCAAAAATTCAAGAGAAAACAGCACTTGAGGTCTCATCATTTAAAGCACCTTGTGGAATCTGTTTCCTATATTTGAATATTAGATGGGAAAATTAGTGTCTAGAAGTGTCTTCCTGTAAAGGGGGAAAAGAAGATTTAAAGACTTACTGGTATCTTGTTGGGCATAAGACTGAGTGTCCCAAAGGTTTATTAATAACAGTAGTAGTTATGTGTACAGGTAATGTATCATGACCCAGTATCGCAGTATTGTGCTGTTTATATACATTTTTAGTTTGCATAAATGAGGTGTGTGTGTGCTGCTTCTTGATCTAGGCAAGCCTTTATAAAGTTACAATACCTAATCTGTATTCCCACTTCTCCGTTATTTTTGTGTCTTTTTTAATATATAATATATATCAAGATTTTCAAATTATCATCTAGAAGCAGATTTTCCTTGTGGAAAACCTAATTTTTCTGCCTTTTACCAAAAATAAACTCTTGGGGGAAGAAAAGTGGATTAACTTTTGAAATCCTTGATCTTAATGTGTTCAGTGGGGCTTAACAGTCATTCTTTTTATGTTTGTTTATTTTCTGCTAAATTGCATTATTATGGAAACCATATTGAAAATCTTTCCAGGCCTCTTTTCTTCATCCCACTTTTGTTCTGATACCAAAACGGTGCAGCGTGACATCTTTTCTAATTGCGCTGACACTGCTGGCACCAGTTAATTCTGGGTCCAGTAAAGTTCATGCAAAGGAAGTTCCCTTGTCTTAGAACCAGATTTCAACAGATAATAATTGACTTGTATAACCTATCAGTCTATTGACTTAACCTTCCATCTCATAAAGAATGCACAAGTGGCAGTATAATTGTTTTCAGGGATGTGCTAGAAGTACTTCAGTATATTTATCCTTTTTAAAGCCAATCTATAAATATAAATACCCTTTTTTAAAGGTATTTTAAAATATTTCAGCAGCAGGCCTTCTGCTCTTTGATTTGAGTAGCTTCATTTGACTTACCAGATTGTATTATGAGACGGACCTTTTGTAAATGTAATTGCTTCTGCAAAATACCTAGAAAAGTGACGCTGAGGTATAATCAGCAGATAAGGGCCATCTGTTTTTAAAGTATGTTGTATTCAATTTATAAATTGAATGTTATTTTACATAATTAAGAATTCAGAATTTTTAAAACTGGGGGAGAAGCCGTTTAGCAAGTTTTTTAGCTTATAATTACCTGTGGTCTGAGCTGTTCTTAACTAATCCTGGGTATGTGGTTGACCATATTTTATGCTCTGCAGTAAGAGGAGATTCCAGCAGCTCTGTTGGTAGTCCATTCTGCAGCAAGTTATTATTATGTCTAATGTTGACTCATTGCAGTGTAAACATGTCTTCTTCTTTGCATCTTAACAGAAATGGAAAATACCACTCCTGATCCTTTTTTCGTAAATTTTCATATTTTTGAAGATAGATACCTTTGGTACTTGTTCTTTGAAACCATATTCACCTGTATGTACAAGTATCATTTTCGATACTTTCAGCATTTGGTTGTTTTCTATTGGATACTCCCCCATTTTCCTATATATTTGTGTATATGTATGTGTTCATGTAAAATTTGGTATAGTAATTTTTTTACTCATTCAACAAATATTTATTGTTCACCTGTTCTGTGCCAGGAACTTTCTTAGCCTTTGGGTAAAGGTGAACAAGACAGCTACAGTTTCTGCCTTTGCTGAGACAGCAGGTATTCTAACCTGTAATCATCCTGTCTGTGAAAGAGATAAACAGGGTACTGTGCTAGAGAATAACAGATGCGATGCTTCAGGTAGAACGTCAGGAAGGCCTCTAAGGAAGTGAATGCTCAAGCTAACACCTGGCCTGGAAAGACCCAGCCATGTGAAGAACCAAGGGAGATAAGCACTCCAGGTGAAGAGCGCAGCATCAAGTGCAAAGGCTCATTTTAAAGGAGACTCACTCTTAGGTGTTAATTCTTTACACAGAAACCTCTACACAAATCCAAACTTGAAGATCAGAATGGTTCTACAGTTTATACTATGTTGAAGGTGGCCTTACTTTGTGACAGACTGAGTTACGTCATTATCACTTATATCTTCTTCCTCAGATCTTTACTATAAAAATCTTGTTTGCACCAGGTCAACACCACTTAATTTACCAATGCTTTCTTTGCAGTTTTTCACCAACATAGTGACCTGCTTCTTATTTCCAGACTTCCCTCTGCCCACTAATTATTACTTCTGCCCATCTTGTGATTAGAGTAAATGTCCCAGTTATTAACCACTGTCAGACCTGCTGGAGATAATCTGTGGAGTGTCTGCCGTTTGTGGAAATATTTACATCCTGAAGGACTTGTACTAATGTTAGGAAACAGATCTGCAGGCAGAGAGTAACTTTGAAAGTGGTAGAAGGTCCTGGCAGTTGAGCTTGCGTTCATGTGTTAAATGAAGTAGTGCCAACTGTGGCATTTCAACAGTGGAGCACGTCTGTGTATTTCAGGTGGGATTTTTTCTGTACAATGTGGAACTGGGACTGAACTCTGAAGACACCTGTTGCGTTGAGCATTTACACTGTTGAGCAGTCGACTTCAGCACAGTGATTTCTTTTGTGTGAATGTTTAATGATCACATTTGCTTTTTAAATGAGATACTGATTTTGCATTATATTTTGTCTACTGTGGCCTAATTTTTGTTCCATTGTTTTTTCCTTATAAGGGATGGATTTTATTCCAAATGATAGCATCTCCTCTCTTTTGAATTGTCTTTATTTAATCAACAATATTATTTAGAATTTGTTCTCCATGGTACTGGTGGTATCTGCACTGTAACACCTGAGAACTGGATGGCCATGTTGCTAACCCAGTTCTAAAATGAGTTGGGATTTTCCCAGCAGCTCCACAAAGACACTCTGGGGCTGACTTAGGGCGTAGAGGCTGATGCTGTTCCCACTGACTTTGGTTCAACCAGTGGCAGCTCATCTTATATTGGAGTTCTGCCTGAGATTTCTTTTGAAAAGAGTTTGATTGCTTTTTTAAAAATAAAATTTGAAGTCTTTATACCCAAATTAGAAAATAAATCTGGATTTGGGCCGATCTTTTGGAATACCACTAAATTGTGTTCTTTCATCCTGTTTAAAGGAGCTTTCCTGGTAAGATCTGAACCATGCCAGCTACACTGACTTTATGTTATGGTATACATTCAGTGAACACTTATTGATACCTGTTGCTTACCTAGCCACTGTGACAGATGTTGAATAATAAAAATATGACTAGAATATGGTCCTGGCCCTCAAGCTGGGCTTAGTGTGTGGGGCGTAGTTGCTCTCAGGACCTGTCACTTTGCCAGAAGAAAATCTGCCTGATTTTTTTTAAAAGTATTCCATTTATGTACTCTCACTCTCTATTCTAAGTAAATATTTGCAAATTATTTAATACCTAGTTATATTTTTACCTTAAACCATATGCAATTAATTTGATCCATCTTTGAACATCTTCAGCTTTTCTCCTTTGTTAAAATTATTTAAATTTCACTTTATTTTTACTTTTGTTGTGAATTTCAGTAAGACTAAGACTTTGAAAGTGAAAAACAATCAGTATTTTGCTAGTTGAAATCAAAAAAAGAAAGTATATACCCAGTCGATTTTTCTACCTCTTCCAAAAGCTGCCCATGTAGACCTTTAAAATCTTATCATTTAAAAAAATGACTAAATAGTTTGAGCATTTATTCTGTATTAGGCACCGTCTTGGTCTGATGAATATAAAGTAACACAAGACAATCTTCATGTACTTAAAATTTGTCTTTTATATATAGTCTTTGATTTAAAAGCTGTCCCCTTCTGAGCCATCTCCCCAAGGATCTCCCGCCTGCACCCCCCAGTGCTGGGGATCCAACCCAGGGCTTTTTTGCACAGTAGGTAAGCACTCTACCACTAAGCCCCAGTCCCCAAAGTATCTCTAGATAACTCAGAAATTCGTGGACATGAGCAACCAGGGACCTTTCCTCTTAACTCTGATCTTAAGCATTAATGTTTAAATATATCAAATTATTGCTCATTTTCTTCGTCTTCTTTACTTTACTAAATCCTTGATGATCCTCAACTGAATTTTATTTTTCCTCCCCTCTGACAACATGTATCCAAGTGGTACTTGCTGATTGCCCTATCTCCTGTCAGTTGTATTTTATCTGCAGAATCAGAATCCTCTCTCCTTTGAATTTACTATTATCCAAAAAAGAAGGGCACTTTCATATGCCGTGTTTTCATTTCTTTACCAAGAATGTTATAGTGTTGAAACTAGTACCTTGCTTTAATCTTACAAATGACTCTGAAATTCTGTCCAGTTAAATTCCTCTTGTGACTGGCAAATAGCAAATTGTCAGATTCTATTTTAAGATTATGAACTTTTCTGCCACTTGCAGCCAGTAAATTCCCCATAACACCAGCCTCCTTCTGTCCCAGAGCACTGGATTGTTGTATTTAGTACAATCAGGATGACAGTGGCGTGAAGTCTCTGGAGGGTGAGAATCCTGCTATTGAGCTCCTTCTCTACCTTCCTTTCAAGTTTTCATGAATATTGTTTTTGGGCTCCCTTTTGTGTGCTACAATTGAGGGACAAATTATATCTTCCAGTACAATTCCTCACAACCAGGAAATGTGAACTATACTAGTCTCATGACTGCCTTTATAATAAGAACTTGTCTCAAGTGTTCATGTGATTTCTTGAGTAGGAACTGTTGTATCTTGGATGTTATAGTTATCTTTACATATAGCAGAACTGCCTCACACTTTTTAGTAGGAGGTAAAGTATATAATATGTGTGTACAAATTTAAATACACATATACTCATAGAAAAACTAACAGTTGGGGTCATTTTAGCAATGGTAAGTGATTCCATTATTTAAATCTCAGATCCCAGGAAAAAGTTCTTAACTTGCTTATAGACATTTTCCTTTCATGGATAGACCATGAGTGTAATTTTCATTAGTAAAATTAGAGGCAGAAGGCAGGCAATACTGAGGATTGAACCCCAGGGCTCTTTACTACTGAGCTATGTCCCCAACCCTTTTTTGTATTGACACAGGGTCTTGCTAACTTGCTGAAGCTAGCCTTGAACTTGAAATTCTACTGCCTCAGTCTCCTGAGGTGCTGGTATTGCAGGCCTGTACCACCATACCTGCCAAAGTCCTAATTTGGCAACTCATTTAGCATGCCATTTTTAGGCAGCTTAACAACAATCATAAGTAGAATTCATTAACATTAGGTAAAGCTTTGCCATATACCCCTTCACTAAGTTACTATACGTCCAGTAGTCTCTGGAATGTACTGACCTAGTGTTGTGTTTGTTAAGTTGCTCCCCACTTAGTTCCCTTGTCCCTTTAAGATTGCTGCTTAAAATACCTGGAAAGTATCACTACAAGGTAAAGGTCTCCTGTATCTAGTGATGGCTGAGGTGGTTCTGGCCTGTTTTCTTCATTGTATTCAATAGAAATGGATTTTCCAAGGCTCCTTGGGACCACCCCTGACCCATGGGGGACCTGGCCAGGGCATATTAACCCATGTTAACATCAGTGTCAGTTGACTTGCTGCCATGAAGTCCAGAATGGAACCAAAATTTTACTATTGAGATATAAAGATTCCTTGGAAGAGTAATGCCACTGATGATGGAGGTGACAAGGGTTCATTAACTCCACACACAGGACTTTGAGTTTTTTTTAATAAAATTTCAAGAAAAATGACGTTCTGCCTTTCAGAAAAGTAAGAATTCTTTTCTAAACTTTCCAGTTTGCTCCTTTGGGATGGGAAATAGGGACTGCTTTCTATTTGTAATTAAAGATAAGTTATTAGACAATGATCCATAATATATTGATTTTTAAGGACAAAAGTAAAGTTTTAGAATTATAAAAATACTTAAATATTATATATTTTCCATTTTACAATCAACTATTCTCCCTTTTTCCCTGTGGCTTTTAAACTTTTGGCTATTTTACAATGTTAGTCACTAGGTAACTTGCCATATTTCTAGTTCTGTATTAAGTTCTGCCCTTCACAGTGTTGTAAGCAAAAAGTTGGTTCTTAGCATTTGTCTGTAGGAATAGGAGGCTTACTAAAGTCTTTGTTCTTCCAGTGAAAATTTCTTTTTCCTAGGGAAAGAGATGTTTGTCTTTCTTATTCACATTCTTGGATTCTTCAAGCTGAAAAGAAATTTGGTGAGAAAGAATAGGGTACTTTTCTTGTAAATTTATGTCATTGCCTTAAGAATGTAGTAATTTTGTTGGTCTATGTAACTCATATGCTCACAGACTACTTTAAATCAGGAGAAATAATTATATGTAGCAAGTAAGTAACACGCATGCATTTTTAATTAAATATTTCTTGGCAAAGTGCAGAATCCTGATTGGGCATTTCTTAGGCCAATATTACCTCAGGCTCCATGTTTGCTTTTTTGACCCTGACTTTAAGGCATAAATACTTGTGTGTCTTGACTAGTGATAGTGATGCTGTGACACTAAACATTTTATGTAAGAGGGTAAAACAAGGAAAACATTAGAGATGAAGTTGAAAACACTTGTGCAGTCTTTGAACTGCAGTCACAGCATTGTCGGCAAAATAAAAATGTTCATATCTGAGAATATTTTTTGCAGTTTTCCCCCAGGGCCAGACTTTCTGGTAGAGCACAGTTAAAAGTAACATAATTCTGAGCTTTTGGAAATATCTCCAGTTGGCAGTCTTCTTTTCAATCTATAAAGCAAGAATGTGGGCAATAGCTGGCATTGAATGTTTTCACCTAAAAAAAGAATATGAAAAGACATACAGAACTGGATTATACACTTAGCTCTGAAAAATCTAGAAAACATACAGTAAAATACTATATAACTGGACAAAGCCAGAAGAACCTTTGGAACATTTGTCTGGAAACAGATTTCATGGGTGAATTTTGATAAACTCACTAAATTTGGTTACTCACAAATGTTCTTATATTTCACACCTTAAGTAAGGCAGTTCTGGACTTCTAACCTTTTCAGCAAGTTTGAGGAACTAGCCATTAGCAAGTGAGCTAAAAACATTTTGTGGGTTGATGTACTTAAAAGTAGCCTTATACTCTGAGACATTCTTAACTTTTTCCTAGTGATGCTAAGGGAGGAGAGGAGCAAGTGGTGTCCTTAGGGTGACCAGCTGCCCTCACATGCCTGGACTGGGGGGTTTCCTGGATGCAGGACTCAGGACTTCTCAGTACTAGACCTAGGGGAGACCCAGGAGGAGGTGACTATCTCAGGTATTCCAGTGATATACCCTTACTCCCTGACCTGGTCATGGTTGCTACCATATTCAGCTGCCCATGGCTGTCAACATTTCTGATACTAAGATATATATCCTTCAGTCATTTATTACTGTGGATAGAACTTAAGATTCAAAAACAATAATAGCTAAAAGCACTAACATGGTGAGACTTTAACAGTGACCCAGAAATGGTAATTGGTTATTAAGTGAAATATAGAATGGACAACTAGATAGCTAAGTTCTTCAGAATGTGTGTGTGTGTTCAATACAAATCATGTGTCTTTGGGTGGGGGGGTTAAATTTTAATGTGAAATTTTAATTTTTCACAGTAAACAAAAACTTGAGCGTGGTTGTGGATTTCTCTCAGAGGGAAAATATGACCTTTGATGCTCTGACCTCTCTTACATCTTGTGGTCTCCTGCTCAAGAAACCAGAATGTGGTATTTTATTCTTGGTGACTGTTGTATTGAAATTATTAAACACCATCAGCAAATAACAGGTGAAGGAATTGGGTGTCCTGATTGTAGACTGAACCATCTGCTCTCCAGTCGACAGTCCTCCTACTTACTCCTAAGGTGCTTCCCAGCTAAACACCAAGTACGTCAGCTGAGATTTTCCGAGGCGGCATCAAGATGGTGCAGTATGAAGGATGCGGACTCCTCTTGCTCCTCTCTGCTAGTCCTCTGGCTGCATCCTCTGTGCACTGTGATGGAGACTTAAATGTGTTCTTTGTAAGTTTTCCTCCTATGGTGGTTAGAAGAATGATGTGGTTTTTTTTTTTTGTTTTGTTTTGTTTTTGTTTTTTAAACAATGAGCTGAGGCTTTATTACATCTGGTTTTCAAGTTAAATTGTGAAATACTGATTTCCTTCCCCTTCCCACACCAAATATTTTAGTCTATTTAAAGTATTAAAAAAACAGTTCTGCTTAAGAAAACATTGCTTAAATGTCCTGTGATTTCTGGTCAATTTTTATATATTTGTGTGCTTTCACTTTTTTACCTTGTTTACTCTTTACCTGTGTTAACAGTGCTGTTGCCATTGAAAGGTGGACAGTTATCCTAGCATTAAAAAGAAAGCCATTTGAGTTTGTTGACCATGTAATGACACTGATTTTTAATGTTTTAATTGATTTTGGCTTAAAATGATCTTTTTACAAAGGGTATTACATTTTGGTAAATGTGAAAACAAAGTTGTTGTATGTACTTGATATATGTATGACTCTTAAGAATGGATCTTTTTGTTTTTTAAATTTGGTGTTAACACAAAAAGACTGTCCCATCCCCCTCTCAGATAGGCACTGTTTATATAAACAAACACACCGCACACACCACACAATCCTAGTTAGGCATTTTAGTTCATTTCATAACTTTCTTGTGCCAAATGGTTGTTCTCATAGACAAGATCTACAGTATACACAAATTAGAAAGTGAAATTCAGGCTTACTCCCAAAATATACTCATTAAAAAAACAAGCCCTGTTTTTTAAAGTCCCCATTGGAAAACAGTGGACATAATCTCATAACTAGTTATAACTGAAAAACTCAGGAAACTTTTTAGATCAGCTAGAATCTCTTCGTACCTTAGGAGAACTTGGATTTTAGGTGGATCAGTGGTTTTGTGGTTAGCAGGCTGCTTTCTTCAAATCATTTTAGACAGACTTGCTTTAGGGTGCATTAAAAAGGGGGACCTCAGAAGCTGAAGCACACACTCCTGTTTGGCATGGGGCAGCCCAGAGACTGGCATAATTTCATCAGTTTTTTTCTTTGGAGAACACGTAAGCAGGCTTACTTCCAAAATTGCTGCAATAGGTAACTACAAACAGTCCAAAAGGCACTTTTCAACACTGAGCTCCAACATTCCTTCAGTTGACAGACACCTAGAGATTCTTGTTTATTGTCCCCTCACCTGGGAGCAGGTCTGCTGACGATGCTGTGTGGATGCTGACTATCTGCACTGGGAGACTAATGTCCCTAGATCCGACATGCTCATCAAGCAGCTGAAGAGTAGGGAACAACTAAGGTTTATCTTCAGCAGTTTCCCCACTAGGTAGATCCTTTTTTCCCTAATTGCTTTTAGATAGATGGAAAGCCCTTGGTGCAGAATGGAGGCATATTGGTAGCAAACTGATGTAATCCAGTATTGTTTTAAACACCAGTCATGTCCAGGAACTAGGGTAAAGACTTGGTTCTTCCGCTGCTCAAAAGCATATTTCACTATGTACTTGTTCATCTTTTTGACCTACTTGTCCTTTTCATCAAAATATACAATGAGACCAATCTGAAAACTATATAAGTTCACAATTTAATAAATGAAATAAAAATGTCATACACATAATGAAAACTGCTGCAATGAATAGGTATGGAAATACTTGTAGAATCAGTTGAACTGGTAGTTTTGTAAAGTTTCATGCTGCTCTGAACAGACTTGTAATAGTTACATTCTTAAAATCAACCACATTAGTAGAAGGTGGGAACATTGAGTCAGAGGAACAAGTTCAAGGATAATTCAGCAGTGGACCCAGCATATGCTTCTTAAGGAGTTAGCCAAAAGTAGACTCTTACTGAGCTCCAGGCTAAGCTGCATGACCTTACTGGTTATAGCATAAATGGAATTTGAGAAAGTAATTTGCCAATTTTTACAGTGTGTCTTTAGTGCTTAATACTGGCCGCCTCTACCTTTCTTAATGCTATGTGGTAATAAGATTCAGAGTTTTAAAGGTAGTTCAGGGAAGAGATGTGATCAGAGGAAGGAAAAGTTGTTTCTGAATGATATGGTCCAGGAAGAACATGGACAAAGTAAGTGCAGTGTACCAGGATAAGGATGCATTTAATTTGGAGAGTGGAGAGGACTTTCTGAAGCTCTCAAAATGAGGTTTTGGAGCAACTCTTGCTGAATGTGCATGAAAACCAGACATTACTGAGCTATCGCCTTATATGGTGAACAGAAAACGGATGGCCACAAGCCAAGCAGATGCTGCTGTTAAGCCCACGAATAATAAATTAAGATAGTGAGAGGTGAAAGCGATAGATTGCTGTATACCTTGGGTTTCACCGTCTTCAACGACATTGGGCTGCTGAGCACTAAGTTGGCAGCAGTGGTGAGAATGCCGGCCATGACCCAGGCAAGGATGAGCTGCTGGGGCGGGGCGGGGTGGGGTGGGGAAGGTGCTGCATATTACAGCATCCTGTGTGTGTGTGAATGAAACATCCTTTTCAACAACTGATGTTTGTTCATCTAGGGAACCCCCTGAAAATTTAAGCAGAGTTGTTACTCTGATAGTGACTCTCAAGAGGCTACAGCAACTGCCCAATAGGGATTCTGTATTGAGACCACCCATCCAGAACTACAGTGGCAGTTCACTTACTCAGATTTTAAATCTTAAGGTTCTTCGCATGGGAGGTCTATATTGACTTGTTATTGGCAGTATTTGACCACACCAGTGCCACGTAAATAACATTTTAATATAAGTGATTACCCACTTTTACATGGTTGTATTTTTAAAATATGGTTGGACTGCGGTGGTACAAATGTAGATTTAAACAAGCCTCATTTACCATCTGGAATAAAGTATTTCATAGAATGTCTAGGTTGCCCTTTTATATTTAAAAAGCAGATTAGTGTCTTTGTTTTACCCAAGAACCACAAACTACTTCATTCCAACTTTTAAATCATGATCTTGAATAATGTGGTATACCCACATTTTAAGAACATACTTAGTCAATCACAAACACATTTTCTAAGGAGTTGAATTTTATAGAGATAATTGAATGCTTTCATCTGTAACCGAATTAGTGGGCTACAAAGCACTGTGGTTTCTTGATATGCTCTGAAGTTGTTAAAGGCAGTATTTTCTCAATAAGCTTCGTGCATAAAGGAAGTAAGAGGCAAAGGAGATTTTTTTTTCTTTTGAATTCTAAAATGAAAACCACAGGTAAGTGTTACACTGTAAACGTTTAGCTTTTTTACTAAAGCATTAATTTCCTGACCTTTATTCCAGTGTCCAGATGTTTAAAATCAAATATATGTTAATAAAGTGTAGCTAGATTTGGCAAACTTTGGTGTTCAGAGATTCTGACAATATCTATGTAAGATATCGCACAATTTTTATTTGCCAAAATGTCAACTGCTGTCTTCCATTTTTCTAGTCTACTCTGAACCCCCTGCAATTAAAGAAACCTTTAGAAAACTCCCTTGTCTTAGAATATTGAATTGTTTCTATGCTTTTTAAGAACTGAATTTTCAAAAAAGAGATGGTGTTTCACCACGTAATCATTACCACTGCATTAACCTACGTTCACTAGTATTTCATGCATCCTAGTCTTACACCAAAGACAATTAAGTAATAAATGATTTTCAAGTAGTATCAGCACAATTTTTTAAATAAAAACTTCACATGATGGTAGTACCACCACTTTTTTGCCCAAAAAAACCCTAAATTTGGCTTAAAACTTGGACTTGGTACCTAAGAATCTGGCTTGCTTTCATTCTTTAAAGATTATCCTTGAACACGAATGCTTGTATCCACCATCTTCCAATTCTTATCTGTTGTGACAGTGGGTATGCTTTTTTTCTAACCTATGTTGCCACCAAGGAATAGTCTTTAGGTTCACAATTTATATAATCCATGATTGGCTAGATGGGATTTTGAACTTAAAATCATTTAAACTAGAAAGTAGGGGAGCAGACTTGTGACTTGGTCTCCTTGTTGTGTGGCTGTTTCTCAGCAGGAGAAAAATAATACTTCAAAAGCTGTAAAACAAGAATGATAAGGATAGAATGCTTGAATAAAATAGTGCTCTAACTATTGCCTTCTTTAAACAAACTTTTTTCACTATTCATTGATGTGGACAGAATCACATTCTGCTAGCTTTAAGTCTTGGTTATCGCTTCTGATGTAATGGAAAATACAATTGGACTTGGACTCAGGTCTGGGCGCTTGGGACCCTGCTTATGCCCATTTGTGACTTTGGATAAACCATTTCATCAATCAGCTTCAAAGAACCTCATTTCCTCAAATTCCCCAAAATGGGGAAGTTAATTTTCAGGGTGGTTAAGAGGATAAAGTAAGAGTACTTGCGAGCCTTCAGCACAAAGGAGATGCTCAGTATTGGATGACTGGATCTGCAGTCTGCAAAATGACAGATGACTGCGGGAGGTCTTCACTAACAAATGCTCTCAGAAAAGTTGCGAAAGGGATTTCAAACATGTCAAATTAAGACCTACTGGGACAGTTGTCTAATGCCACAAAAATAATGCAGAAAAACCACAAAAAAACCACAAAAAAAGGTCAATGTTTATTGTGACAATATTTAGTTGCCAAGGTAGGTCAGTGATTACAGCTGGACGTCTCTAGGGTGGTTCTAGTCTTGCCTGCTCACTGGGGAGTTCGTCTGCACTGGAGAGACGGCATTTCCAGGGACCTCTTGCCCTGCATCACACTAGCCCAGTATTTTCATGGAGGTGGCAAAGAGCAACAACGACCCTGACTGATCCCACAGTCCCTTTCAAATTGCTTGCTTCATGCTGACCAGCAAGCAAAGCCTCATGGCTAGGCACAGTGGAGAGTGCCAGATTTAAGCAAATGGGGAGGACACCAGGAGGATGAGAAGTTGGCACCTTAGGTGAATCCATCTGCCATGCCCTTGCTTCTTGTTGGCAGGTTACTGTTCATCAGCAAAGAGGAAGGTGAGAAACCCAAGATTGCATGCTGGGTCTTTCCAGTGCTAATGTGGTTCAGCATGTTGTATTCATAGAGCATTGAGTAGATACCTATTGTAACATTCCCAACAAAGGGGAGTGTTTCTGTTGAAAGGTCCCCATCATGTGTGCAGCTGTTCCTGGCTGCTGTTGTCACTGGGTTTAAATGACCTATGACCTCTGAGCCTGGCCTCTGCAGAATTAGGTTACGCCTCATAAATGGAGGTAGAAAAAATCAGTCACAGAAACCTCTTAGCGATTAACACAATTTTGCCACTTCCAAAATCTTTATGGGATTTTTCAAGTGCAGAGACGCTGCCACCTGCCTGCTTTGCTTCTGCAAGCCACTTGGAGAAGTGTGGCATGTTTTAGGCAGCTTTACCCACAATGTTTTAGCCAATGATTTGATCTAGATATGTTTTAACTGACACTGAATTTTTTTTAAGTCCACAATTATTCTGAATCCTGTTTCTATATTACCAGTAACATAAATGCCTGGAGAGTCAAAACAATGCTTCTGAGGAGGTAGGTAAGAACTCACTCTGGTGAGAATTTCCAGGTGCTTGCTTGGTGGCACTACAATGTGGAATCACATTGACCCAGCATCCTTTAGCAGACTTCAGAGGACTGAGGACAGTTCTTGAATGTAGTTTTAAATGGGTTCCCCTGCCCCACACTCTTCTTGCATGGATGTACAACTTTTGACAATCACATTCCTGTAAAAATATTTTGTGGTCTTTTATCAGCAGCCACTGGATGGGACTTTTTTAAAACCTTTTTTTTTTTTTTTTTTTTTTTTATGGTTCCAAACTTTCTAATATACCCATTTTTGTTAAATGTAAAAGAACCAACAACAAAAAAACCTAGATTCCAACAGCCAGAGAAAATCACTGGTATACAGTTTTTTAAATCTTTAAAAAATCTGTATATTCAATTGAAAATGTTTGAAGCTTCCCTCCCAGCACAATCAGAGAAAGTCATTACAAATCATAAAAATCTAAAATGTAGGCCAGTCAGCTGGCCATAATGGATAGGAGGAAATTAATTTATGTTGAGGACACAAAAAATCTGTAATAACCTATTTAAATTTAGTGTTTGAAATTATAAGAATTTCAGACGTATTTTTCATGTGTGATTTTTTAGATGCCCTGAATTGAGTATACTTAATTAGTAGGTATGTAACCAAACATCTTGTCCACTATAAGTACCCCCAAATAAAAGTGTACAGTGAACCAAAGATTTTTATTGATCAACTAGCAATAAGTGTTCATATATAATAAAGTTCTTTGGATATGTATATATTCAACATGTCAAGTTAATCTGTTAGTGATATTGCATTAAAACAGTTGTGATCACTTCCTTGTCAATGTTTTGATAAATTGTTTAGACAGCTATTAGGCCATAAAGTGGCTCTTCTAAAATTTTCCTCTTAAAAATATTATCCAAAATATTTTTAGAGTAGTCATTGTATGTTTTCGGTATTTTTAGAAGCTACACGATTACATAAGAGCATTCTCATAAAAACTCCTGAACAATACATAGGAACAGTTATTAAATTTTTTTTTCCTTCCATCTCGGCCCATTTCCACCGCCCTCCCTGAAGAAAGCCTTTTGGTAGTACTGTCTGAATGTGGAATGGGGACCTATAATTTTCAAGGAAAACTGATCTGATCTCCAGTCCCTAAGAGGCCCCCGGTGCAGCATGCCTTTTCTGTCCCTTAGGTGACTCCTGCCATTTCCACTGTGACTGCAACACCTCCATCCTCCAGCCCCCCACCCCCATCATGGCATTGCCCCGTGGCAGAGAGAAAGTCTCCTGCCAGTTCAGGCATGTGCTCTGAGCCCTAGCTGTTTGTGCAAGGCTTAAAACCAACCGTCAGTTACACAGATTTTCAGTTCTGTCACTGCCTCCTACCTAGGATTCTTCCTGCCTATCTAGGAGCTTCCTGCATCCCACCGAGGCTCAGTCATTCCCCCTTTATAAAAATAACAGCAAAGTTCAGGTGACTTCCCTGTGGTCCCCATCACCGCTACCCATCTCCACTGTTGAAGTTAAGCACATTAAAACTGCTTGATGCCAACCATGTGGCCATTCTGTCCCACCCCTCCTTACTGCTGTCACCTCTCCAGTTGCTACTGTTGCCCTTGTCCTTTCCTCTAACTTGGAGAAAGTCATGTCCAACTCTAATTAGAGTCACAATGTAGAGCCCCCTGGCCCAGCTGTGGGTTTCTAATTGAGCAGCTCTGGAATTGGAGCTCAGGGCTCTGCATTTTCAGAAATCTAGAGTGGTGACCACACAGGACTTAAACCACTACCGGGGACCACATTCCCTGTGGGCATCTCTGCCACAGGCACTGGTGTTCTTCCCTCTTGCCACCTCATTCATCAAAACTCGGACAATGTGAAGAAAAAGCGTCAGTTGTCTTGCTTTCATATTAATGGTTTAAAGTTCTGCATGAACCTTGTCTCGGTGTTGGAAGAAGTCATGGCTTTAAACTTGCCAAAGATAACATGTTTCTGATTCAGGCTTCCAACCACATCTTTGAATCAATGTTCAGCTTTTGAAAAGGCTCTTCCTATTTTCCTATCCAAGATGGTATCTAGTGGCTCCAGGAGGGAGAAGTACATTACCTTAGGGAAGCAGGTTCCCTAAGGTGTGTGATCAGGTTCTTGGCAGCTCTGCTGCTGGTACTCCTCTTTTTGGTCCTGTTGGGCACCACAGTTCTTGCTGCATCTGCTCATGGAGGCAAGCGGAGCCCTTGTTCACCTGCAGGCGTGTCCTACCCTTGTCCACAACTCTGTCATTGCCTTTGGTCTTCAGGTCTCCAGCTTGAGCAGCCTCCATTTTCTAAGGGCTGTGAAAAGGCTTGGCATTGAGGATGGGGACGGAAGGATGTTGGAACTTGGCGATGTCCTTAACTTCTTCCTCAAACTTTGGGAGGCCTACGGTGTTTTCTCAGACTAGGAGGTACTTCCCCCAGCTAGAGTTTCCACACCATACCCAGTATGCCCCTCGATCATAAGCAGGCTCTCTCTGAGTGACATGGCCTTCCCCAGGCACTGCCTGGGCAAGAAGTTGACTACCCTGACGCTCTGAGACTTGCATTTCTGGCCTGCAAGTTCTGCCTTATTTCCCACCCAGGCCTTTCACCAGCTACACGTGTCCACACGTGGACACGTACTTGAGACTTGACCGTGAGAGGGGAGGAAGGCACCACTGCAGTTGTTTAGACCTAGTCATTCTCTCTGAGCCTCTCTCCCCGTAACTAGGGGTCACTCCATCTCACTAACGAAGGGCTCCTCTCTACAGCTTAGAGGGAAACTCACGTTCAATCACCCAAGCTTGGCTGTTGGCTGGTGATTGGAGCTCTTAGAATTTAGAACTCATTTTTCCTTGTCAACAAAGGCTGACTTTAAAAACAACTTATGAGTTGGGAATGTGGCTCAGTGGTGGGGCGCTCGCCTAGCACACGCGAGGTCGGGCACGTCTGCCAGCACAGCAAAAACAGAACTGCTTATTTTTTCCTGCAATGCCAAAGGCTAATCATACAAAGTAATAAAGCAAAGGCTCTGAAGGGCACAATGAAGTAGTGACTGTGCCATTACACACCCTGTCCTTCCCTGTGACTACAAGCTCCATGGTGTAATTTTATTGGAAAGCTTGCAAGGGAGCTTAAACAAGGAAAACGATAGCTTTCATACCGTCAAAGTGTTGACCCAGCCTAGTTGCCCTTGTTCCAGACTCCCTCTTTGGCCTCAGGGCCTTTGCCTGTCCTGGTCATAAGTAACTTGAGTGTCCTTTTCCTGAGGACCTGAGATAAAACTTCAACCCAAAAGCCCATATTAGTTATGCCTTCTGTCATGAACCATTCCCATTCTGCCCGGACTGTGTGCCTCTCCTCATCAAGGTCATTTGTTCATGCTGGTGAGACAGCATCCATCACACTGTAATTGGGGTGTCATACCCTTAAGTCCCTTGATAAATTGAGAGCTCCTTCCAACCTTGGGATGCTCTTTGCTCTGCATTTCAAATTCCCCCATGTTCAAGATCCAGTTTAAGTTTGATCTCTGTGAAGTCTTCCATGGTCACCTCTTCCTGTGACAACAGCTGGGGAAAGGTCTTGGGTGTTCATGGGATACATGCGTGAGACTTCTGGGGAGACAGTGATGGACACGTGAAAGAAGGCTTCCTAGGTGTGGCACCTCCAGAAGTGCTTTAGATTTGAATAGCACCCTGTAGGTGACAAACCCCTTGAGGTCAGATGGTCAGATATTAGAATCGTTTTTTCTCAAATGTTTTTGGGGGACCTGGTGCATGCTAAGCATGTGCTGTACCACTGAGTTATACCCCCAACCCCATTTCTTTTTTTTTTTTTTTTTTTTTTTTTTTTTGCGGTGCTGGGGATCGAACTCAGGGCCTTGTGCTTGCAAGGCAAGCACTCTACCAGCTGAGCTATCTCCCAGCCCCACATTTCTTTTTAAGTTTCGTGCACTACATTTTTGCATCTGCTTCACCATCTCCACCAGGGCTTGCACTTAGTAAGCACGCCAGAAATGTTTCTTGATTCACTGACAGATGCTCAAAAGACCTGCTAGTGATTCTCTTGGAATGCCTTCCTTTCCTGAGAAAGGATTTATTTTTCATTTGTTATTTAGTTTTCATTTGTTTTTCTCAAAATCTCAAAATGCTTGGATGCTTGAAACATTCTTCCCTCACCTCGCTCTGCTGGTTTCTATTTTTGTTTTTGTTTCCTTCCACAGGATTCCATCTTGATCTACGACTGTTATTTTTCTTTTGTGATTGAAGGTTCCGACGAGCTTTGGAGAGAGAGAGAGAGAGAGAGAGTGTGTGTGTGTGTGTGTGTGTGTGTAGCTGAGGTGAGGTGGGTAGGTGGGTGGGGACACGGGGTTGGGGGCCAATCCACTCAATCCAGCACACAGTTGTCCAGTGGTTGCTGAGGAGCCCAAGGCACTGCTGTGGATTTGAGTTAGCTTCTTTCAAGGCAACCTTAGCTTTTGATGTGGGAGGCCATTAGCTCTGAGGCTCTCACCCTATCCCTGGAAACCAAGTGGACAGCAACTAGTTCTTGCCCTCTTCATTGCACCTGGGGACTGAATGGTCTCAGGAGAAGCCGTAGTTACTACAGCATGGTCCTGATGATACCCCGTGGAGCTCCTCCCCTTGAGGCCTGGTAGTGCTCACTCCAGCAGAACAACCTGCAGGTCAGTAATCACCGTCCTTAGACATCAAGATATAGGTCAATAATCACCGTCCTTAGACATCAAGATAAACACAGAAGTGTTTGGGTCTAAGGAGAGCAAGATTTGCAGCCCAGGGTGAAAGGAGAATGATGCTGAGTTCAGAGGTGAAGCAAGAGTGAGGGTTTGATCTTGGCTATTCTTGCTGGTGCATGAACACTACATTTCTATACCAAATATGGCCGTTGGTCTGTCAGCCTTTTTAAGCACTGATAAGCACTGTGTGCCCCGTAGGAGAAAGGCCTTCTCTACTGGGAGGATCTTGATGTGCTGTTGTGGGTGCAACCAATGCAGATTACAAGACCACATGGAATTACAGGATTCAAAACAGTCTGTGTGGCACAAAGGACCCAAGAGAAGCAGTTAGAGTGGGCAAGGTGGGCGGGGAGGGTGGGTAGCATTTGACTTTGAGAGCATAGCCTGGGCAGAAGGAGCCCAGTGGGAGGGAAGAGGGGGAGGAAGAGTTAAGGGTAGGAAAGAATCTGGAGGGGCAAGGGAAAAGCCTGGGAGTTCTGGAAGGGGAAGATGTCTTGGTGGGTGAACACCTGTTCTCACATGTGTACAGTTTAGAATTTTCTGGGTTCTTAATATTCCTGGGCCAGGAGATTTCTTTTCAGGATGTGAAGCCATTTCACAGACTGTTTACCTGGGCTGTGGTGTTGTCCAGGGCTCTTCCGTGATTGTGCTCAGATCAACTGATCTGGGCAGCAGGATGGCAGAGCTCTCTGACTTCATGTCTGAAAGAATATGTGTTTCCACTCCATAATTACCAGCATTTGCAAACAGACCACATCAGCCCTTTTTGGGACGCCTTTTCAAATGGGGGAGACAGCTATTATGTATTCAAATCATACTCTATCTTCTCTTTAAAAGGTTTCCTTAGCAAGTCCACCCAACTTCACATCCAAGTATGTCCCAGACCATGAGTCAAAAGGAAGTGGGTAGTTGGTTCTTTTTGTTTGGAGAATTAAAAAGCAGTCTCCACCCAGTAACAGGTATGTGGTGAGAAAAGGCTTACTCATCATGGAAGGAGAGGGCAGGTAAGCTCAGTAATGGGGAAACCTTGGAAGATTCAAAGAGAATTACAGGCAGACAGGGCTGAGCACTGGCTGTCATCGAACAAAGCTCTCAAAAGATTGGAGTCACTGTCCCGTTCTTGGGCTCTGACCTGGAGGAAAGAGGACTCTGGGAGAACTGGCACAGCCTCAAGAGTGCTTCATTCTCTGCAGTTCCGGGTCCTCCTCAGGTGGCTGGGTAGAGGGTGGGGTGGGATGGAGATGTCATTCTTCCTGAATATGCACATCTATACTGGCCAGTCTACTTTCCAGTCCCCCTGAGGGTTTCCTTAACCTCCATTTAGCTCGGTTTCCAGAATGGAGGAATCTAGACTACCACCCACCTTCTACCTCACTCTGCCTGCTTCTGGCCTGGAAAACCAACATTCCTTTACCTCCAACTGCCATCTGCCATGTAAGGAACTGAATGAGAGGAGGGGAAGGGAACAAACTGGAGAAACTCAAAGTCTGACCCTGAGTACAGGGACTGCCTGCTTCCATAACAGCACAGTTGACCTCCATCTTGACACAGGTGCCTGCGGAGCCCTGGGCTTGCTCCAGTGGTGCTGTTAACAATGTTAACAGAGCCCCAAGGTGGGCACCTTTGACCCCTTACTAGACCAGTGGGTAGACTGTTTGAAACAACCTTGAATTACTCAATTAATTATCATGTGAAGTGCTATTTGATGTTGGCAATAAAGGTAAAAATGAAGCAATGAGATTGTTTTCTTATGTCATTCATAAATTAACTCTGATATCTGTCTTTACAAAGAAGTTTAGCAATATATATATATATATATATATATTTTTTTTTTTTTTTTTTTTTTTTTTTTTTTTTTCAGTGCTGGGGATTGAGCCCAGGGCCTTGTGCTTGGGAGGCAAGTACTTTACCAACTGAGCTATATCCCCAGCCCATTTAGCAATATTTTGAGCACAGAAAACTATGTAGGTAGTCTTGGGTGTGTAGCCAATGTGCCAGGTACCATGTTAAAACCTGTTAAATAAAAATTATGGGAGACCATAGCTTTGGACTGAGCCCCAACTCCAGGACACAAAAGAACAAACCAAAGTGGAATAAATTACTCATGCTAAAGACCCATGTCACCAAACCAACACCAAGTCATTTATTGGACCTTCCAAGAAATCAGGTGAGAGATGATGGTAGCTGGCTCTGGTTTCGTACAGAGGAGGAAGAAGCAATGTCTGTATGGTCCTTAGTTTGCCCTGATGTCTTCAGGGCACTTGATAGTAAATCTTGGGTTCTCTTTCTGGGTATAGGTGATGAGAGGAGAACATCAGGAGCAACAGAGAATGATTACAAATGAACTTCACAAACTAAAGAGTGACTTAAAGTTTGAAAGTGTGGATAATATTTGTTTATTAATTCATTTTTTTCAGATTGAGCCCTCTTGTGAGTAAGTCCTCTGGGATTTACTATAGGACAGGTGTGTATTCAGTAAAAATCAGAAATGCTCATTAATGCACATTATTTGAGGCAGCGCAGCCCAGAGGTGTGGAGAGGGAGGTGTGGAAGCGGTCCGTCCCTTAGTGAGCCATGTTTGGGGCCACTTTGCACAGAACACTGAACCATGCACTGTTGATACAGAACAAAACGTTAAACGTATCGTGGAGTTTCATTAAACACATGATACGTTATCAACAAGGCATTTATTATGTGCATTTGCCTGTGTTACTTTACGGCCCGCCTCTATGAAGGACTGAACATTAGGGCCTAGTGCCCACACCCCCGTGAGCACACAGGGACTTATTTCCAGCTTGAGGTCTGAGGCTTCTTCCTTGCTGACCCTGAACCTGTCCACTTGACTTTTCTTCATGGTTGTGCGTGGTCTCCCTGGAGTCAGTGGGGTCAGCGCCTGAGCCAGCCCAAGATGACACAGAAAGCTCCCAGACTCCGGCCCCAGCCACAAGAGCTGGCCCTGTGACATTGCAGGCAGAGGGAGGGATATTGAATTCAGTAACCTTGGAATTAGGCGAAAGCCTGTCCCAGGCAGAACAACATTCCAGACCACCTGCCAAGGGACGGTCATTTCCACAATCGTTGTCCTGAGTGCCTCTGAAGTCTCTGGTTCACAGAGGCAGAGCAGAACAGCTCCTTCATCTCTTAGTTTGGATGCGGGTGTAGATAGAATTGAAGAACAGGGGGCAGGACCAGCCTGGGCTCAGAGGACCCGGGCCCTGCTCTGGACATCTCGGGGGCAGTGGTGGCGGGAGTGCAGAGCACCCGTGCTGTGCAGCTGATGCCTGTGCCTGTCTGCGGCTCCCCAGAGCTGTGACACCGTGGGCTGCTGCAGGATGGTTACTAATAATCACACCCATGAGCAAAAGGACTCGAAGGAACAGGGATAGCGCGTAGGCATGTTTTGAGCCTGATCTGTGGGATAGGATGTTAGTGGCTCTGTGAGAGCGAGGCTGGGTCTGAAGGGTCACTCTGGGAGGTCAGCTGGTCAGGACACTATGGAGGAGGTCCTCGAGAGCGCTTAGCTGTGTGTGCTCAGGCACGGGCGTGAGCATGCGCGGAGATCTCAGCGGGCAGAGCTGGGATGTCTGGGTTCCCAGGCCGAGCGGGGCAGCAGGCAAGCAGGACGGCTGAAGAGAGGAAAGCCCCCCAGGCTGCAGACTCTGTGCTGCTGCCGCTGCCTGCGGCCTCACAGCAGCGGGGAGAAGCAGCTGGGAAGAGGGGCAGCAGGTGGGAGGCACTCAGTAGCACTGGATCTGCACCTCGTAGGGACTCAGAAACCCAGTGTCTCCTGCCCCCTGGTCACCACCCAGCTACCCTTCTCTGGCAAAACCCTTCTCTCTGGGCCACCCAGGCAATTTCCCGGAGGTGGTTTCTTTTTCAGGTAGTAACACTCAGGGGGCACTAGGGAGGAAAAGGCTCGGATGGTCCTGGAGGACACAGCAACTCTCCCTCTGCCACCACCAGCTGTGTGTGCCCCCAAAGGCCCCTTTCCACACAGATGCCAAGAAAAAGTCATTTTCATCTTTCTTTTAAATATGAAATAAATTGATTTTGTATGAATTTGAAAAAGTCCAAAACAGGGGCTATTAGGGTATCTATCTTCTTTCTCAGAGATAATCAATATGACCAGTTTCCCTTATATCCTCCCAAGATGTCGTTCATGACCACAGACGCAAGTATGTGTATTTATCCCACCTTAAATGATAGTGCATTCAATCCATTGTTTGTACCTTAATGTTTTCATTTACTATTTGCTGAAAATTATCCCATGTTAGTAAGTAAAGAACACTCTCATTTCTTTTTCCAACAGCATAATATTCCACTGTATGGATGAGCTGTAATATATTTAATCAGTCCCCTGCTGGTAGACTCTGGTATTGCTGCCGGGATTTTACTACTACAAATAATGTTGCAAAGAGTCACATTTTACTTATGTCGTTTTGCACTTAGGCAAATAAGACAAATTCTAAGGGGTAGATTTGCTGGACCTAATTAAGTTTGCAATTTTGACTTATTACAGAATTGCCTTCCATAAAGTTTGTGTCAATGTATACAACCACTAGTTACGAAAAATACCTCTTTGCCACACGCCTTTTTTTTTTTTAACCCAGTGTGATCCTAAACTTGTTCACCCTACTTAATCTGAGAGGGTAAAAATGGTAAGAGAATTTAATCTTTTAAAAAGGCAAATCAGAGGTAGACCAGCCACCTCTCTGACTTTACCTCCCACCCTTCTCCTTGGGTTCGCTGGGCTCTGATCTCCCTGACCTTCTTCTTTGTCCTTGGAGACACCAGTCTTGTCCCATCTCCAGAGGTTTGTTATCTATCAGTCCCTCTGCCTATCATCTCCATCTTAGCATTGATGGTTCACTTCTCTCACATTGTTTCAGTCTCTGCCCAAAACTCCTTCCCTCAGACCTCAGTTAACCTCAAGCCCCAGAACGGTTTCCACCTAAAGAGAAAAGAGCACTTCCTTATGGGCAATCCCAACCAATGAATATGGGGAAATTAGCATTAGGCAGCACCACAGTCAAGACCAACTCAGGCAAGAATCATCCCCGGGTGAAAGTTAGTCAGGGATCAAGATGTCACACATAATTTATCTATTATGAAAGAGGGAAAAGGGAATTTTAACAGTAGAGAGTCATGCTGGAAACCTCCTGTACAAAGTGATCAATTTTAATATCACCAGCAATTGGATGAGCAAAGATCACATGCCTGCTGATGTGAAATCCTGGGCACATGTCAATCACTTCAGTGAGTTCTCTGCCAAAATAAGTAACCTGAATCCAATCCTGATGAAACATCAGAAACGCCCAAATTCTGGGACATCCTACACTACAAAATAATTATGAATAATGGGGTAGAGAATAAGTAAGATAAAAGCAAAGATGTAACAATAAGTCTTATAGACTTAATCACTAAGCCACATTCCCAGCCCTTTTTTTTAAAAATATTTTTTATTTAGAGACAGGGTCTTGCTAAATGGCTTAGGCCCTCTCTAAGTTGCTGAGGCTGGCTCTGAACTCAACTTCCTCCTGCCTCAGCCTCCTGAGCCGCTGGGAATACAGGCATATACCATTGCACCGGCAAGGTCATTTTTAAGTAGATAAGTTGGAAAATGATTCATGGGATTTGAACTGAGAGTCACACCACATGACTTAATTTTAAAATGACTGCCTTAACCTGACACCCAGATTGAGAATAACCTATATAGGACAAAGATAGAAACCATGTGATCAGTAAGGATGCCATTCAATAATTCAGGCAAGATAACATTGATTTGGATGAGGGTAGGGATTATGTTACATGAAATTTAATTTAAACATCAAAACAGAGAGCATGGTCATCACCCACTTCAACAATTATCAGCTCATGACTGATCTTTTCTCATTTCCTCTCCTACCCCTTTTCTTCTGCCATTTAATTTTATCCAAATGTCTTTAAGGATTTGCTGGTGGATTGTATGTAGAATGGGAAGAAATGAGGACATCAAGGATGCCCTCAAAATTTGCTGTGGAGGTATAATTCATTAGGATGGGAAGACTAATGGAATAATTTGTGAGAGAAATAATTGAGGCATTATTTCTGTTAATACATAGTCTGAAATCCTTGTTTGAAATCTTAGAATTGCTGAGTAGGCAAGTCTGGATGTCAGGGAAATTGAGGCTGATATAAATTTGGGAGCTGTGAGATTATAGATAGGATCTAAAGCCAAAAGATTAAACTCCAACTTCTGGTAATCATAGAGTAGCTTATATCAGACAAACTCTTCTGCTAATAATTGCAAACTCTAGAGGCTCAACAGAGTGATTGAGAGCAGACATACTAGGGGAAGCTCAACTCTTGAGAGGAAAGAGTCACCCTGGGTGGGATCCAGGTTTATGCAGCCTTTTCCTGGAGGGCATTCTCTTGGCCCCTGTGATACAGGGACTGAAGCAGAGAGTGCATCAGTACTTACTGTGCTGAGGCCCCAGGAGAAGCTGGAAATTGAAGAAGAAAGGAGGAGTCATGGAACATGGGGTCATGAAATCTCTGCCTAAACTCTCCTTGTATCCCTGCCTGGCTCCTTCACTGTGCATATGGGGGTTAAACTCCAGGTGGCCCATGGGAAATCAACAGCTGGAAGGCTGAAAAAATCAAGCAGAGATTTTAGCTTCCCTCTGCAGTTGAAATCACTTCAAGGTAGAAGGACTTGGAAGGACCTCAGACTTTGTTCACTGAAACTTGAGAAAACAAGGACACGTCCCCGGAATTAAGAATTGAATTGAAAAAGACTCACCATAATAGAACCTAAAATCAAGCCATCTCAACCTCAAGATGATCTGCCAGTATTTCATAGCTTACTCCAATCATCCTCCTTAGAGGTAGAGAACAGAATCTAGAGGCTTTACAACAAATCCTCCATACTGTCTAATGTCTAATGTACAATCTAAAATTACAAGAAATGCAAACCACAGGGACTATGTGACCCATAGTCAAAGAAAAATTAGTCTGCAGAAGCAGGCACAGAAGTAATGCAAATGTTGGAATTAGCAGACAGGACTTTAAAACAAATTTGATAAATATTTTGAAGAATCAATAGGAATGATCTATTAATGAATAAAAATATAGAAAATTTCAGGAGAAATGTGGAAACTGTAAAAAAGAAACCAATGGCAACTCTAGAATTGGAATAGGCAATATATTCAATAAAAATTCCATAGACTGGATACAAGTAAAAGAAAGGATCAGTGAACTTGAAATCATCATCCAATGAAGAACACAGAGGAAAAAACATTGCAAGAAATGGATAGAGCTTCCATGACCTATATTAAGAAGTATGACCCACGTGTGACTGGAATTCTAGAAAGAGGAGAGAGTAAATCAGACAGAAAAAATATCTGAAGAAATAGTCAAAATTTTCCAACACAAAATTTTTCCTCAAAAAAAAAAAAATAGCAATCCACAGATCCAAGAATATCACTAAACCTTAAGCAGGATAAATGCAAAGAAAACCATATACACATAGTTAAACTGTGAAACCAACATAGCAAAGATAAAGGAAAGAATCTTAAAAACAAGAGAAAAAAAGGACATGTTACATAGGGGTGGGGCAGGGGTGGGGCATGCCAGCAAGAATGTCAGCTAACTCCTCAGCAAAAAAATGAAAGTTACTCAACAGTGAAAATGGATCATTGAAGTGCTGAAAGCAAGAAAGCAAAATGCTGTCAACTCAGAATTCCATGTTCTGCAAAATGTCTTTCAAAAATGAAGGTGAGGTGAAGACATTGTCAGACACACAAAAGCTGAGAGCCTGTTGCCAGCAGACCCACACAACAAAAGATGGTCAGGGAAGTTCTACAGGCTGAAAGGAAATGCTGGTAGAAAGGGATGATACGCACTGGAACCGGAAAGGGGGAAAATATGAAGTCCTGGGAGGGGTGAGATCTTCAAGGAAGTGGTTACAGGTGGAGAGAGAAGAGGCCTGGGGCCTGAGCCTTGGGATCTCCCTGTAGCAAGTGATTGGAAAGGTGAGGAGGAACCAGTCAAGGAGACTGAGCTGCCATTGAGGTAGGGAGGCCAGGCGAGTGTGGTGTTTTGAGGAAGCAAATGGTCAACCTGTTGAATACTGTCGAGGCTGGTAGGTCATGTTAGATGAGTGCTGAGACACCACCACTGGGTTTAGCAACTGGGAGGTCGTCAGCAACCATGACAGAACCTTAGCTGGTGGACGATGGGAGAGAAAGTCCAACCAGAGTGAGTTTAGGAGAAGTTCAACAATGGAACAAGGAACAGTTGATGTTAGGAGACAACCTACACTCTCCCAGGTGGGGATTTGATGGTAAAATGCTGGGGTTATGGTCATGACTGCTGTGATTCTTTCCCATCTTTCTCCAGAGGGAGGCTGTCACTGACCTGGTCCCTGGAATAGAATGAGCCAGGGATCAGGGTGCTGCTCTTAGGAGTCTGGTGTGGCCTTTGCTTTCCTTCCAAGCTCCTTACCTTGGGCCCAGAGCTCTGGGTGACCACAGAGTTTTGTGGTACACTGTTAGCATAGCGGTGAACTCTGAGGCAGTGCCCCACCATGATAGATGGGAACTCAGGGGAGAGACCAGGTCCTCAGCCCCATGATCCATGGGCGGACTTCCTAACAGGAAGCTCCTGCTTGGTACCTGTATGGTCTTTGTCACCGACCATTGGCCAAATGGTAACAATCCTGTTAAGATGTCCTTGGCTAAAGAGGACAGGAACCCAATTTAACATAGGAAGCCTAATGTCTCACAAAATGGAAGTCCCAAGTTAGCCCAGGCCCTCTGTTCCAAAGGAGTGTCTCACTTTCTATCTTCATGCTTTGCTATCTCCATTCTTCATTCAATAAATATTTACTGGGGGACTAATTCATGTTAGGGGCTCCTGTAGGGGCTGGAGCAATATCCATGAACCATAAGAAATTGTTCCTCTTGGCTTTACCAAAAAGTATATGCACAGTGATACATAATATGAAAATATATCAACTTAGACAAAATGTGAGAGAAATTGTAAGGAGTCTATTTTGTAAAGAATAGTTAAGGAAGATCTCTCTGATAAACAGACATTTGAGTAGGGGCTGTGGAAGCAGCCATGTGGATATCTATCTAAGAGAACATTCCAGACTGAGGGAAGAGCGAGAGCCATGGCCTGGGGAGGGATTTCCTCAGTGTGGGATGTTGGGCTGACTGAGTGCCACAGATGAGGCATGATGGGAGACTGCATAGAGGTCACATTGGTAGGCCAGGTCACATAGACGTGTAGGCCATAGTACGCTCTTACCATGCAATGGCAAGCCTCTGGAGGACATTGGAGAAGAGGAGAACATTGATTTAAAATTAATTTTAAGGAATCACTCCATCCTTGAGAGGGCAAGGACAGAAGCAGGGAGCTCAGCAGAAGGACCCTTGCAATACTAGAAGGTTGATGATAGTGGAAGGTAAAGAATAACGGGGGTTTTGCACCAGGGTGGCGGCAGGAGAAGTGGTGAGAAGCTGTTGGACTGGGGACACACTGTGCAGATGAGCAAGCGGGGCTGGCTCACGCATGAGGCGAATCAGAAAGGCAAGTGTTTTGAATGAGCTGAACTATGGAGCTGCCAATAACTGAGTCAGGGGACAGCAGGTGGGGGACAGAGGATGGAGCGTAGTTTGGGGTTAAAATCAAGTTTGGTTTTGAATGTGTGGAGTGGAGCTGTCGATTCAGCACCTGGACATACAAATGGGAAGTAGAGGGGAGCGGATGGGGCTGGACACGGAAGTTTGGACTCAACAGGCAAGTGATGCTCAGGGCTGTGAGTGAGGCACCAGTAGGGAGTGAGTTTGGATAGAAGGAGGCATAAACTTTAAACCTTGGAGTCTCCAAAGATAGGGTCAGAAAGATGAATTGAAACTAGAAAGAAGGTTGAGTGGAAATGACCAGCGAAACATGGGAGAACAAAGGGAGACAGATGTCCCTGAAACCAGGTTTCAGGAAGGACAGAATGATTGTCAGGTGCTACTCATGGGTAGGAAAGATGAGAACTGATGGACCATCAGGTTGACAATATGGAGCTCATCGGTGACTCACAAGGTAGTTTGGTGCTGGGGATCAAACCCAGGGCCTTGTGCATGCAAGGCAAGCACTCTACCAGCTGAGCTATCTCCCCAGCCCTCGAGGTAGGTTCTGTGGGTGAAGGACACGATTCCCAAATGATTTAAACCAAGAAATAGTGGAAGTTGAGAGGAATTTGAGACAGCACAGAGTTTGGGAGGAGTTTTGGCATTACAGGGGTAAAGAAATGAGGTGCAGCTAGAGAGGAAGGTGTGGGCAAAGAGGGTTTTTAAAGATGAGACATGCGGCAGTAGGTTTGGTTCTAAGGAAGACCCAGCAGAGAAGGGAAAGTGGAGGCCAAGGAGACAGGAGTGAAGACCCGGAGTGGGCAGGGGAAGATGGATCCAGTGTACAGTCTTGGGCTGGAGGCATGGACTGTGAGAGGAGGGAAGGCAGCCATCCTGCTCTGGTTAGTGGCTGGGTTGGGAGACTTGGTGGTGACGGCCTGTGTCCATTCTCCTGGGGTGGCCTCCATTTTCCTCAGTGACAGAAGGGCAGTCATTACTTGGCTAGAGTGAAGATGGGGGAGGAGGTGCTGGAAGTTTGAGAAGAGTGGAGGGGACACAGCACAGTCACCCAGGAGTTGGGGAATCGAGTGGACGAGGCAAATGGAGAAAGTTGCTGTAGGCCTCCCCAGTCCCTCCGGTGGCAGTGCCATGCCTCGAAGGGGACAGGAAGCCTGTTGGGTCAACTCTTGTAATTCTGTGAACACATTCAGGCTTCTCTGGGGGAAACAGTTACTTCCCACCCTGAGGACACCGGGCTGGGGTGGGTCAGTGAAATACGAAGGGAAGTGGGGGGCGTCGCCTCTAAGCAGAAGTTTTAGGAGAAAAGGTGTGCCTGCCACGTTCTTTCCCCTCTGCCCAAGACTGGCCGCGTCCCAGAGGAGGCTGCTCCATCAGCGTGGGTGCTGCAGTGAAGATAATGGGGTGCAGAGCCATAGACAAGCTGTACTGACATGGTCTGCTGGGAAAACCGTCCTTTGGCCTGGCCAGCCCTGAGACCGGGGGCACCTGGTCTGGCAGCACAGCCCATGCCGACTGAGGCCAGTGAGCTGTGCACTTTCTTCCAGCTGTCTGCCCCTGCCTGCGTGCAGGAGCAGAGAGGGTGGACTCTTAAAAAAAAAAAAAAAAAAAAAAAAAATATATATATATATATATATATATGTATATATATAAAATATAAATATAAGTATATAAATATATATATATTTTAGTTGTAGATGAACACAATAATTTATTTTATTTATTTGTTTTTATGTGGTGCTGAGGATCAAGCCCGGTGCCTCACATGTGCTAGGCAAGCACTCTACCGCTGAGCCACAACCCCGGCCCTGAGGATGGACTCTGGATTTAACCGGCACTGGGGTTTTGAGGTACAGGACAGAGGGAGAAGGGGCAAAAGGAAATTGAGGTGTATTTACTGAAGCCTGAACTGGGGAAGAAGAGAAGAAGGAAACACTAGCTTCATCCTGAGTTTCCATTGCCTAATGGTTATAAGATGGCTGCCAGAGATAATCAAGAACATGCATTTCCTTGCTCATGGCCCTGAGGAGAATGTGTTCCTGAGTTCAGTTGAAACTTCTAGTGACAAAGAGCTACCAAGTTTCTATTTAAAAGGGCTTTTTTTGTTTTTGTGTTTGAGATGGGATCTTGCTACGTTGCTCGGGCTCGGCTCAAATGATCCTCCTGCCTGGGCCTCCTGAGTAGCTGGGGCTGTGGGTGCATGTCACTGTGCCTGGCTATGACGAAATTGTTTCGTCAGGACAGCCTCCGCCCCAGCCATCCGAGGCGTGTTGGAGAGAGATGCGTGGGGGATTTCTGTTTCTTATTGAACGCCTGCCTGCTGGGGTGCAGATGGTCACGGGTGGTCTGCCTGTACCCTCTGCGTCCACCCACACAGGGTCAGCGCCCAGTTCATGCACTATGGAAGCTCTGTCTGATCCTTCCCGGGTACCTTACTGCCTGGGCTGGAAGGATCCCTTCTTTGGCAACCCCTTCCCCCTCAGTAGAGAAGCTGGGCTGCCCTGCACAGCTGTGGGCCCTGCCCCAGAGACGATCTGCAGGTTCTTGCCGGGCCTGTGGGCCTCGTGCCCAGCCAGGCTCAGGGGAGGCTGCAAGGTGCCTGGCTGCCTCTCCCAGCCACCCACTCCTCTGGCTAAGGACACTGGGTGGCAGCCCATGTGCCCCTTCATCCCACGCCACAAAGGGCACCCGTGGTTAGAAGAGGCTCACAAAGGCTGGGAGGGTCCAGATGGGCCCAGCTTGCCAAGACTGCAGAGCTGCGTCCTGCCTGGGCTGAGCCACCCTGGCCTGGGCCTCTGTTCCACAGGAGCTTGATCTGCTGCAGGCTGGCTCTGTGCTTTGCCTGGCCCCCCTCACCCATCCCCAGTCAGGCTCCCGATGAAGTCAAATTAGGGGCATATATGAGGTGACCTCACAGCCAGCGGGTGTGGAGGGGCGGGCCAATCCCCCAAGACGCCATGATTCCATGATGTGACTCCTCCAGTGTTGACCTAAGTGACCCTCACAAAGGCCCAGCAGGGCAGGAAAGGCCAGGATGTGTTTATAGCTGGGAGCTGGCCTTAGGAGAAGGAAACACCCACGGAGGGCACATGGCTGGTGGATGGGGACATCCCGGAGCCTCGTGACACCAAGCTCCAACTCTCACTCCTAGGCAGAGCCTGGCAGGCCTTCAGTGTGGTGCCAGCCAGGCCCCTCACCAAGCTGCAGCAGGGCCTCTGGCCCTTACCTGTGTCATGTGCCTGAGTTCACCGACGAGGCTCGCCGAGAGGCCTTGCTGGGCTTGCTCGGGGAGAGCTGGGACAACAGGGTCAGGCAGACCATGGGGGTCAGGCAGGGACCCTGTCCACCTTTTGTGGGGTTTCCCAGGCTCTTGGGTTCTTGGGTGAGTTGCTTCTCTTTGCTTAGTCTCCCCGTGGACTTGGGTTTGGTGAGTGACCACAGTGATCCTGAGCGGACAGGACGCATGCTGACGCCTGGCCTCCGCCCGTCCCAGGGAGGAGGGTGGCAGGGTGTCTGACTGAGTGGGGAGAGTCAGCGGGCAACAGAGTCTACGGAGCCACTGACTCACTGCCCTGGGGACTTCTTGGGGGCAAGCCAGCCTCAGTTTTCCCAGATGTGAAATGGAGCTGGGCCTTCTGCTGCCGTGGGAGGGCAGAGAGGCCTGTAATTACAGAGGGCGTGTGGAGCCCGGGGAGCCTCGGATGGGCATCTCGAGGGAGCTGGCACACAGTCACGGGCTGTAACTGGTTTGGGGAGTTATGAAATTTCTTTAGAAGAAAGGACTGGGGGGGGGTGAGGGGTGCGGGGATGGCACCTTGGGGGGAGTGCCGGGCGCCCTTGGGGAGCCATCTTAGCACACACCAAAGCCCTCTCACGATTCAATCAAGTTGTTGCCTCTGTTCATACCAAAAGGCCTTTTTAAAACACAATTAGGCTCTGTTTTATTACGTGTGACAGACGAGGCCATTAACCATTCCGACTATTAAATCAGACTTCATTAAAAAAAATGGAAGTAACTGTAAATTGCCTTGGGTCACGATCGTTTAGAGCCGAGACATTTCAAAGAAAAACATTAGGGAGCTCATGACCATGATGAAGTTAATCAATTTGACATCCACAGTGGGGCGGGCAGGCGTGCACACCCAGGGCTGCTCTGGGCCTCTCCCCAGAGCCGGGTTCCTGGGGTGGGCAGGGTGGGGTCCATGGAGGCCCGGAAAATAACTGGAAAATTTGGGGGAAAGGTTTGGTTGTTTTTTTTTTCTCTGAAAAATTATCTAAATATGTCAAATGTGATACCAAGTCAGACATGATATATTTTATGTTTGTGCACCAAAAAGTGACTTTAGGGCTAGAAGGAGCAACGCTGTGGAGGTATAGTGCACCTCTCCTGCCCGCAAAAGTGGGTGGGGGCCCCAGTGTTGGGGTGAGTCTCCTGTGTGGGGTGGAAGGGAGAAGTCCTGCAGTCTGGGGTCAGGGCTGCAGAAGACAGGAGGAGCCCCAGCCCCTGCACCCCCTTCTCCACCAGGCCCCGCTAAGCCAGAGAGCAAACCTGGTGCTCCTCTGGTAAAAGGAGCAGGACCCAGCCTGGTGTGGGGGCAGGGACCGAGTCCTGCCTGGGGCATGTCCTGGCCTTGAGATGGCACCAGGCAGAGGCAGAGGGCTGGTGAACCCTCAAGGCTGGTTGGGCAGGCTGGGGGCTGGGAGGCGTCTGGCGCTAACCTGAGGGAGGTGGGTCCTGTCTCAGCACAGTTCCCCATGGGGTGGGGCGGTGTCCATGGAGGAGCTGGCCTGCGGACCACCCTCCCCTGCCCTGCTGATGCTCCACCTGTGGGGCCCACCTTCCTTCTGGTGTGACTGCATTGGGGTCACCTCCTCCAGGAAACCTCCCAGGCCAGACCCGGGGTGGCCCTCCCTGTGCTCAGGTACCCTTGGCCACCGACCTTGCCTCCTTGCTCTGCTGGCACCGTCTGACAGCAGCTAAAGCTAAAGAGCCCTTTGCGGGCTCTTGAGGGTTCCCCACAGCCCAGGACGAAGCCCTGACACCTGTGCTGGCTGAAGGCCCTTCAGAAATGGTCTCCACCTGCCTCTCTGGTCTCCCTTCCAGCCTCTCCGCTCTAAGCGTCCTACTCAGCACGGCGACATCCCCAAGCCACTCGACCTGTGGCTTCCTTTCCCAGGAACTCTTCACTCTTCTCCACCCAGGGAACCCTGTAGACCAGCCCTAAGGCAGCCTCTGCCAGGAAGCCCTTCTCAACTCTGCGGGGCTGGTGGGCTACAGCATCCTCACCCTCCTGCCCGCCCTGGCCTCCTGACCGATGCCTGCCACACGCCCGCCCTCCCTCCCCTCTTGCAACCCCATGTCCGGGGCACCGTCCCTGCCAAGCACAGTAAAGGAGCTGAGAACTCGGCCGGGCGCGGGAGGAGATCTCTGCATTCCCGAAAGAAACCGCCAAGGCAAGGAATAAGGACACTGTCGAGTGGCGCTGGGGCTCTCCAGCAGGGAGCGGAGATGCAGGGAAGTGAGGGACAGAGGGGAGGCGGAGCGTCACTGGCAGCGCAGCGCAGCCCCGTGAAGGGACAGCTGTTTGGCAGCGTATTGTCTCAACTGTAGTTACTGCGGCTTCTCTCTCTTCTGGCCTCTCCTGCCACTCGTGGGCGAGGACGTGCCTCATCACTGGATCTGCGCCGGAGTCCAGCAGGGCGCAGGCAGCCCAGGGCGGTCAGCAGCTGTTCGTGCAATGGGAGCAGGGGTGAGCTCAGGAGCAGGGGCAGGGAGAGCGGAAGGAAAGAAGCCCCAGCCTTCGCCACCCATCCTCAGGGAGCAGAGGCGTGCGTGCACAGAAAGGCACATTCTAAACAGCCTTGTGTTGGGTCCCCAAGTGTTTCAGGAGGGGTGTCTTAGAGTCAGTTAATTCTGCCTTTCATCTAAGGTGAGATTCCCACCCAGCTGGGCCCTCAGATGCCCTCTAAGAATATTCCAGAACCTCCTGTGTCCCAGGGCTCACCTTCTGCAATCCTTCCTGCTTTGTTTTAGCTCTGCTCCTGTGAGGTGTGAGATGTCACTTCTTTACCCAGCAGGCACTGTCCCTCCCTCTCAGATTTGTTTTTCTATGAAGCACCATGAAAAGGAATGTCTCTGTCTCTTTAAACCTGCTTACTGTAGCAATCAGTCCTGCTGGGATGAGCCTGTTTTCATCTCTCTCCCCTCCAGAAGGTGCCCTCCCTGAGGTCAGGGGCCTTCCCCTGTGCTGTGGTTTGGGTGTTTAATGTCTCTCCAAAGTGTCACGTGTTGGGAGCTCCCTGTCCTGGGTGGCAGTATTGGGAGGTGCTGGGGACCTTGAAGAGAGGTGGCCTGGAGGGAGGTCCTTAGGCTACTGGGGTGTGTCCTCAGCAGGGACTGTGGGACTCCTCTCTCTGGCTTCCTGTTTTGAGATGTGAACATTTTCTCACGCCCCCATTCCTGCTCCTGCTATTGCCAAGGCCATGAAGTGATACAGCCAAGGAGAGGCCTCCTCAGAGCTGGGCAATGCCACCCTGTGCCCTCCAACCTCCCAAGCTGTGAACTAAATAAAGGTCTTTTCTTTATAAAGTTGACCTGTTGAAAAAACGTGGGTACCACCTCCAAGGCAGGTTTTGCGCATGCTCACAGGAAGCGCACGCTAACGACTTCCGGTGAGCGTGTTCTTCAAGTTGTACTGGAAGTGGGAGGCGGTTTACCGCGTTGTCCCGGCTGTAGATGGTTTGGAATAGATATGAGTGATTTCAGTGAAGAAGTGACCAAGCCCATTTCAGAGGATGACCAGGTGGAAACATCTGTGCTCACTGGTACAGGAATGTATTTTCCTTGGCTTCAAAAGCATTTAGAAACTGTAGGTTATTTGGAGGCTTGGAAGTGAAATTCTCTTTTATCACCCCAAAAGCACTGTGGAGACTTTCAGTACCTTTGCTGATCGGATGAAAAATATTGGCGTCCTGAATTATGTGAAGATCTCCTCACAACATGCATTGTACCTTCTGCATCATGGATTGCTTGAGGATGCAAACAGAAATCTAAGTCAGGCAGAGACATGGAGATATGGTGAAAAATCATCTTCCCAGGAAATATTAATCAACCTTGTTCAGGCCTGCAAAGGGCTTTTGCAATATTATACATGGTCTAAAAAGAAAATGGAATTGTCAAAGCTTGATGAGGATGATTATGAATACAGCACAGCAACCCAAAATATGCTCAGTGAGAGCTGGAAGATATCTGTAAATATTTGTGCATTGATTAAAACTCCTGGAGTTTGGGACCCTTTTGTGAAGAGTTATGTAGAGATGCTGGAATTCTGTGGTGATCAAGATGAGACCCGAAAGATACTCACTAATTATGCACAGGATGAAAAGTTCCCATCAAATCCGAATGCCCATATATACTTATACAATTTTCTAAAGAGAGAAAAGGCACCTAGAGGGAAACTGTTAAACGTGCTTAAGATTTTGTATCAGATTTACCCTCTCATAAACTGATGCTAGAATTCCATATGTTACTAGAAAATCAGAAAAAGAAGAGCACTGTAAATTGGTTGGAAGTATTATTTGGAGTCTTGGATTTTGCTGGATGCACTAAGAACATAACTGCATGGAAATACTTGGCTAAATATTTGAGACAGCTCTTAATGGAGAATCATCTTGTGTGGGTTCAAGAAGAGTGGAACTCCAGGAAAAACTGGTGGCCAACTTTTCACTTCAGCTACTTTTGGGCAAAAAGTGATCGGAAGGAAGATACAGATTTGGCTTGTGAGAAAGCTTTTGTAACTGGCATACTGTTAGGAAAAGGTTGTAGGTATTTTTGATATATTTTAAAACAAGATCATCAAGTGTTAGGGAAGAAAATTAAGCGAATGAAGACATCAGTGAAAAAATACAGTATTGTAAATCCAAGAGTCTGATATTTAATTTTAGTTATTTCACAGTTGTAGCTACACAGTATAGCAGTAGATGGTTATTAAATGTATTTATTTGATAGTTTAAGAAAGTAGTTTATATGACTATAAAAAGTATTTTTGTATTTTTTGTATTTCCTTTTACTGTAAGTTATAACTAGAAAAATAATGCCACTGCCTTTGTTCCTTATATATACATATTTTCTTTTTTGGAATGTTAAATGGAACATTTTTTTATAGAATGATTCTTCTATAAATGAAAAAACATGTTTAATTAGAGAATGTAGCTCTGTAGCAATTATTATTTGAAGATAACTTGCCTCTGTCTGTTATGTAATAAAATACAACTAGTGGTGCAAAATAAAAAAAAAAAAAGTTGACCTGTCTCAGGTATTTCATCACAGCCATGAGAAACTGACTAACACACTGTGCTTACAACAGCGCTGGCTCTCAAGAAATAGGTATTGAATGAATGGATGAGTCTCATTCATTCAAGAAAACCTGTATTATTTCCTCAAACTCAATCTTTTCTCAAAGGATGGAGATCATTAACCCAACACAGGAGCACCTTGATGCCAGATGTCTCCTTTGCCTCTGGACCCCCATCTTGTCTTGCTACTTGGCATGAACAGAGTGTCCAGCAAATATCAGAATGAGAGATGGGGTAGAAGGCATGTGACAGTGGTATGTGACAGTGACTGACAACCTCTATTGCCAGTGACGTATTGAACACCAGAGGCAATTGGCACGTGCCTGTAGCATGACAGAATGGATGACCGTGTGGACAGGGGAGATGAGTGAACTTCTGCACTTGGGCAAGGCACCGCCTAGTGTCTGTGGTCAGGTATCCACTAATGTCCCCTTGCCCCAGGAAGGCTGAACAGAGCCTTAAGTTCTGACCACGAGGCTCTGTGATTCTCCCTGTGACTCTCCTCTCTCCAGCCACCAACAGACCACCTGGGGGCTTCTGGGAGCCCCTTGCTGCCAGGGTTGTCACCCTTTCCTAACTGTGCCAGAGCTGAGAGGTGAAATGTGTTTGGATAAAAATTTCGAGGCCTGGGACTGAGGTTTGGAGGGTTCTGGCAAAAACAGCACAGGTCTGAATGTCTGCATTGTTTCCTGGCTTAGGTTGTCACTGTGTGTGACTTTCTGCAAAGATGGCCTCGGTCTTTTCTTGTGGCAAGAAGTCTAAGATATAAGTCCTTAAGAATGTGAGCCTAGAGTGTCCATACCTATGATCCCAGCAACTCAGGAGGCTGAGGCAGGAGGATCGCAAGTTCAAAACCAGCCTCAGCAACTCAGTGAGGCCCTAAGAAACTTAGCAAAACCCTGTCTCAAAATAAAATATAAAAAGGGCTATGGATGTGGCTCAGTGGTTGAACACTCATGGGTTCAATCTCTGGTACAAAAAAAAAAAAAAAAAAAAAAGAGAGAGAAAGAAAGAAAAGAAAAAAAATGAGCCAAGGTCAGCGAGAGCTAAGCCTTTTTATCCATGTGTACTTGCACCTCAGGACCTGGTGGTGTTCATCACCCCGGGCCAACTGGCTGCTTGACTTTTTCTCCTGGAAACAGACCCACTGAGCCCAGTTCCATCCTTGTCCCTGCCACTAGATTGGAGGAGATGTCCCAGGATGGCCAGGGGAAAACTGACCCCTGCATCAGCCCTGCCGCACCCCTCCCCCCCACTGCTTCCTGCCTGTCTCTGGCCAGGCCCCCCTGCCCTGGAGACCATCACTGTCGCCAACTGTTGTGATTTTAATCCTGGCTGTTTTTCCTTCCTGGAGACCAGGGACCTTCCTGAGGTTCATCCATACAAAGCTGCTCTGTGGCCATTTCCTCCAAACGCTGCTCCCTGGGGAGGAGCCAGTCACCAGGACTGGTCACCATCTATCCTGGGCAGGGGCAGGGGCTGCTGCTTGGGGTGGGGGTCCCCCTGTTGTTTTCTTTGGCTCTCTGCTCATCGCTTAGTCAAAGCCAAGTTCTCTTGTGGCCTGCAGCCTGTCTCAGCGCTGACCCAGCTTGGCACGCCCAGGTTCTCTGGCAACGATGCTGCTTTTCACAGCTTTCTGCCCTGAGAGAGGCCTCTGTCTTTGCAGGAGGAAGAACCTTCCTGTTCACTCTCTGATGTGCTTATTGACGAAGCCTGATCCCAGGAGAGGACGCACGAGGACTCGCTGTGTGACCTGGACTGAGCTGGGCTCCTGGGGTCCTGCCAGCCTCCTCTGGAACCCCCACACCCAGCTCCGGACCTGGGACCTCAACCCTGGACTCCCAGAGGTTGACCTGAGGGCCAGAGATGAGAATTCCACTTGAAACTGACTTTCACAAGCTGGGTAGTCTTAGCAAACGATGTCTCCCTGGCCCCTTGTTTTTTGGTCTATTAAATGGGATTTAAAAAAATTAAAAATGTCACAGTGTCATGTCGCTTCCAGGAGCAGGAGCCTGTTGTGAGGCTCAGATTACTTGAGGATGCAGATACGGCTTTGGGAGTGCTGGGCCCTGTGTCTGCTTTTATGTTTTACATCATAACCCTGAGCTTCTCTGGGCAATGCCAGCCTGGAGAAGGGACAGCCAGCCAGGGGACAGGTCAGCCTTTATGTGGGGAGATAATGAAAAATATTGAAACCAAGATTATTTTTCTGAAGCAATCAAGAAAAACCAAGAGATGTGTACTAAGAGATATGTCAGCTACCTTTTTGTTTTTTTCTGCTACCATATTGTATTACTAGAATGGAAAAAGAAAATATGGTAAAAATGGCGAAAATGAACAGAAAGTGAACCACAGGACTGTCAAATCAAGCCTGTCTCCTTGGCTTCATTTTCCTCTGGTTTTGTCGCTGGAATCAGGGCATTTTCAGACCTCTGTCAAGCCTTGGGGACATTCCTCACCCCTGGGGCACGGCCTGGTGTCCTTCTGACCTTGTCTCTTGCTAAGAGGTGACCTCTGGCTCTAGGAGATGGGTCCTTTCCCTTTACTGGCATTTTCACCTTGACTCCAAAGATCCACGTGTCCGCACCTTCTCCAGTCTCTCTCTCTCGTTAGCTGCAGGGACCTGCTCTCAGTGGTCCTTCCCTGCCCCTCCGGCCACCCTGCAGTTTCCCTTGCAGGGTTTCCTGCCTCCTCCATCTGACAACTGGAGGCTGAGGCCTTCAGGATTCTGTGTTGCGTCATGACTTCTTTTCTTTGAATCTTTTTAGTATAGAAAATTTCAAACATATGCAAACATACCATGACCTCCTGTGTCGTCACCTCCATCCTCAACAGCTCCCAACTGGTGGCCTTACCTCTCTCCCTTCAGCCTCCACAGTCTATACCCGCAGGCGATTCAGGGAACCAGACTTCTTTCCCAGGCTTAGGAGAGTTCTAGGAGTCACCGAGGGCCAGGACAAATTGCCTATGGCTGGTCTGGACTTCCCGTGACTCTCACGAGGGGACATAGCTCAGGAGGTAGGTCATTCACATAGAACCATGAGCGATGATTGACTCTGCTGCTGAAAAGGGAAAAGACCCATTTCCCCAGCCACTTCCCACTTCATACCATTAGTTTAGCAAAAATTTTTTTGGTGAAGTCTTGATAATACCCAGTGTAGTCCGGGATGTGGTGTCTCACCTTTATACAAGTGGCAGGATAAGTGAGTGGAGACCACTTTTGAGGGAAGTCTGGCCACAACCAGAGAAGTTGAAGGTGCTCCTACCCCATGCCAGGTTGGTCATCTCACTTCTAGGGGCAGGCTGGAGAGAACAAAGAGCTCGTTTGCACAGAACCTTCTTGCAACATAAAAGAAATCAGAAACAACCAGGAAACAAATATGTAGCACTTAAAATGAATGAAGTACAGTCACATAATGTCGAGTGGAAAAAAGTTGCAGAAGAATCTCCAGGAGGATGCAATTTGTGGAAAGTCTTAAAATGTGCAAATGAATATTATAAAACATGTATGGACATTCTCTTAGTATGCTTTCCCCTGCTAGATCAGAACGTTGCAGACTGGGTAATTAAAAAATGACATATTTATTTGGCTCATGTTTCTGGAGCCTGGGAAGTCCAAGATGGAGGGGCTGCACGTGGAAGAGCCTTCTTGCTGTGTCCTAGCATGGAGGGAGGGTCACAAAGGTGGCCACACACATCCTGTCTTAGGAACCCGTGCCTTCCATAACTAACCCACTCCCTGGATAATAGCATCCATCTATTCTCTCATGACTTAAGCTTCTTTTAAGGGTCCAACCTCTCAATAAAATTAAAATTAAATTTCAGCATGAAGTTTTGAGGAGATGTTGAAATCAAAGTAGATACATAAAAATGTATTAAAACTCTAAGCACCTGCTCGGGAATGATAAACACCAAGCTCCCGAGGGTTTCCTCTGGGGAGAAGGGAAGATGGCAAGAGAGAGATGCAGGGGGCTTCAACTCCGCCATCGCTTCATTTCTTAAAAGTGAACATCTAAAGCAAACAAGGCTTACCGAGAAATTCGATAAAGCTGGGTAGGCGGTAGATTTGTATTTTCTATGCTTATCTGCATGTTTGGTAAGTTTTCCAATAAAATGAATCAAGTAATGAAAAAGTGACATGGTCCCCGCTAAGCGTGGGGCCTGAAGGATTCCTCCACTCCGTGGGGCTCGTCTGTCCTGGGTTCTGGACTCTGCTCCCCGGCACCGACCCTCTTCTTCCAGGCCCTGAGTTGGAAAACGCTGAGACCCAGCGGCGGGAGCCCCCTCCAGGCCTGGCTCCCCCCCAGAGCCCTTTCCTCCGCGCTTCCTGGGACGTCGCCCCTCTGGTCTGGGTCCACCTCGGCCTGCTCAAGGTGGCGTAGCTGCTCAGAACTCTGAGCTAACACCTGGCCTCTCTGCCAGCGTCACGGTGTCTGGACGCCGCTTGGGAGGGAGTCTGTGCTTCGTTAGGAACTGGCAATCAAAACATGCTGTAGTTCATCTGTTAAGTGTGACATGTCACAGCTGCTTCCTGGGTGGTCTGCTCCTGCACCTCATCTATGGTATGATAAACCTACTTTGGCTTATGACCCGCCGGAGATCACAGGACGAGCAGGGCCACGCCACCGAGACCGCAGCCTTCAGACACTCAGCCTGCTGGGTAATTAGGACGAGTCGGGCATGTTTGGCGGCTTGATTTATGACACCGATGGCATGTTGGCACGGCCTCGGCCTCCTGATCCTCAAGTCCCTTCTGCCTCACATCCTTGGCTAGGGACGATTCTCGACTTCTTTCTCTGGGAGGCGTCCCCTTCCTCCCCGTGACGGTGCCAGTCTGGCTTCCACCCTGTGCTGTCGGGGCTGTTGGTTGGAAGTTGAGAAACGCAGAGTGTGTGGACACGGGGGACAGTGGCCACCCGTGAGGGGTCCCATGACGCAGTCCTGTCTCCACCTCTGTAGCCACAGCTGTGCATGGCCTTGGCCAAGCCACCTCCCCTTCCAGCACCCTGTTCTCCCAGCAGTAAAGCGAGGCGCTTGCAGGAGGAGCCTGGCTCCTTCCAACCTGGGAGGAAGCTGGCGAGCAGCAGAGATGGTACAGGTGCCGGGAGTGGAGCTTGGCACGGGCCCTGAGGGCCGGGTTTCCCCAGCAGGCGTCTGAGCAGCCGCTGGGACGTCAGGCATCTGTCAGCCGAGGTCAGACCCTCTGCCCGCAGGTGGATGTCTCAGGTGAAAACCGCAGGAAACACACAGATTCTTAATTTGTATAATTAATCAGCAAGGAACTCTTAAAGTGGAAGTCCCCCAGGATGGTATTGCTTAAAATGTCTTTTTATTTTATTGTATTTTTTAGTGCTGGGGACCAAACCCAGGGCCTTGAGCATGCTAGCCAAGGGCTCTGCCACTGAGCCACATCTACGGCCCTGATTTCATTCTGTTTTATTTATTTTTGTTTTAGGGTGCTGGTGATTGACCCTGGGCCTCATGCATGCTGGGACAGCACCCTGCCGCTGAGCTAGCATCCCAGCCCTGCTGTCTCTGGCTTAGGAAAGGTGGATCCGCCGGGTCAGGTCCCCAGCCCGCCCTGCCTCACGAGCCTGGCTCCTGCCGTACACCGAGGTGCACCCCCGTCTCAGCGAGCTAGGTGGCTGGTAACCCCAGCTTCTCTGCCCCCCTCGGAGGCCATCAGCGCTGTTCCCTATGATTCCCCCTCCCCCGGTCATGGGACGTCCTCCAGCTGCAGACTGTGCTTCCAGGTCACCGAGATGGAGGTTTCCCTCTCCAGCTTGGTGGCCTTGGCTGTGGTGCTCTCACCTCCTGGGTGAGACTGGCTCAGGAGGACGCGGTTCTGCAGCCAGCGTGGATGGTGGGGTATCGGGTTCCCTGAGGAAGAAGCACACACAGGGGATGGTCGTTGGCCGGTGGCCGTGGGAGGCCTGGGCACGGGCACCTGTGGTGGGGAAAAGTGCTCCCCCAGCTGGGAAGAAGCCCCCTCCAGGGGAGCTGGGTGGAGGCCGACTTGAGAGGCAGGAGAGGGGTCTGCTGAAGATCTAGGACGGGACATTTTCCTTTTCTTCGCTAATAACAGAATCTCATTTTCCCTTCCTTCCTTCCTTCCTTCCTTCCTTCCTTCCTTCCTTCCTTCCTTTCTCTAGGCACTTGTCTACCCAGCATACATTTCCTGATCTCCTGCGTCTGATTAAGCTCTAGCTTATTACCAGGGATGGAAGTAAGAGTGAGAAAGTTGTTAAAGAGAAAGGAAAGGTAATGTGATGGCAGGTGCTGGAGCAGCAATCTTGGGCCTGGACACTTCCATTTCCTAGTTAAGCACTCCTGGTGGAACCCCATGGTAGAAGGTGCCTTTCCACAACACCGTGGTCCACCTACCCCTGGACTTTTCTGTGAGGTAGATACGTGTTTATATATTTTTTAGACTTCTGCTCCATTAGGGTTTCTGTGCTCTAATCCTAAATTACAGGGGAAGTCTATCTCTTTTTTCAGTTTTCTTGCAACTCTTCTGATAACCTTTTGGCACTGGTCTGTCATGAGCACCTCTCTTAAGTCTTGATCAGTCTCCCCTATCTTACAAAGAGAGGACTGGACTTGCTCAGTGTCAGGGTCTGGGGTAGCAACAGCATCTAACTGTAATTTATTGACATTGTTTTGTTGCTATGGTGTTTATTTTTAGGTTACCATTTACTTAAAGTAAATGATGCTTCGTTTCCATTTACAATAGTGACATGAGGTCACTTTCCTTTTTAAGTAATCTGCCTAAGTGAAAACAATTGAGTCAATTTAAAAGATATTAAGTGACTAAGAGCACAGGTTAAGTCAGCCACAGCAGACACCAGGGTGATTGGAGGATGACTGGAGGCTGGGAAGCAAGGCCTCAGATCGTGCTGCTTCATGAGGAATCATCTAAACATTTTTTCCTCCAATATTTATGTCTCTTGTTCTGGATGATTCAAAGTATTCTTGTAATGGGATTTCCTAATTCCTCAAAGCACTAATTCCATAAAGACTCCCACAGACCAAGCATAATAGTTAAAGAGCATGATGAGCCCCCAAGCCAGACTCCCTGGATTCAATTTCTGGCTCCTTCATTGACTAGCTGTGTGACCTTGGGCAAATTACTGTACCTCCCTGTGCTCTGTAAAATGGAATTGAAGATGTTGTTGGGAGGATTAAATGACAAGGTCTACATAAAGGACTGAACAGTGTCTGGTGCAGGTTAAGTGAAATAAATGGTGGCTATCATTATTCTTGTTGTGTGTGACTTGAACACACAAGGCATGCCGAGAGCTTTGTGCTGAGCTTCCTGGAGTTTCACGTCTTTGTGGGAAGACGTGCCCTCGGCAGCATGGTGCCATTTAGAAAAGCCAGACTTGATGTGGAAACGCAAAGCACAGCAACCGAGGGCCGTCCTGGCAAGTACTGGCAAGTTGGAAATGGAAACTGTCCCATGTCAGGTGACCTTGAACTGTCATCTCAAGAAGGATGACACGTGAGCAGGGGAGGGACAGAGGTGATCACATCTGTTTTCACGTACATTTGGAGTTTAATGAAGGCCTTTATTAAAATAGTCTGAAGAGTCTCAGCGTCGGTGAGGATGTGGAGAGACGGGCACTCCTACCTGCTCTTGGTGGAAGTTTAAACTGGAGCAACTTAATTATTTTTTTTATTTTGAAATAACTTGTACCTGATACTTGACCCCTAAGCAGGTAACTTTTATTGTAGAAAATAAATACAAACCTCGTGGATTTGCTTCAATCCTATTGGATGCCTGACTAGGAAATAGGAGGTTGGGAATATCGTGTCTAAGAATTTCCCCCTCTGGGCATGTGACAATGGATGCAGGACCCCCGCCCCCAGCGGTCACATGGTTTGGTGGGGGAAACCTGGGCTGGGAGCCCGTGGACTTGGGCTTTAGTTTCTCCCCACCCCAGGTGACTCTGGTAACTTCAATCACTTCTTTCATTTCCTCTTTTTGTTTTTTTTTTTTTTTTTTTTTTTTTTTTTGGTACTGGGGATTGAACTCAGGGGCACTTGACCACTGAGCCACACCCCCAGCCCTATTTTGTATTTTATTTAGAGACAAGGTCTCACTGAGTTGCTCAGTGCCTCGCTTTTGACAAGACTGGCTTTGAACTCCCGATCCTCCTGCCTCAGCCTCCCGAGTCGCTAGGATGACAGGCATGCACTGGACTCTTTTCCTCATCTTAAATCAAAATAACTGGACCTGCCTGAGGATTCTGTCATTTGGTCTCTCTTCATCCAGGAGGCAGCAGGAAGCAGAGAGGAGCGTGCTGCCTGACAGAGTCCCGGCTTGCCCGGGGTGTGCGACAGCGGTGGGCTTTGAGGTTGAGCAGGCTTGAGCTCACTCCATCATCAGTGGGTGCTTTAGCCATGTTGAGTCTCAGTTTTCTCAGCTGTAAAATGGGAATGACAGTACTTACCATGCAGGGATGCTATGGGATTGAGGAATCGTGACCTGAAAAGGCAGCTCATGGAAACAGAAAAGCAAATGGATAAAGGGCACATGAAAAGATGCCCAGGTTCTCTCTCAATGAATTAATTAGGAATCAAAATAGCCAGGCGTCACTTTACCCATCCAATGGGCAGAGATTAAAAGCCTGAAGAGTCTCAGCGTTGGTGAGGATGTGGAAAGACGGGCATTCCTATCTGCTCTTGGTGGAAGTTTAAACTGGAGCAACTTAATTTTTTTTTTATTTTGAAATAACTTATTTTTACAGAGGAGTTACTGAAATAGAACAGGGAGTTCCTAAGAGAGCCTTTGTCTGTTAACACTGATATCTTGCATTTCTATGTGCAATGATCCAAAGTAAGAGATTGGCATTGGTTAATATTTTGATGAACTGTGGCCCTCATTTGGATCTTGCCAGGTTCTGCACTAATGTCCTTTTTCTGCCCCAGGATCCAATCCGGGGTACCATGTTGCTTCAGTCTTCACCTTTACCTTAGTCGCCATCAAACTTGAGAGTTCCCCAGTCTTTCTTGCCTTTTGTGATCTTGACACTTTCAAGGAATTTTGCTCTGATGTTTGGCATGATCCTCAATGTGGGTCATTGTGATGCTTTCTCTTGATGAGTCTGTGGGTACAGATTTGGAGGGAGACCACAGAAGTGATGTGTGGTTCTTGTCAGTTGAGTGCATGATGTCAGTATGTCTTGGTGGCCTGGTGAGGGTGGCGTCTGCCAGGTTCTCCACTACAAAGCTAGTCTTTTTCTCTTTTCACTTGGTATGTTGGAAGATGGTCCCTGAGTCCAGCTGGCATTCAAGGCGAGGAGAATTAAGGTCCACCCTCTGGAGAGAGGAGCCTCAGAGAACTCATGAACATGTTCCACCAGGCTGATCCATAACTGTTTTGAGGAAGCTGTTTTGAAGCTGTCTCCTATTTTTCCTTAAACTTTTACCCATGAATTTGAGCATGCACTTGGTGGATCCTGTCCACAACAACTTCTCTTGTGATGCGCTGATGGTGACCTTCTATCCCTCAGGCATTATGCATTTATTGGTTGGAATTCTTAGGAAGAGTCATTCCGTCTTATTTATATGATAGTTTATTTATGTCAGTTTGGAATGATAGATATTTATTTTGTTCTTTGGGCTATAATTTAATGCAACTGTATTGAGAACACATTCAGGGTGGCGCATGTCCTTTGGTAGACCCTCATCACTTTCTTGAGCACTTCCTTACCTTCTGATGCCACAAGATGTTCTGAGTCCATTGTATATTTTCCTAACCCCAGCCATTTCTCCAAGGAGCCCTGCTTCTTTTATTGGAGAATGGTGCTTAGAAACCAAATCTGGCTACCAGGGGTGCACATTGCTATTGGGATGTCACTGATACTAAGACCTCTCAGCAGACAGAGCTAGGAATGTCTGTGTGCATGTATATTAATGCCTATGAACCCATGTTCTCTTCTATTATCTATCCATCCATAACCTCAATAATAAAGACAATGATAATAATAATAATGATAATAATAATAATAATAGAGTTATCCTGATATTTCTAATCAATACAACGGGGGCCGTTCTAGCTCACCCCCTTGTCCATTTGTACCTTCTTTCTCCAATATTGAGAAACTTGACTATCACTATAATATATTTATTTGCTCAGCCCGAGTATGTATACAAAGTAGTTTCAGAATCTGAGTGGTGTCTCTGTGGGAGACAAATTCACTAATGAAAGCACAGTATCTGTGTAGTCCTCATTATCTGTGGCTTTGCAGCATCTGGTCAACACACTGTGTCCAAATTATTCAGATCCAAATTATTCAGATTGGGTACTTTAAAAGGCACAATCAAAATGTAAAACACATGTCCTCTTTGGGCAGGTGATATCACCTTTAGGATTTGATCTATCCAGTCAAATGTGTAAAGATACATGAGCGAGGAAGTTTGCTATGGCAGGATTTGTTTTGGTGAAAGACAGAAATGCTGGCCTGTCAGGTATCAGGGATCACATTATACTTTATGGCACATAAATATAATGGCACATGAATGCATTTGAAAAGAAATAAGATCCTTGTATTTGTGATCTGGAAAATTAAAAAAGAATAAAACAATGCATATGGTAATATGATTTCTTTGGTGTAAAAGAACTCTATATATACATGTATACATTTGTTGTCTATGCATGAAATTGTTAGGAATGGTACATAAGAACTGGTAACCATGCTCGCTGGTGGAAAGTAGAACTGGGGTGGGAAGTGATGAGAAGGGTTGAAAGACACTACATTTTCACTCTTTGTCCCCCTCTGTGTTGTATGATTTTCTCCCCACGTATGCATTACTTTTATAAACTGAAACATCTTAAAGTGAAAAAAAAAAACTTAAAAAGAGAGGTGGGTACATGGAAGGTAATACATAATAAGAGGCTCCATTTCTGATATGGTGAGATGAGTTTCTACAACTTTCCATCCCACAGGTAAAAACAGTGCATTCTGGACAAAATGCAAAAGGCAATATTGTGAAGCCTTTGGAGAGTGAAAAAAAAAATACCAGGGAATTTGGAAGAAAGTTGAAACTTCAAAGAAAGGACCTGTTTATGGCAAGTTCCCTATTCTAATGGCTTTAGGTTGAAAACAGGCTGGTTGGCATGGTGTGGGGTGACTAAAACTTGGATAGAACCCACCATCCTTCTGGACTGATGAATCAGAGCGCACAGCTGGGGATGACTTTGACCACAGGAACATCTAGTGGGAGATCCCAGAAGGAAAAGAGTAGAGAAGGCACCCCCATGTCCTGGAGCTAGCTCTGTGGACTCCCTGGCTGACCCCTGTACCACACATGTGCAGGGCACATTAAAGCAGCTTGCAGCTAAGCTAAGGAGAGTGTAGCTGGACTGATAAATGAGCTGTTGCCCATTTCAGGCAACTCCGAGGTTAAAGTTTGAGTCTACAAATGAACTTCTGAAACAATGACACCTGCACTCTTTGGAGGAATATAACAGAACCTGGGTGCTCTGCAGAGAACATTCACAATGTCTGTGATACAATCCAAAATAATGTGTCACCTCAAAGAACCAGAAATCTGTCATCATTCTCAATTGAAAAGATGATTGGTGGAGGTCAACTCTAAACTGAACAGAATGCTGGAAAGCTCACTTGAGAAATTTGAAACCCCTTTTGTAACCATACTGAAGGAGATAAAGGAAAATGCATTCAGAGGATTGAAAAAGATAAGAAGTTTCAACAGAAAAACATAAATCATAAAAAAAGAACCTTATGAAATTTCTAGAACTGAAAAATACCATATCTGAGCAAAAGAAAAAAAATCATAGGCTTAATAGAATTATGGGCCTAATGACAGTATGAAGGTGACAGAAAAAAGAGGGACGTAAGGAACCTCAATAGAAATTAGCCAATTTGAAGAAGAAAGAGGGGGCAAAAAGACTTGAAAAATATGCATGCAGGACCTGGAGGACAAGATCTGAAGAGTTGACGTACATGTACTTGGAGTCTCAGAGGGAGAGAAGAGAAAGAATGGAACAGAAAAACCACCTGAAGAAATAATGGTGGGCAATTTCCCAAATCTGGCAAAGGACATTAATAAAATATACAGACTTACATAATGCTGTGAACCCAAGTAGGATAAGTGAACAAAGGAGGGAAACCCCCATGCACATCTAGGAACATTACAATCAAATCACTGAAAACTAATGAGGAAGAGAAAATTTGGAAGCAGTCTAAGAAAACCAACTCATGAAATATCAATAATTTTAATGTCCACGGACTTGTGAGAAAACATAGAGGCCAGAAAATAGTGGATCAACATCTTTAAAGTGCAGAAAAATCTAAAAACATACCCAAACCACCACAAAACCCGCAAAACCCCAAACTGTCAACCCAGAATTACATATCCAGAAAGTGCATCCTTCAAAAAAGAAAGTGAATAATTGTGTATACACATTTACATAATACACGCACACACATCATTAAAAAAGAGAGTAAACACACACACACACACACACACACACACACACACACACACATCACCAATAGACTTGAACTAGAAGGATGCCAGAGGAAGTTCTTCCAGCTGAAAGGAAATACACAGAGGAAACCTTGAACCTCAGGGAGGAAAAAAGAACATCAATGGCAAATACCTGGGGAAATAAATAAGATTATTTTTTCCTCTCAATTAAAATATATGTGACTATTTGAAAGGAACTCATAGCATTTCCTGCAGGCACAGCATGTGTAACACGCAACGTGACTTTCCATACATGTGACAGCTGCAGCCTAGAGAGCTTGGGGTGGGGGAGGTGATGGATGAATCCCAGTGTAGGTCAAGGTCCTACATTTTTGTGAAAAGACACAATATCGACTCTGTGAAAAATTAAGGGTCTACTATAACCCCTAGGAAAAAAGTAACCCCTTCTAAAAAGTAACACAGATATTCCTCTCCAAAAAGCCAACAGATACTTTAAAATGGAATTCTAATACATGCTTAAACAGTCCAAAGACGGAAGGACAGTGGGAACAGGAGAATGAAAGACCAGAAGGGACAGACAGACGTTGAATAATAAAATGACAGACTTAATTCCAACCATATCAATATGTAATTTATTTACCAATGGATGATAACTCCCATTATGATGATCATCAATCCCATGATAGGCTTTGTAAGCCGGGTCGTCTTTGGATTAGATCCATCTTTTAGGATCTTGTTCAGCCCCTGAGCACCCAGGCTTTGGCTTTGTGTTGTCTGCAACCCAGTGGACAGTCAGGGTGCCCCCGAAGAGGCCATCTGTCTGCTTTTCCAGTCTCAGCTGAGTGCTCAGGCTTGAGCTCACCCTGGGTGCTTAGAGCAGCACAGAATTAGCACAGAAAGGACACAGCAATCATCGATCTATCCTGACACATGCCTCAGTTTCCATTAGAGAAAACTCTGACCCAAGATCAGTTTCTAAATACATTTTTTTCTTTTTTTTTTTTTTTTGCAGCACAGAGGATTAAATCCAGGGGTGCTCTACCACTGTGCTACCCCCATCCTTTTTTGCCTATTTAAAAATTTTGAGACAGGGTCTTGCTAATTTGTCCAGACTGGCCTCCAACTTGTGATCCTCCAGTCTCAGCCTCTTGAGTGACAGATTGTAAGCAACTCTAAGTAGATTTTAAAGGCAATTAATATGCATGTTATGTAGTTAAAAATTTGGTACAGAAAGACTTTCAGTGAAAAGTTGGCCTCCCTCCTACCCTGGTTCACTGCATCATTTAGCATGAAGTTTTTCGTGTTTGGCCTGAGCTGCCTCCGGAGGGGGAGCGTGGGCCTGCGCCATCGGCGGTGGGCGCTGTTCTGGGGTGCATCCCCTGCACTCCAGCAGATGTCTGCCTCATGTTCTTTTTTTAGCACTTGAAACCAACTTCCTGGAATCTATGTCCTCATCATGGGCGAGTGATAGTATTCCAGAAAGTTTGTTTTTGAGGAGGAAAAATCTAGCTAAGCACGGGGAACTGGTCCTGCCAGCTTCATAAAACACAGAATGTGCATTAAGAGCAAAGTCCTTTGTCACCAGGAGCTGAAGGGGTGTGGACAGGGGGTGTGTGTAGAAATAGTCTCTGCTGGCTAAATTCAGGGACTGGGGGGAAAACGTCATGGTTAGAGAACTCTTTAATATTCAAAAGGTTTGGGATTTTGTTTCTCTCCAAAGGACAGGAAGTAGAGTGGAAAAATGAAAAGGTTGTGAGCTGTGGAATTCCATAGAACTGGTTTTCAGTCCTTTTTTCTGCCATGAGTAGCTGTGGCAAGTCACTAGCCCTCTCTAAGCCTCAGTTTTGCCATCTGTTAAATGATCCTGACACAAACATTCGGCGATGCTTTCTTCCTCGAGCCCTTCCCTCTCTCCATGTTTGGGTGTTTTCCTATCTAACGCTGCGTTACAAACCACGCACAGCCTCGGTGGATTAAGATGACAAATCTTGATTTTGCTCAATGCAGAGCAGCTTCTGGTACCGGGCTGGTGTTTTGGCCCTGGTGTGACCCCATCCTCTTATGCATGGGCTGCGCTTCTTGACTTGCTTCTAATGAACGCGACTTGCAAAAGTGGCGGGTTCAGGGTATAAAAGACTGGGACTTGGTCTTGCTACCATCTCCCTCCACCCACTTCTCGGCGGGTGTGCAGCAAGCCTCCACAGGGGAGAGGGGTCCTCATGACAAGGTGCTGACAGCCAGAGCTCAACGGGCCTCTGAAGCCACGTGAGTGATCTCGGGAAAGTGGCCTTCCCCAGGAGCACCCGAGAGGCCACGCCAAAACCTTGACTGACGCCTGAGAAAGACCCTGAGGGCCAGCTGACGTGGCCAGCAGTCCTCACTTACGGGGCTGTGAGAAAATAAACCTCACCTCGAGGCACCAAATCATGGTCGTAATGCAGCACCGAGAGCCAACACCGCAGGGATCTGCAGGGAAGTTGGGAGGGCTTAGTGGGGTGACTCACCTGTGTTCCTGGGGGCAGCTGGGGTGGGCGTGAAGGCTGGGGCTGAACCCGTGCGAAGCTTCCCAACCGGCCCTGAATGCTGGGGAAGATGGCTGGATCACACATGTGTGGTCTCCCCGTGGGAATCTTCTTGACAAGGAGGCTGGGTCCCAAAGGCAGGCGGAAAGAGACGCGGAGAGAGAGAGAAGAGAGGAGAGGAGAAGTCAGGGGAGGGAGGCAGATCAGGGATAACAAGCATGAATCCAGATAGATAAGTGGGATAGAAATATGGAAAATAGGAAAAGAGCGGAAACCATGAAACGTATCAGCAATGACCCACCTCCATCCCGATTAGGGAAGCAGGAGATGACGCCACTGTCTACCAAACAGCTTTATTGAGATACGATTCATGTGCCTGACATACAGTCCACCCATTTAAAGTGTACACTTTAGTGGTTTTTAGTATGTTCAAAGAGTTGAGCAACTACCACCACAATTAATTTTAAAACATTTTCATCACCCTAAACAGCAACCTTGCACCCATTAGTTTGGGCGCTCCTACTAGTGGCTGCTCATCTCCTCTCTCCTCCCAATCCTGGCAACCACAAATCTATCCTCTTTATAGATTTGCATATTATATGCATTTCATATAAATGAAATAATATAATATGTGATCTCTGTGACTGACTTCTTTCACCTAGCATCATATTTTCAAAGTTCATTTTAGCATCTAACATGAATTTATTCACTCATTTTATATATATATTGATGCTTCTTTCCTCTTTATGACTGAATAATAGTCCATTTTATGGATAGATCACATTTTGTTTATCCATTCATCAGTTGACGAACATTTGGATCATTTTTTTTTTTTTTTTGGCAGTGCCGGGGATTGAACCCAGGGCCTTGTGCTTGCAAGGTAAGAACTCTACCAACTGAGCTACATCCCCAGCCCCATTTGGATCATTTTGATGGCTTGGTTTTTATGAATAATCTTGATATGAATATGTAAGTGTAGGCTTTTATGTGTATATGTGTTTTCATTTCTTTTGGATCTATACTTAGGAGTGGAGTTGCTGGGTCATACAGGAACTTCATGCTTAACACTTTAAGGGGGCGCCATATTGTTTTCCAAAGTGACTGTACCAGTTTACGTCCCCACCATGTACTAGGGTTTCAACTTCTCTGCATCCTCACCACATCCTCTTTTCTTTTTCATTATTATTATGGGCATCTTGATGGGCATCTTATTGGCATTTGGTTTCCATTTCCCTAATGAATACTAATGTTATGTACTTTTTCATGTGCTTCCTGGTCATTTATAGGTTTATAGATTTCTTCTTTGAAGAAATGTCTATTCATATCCTTTTCCCATTTTAGAAACTGGGTTGTCTTATTTTAATTACTGAATCGCGAGAGTTCTTTATATATTTTGGATACAAGTTCCTTATTAGATATATGATTAGCAATGTTCTGTTCCTTTCCTTCTCCTCCACCTGACTTCCTCTGGCTCTCCTCTAGTTTCAGCTTGAACATCACTTTCTTCAACAAGTCTTGTTTCTCCTTATCCCCTCCTTCAGAGTCCCCTTTTATATTTCCAGAGCATTGTATTCCTTGATGCCTTGATGCACCAGAGGAAGTTAGTTATGAGTGCAATTTATTTTTTAGAGGTTTTTTCCCCACTAGATTGTAAAACAGGGATCCTGTCTGTCTTGGAGTTTTCCATCCCCAGTTTCTAGAACTGGGCCTGGCACAAACCTGTCACCCTGTAAACAATCACAGAATAAACAAATGACTATCAAATGTGAAGAAATGTCTGAAATCTATTCAGTGCCAATTCCTTAAGAAGGCAGAACTATGTTCAATCCATTCAGAAAGTGTTTCTATTAAGAAGAATTAAGCGCTGGGGCTATAGCTAAGTTGGTAGATTGCTTACCGTACATGCACAAGGTCCTGGGTTCAATCCCCAGCACTGCACACACACACACACACACACACACACACACACACACACACACACAAAAGCTAAAATGCAACAGTTTGGATACCTGATGAGAATCTTTGCTTCTCCTGGACAGGATCTGCCAAGAATTCCTCTTTCTTTGTCTGGGTAAAGTCATGACAGGATAATGTTGTGGCTCTGGAAAAATGACAATTGCCACCACATACATTTATCATGTGAGTTGTTTGTCATGGATAAGTATGAGCTTGGCATATGTCCTCTTAATTCACTAGAAATCTGCTTGACAGATGACCCAGCCACATGCTACAGACTTCCTTGAATTTAATCATGAATTCACCCTGCAAGACACCACCCTCACTTGTACCCATTTCCTCTGAAAAATCTCCAATGGCTTCTTTTGGACACCAGTTTGAATGTCATCTTCTTAAATACTTTTCACCTCATCCATAAGGTTGTGATAGGAACTGTTGTCTCCTCTAATCTCAGCTGAGCAGTGATAGACCCAGGGGTGAGTTCCATACCTGGGCTGGACCCAACTGTCCCTTTCCTGCACTTTGGGATGGCGACTATTATGAGAGACATCTGTCTTGCCTAAGGCCAACCAGTAACATCTCACACTCAGAAGCTACTAGATTCCTCATAGCCTGGAGAAACCATCTGCAGAGAGAGGAGGGCCGAAGGGGCTGAGCCGTGCCTCTTGGTTGAGATTGGGAGACTGGCTGGTGAGGCCCGTTGCTCTTGTGGCCAAGCTCATCCAGTTTTTAGTTTCCTGTAAACAATTGCCATTTATGCTAGTCTGAGTTGAGGTTCTGCTACTCAAAGTGAAAACAGGAGCCTTCACGAGTCTGGTGGTCTGAGTATGTCTGATGAATATTTAAGCTGAGACCTAGTTCCTACCCTTCTCAGTCACGTTCACCGAGCCTGGGGTGAGGGAACAAGAGGAGCTGATGGCACCATCGTACTGCATTTGCAGGACCACTCTTAGGTTTTGGGTCCATGTATGAGAGCCAGGTTCCAAGAGGACGGACAGAGAATGGAGGAAAGTGGGAGTGGGGGAGGGGTGGGAACGGGATCTCACTCAGAGCTCTTTCCTGTGTGGACGAGGGCTGGACTTTGGTTTTCTTCCTCTGTGGTATCTCCTGGGGCTCCAGCAGGGCCTCCAGTCACACAGAGCACCTGGAAATACACATGGCATGTGGGTGGGATGAACGTGGCGCGGCAGTGCTCAGGGGTCCTCCCGTGTTCAGGACAGAGGGGTATGAAGTGAGGGGCACTGCTGGCTGGGGGAGGGGTGCAGTGGAAGATGAGCAAGGAAATCAAGGTTCCTTGGTGGGAAGACACCCCAAGGACTGGCCACCTGGAGAACGTTCTCCATGCTGTCTTGCTGGCTGCAGCTCCTGTGGTCAGTCCCCATGCCGTTGCTGATGGGATGCCACCCACCGTCCTTCAGAGATGCCATCTCCTCAAGTCCCAGGCTGTCCGTGATGCTTTCACTGACACCCTGGCTGGAAGGGAAGTTTCCCTCACGCCACCTGCAGAGCTTAGGGTCGGGCCTCCCTGCTGGCTGCAAGTTCTAGAAGGATGTGGCGGGGTCTTCACTGTCAGCACACTCCCCCTTCCTGAGTCCTGCACTCAGGCCACACTTGCTGGTAGACTGACCTCTGGGTCTAACTAATGGACATGGAAGGTGCCAGAAGGCAGGATGGGTGCTGGACTTGTGTTTCTTCTGGTTTTATTGCACATCTGCCATTCCATGATCCTCCTAGCATTTGAATTTTGCTTTTATTCTTTCTTTTCCTAGATTCTTGGTCAGTTTACAGTCTTGTTGGGTAACCAGCCACCCTGGGGTGGGGGAGTGTCCACTGGGAACTGATGCCTTTTCTCCTAAGTGCATGGCATCTCTGAGACCCCCGAGCAGCTCCCAGGGTGCAGAGAAGGGAGCTGTCTCTCCGAATTCCAAGCTCTGCCCTGCTCCTTCCTCCCTTTCTGTACCTTGTGACTTTTGTACCTTTCTGATTTGTGGTCATAGTGGGACCATGCTAGGAAAAGGAACATTGGTTATTGATTTTTAAAAATTATTCTAGGCGTGGGGAGATCCCAGACAATCAGTCTACATATTCCCCAAATCCTAAAGTCCCTTCTGCTTTTATAAGCCTCTCTTCTCAAACGGGCTACTCTTTCTTTCAGGCTCCATTGGTGAAGCTTCTTGCCCATTTCTCCAGGGTGGGCTCAGGCAGGGTCTGAGCACCAGTGGAGGTACAGGGCCTCCCTTAGCATCCAGATGGGGAGGCGGTGGCTGAGGCCAGGACTTCCTTCCTCAGATGAGTTATAAGAAATCCTTGGGCATCCAGGGTGTTTGGTGCGGAGGGTATGTGCTCAGCATTTTTCTGGGGAGAAGATCAGTACTTTTTGTAGAATTCTCAAAGAAGACTGGGACCTCCAGAAGATTGAAGCTGGCCTGGGTTGTCCCTATCAAGAATGTGACTGACTCCTTGGGGCCACCTGGTGGTACTGGGGTGCATTGCATCCTTTGGGCAATAAGGAAAACTCTGGGCCCACTTTCTAGATAAATCCTAGGAAAGGGAGTGAAGGAGGTTCTGGAATCTAGGTGCTGCTGTCTTCTCTTGCAAGTGGGTGAGAATATTCCTGGTCCAATTCTGGAAGGCAAGGCCTTATCAGGTCCCACTCTGCCCTTGGCTTCTTCTGAGTCTGCTCAGGAGGCCCGGTGTGAGTGCAGTCATGAACTAGGTGAGCCAGGTCTGGTTTGGGTAGCAGGTGTGATAAGAGTGAGCTTGGGCAGGGAGGGAGGAATTTATGACTTAAGTGGGGATAGAAGAGCTGAGAAACCTTGGCCAGACTTGAGAATAGAGGCAGAGCCTTGTGTAGCTCAGCAGCTACTTGCCTCAACTCCTCCATCCTCCATCTGTCCTGAGAGGTGGGCCCTATTTACACCCAGTTCACACATGAGGACACTGAGGCCCAGAGAGCTGATGGGGCTTGCTAAGACCTCACGGTTGCACAGCTCAGGAACTGACACCCGGAGGCTCGCTGCAGGTGAACCCCTCTGCCTCCCAGCCTCCCGGCCTCCTCTCCTGGTAGCCTGGGCTGACTGGGTCTGGAGCCTGTGCTTGGGTCTGGTGGAGGGATGCCCCGTGGGAAGGCAGGACGCTGTGTTCCAGTCCTTCTGTGCTCCTTGTTGTGTGGGGTCCCTTAGGACCACCTACTGCTGTGGGCCCAGGGCAGAGCAGAGCACCCTCCCCACCAGGCTGCCTCTCTGCCATCCCCTTTGAGGTTGCAAGGCCCCAGCTGCCACAGCAGAGGGTAAAGCAGGGGCTGAGCAGAAGCACAATTGTGTAATTGCTCACCTGCACAGGAATTCTGAGATGTCCATCTTAGATGTCTGTCAGGCTTACTGGAAAGGCAAAAATGAAGGAGGGGGCCTGGGTCCTGCTCAGGGCCCAGCAAGAGCTGCTCTCCTGGGTCCAGCCATCATCGGCTGTCCTGTCTCTGTTGAGCGTGTCACTGGGGGCTTAACCTTACAGGTGCTCCGAGCTGGTGTTCCTGAAACTCATCGCCATCCTGGGGAGGGGCGTGGGGAGGCGGGAAGGCTGCTCTTCTTGTGGTTCCATTCATCATACTTTTTCTCTGAGTCCAGAAAATAGTAAACTGTCAGGCTTTCAGTAAATTTGAAATGTTTATTAAATTTTAAATACATTTAAAGGAATATTATATACCTGTACATGTAAAAGATATGAAGAATGTAACTAATTAGAACAACTAAAAATAAATTTAAAAATATGAAGAATAAGAACACAATGAATTTATATCTACTGTGCATCGAGTTTAAGAAATTATTTTGTATATTGCCTTTATTATTACTTACTTCAAAATCGTACCAAATTTCTACTTGAATAACCTGGAAAATTCCTGGACTTTCTATCCAAATCCCTTTCCTACTTCCAGAGGCTAGCCTTATCCCACATTTTATGTTTATTTTTCTTTGTTTTCTTTATCATATAATGTATGTATCAAAACCAATATATTATCTCGTCTTAAATGTTTTTGAAATTTATTCAAGTGGAATCATAGGGCATGAATTCTTCTGATATTATTATTTTTACATAGCTTATAGCTAGCTTATTTAAGATTTCAGTTCTCCAAAGCTTATGTTTTACTTGGGAAGTTAATCTGTGTTTGTTTATTATAACCACTGATAAATTTGGATTTATTTGTATCACCTTATTTTGATTTTTCCACTGACCCAATTTTCTTCGTTTCTTGTTTTCTTTTGTGTTGTGGACTCCTGTTCTCCCCTGCCATTTTTTTGGGGGGGGGGGTGTTGGGGATTGAACCCAGGGCGTTGTGCATGCCAGGCAAGCACTCTACCAACTGAGCTATATCCCAAGCCCTCTCCCCTGTCATTGATTTGGACCTTAGATCTGTCAGTTTAGAGGTTACCCTAGAAATGTTAACAAGCATAGTTAATCTAAAAAAATTAAAAGTTAATCCTTACTCTCCTGTCCCCACAGATTGATCCTCAATCACTCCTGTTGGGCGTAATGTGGCTGCCACACCCTGGTCATTGATACCCTTGCACAGTCCCCTTCCCTTGAGTGTGCGTGAGTCCTGTGACTGGCCTCTGTGTGATGGAATATGGTGGCCATGATGGGTGTCCCATTCACAACTCAGTCTCTTCATGTGGGGCTCTGTCTTAGCCAACTGAAGAGAAAGACTTTCCTGCTAATCTTTTATTTTTAAAATGTATTTTATGGGTGTGTATTGGAGTTTACAACATGATGTTATGTGGGACACATATAGGTAGTAAAATGGTTACCCTGGTGAACAGATTAACCAGCTCTCATATCACATAGCTGCTTTTTGTGTGTGCCTGCTAGTCTCGAAGAAGCAAAAAGTCAAGTGTGAGCATCTATGGAGAGGGCCTGGTGGCAGGGAACTGCGGACAACCTATACATACTGAAAACCCGGAAGGAAAGGGGACTTCAGTCCTACAGCCATAAGAAGGTGCATTCCGTGGTTCCACGAAACTTTTTGATCCAAGTAGATTTGAGTAACTACCACCACAGTCAACATACACAACTGTTCCATCACCTTCTCCTGGTCACTTTGGGGACTCCAATTGCTCAACTATTAGCTTTCTTGAAACATCTAACATCTTACTGATTCTCTCGTATATTCCTTGAATTCTTTTCTCTCTGCATATTTCAATGCTAGAGCTCCACGTTTACTTATCCTTTCTCCCACACAGCCTAACTGCCATTAATCCCATTCAGTGACTTCTCATCTCGGATACTGTATTCATCTCTGGGAAATCAGGTATCATTTTCATCTCTAGAAATTCAATGTTGCTCTTTAAAATGTCTTCCATGTATCTTCTCAAGTTTTCAAACATCTACTATACAATGATAGTGATTGTTTATGGCATTTTGGGGTCAGTTTCCAATTGTTAGTTTTCTTCAATTTTAGTGGTTTTATATATATGTCTGGTAATCTTTGATTAGATGCCAGACATTGTGAATTTTCTATTTTACATGCTGTGTAATTTGTATTCCTATAAATACTGAACTGTATTATGTGATGCAGTTGAATTAATTGGAAACAGTTTGACTCTTTTGAATTTTACCTTAAAGATTTGTCAGGTAGAACTAGAGCACCATTTCATTTAGGGTTAAATATTCCCCACTCCTGAGGCAAGGTCCTGCTGAGAGCTCTATACAAATGTTCCATGAACTGTAACACTTCCCATTCTAGCTGGTGGGAAAAAGCATTCTTTATCCTTATCTCCTCAGATTCCCCTGCCCCAACCAAGTTTGGGTAGTTTCCTTGGGTTTGTGTATTTAATTGAATCATGCTGAATTTCCACAGGGAAACCCTCTGCTGATCCATGGAGTTCTTTCTCCATCAATCTCTGCTACCCCTCAAGTTCTAGCAGTCTGGCATCTCCCTGGATCTCAGGTAGGACACTTCTGCTCTTCCTGGACTTCCTTCGCTACCCTGCCACCTGGGAACTCTCTCAGAGCAGTCAGCCAGGGCAATCAAGGGCTTATCTCATTTGTTTTCATCTCTCAGGGATTATTGTCTTTTATTGCCTGATGTCTAATGCCTTGAAAACCATTGGCTCATATATTTTGTATGCTATTTGAATTGTTTCAGACAGGGGAGTAAATTTGGCCCCTGTTCCTCTTAGATAGAGGCAGAAATCCCCAACAAGCATTTTTATATAAGAACCTTAATATACTCCTCTTCTGACATATGTCATTGTTGCCATCTATTTTATTCTATTTCTTAAACACAGACATCATTGTTGTTGTTTTATACAACCAACAGTTCTTTACATCTACTATTTTTGTTGTTCTTCCATTTCTTCCCGAATTTCAGACCTTCTATCTGATACAATTTTCCTCTTGCTTAAAAAAAAAGCACTCTTTCATATTTCCCTGAGCATGGGTCTGCTTTGGTGAAATTCTCTCAACTTTTATATGTTTGAATATATTTTTATTTCTCTTTCATTCTTGAGGAATATTTTTGCAGGGTATAGAATTCTAGGTTGGCAGTTATTTTCTTTTGGCACTTAAAAGATACTTTTCCATTCCCTTCTGGCTTCCCTCTTTCTCTTACGAGATCTGTTAACAATGACCTTCTTTGTCCTTCTGGCTGCTTTTTAATATTTCATTCATGTGTAGGTTTTTCACCAGTTTTACTTTGTGGCTTTAGCTCCTTCATTGATTTTGGAAGTTTCAATCACTTGTTCTTCAAACATTGCTTGTGCTTTGTTCTCATTTCTCAGGGATTTGAATTGTATATTTGTGTGGCTTTCTCTTTGTAGTCCTTATTTCTCTTACATTCTTATGGAATTTCCATTTCCTTTGTCTCTCCATGATTTATTCTGATTTTTTTTTGGGGGGGAGTGGCCTTTGTTTTGTTTTACTATTTTTTTCCACTTTTGTCTAATCATGTGTTAAGACTATCCCTTAAATTCCTACTTTGGGTTCTGTATCTTTCAGTTCTAGAAATGTTATTTTACAAGTTTTCCACTCTTTTGTTTGTTCTTTCTTGACATTTTAAGTCGTGTCATTATTTCCTGATGCAGTAAAGGTATGCTCATCTTTTCCCTTGGCATCACTGGGAAGTGTGTTTTCTACCATGCTGCACCTGAACATAAAGTATATTGACCATAAATCCTGCCTTTGACTTTGTATTATTAGTTTCTGATTAGCATGTCAAAATTTCTAGGTTTGTGCCTCTTGACTTACCCCTGAGATTTTATGAGGAGGTCAATACGTGAGGAGAGAGGCTCCTGACTCAAAGAATCATGAAGTTTATTGTCTTGTGACACAGGCTTTTTATGACTGGGGGCCTCTGCAAAATAAATGTAGCATGAGATCCAGGGATGAGATGCCATTGTGACAAACCCATGATTTGTGAATTTGGGGGACAACCACAAAAAAATTCTTGCCATCAAGGAGCTTAGTTGACCTGGGACAAAAAAAGGACAAGTTCCGAGGGTACTTTGCCTTCTCCACGGAGACTGTGAGAGATGGAACAGTTTGAAGGGTCTCGTGGGGAATGCTGCTAGGTCTAAGAGGAAGCGTCCTGCAGTGGATTACTCTTTAAAAACTCCATTCATTCATCCAGCCGCTCAGCAAGCCTCTATTTTTGGTGCTGGAGATTGAACCCAGGGCTTTGTCCAGATGCTCTCTACCACTGAGCTACAACCCCGCCCTCAACGCACACCTTGGACATTGCTATATTCCAGGCACTAGAATAGTGGCCTCACTGGAGAGTCAGATGGCAGAGCCCTTGGTCTCAAGAACCTTGTATGTGGACATGTCCAGTTTTGGACCATGGTGGGAAGGGGAGGGAATGAAGCTGGGGAGGCCCTGCAGAGAAGCAGCCTGAGTGGCCTGAGATGGGCCTGCAAACTGATCATGATCTGCCATCTGATTCCTGGAGAGTTTGGCCTTTTTACAGGGTAGGTGGGATTCTTGAGTTTTTTCTGTGTGTGTGTGTGTGTTTTGAGGTGGGGCAGTGCTGGGGATTGAACCCAGGACCTCATCCTCGCTTGTTACGAGTTTTGTCACTGAGCTACACATCAGTTCCCTGGGATCCCGGAGATTTTATCTGCTGGGGATGCAGCACCTGGTGTGGGGATCGGAAGCCCACCACCTCTTCTCTCTGTGATGTAAGCTAGTGATTTCAAGATCATTGACTATCTCTTTTGATCTCTGAATTCCCAAAGCCTGGCACATTGTGGGTCCCTGTATGTGTTCTTGGCTGAAAGTTGTCACCCCAAGGGCTCTGTGGTCAAGTGCCCTACCTCCAAGGACTTTGTTTTGACTTAATTTACATATGAGGCCTAAACAGGGTTATTGACTTGCTCCTGGTCACAGAAACTGCATTTCCTGCAGAGCCTACTGGTTCTTCCAACACCCTTTCCATCATAATTCCAATACATAGTTGGGTTGATCTTTTCCTGAATTCTTATGACACTTACCTGAATTAATCACTTTATCATTTCATGAATAATATCATGCATTAAAAATCATTTACTGTCTGTCAAGCAGTGTGCTAACTTTTCAGTACTTTAAACTAGTTCATCTTCACAACATCCTTTTGAGACAGACACTTTTAGCTATTCCCATGTTATGAAAGGCAAATCTGAGGCTCATGGGTCAGCATGGGTAGAAAGTGGCAGAGCCAGGATTTGGACCCTGGATTATCTGATTTAGAAGGTTGTACCAGTAAACTGCTTCTGTTGCATTGTGTTAGACTCGGCTTCCCTCTGGAAGGCAGGCACTTTCAGGTGCATGGCTGAGGGGCTGGTTGTCTGTCTGTCTTTGTGATCTTCTGCTGAAGCCCGAGGGATATTACCTTCCATGTGGTTGATATTGAGTGAAGACTCGCTTTTGCCCTGAAATTTCATAAGCGGCGCTGCCAGGCTTCAGGCTGCCACTAGGTGGTGCTGCATCCCAGGGAGTGGACAATGGCTGGCCACCCGGCTGCAGGAGGCAGGCTCAGGCAGTCCTGGCAGCTGGAGGGCAGTGTTGTCCATGCAGAAGCGGGAGAGCTGGGGCAGTTGAAGGAGGGGTTCTCCATGCCTCCTGAGGGGGTGGGCCGAGAGCATCTACCACCCTGGCTGGTGTCTGATGTTGCTTCCCTGAAAGTCAGAAAAATGGGTGGTCAGATGGCAGAGGGACCAGAGAGTGAGTCTGCAAGCCACAGCAGAAGATGGAAACAAATCAAGGTCACAGCCCAAAGAAAAGCAGCCACCAAGCTCTTGGTAGCTCTGATGGCTTGGCCTTTCTCCTTGCCCAAGACCGGGTGATGCAAATGACTAACATTTGGATTCTGGTCCCATGCAAATGTTTGGTTTCTCATCTCTCAGTGGGGGGTCCAGTGCCCAGGGGGACAGTGCAGTGCTGATCCCAGATCCCTCTGCTTCCCAGCTATCCTCCTCCTCCATGCTCCTCCCCACTCATGCCTCTCTCCCATCCTGCCACGTTCTGGTGGAGAAGCAAGGTTGGTGCAGGTCCCTGCAGGCTGCCTGGGACAGAAGGCTTCCTGGAGGAGGAGGTCCCTGAGGACAGGTGGGGTCTAGTTTTGTGGTTTGAGTGCTGACCTTGGTGTTTGGTGTTGGTTTTACTTAGGAAAAACAAAAACAAAAACAAAACCAGGCTGTCAGGAGATGCAGGCGTGGGCCTAGCTGTGGGCAGCGACCGCGTCTCGGCCTCAGGTTCCTCTTCTTTAGGGTGGCCTTATGTAGTGTCCACATCGATGATCTTGTGAGTGAAAGGGAGCATTGCCTCTGGGACAACAGGCAGCGTCTGGGACAGCTGTCCAGGCCAATCAGAGCATAGGCCACCCACTTGTCTGCAATGAGTGGCCTTTGAAGGATTATCTGACCCCGAGGGCCTTGGAGCTTGTAAGGGAAACAGGCTGTGATGCAGACATGAGGCCACATGTGCTGTTCTCCCACATTCTGGGAGGCGTGGATGATCTGGGTGGAGCTCGTTCATTGATCATGGATCTGATCAAACCTCCAGCCATAGAAGCATGTGTGGGAAGCATGGGGTCTCAAGCTCTGGAGATTACCCTCTCCTTGTCCTGTGGGGTTGCTGTGGCTCCCTTACACCTGTCCAGGGTTCTGTCATGGTGGGCCCTCCCCTTCCTCCCTGGTCCTGTCCTGGCTCTGTTGCTGAGGAACCCTGAGCCCTACTCCTCCCTGGGTCCCTGGCAGTGGAGTCTGCCTCCCCCCAGGGAGGATTTCCAGGTTTGCTTGGCCTGGCCTTGCCCACCCTTCTGCAGCCCATCCCTGCCTCCGCATGCTAACAACCTCATGACAAATTATCCCATTGCTAAGTTAAATTGGCTGCTGCATCAAATACCGTGGATTATAGGGAGAGGAAAATACATAGCTCATTAACTCAAATCTCAGTCCCTCCCCTAGGCCTTGTCTTCCTCCCACCCTTCCACTTATCTCTGGAGAAGAGGCTTGGCCAGGAGACTGACGCCTCTTCCTTCTGAGGGCTTCTTGGAGGAGGCAGGGACTGAGAGTGGGGGACAGCGGCTTGGACCTTCTGGAGTCAGGACTACGTGGGAACTCTGCAGTCCGCGCGCTGCACAGGAGGGCCCACCAGCAGAGGGCGCCACGTTCATCGGGATCCAGGAAGATGGAGAGGAAGCTGGGCGGGAGCGCTCCTCCCCAGGCCCGTCCATCACAGACAGAGGGGTGGGTCTCCTCCTGGACAGCCCGACCGAGGGCAGGGTCTCGCCCATGCCTCCTAAAGCCTTGCTGAGCAGCGGTGCCGGCGTGGGAGAACGGGGTGTCTGGATGCTGGGCAAGGCCCTGGCACGGGGTTTCTGGTTCCGCTGATCTGCAGGGCGGAGGGAGGTGGGAGCTGGGCAGGGAGCCTTCTTCGAAGACTCCAGCAAGGAAGCAGCCCTTGAGCAGACAGTGGCCCTCTCCCCCACTCACGCACCCACCTGTGGTCAGAGCGGGGCCTGGAGGAGCGGCCTTCGGACCTCTCAGAGCCTCATGAAGAATTCATCCGGCTTTTGTGCCTGCGTGCGCTTGAACTGGGAGCAGAGACAATGGTGGCCGGGTGCCTTTGTCTCCCTCCGCACAGAGGCAGTGTCGAATGTTGGCCGCGCGTGGGTGGGAAGCCCTTCTCGTTCCAGAGGGACAGTCCCTTGACAAGGTCACCAAATTCAGGACAAATTAGTTGGGAATTAATTTTTCCATTTGGCTGGGCCAGAAACAGTTGGGGATGGAGACCTAAAGTGAGGGAGGCCATCGGTGGAAGGATGGTGTAGTGGTGTGTTCTCAGTGACCCGTGCAGGAGAAGACACGGTGGCCCACCAGACACCCAGAGTCACACACCCGCAGACAGTCCAACAACGGCGTAATGGCGAGCGTCCTTTGTGTGGTTTCCTGGGAAGGGAACTGTCCTAAAGGCTGCTTGCAGAGGCCACCGAGAAGGCCTGTCACTCCCCAAGCGGTTTCTAGCACCCACTTTGTGCCCCATCCTTTGTCACGTCCATCTGCAAAGCATGCACTGGTTGAAATGCCACCATTCGTGTTTTGTATGATTTTCTGACCATTTGATTAATTAAGCATTTTCTGAACTCACATCATGTGACAGATACAGGTGCAGACGGGGACTACATTGGTGAGTGAAAGGAAAATGCAGGCCTGCTTCCAGGGAGCCTCCAGGCCGTGGGGGAGACCCAAAGAAGCAGAGGTGGTTCCACCAGGGCTCGAGGGTCCGTGAGAAGAAGCAGAGGTGGGTAAGCGGTGGCCCAGGCTGTTCCTTGGGGCGGCGGAGGCCTCTGAGGAGGGGCGCTGCAGCAGGCACCTCCAAGCTGCAGTGCGGTGGCCCTGTGGATATGCAGCGGAGGGACGGGTCCTGGGAGCACTGGGCTCGGAGTCTGAATAGCTAGGGGCCAGCATGGCTGGACAACAGGAGCCTGGAGCACGGAAGAGGCTGTGGCTCCCAGGACCTTACCCCCCCCACCCAGCCTCAGCCTCTTCCATGCTCCAGGCTCCTGTTGTCCAGCCATGGTGTTCTGAGCAGGGAGTGACATGCTTTGACTTATGATTTACCAGGTCACTCTGGCTGCTACGTGGAGGAGGGACTAGAAGCGAGGACATGGCTGGAGGCTGGGAGGACAAGTAGTAGCTACTGCAACAGTCCAGATGTGTGATGGCATTCAGGGTTCGAGGCCCTCTCGGAAATGCCCCACCTCTGTGTGCGTGTGCGTGTGTGCGTGTGTGTGTGGTGGCGTTGATCCTCAACTCAAGGCCTCCTCAGCATCTTCTGTGCTAAGCTGCCCTGGAATGGAGAGGCCAAGGTCCCTGAGGAGGACAAGCATAAGAGCCAGCTTGGTAGCCCAGAGGCCTGGCTGCCCTGCTCTGGTTTCTGGCTTCATCCTGAGCCTGTTTCCCCCTCTGTGAGCTACTGTGTCCATCCACTGGACTGGACTATTCTTGGCCGGGGAAAGTGAGCTCCTCCAGGTGTCCATGGTCCTGGTGGGGGGAGACCGGGAAATGGGGGAGCCAGACACCACGGCTAACAGGGACTACGGGTCTTATTTTAGAGGTGTGCTGGGAGCTCTCGGGAAGGAGAGACTGGCCTGATTCTTCCCTGGGCATGGAGACCATGCCAGGGGCAGGGAAGAGCAGGTGCAAGGCCTGGTGCTACAAAGTGACAGTGAGTGAAAGAGTTACTTTAAAATCATAGAGTTTTCCAGCTGGAAGGGACCTTGAAGGCTGTCGAATCCAGTGACTTCCAAACTTGTCTTGGTCTTTGTTCAAGCCCAGTATGTGGGATTCCATTAGATAAGTCAGATACTAGTAAAAGCTAAGTTTACTGAGTGTTTTACATGGGTTGGTTCAAAATAATGTTCCTAAAAATCCCATGAACTAGGTTAATATTGCTAGAATCCTCATTTCATAGATGAGGAAAAGGAAGCACAGAGGAGTTGAGAAACTTGCCCATGGTCACACAGCAAGACAATGAAAAGCCAGAATTTGAACCCAAGCAACTTGGTTTCAGCATATGCCTGTGGCATCCACAGATGTGAAAGTAGGACTGCTTGTTTTAGGTGTGGGGAGTGACCCAGAGGCCCTTGTCCCCTCTTCCTCCTCTTATTCCCAGTGAGTCCCAAGGAATGTGGGCAGAACCTGCTGGCAAGAGCTTCCTCTGGCAACTGCTTCAGACCAACCCTTGCTGGATGCAGAAGCCCACGTATTCTGAGGTCACTGGGCAGTTAAGGAGGACACTTGCGGGAGGAGAAGGCATGAGTCACGCCATCCATTCGTCCTTCTAGCTTCCAGATGTTTTCTTGCCAGAAGCCCTGGCCTCCAGGAGAGGCTGCGAGGAGGTCAGAGGAGCGGGGGTCTGGTCCAGGTCCCTCGGTCTGCATCCTTGGCCTTCAGGTTTCCTTCGGACCGGAAATGCGTTCAGGTCCCGGGTTCCAGGGCAGAGGGTGGGAGGAAGAAGACCTCAAGGACGTGATGTGGCTGGTCTTGGGGACAGGGGGGCAGAGGTGTGGTTTCTGGGCCCTGATGTGGAAAGCACAGGGCCTTGTGTGGGGCGGCGGCCCCTCACTCTCTCCCCTTGCCTTACGGTGGAAGAGGGGGATTGCGCTGCACCGGGGGGTGTGGGCACGTGGGTTTGGCCGACGCCGAGCAGCCTCTTGGTTTCCTTCGGGCCCTGCCGGGTCGCCTTGCCGCGGGGATGGAGGGCGCTAGAAACCTTCGGCTCCCAGGTCCTCACTGTGAACCTCCAGCCCGGGCTCCCTGGGCTGAGACCCACCTCCTCTCTTGCGGACATGTCAGCAGACCCTCCTCTGGTTCTTGCTGGCCCCTTTGGTCCCAGTTTTGCAGCTGGCTTCCCATCCTGAAGGCGCACTCTGCCCCCAGGTTGGGGTCGGCCAGTTCCGGGCTTTGGGTCACCGGGCGTCGTGTTGCATGGCCACTGCAGGTGCCAGAGGTAGCCTACCACGACGGCCTGCCCCTGAGAAGCAGGGGTGCGTGCGCGTGCCTGTGTAAAAGGCCTATGGCTGAGCAGACGCTGATGACCGGTCAGCGACTGTGGTGTGACCTGCGGAGGGCGAACGCAACATCGGCTGAGGGCCAATTGGCCTGAAGACTATGGCTGCCCCCAGCAGTGCTTGGGCAGGGGCGGACAGAGCTTATAGATGACCCTTTCAGTGCTTCCTAAATCCACCAGAAGTCTCAGCACGTCCTTGTTAATTTCAGGTACAATGAAAAGCAGTCCTGGGGACATCACATGCTTATGCCTGTTGGGTTCTGGGGTGTTGTCCTGGCCCTCTCCCTAGAGCATTCCGTCTCCCCTACGGTCTTTGCCTCCCGGCTTTGGAGGAAGGCCCTCGTTCTTTAGACTTACCTTTCCCCCCTGATTTTCGAATTAATCCCCCAAATCACTCTATCCCGAATTCCAGAAACTCTTTTGAGGTTCATTTTATTGCATTATAAATCCAACATCATATAGGTTGGACCTGACTTCCTTGAGTCCACCCAATGTGCTACTGGTCCCTCCTGTGCAGTCGGGAGGAAAGAAGCCCGGGGCGGGGGTGGGTGGGGTGGGGGGCGGTCCTGGGAGCCATCATCCTTGCGTTCTCCGTTCCTCGCGTCCGTGCGGCGGCACCGGCACCAGGGGGCGCCCGAGCGCCGGGGTTCGCGCGCGGCTCCTCGCTGCCAGGCAGGCGCAGCGTGCGGGGGCCGCCAGGGGGCAGCAGAGCGCGGGCTGCGGTTGCGGGGCGCGGGCTGGGCGGCGGCAGCTGCGTTCCCGGCTCGGAGCGCAGTTCTCTGTTAGGAGGGTAATTTAGAGCAATTACACCGATTATTATTGCTTTTCTAATTAGTGCTTTTCCTACAGAATTAGCCGAGTGTTTATTAGGAGCTGCTTGTTGCCAGCAGCTTAACTGCTTCGCTGCCGGGCGCGGGGCGCGGGGAGGGGCCGCCGCGTGGGGCTGCTTGGTTATGTGGCTTCGCATAAAAGCACGGATTAAATATTCATTCTGCTTTGTTACATATAGCATTAAATTTTTATCAGCTGTATGTTTTCCTTGAAGTTTTCCCTGCGTGTTAACATGCGGGCGGGGCTGCAGAGAAACTCCTGGGCCTTGGCAGTGAAGACAGATCTGGGGTCCCGGAGAGTGGAGGCCAGAGGGGGCCCCCGGCCTCTGCTTTTTCCAAACCTTGTGTCCCTGATCCTTCTAACTCCCGAGAGGTAGCAGGAAAGGAATTATTCACTCCGTTTGGTGGATGAGAAGACAGAGCCCACCAGGAGGGTTCTCGTGGGACACCGTGGGACACCGAGGGCCATCAGAGCAGATGGCAGAAGCCAGTAGGTCTACACCTGCCGCGATTTTGGGGTGCTTCACAAGCCCTCAGGACCCTGGCAACCCCGGGACACTCCTGCCTTTTCCCATCCAGGCCTCACCTCCTGCATAAATGTTGCCTTCAAACTTTCCCTCTTTTCTCAGTCCCAGCTAACCCCAGGGTCTTCCAGAAGGGAAAGTTCTGGAACCCTTGACCCAGAGAAGCAGCTACTCAGGGACAGGAAGTCAAGGGCAGAGATCTGGGGTCTTTTGAATGCACGGTTTCATGTTGGGTAGTTACCCTTTTGCCTTAGGAAGGGAGGGATTGTCCTCACCTGTCAGTCCTGGGAAATCCCAGGTGACAAAAATTGGGCCTCCAGAGGTACCCACAGCAAGTTTGTGGTGCTGGACACAGACTCACCTTCACAGGCTGCTTGGAAAACCATTCTCCCGGATCCAAGTGTGTGTTTACAGCTCATTAACCACTTGATGGAAAGGTTGGGTGGGGGGCGAGGCAGGAGGCTATTGACAGAAAATCAATCAGAAATGAAGATGAACGATCTCCCAAAGTTCCCGTAGGTCAATAGGGAAATGGGATTTAAGTTCTGAAAACAGTCTGCTAAGCTGACTTCATTCCCGCTTGGTCCCTGCCCTGAGGGCAAGGCTGGGCTTGTCGGGCGGGGTGGCCACACCGGGGACTCACGGATGGAGCACTGACTGGGGACTTTTTAGCCCAACCTTCTCTTCCTGGCCTTGGTTTCTCATCAACAGGCAGAGAATGAGTTGGTAAGTTCACCTCAGCGCCGAGTCCCACTGGTCACCCTGGGCCCAGGACAGGTTCCCGTGGGGGCCTTCCTCCACCCTCACCCCTCTGTGCTGTCCGGAGTGTGGGGACCAGGCCATGCCTCCCAGGCAGAGTGGAAGGGGGGAGGGCAAGCCGGTGTTTGTAAATGAATCCTTGGGAACCAGCGGGCTCAGGATGGCTGGGAAGTACTCAGTGCCAGCCTTTGGTGGCCTTGGAGGCCTGGCAGCTCTAGTGGGCTCCAGTAACAGGGTGCAGAGGAGCCGGGCCCAGGCCCTGCCCGTTCTGCTTGCTGGGCCTTCTTGGCCTGCCCGCTTCCCCGTGCGACTGCCTTGCTGGTCCGGGCAGGGTGGAGCGCTGCCTTAAGCTGCTGCTCTTACCCCGAACACGGCTGAGTAGAGCCTGAGTCGCTGGGAGAATTCCCGGGACCCCTGGGGAGGCCTGTGTTCTTCTGCAGGGCTGGCTTCCCTGGGGTGGGGGGAGCTGGTCCCTGAAGGTGTGCCCCACAACCAGGGTGCCCCAGATCTGGCTTCCCTGTTGAGTGCTGCCATTTCTGGCTCCCTGGAGTTGGGGCATTTGCCTGCTTCTCACCCTGCCGAGACCCTTGACCGGAGAAGCCCACCAGGCAAGGCTGCCCATTTGAAAGGGAGGAAAGGAGAACGCCAAGGGAGAAAACCCGGCGCTGCAGCCTGCACCTCGGGTCTCACGGGGTTTCCCCATGCGAACATGGTGCTCCGGGTGGGAGTCAGCGAGCTGGGAAGCTCTGGGGTCCTCTGGTGGGGGTGGCTCACAGCTGTCACGTGCAGTCTATTTTCTCATGGCAGAGGTGACGGATTCCTGGGTCACTGTTCTCTTTGGGGGCACCCTGCTGCACCACCACTGACACTGCAGGAGGGTGCTCTGGAGTTGCACTGGCCTCTCGGGGCAGGAAGAGGTTTCAGATGGTCCCCACTGGTGTCTGCTGGCAGTGGTTGGCACTGCTCTCTCGTTGTGAGACCCCCTGCTTCGTGGGATGTTTGTTATACCCCAGCTTCTGCAGACCGATACTAGTTGCACACATACAGTCCCCACCCCTTGTCCCCATCAAAAACGCCTCCAGACATTGTCAAGTGTCCCCAGAGGGACAAAGCCACTCCTAGTGAGAAACCTCTGTCTATACTAATCTTTTTAAACAAACTGATTCCTAGAAATGCCATGTGACATGGGGACCATAACTTTAGGCGATGTGTAGAATGGCCAGGTGCTGGGTTCCGGCACCTGGATTCCACTCCTACCCTGACCAGCTCTGCTGTGATGGAGAAAGGAAGCCAGTGCCTGGTGTTTGCCCGTCTGTCGTTGCCTTCCCGTGGGTCACTGTACTGGACAAGATGGACGTGAGGTGCCCCAGGCACAGCCTGGCACCCCCGAAGGCCCAGTTAACGGCAGTGAGCATCAGACTCAGAAGACAGTTCTGGTTTTTTTTTTTGGTACAGGGGATTGAACTCAGGGGCACTGAACCACTGAGTCACATCCCCAGCCCTATTTTGTATTTTATTTAGAGATAGGGTTTCACTGAGGTGCTTAGCACCTTGCTTTTGCTGAGGCTGGGTTTAAACTTGTGATCCTCCTGCCTCAGCCTCCGGAGTCGCTGGGATTACAGGCATGAGTCATGGTACCTGGCCTGGATTTTGCTCTTGATTAGAAATATGAAGGTCTAAAGAAGGCATCGGAGTGATACTCTTAGGACACTACCACCTCCCACCCTCCAGCCAACAACCATGGGAGCAAAGGAATTGTTTTTATGAAGTATTTATTTGTGCTCAAAACCCGTGAGGTGGGCTGTAAGAGAGGAGGGCAGATGGACAGCAGATGGCGGTAGATCAACCAAGGACTCAAGAGTGGGCATCACACCAAGAGGACCTGAGGTGGAGGTGGCTAGTGCTGAGAACGGGCCCGTGGGGACACCAGACAGGTGACTGACTGGGGCATCACAGCTGGAGTGGCACGTGGCCCCTACACATCTGCTTCGGGCCAGGGGTAGCCCCTGGGACAGGTGTATGAGGTCAGCTTGGCACTAAGCATTGGGAACTCGTGGAGGCTGGTAAGTGCTGGAAGGAATGAGTGTCACTCACTGAGGGGCCCGGGGTGTGGCCATGTCCTTCCTTAGCCCTTAGCAGAGGCAGCTATGGCCGCCCTGCCAGTGGGGCCCTCTCCTCCAAGCAGACTGGACAGACAGATTCACCAGGGTTCACCCACAGACAGAAGAGAAATAGAGAATCCCAGACATCAGAGGAGAGCAGACACCTTCAGCTCAACAGAGGAAGGAATTTACCTCCAGGACAGGGAGGAAATAGAGCGAGCAGACGGGACTTTAGAAGAGGGGTTTAGTTTGGACAGTAAATGTCCCCAAAGGCCCATGCAGTAAAGGGTGGTCCCAAGTGGCACTACTGGAAAGCAGTGGGCACTTTAAGAGGTGGGGCCCAGTAGGAGGCCCTCTGGTCATTGGGAACATGCCCTTGAAAGTGCTGTGGGACCCAGGTCTCTTTCTCTATTTCCTGGCCATGAAGAGAGCTGCTGCCATGATGTGCTGCTTCACCACAGGCCCCAAAGAATGGGACCAGCTGATCCTGGACTGAAACCTCTCAACCTGTGAGCCAAAGTAAACCTTTTCTCTTTATAAACTTGTTGTATCAGGTATTTGTTACGGTAACAGAAAGCTGACTAACAATGAGAAAAATCAATAACCTCTAAAAGATAGGGAGACCTTGGGATTTGTATAACAAGAAGCAGGTAGAAATCATGGAAATTAAAAATTTGTTAGTTGAAAATTTAAAATATTAAAAATTGATGGACTGAATTGCAAACTAAGCATAGATGCAGAAAGAATAATGTCCAAGAAACCAAGGCAAGGATTTCTCCAGGAATTCAGTACCAACGATAAGGAGATGGAAAGCATGAAAAACAAAACCAAAAGGAAAAAAACTAGCCAGCACAAGGGACATGTAGATATGATGGAGTACCCAAAGGATAAAATAGAAATCCTGGGGGAGAGGCAACACTTAAGAATTGATAGGACAGAATTCTCCAGAACCAAAGAGAGACAAGAGTTTTTGATTTTTAATTTTCTGAAAAATTAACCAATCACCAACAGAAATGTCATAGTGAGATTTTAGAACACCAGAAATCCAGGGAAAATCCTAAAAATCTTAGTGAGGTGGTGGGGGCGGGAGTTACATAGTATTTTCATTTCCCGGGGCTGTTGTAACAGTGTGGTTCCAACAACAGAAATTCGTTTCATGGATGCCGGAGTCTGAAGTCCAGATATCATGGACTGGCTCCTCCTGGAGACTGGGACGAGGCAGCGGTCACTGCCCTCCTAGCTCTGGTGGCTGGGTCCGTCCTTGGTGGTCCCGGCCTGTGGCTGCTGGGTCCCAGTCTGCCTCTGTCCTCGCCTGGCCTTCTCCCCTGTTTCTGTGTCCTCTCCTTCTTGTAAGGACTTCTGCCTTTGGCTAGAGGCCTGTCCAGTGGGTCCTTCCTCCAGATCTGTACTTGTCATGTCTATACTCCCCTCTTTCTGAACGAGGCTGCTCTCCTAGGCTCTAAGCTTGAGAACCCGGACATGTATTTTTTGGGGGGCGGGGGGGTTGACCCAGTGCAGCCCGCTCTACAAAGGAACAAGGACTGGATTGATATCATAGTCCTCATCAGCAAAATTGGATATAAGAAAATAATGGAGCAACATTTTCAAAGCTCTGAGGGGAAATGGCTTTGAACATAAATTATCATTCAAGTGTGAGGGTAAAATGAAGCCATATCAGACAAAGAAGGACTCAGAACATTTACCAGCCTTCCAATTCTTCTTTGGAAGAATTATTGTATTTGGTTGTTCTGTCCCCCCCACCTCCTCCTGCCGACAAAGAAAAAAGTAACCCTGAATTGTCTGGCATTCATATAAAGATATATTTGCTTTCTGTTGTTTAGCAAACTACTAGGATCACTTAGAGGACCCCTGAAAGTGTGGTCTATCACCCCCTCTCTCTCCATCCTGGGTTTCTGCTGCCCAAAACGATCACCCTCCACTCTTAGCTATTTTATCTGCTCTGTGCCTTTATATTTTGAATCTTCTTGTCTGTACAGCTATTTCTTGATTTCTCCTTAAGAACTATGAATGTCAATCACTGAGAGTTAGATTGGAGCCACGCCCTTCCCTCCCTCACCAAACGTGGACTGTCCTCCTCATCCTTGGCTTTTGTTAAAGTCGCCCTTGGACGTTTGGGTCAGGGGGATCCTGTGTGTGACTTTCACAGCTGAGCCGTGCGGGAGGCTGTGATTACCATGTTCTTTCCTCTGGGTTGATCCTTGCCGTCATTGTTATTTGTTTGTTTAGGTACCTGGTGGCACATCATTGCTAATCCATTCTTAAATTCTCCTATAGAACTGAAAATCTCTTCAATATGTTCAAGTGACTGTTCAACCCGCTGTTATCCTGGGATGTTTTTCTTCACCTACTTTCTGGGTTGGTTTCCTGGGTCCTGCGTCTTGTCTCTGTCTTTCTTTCTTTCTTTGGTTTACATCCTCATTTTGGTGAACCCTTGTCATTTGGTAGCTTCCTGTGAAAGATGAAAATCCTTCCACTTGGGGATTTGTTTGGATATAGAATTCTAAATTGAGAACATGTCCCCACAGACTTTCAGATATATTTCTCTGTTGTCTTTAAGTTTCCAGTACTGCTGTAGATATTCCAATTCTGACTTGTCTGAATGTGACCTTTTATTTTTAATGTGATCTTTTCCCCTTGGAAGCTTTTAGAATCTTCTATTGATTCCTGCTATTCTTAATTTCACTGTGATGGGCCCTAATGTATACACATAGCCACCCAATTGAAACAAAACAAAACAACGAAAGAATTTCTTAGCTTTCGTTGCAGCTAGATATAGCCTATAAATATAAATAGAATTACTGTGTTTTAGAAAGTCTCCTTAAAAGGGCAAGATGCTCTTCTTTTTCCATCTTCCTGTTGCCTGGATGGATATGAAATGGCTGGTGTCCCAGCAGCCATATTGAACCATGAGATGACTTTGGGAAAAGAAACCATGCTCTGTAAAGCAACACGATAGAAGTCGAATTCCTGAAACCAGGCAGTGACCATACTAGCCTTGAGCTCATTGCCTCTGAGCTTTTGTTTACTTGAGAGAAAAGTACATTTTGGTATATTATTTCCCAGCTGACACTTTGATTTCACATTTCTATATTTTTAAACTACTATTTTGTGGGTTTTTTGTTAAACAAAGTCAAACTTATTTCTAAATGATAATATAGAAAAAGTAATATATTTTCTTTCACGGAATCATTTTAAAACACTTGCAAATAGCTCTCCATGCATGCATAGTAAAAGTACATAATTCTTTTCTCCCCAAATTTATCAGAATAAAATTGAGATGGGCCTCCTACAATTGAGGATCTTACATGCAACCAGATACCAAAGACAAATCGAAGAGGAAGATGTAATAAAGGGAAAAGAAATTAGAAAAATTTATTTCTTATCATAGAAATATTTAAAAAGTCAAAACCATACAGAACCAAGAATTCAGATGGTTCCATGGGAGACGCAGGTGGAGGGGCCTGGACAGGGAGGGGAGGGCAGCTTGTTTCTTAGATTAATCTAGGGGAAATAAGGATACTGATTATTTGTAGAAATTGTTAGAAGTGCAAGGGATTAGTGACAAAATTTGAAGGGTAAACACTAGAAAAACAGAAACTTAGTGGATAAGTTTAAAATATTAGAAAAAAATGGAATCAAAAGAAGACAAATCACCAGATGCAGAAAAATGGGTAAAAAACACAAAAACAAAAAGTCAAAAAAATGTTAAATAGACCAAATATAGAGACTTAGACACATACACACACACATATTGTTAAAATAACTCCAAATCTATCAGCAGCCACAATACTTTTGAATGCGTTCCATTCTTTTCAAATTGAATTTTTAAAAATTCAGTTTTATGCAGTCTTCTAGCAAGATGTACGAGGCAAACAGAACACTTGAAAACAAAGAGGAAAATGTAGCTGAGCTTGGTGCATGCCTGTTATCCCAGCGGCTCGGGAGGCTGAGGCAGGAGGATCGTGAGTTCAAAGTCAGTCTCAGCAACAGCGAGGTGCTAAGTAACTCAGTGAGACCCTGTCTCTAAATAAAGTACAAAATAGGGCTGCGGATGTGGTTCAGTGGTTGAGTGCCCCTGAGTTTAATCCCTGGTTACCCCCCTCCCCCCCAAAAAAAAGAGGAAAAGGGAAAAATAGATATCAGGGAAGGCTCATAAAATAAAAATGGGGATACTGTGGTTAATATAAAATAAAATAAATTCCCTGCTAATATGATATATAATAATCATGGGCCATTATGCATGTAACAAAGAAACCAGAAAATATATAAAGCAACACTTGATAGCACCGTGGGAGATATAGATAAATATCATACTTGGGGACTTGAACTTACCTCTCAAAAGGCGGACAAGACAACCCAGGGTGGATCTGGAGGGAGGATACAAGTAGCAGGATCAACGTGGCTGAGACGTCTAAAATGCCTGACGGGACCAGGACGAACAGGAAATAGAAATCCCTAGCACATGCACGTGGAGCGTTCACATAACTGCCCAGGCATTAGGTCACAAATAAAATATCAAGACATTTTTAAAGATTACTCTCATACTCATATGCCATCTTTACCGGGCATGATACAATACCATTCACAAATACGAGCAAAAATAATATGCACCATATTCCTCTCAATAAACATTGGATTAAAGGTTGGTCAGAGTGGAAATCGTGAGTTGGAATAAACACAGGCGCACAGCACCTGGAGGCCTGTGGTGTTATGCAGAGGTGGTCGTCAGGAGGTTACGTAAAGCCTTGGAGCCACTAACTGGAAAGCATCACACCTGCAAATAAATAACCTAAGGTTTCATCTCAAGAAATCAGGTAAAGTTCAACAATACAAAGCTGCAGACCCCAACTGGAGGGATTCACAAAGACAAGCTCAGGTGAGTCCAACAAACAAGAGTGGCGTCCATTCATAAAACCCACCCACGTCTTCCTTTGGTGAGGACCACTGAGATAATCTTTTATCCAGATTGAGAAAAACGTAAAGGATTGATACAAATAAATAACAGGAGGGAAATGGAAAAATAAAGGTCATGTGGGGAAAATGTTCATGTTAGAATTTCCATGGTCACCCTCTGCTTTTCATGGCACACTGGTGTGTGCGTCAGTGGACTGTGGGGAGGATCTGCTCTCCACGTCGGTGGGCACCATCCGATTGGCTGGGGCCCTGGGTACAGCAAAAGAGGCAGAGGAGGGGATCGCCTCTTTTCTCCGGGGTGGGGACACTCTCTTCTTGTCCTGCCCTTGGACATGAGGACTCCAGGCTCTCTGGCCTTTGGACTCCAGGACTTACACCAGTGTCTCTGGGTTCTCAGGCTTTTGACCGTAGACTGAGTCATACTATTGGCTCTTTGGGTTCTGAGGCCTGCAGACTTGATCTCAGCCGTGTTACTGGCATCCTGGGGTGGATGGCCTGGCATGAGGCTTGTGAGTCTCCGTAGCCGCAGGACTCGATTCACCTATAACTCTTCTCCCATGTATCTATATCTATTTATGCATCCCATTCGTTATGTCTGTGGGGAGCCTGAATAAGGCTGCCTCTTTGGGCTGGGACAATGCAGGAGTCCCTAAGCTTATGCCTGGCTTCTGGGCAGAGTTTCTGGCAGTGCCAGCACCAGCTGCAGCTGTTTCTTTCATTCTTGGGTGTGTGGAAATGTTCAAGCTTCCACAAGGTTTCTGGGAACACTCCCCTGGGGGTAGGACCCAGCTCAGAGAGCTGTCACCTGGGGCCTCACTTCTGGGCTTTAGAACAAATCTAGCTCCAGCTGGAATGGCTGCCTCCCGTCCCCACTTCACTGAGCTCAAGTGCCCTGTCTCTGGAAGCAGCTCTAACACTCCCAGGCCTGATGCTAAGGCCACTGAGTTCTTCCGTTAGGGTGTCTGGAGTGGCCATGCTGTGTCCAGTGTTGGCTGTCCTTCCTGACTAAGCTACTCATGGGAAAAGGATACTTCCTGGCTACCTGATGGCCAGGTGGGTCAGGGGGTGTGTTTGGGATGATAAAATGTGAGCCAAAGTGACCTACATCACTTTGGAGCCGATGCTTCCAGAACCTTCCCTGTTGCCATGGGACCAGCTGCCCAGAGTGGTGACTCTTCCTTCCATCTTGGTCCTGAAGTGGAGTGGTGTAGACCTGCGCTGGTCATGAACCTGAGTAAGATGTGAACCTTTGCTGTTGGAAGCCACTGTGGTTTCGGGTCACTTGTCCCAGCAGCATCCTCAGCCCAGGGTGACTGAGGGAGCACACTGTTCTGCATTGTCACTCTCAATTTCCTTCTCTCTCCTGCACAAGACCAGGAGCAATGTGGGAGCAGGAGTTGGCCCTTTGGCTTATTCAGCAGTATGTGCCTGGCGCTCTCTGTGAGATATGCGCTTGGCTAGATGGGGATAGAGATGAAGAGATTAGTCCTTGACCTTGAACTGCCCCACCTGATGGGGACCCACATGAAAGGCAACGATGAGGGTCTGTCTAAAGGGAATGCAGCAGAGGGTCCATGGGGTACCTTCTAGGAATGGGGGTGCCCTGGGCAGGAGATGCACACACCTTGTCGACCAAGCTGAATGCTGTCTCTGTTTGTCAATCAATCTGTTAAAGGGCACCACCCCTCATTCCAGGAGGGTGTTGCTGATGGAGGAGCCTCTGGGTTTGTGCCTGAGGTCCCACTGCTGAGCAGAGAGCTGGCCCATGAAGTCCTTCGCTGTGTCTTTGTTGAGAGTCGAATGACCAGGCACCCCTTTCCTATTTCCTCCTTCCTCCATTGCAAACCCTCCCCCTTCCTGGGTCCCAAGGATTTAAGATTTCTCCCCACCAAGCGGATGGCTTTCTGATACACATTAACACCCGTGAGCAGAGTCCCTGGCCTGGAATCTAAAGAAGGCAGACGTTTGATGTAAATGTTATTCCAGAACACATATTTAGGATCTGCAGAAAATCCTCATACACCTTTCAGCTTCAATACCTTAGATGGAAGGTACGAGAGACACAGTGCATAAATGGCATTTAGAAATAAATTATTAGTGTTAAGAACCTCTTTATTAGACAGTCCTACACAAAGGAATTTTATTTCAGATCCCGTGACACATGACAAATGGCTGCTTTGGATGAGAGGTAAACTACATCCTGTGGCCAGCGGAACCGAGGTCGTATCAGCTGGGGAGGAAGAAAATCCAATTTACTTTTTAAATGCCATTCACAGACAGCTTCTTTCATACTAACAACCCAAGTTATTGAAGTTGAGAATGTAGAAGTTTGAACATGAAGAGACTTTGCAAAGACCCTGTGGAGGCAAGAAGTCCCTTCCCCAAGCCCAGACTGGGACAACACTGGGGTGTCTGAGCCAAGCGTAGTCTCATTTTTCATGCATCTCCTTTTTCTCTCATCTGCCAGGGGTTTGTGGAATAAACTACTTTGTCAGACAGTGAGCAGAACATAAAATCCACTGAATTACATCCTACTTAGGAGTTTCCAAAAGGCAGCTTTGAAACAAATTCCCTTGGATAAGTAGGATCGGCGATCACGCAGCTAATATGTGTACACACATGTAGCAAGCAAAGCCTGTCTCCTAACTGTTTAAACAGCCGGAGGTGGGAAGGGAAATGGAATTCGTAGTCAATAGCCTGTTGTTCTGCTGGCTTTCCCCTCCCTCTCTGCCCCTCCCCAGAGGTGGCGATGGGCAAGCTAGCTGCTGGGTCACCCGCTAAGCAGGGAGTTGGGTGGCCGAGGGGCACCATATTGGATGGAGGGTCATGTGGAGTGTGCAGACTGGATGACGAGACTGGGAGCAAGGTGGAGTGGCCACGGGAGAGGGATAAGGGGACCAGGACCTGGAAGCCAGCAGGCAAGTGCAGCCGAGGATGGGTCGCAGAGCACAGTGCAACGCCACACTGCAGGGTTTCCAGCGGTGATGTGGGAGTGGTGAGATTCCGTGGCAGGGATGGTGGTGGGTGCTGGTCCAGACGGATGACAGGGAGATGAGCAGAACAGGAAGACTCACGACAAAGAGCAGTGACAACAAAACCCAGATTCCCCAGGCCAGGGCATCGGCTCACAAGCCAGGCAGGTAGTTCCAGAAACTGCCATCAGGTATCAGGCACAGGGAGACTAGAAACGAGCTCCAACTCTGGAGAGTCAACACGAGGACATGGACAGCAGGGAGCAGAGGGAGCAGGTTTAAGCCCACAAGGCGTTAGCGGCTTGGGAATGGTGGCTGGGTTGCATTAGGATAGGAAGGGAAGCGGACGGAGATCCATCCTCCCATGGGAGGTGAGACTGGAGTGGATCAACACGTTAATGCTTTGAAAATGTACTGCTAGGCCAATGCAAGGGAATTATGGGGTTGGATGGGCAGGCCGTGTTGCTGTAGAATGTCCCCATTCCTTGCTGAAATTCCTTCAAAGATCCAAGGATCCAGTTTCTAGTAAGTATTATAGAATTGATGGATTGGCTGTGATCCCAAATAAGAGAAAGCGAACAGGGGAGGTGATGCATGATCCTGCCCAGGACCCGCACGGGTCTGTTTCCATCTATAGCACGGCTGGGATCCCCTGGGAAAAATCTTGGTAGCGCATGCTCAGGAAATGGCCCCAGGTTCCACTTCCCAAGTCTTCCCTCTGTCTCTCTTGACTGCTCTGGGTAAAGAGTCAACTTGGTCTACTCTCTCCATGTGGCCATCCAACCATACCAGTCAGGGTTCTTCAGAGAAACAGGGCCAATAGGGTGTGTGTGTGTGTGAGTGTGAGTGTGTGTGTGTGTGTGTGTGTGTGTGTGTGTGTGTGTAATGTGAAGAATTGGCTTACACAATAATTAAGGGGTCTGAAAAATCCCCTGAGTTTCCTTCTGCAAACTGGAGACCCAGAAAAGGTGCTGATGTCATTCCGGTCCAAGTACAAAGGCCTGAGAGCCCAGAGAACTGATGGAGTAAGTTCTAGACTGTGTCTAAAGGTCGGAAGACCAGGTGGATGGGTCCTATTCACATTGGTAAGGGCACTCACTTTACTCAGTCTTCTACTCAAATGATAAGATCACCAAGAAGCCTCCTCACAGACACACCCCCAAATAATATTTAACCAGATATCTGGGCAACCTGTGGCCCAGTCAAGTTGACATGTAAATTAACCATCACACCAATTGCTCTTCACTTTCCAAAGCTGTCCTCACCAGGGTGTCGACTTTTGTTCTTCATTCTCCCTCCCCTAACAAAGAACTGGTCCTTGCGGTCCAGTGTCCCAACCTGTGTTGGGGTCCCTGTCCTTGCTTGCTTGGGTGAGAGATTCACTGGCTGGAGATGGGAAGTGGAGACAGAGGTAGTGCATTCCACAGGTGGGAAGGCAGGAGACAAGGAGCTTGGGGTCCTTTTTTGCACATACTTAGGAGACTGTGTGCTGGTAGGTAACAGGCATGGGGCAGGAAGGAGTGGGTGATGGGGAGGGTGGTTGGGCAGGTGAGCGGTGTCAGGAGTCCTGCATGGGAGCACAGACTGAGGGTTTTGAGAAACTGGGTAAGCCCTCAGGGATAGAGCCTTAGACCCAGCACAACCTGCCCCACATCTGTGCTAAATTGATCAGCTGCAAAGCACTGCAGACCCTGTCCATCCTCTGGCATCCTGGTGCCCTCCCAGTTCAGGTCAATAACCCTTTAAAGACAAGGGGGCAGCGATGAAGGCTCAGGGGCTTCCTACAGCTGCCAGCTCTCCAGAGCCTCGGCACAGGTTCTCCAAAATCTCAATGCTGGGACAAGGTTTGGACATGTTTTGGAGAATCGTGCTGAGGAGGCAGAGGATAGGGGTTAGCCTGGCAGGCACGGAGCTTTGGGTGGGTCCTTGATTGAGGTTGGTGGGACTCCCTCCTTCACCTGCCTTCTCACAGGTTTTGGTACTGGGAATTTGGAACTGGTGGTGCATGCTCTGGCTCTAGCAACTTGAGGAGACTCTCGTCATCCATAAAGGGAGAAAAGACACTGGGGAGCCACACACCTGACCTGGTTGGACATCCAGCTGAAGGAGAATCCATCTGAGTGTCAATTTCCCTCCAACTCCAAGCGGCGCAGTCAGCTGCCCTGATTTCAGGCCCTGGCCAGCAGCATGCTCTTGGTCTTTCCTTGCAGAGGTGTTTGTCTCTGATTATTTTCTCAATGGTTTGTTCTCACCGATGGTCCCGTATGCTTTCCTCCTTCCTGAGTCTTACCAGTTTCCCCAAACTATTAATAATTATGCCAAAATGTCACAAATATCCAAATACTATAATGACAATAAAGAACTTTTTTTTTTTTTTTTTTTTTTTGGGTGCTGGGGATCGAACCCAGGGCCTTGTGCTTACAAGGCAAGCACTCTACCGACTGAGCTATCTCCCCAGCCCCAAGAACTTTTTGAAAGGAAAGCACGGAGGGTTCCACTCAGCATATGATTATCATGATAATTGCAATATCCCTCTATCGCTGGATCCAGAACATTTTTTTTCCATATTGCTTCCCGGATGCTGCCTCTGGGCTTCCCTCTGCTCTCTGCCCTCCCCACCCCCACAGAGCCAGCATCCTGTCTTTCCTTCCACCTCGTCCACAGCCAGCGTGAGTGAAGTTGATGGGAGCTGGCTGGGTTGGGAGAGTCTCCTGGGGCTGTGTGGATAGAAATCACTCGGCTAACTCTTGGAAGAGACGGGCACAGGGGCTGCAGGTGGCACCCACATGCCCCCTCCCCCTCCCTTCCTGTGTCTCCCCCCACGAGCTACTGTTCAGTTAAACACGTTTCTGCTTTTGTTTCTTCCTGCTGAGGCGTGGGGAGTGACCACATTGCAAACTACCGAGCAGAGGCTGAAATCCACGCATTACATCCTACTTAGGAGTTTCCAAAGGCGGCTTTGAGATAGATTCCCAGGGATAAGTAAGATAAAAAATACGCCGGGTAATGTTTGTGCACACACACGGAGCAAAGCCTTCCAGGCTCGCTCACAGGGGAGGGTGGGGGAGTGCATTCTGCAGGCTGGGGCTCCAAAGTCCACCCACCCAGCTGTTCTGGCCGGAAGCTGGGCTCAGGCCCATGCCAGGACGTTGTGTCCTGACCTGGTCTGGGCGCTGGGTCTCACTGTTTCTTGGAACCTATGTCATGGTTCTGAAAATGGGTTTGTTGGGATACTGCTGGAAGTGGGGCCTCCTGGGCCAGAGGGTCTCTGTAGAATAAGGTCCAACATTAAGGTCTGGTATTGTGTGCTGCCTTGACACCTGGCGTAACTGGGAGGGCCCCACCTGGCCTAATGGCAGGCTCCGTCCTCGCTCCTCTCCCATGGATAAGGTCACCTAGCCAAACCACACTTCTTGCCAAGTTGGCTGGGCACAGTCTGCTCATCCCTGATGTCAGGGTTCAGTTTGCTGCCAGCTGGGAAATTATTCAGACAAGATAATCACATCCTTCTGTGGGAATCAGTGGTCATTCATCCCCTTGGTACCACAAAGCCTGCCCACCAGGGCCCTGGTGGTTCACTCTGCTCCAAGGACAATCCCAGGTGGCCTTGTGGGCTGTGCAGTATCCTCTTCTTCTGGGATGTGAGTCCCTGTGATGCATCAACAGCTGTCATTCTCATCTGTTCAGTATTAGGAGTCCTGTGCTCAGCTATCCTTGTAGTCCCAGGTGGAAATGCCAAGGGAGCGAAGAGGAGGTGACCCAAGCAGCCTCAGAGACATAGGGTGGGGTAGAGGCTCAGCCTCTTGGCACACCCACGTGTGACCTCGGGCCAGGACCAAGCCCTTAGGAAGTCTCATTTTCCTCTTCTGCACATTGGGATAATAACGCCTGCCCTTCCTTACGTGGTCGCCAGGAGTGGCCTGGGAGACTAGGGCCACCAGGCAGAGTTAGCTGTGGGCTTCTTTGCCACATAAAGAGATGGATCCCACTGTCCTGACCGGGGGGCTGGGGAGGGACAGGAGGCACCGCCAGGGATGAGGAAGGGATGTGCTCGTGGGCATAGAGTATTACTGTCATTGCGATCACCGCACAATTGGGTTCCCTCCTCTCGAAGCACATCTGCTTTATTTTCGTTGTTCATCTCTTTCCACTGGAAGCAGCTAGAGACATTTTCTTTGTGAGTTTCTCTGTCAGGCCTCCCAGCTTCTCCATCGAGGAGTCGATGATCTGCAAACAAACGCTTCGATGCACTAGGAAGCGCCCCTGTTTAAAGGCACCTTGGGGAGAACCCTTTTACAATGAGAATTATTGCCCTGCAATGTCTCTATTTGTGACTTTGGAGTTTTGCTTAGCAAGTTACTTTAAAATGGAGACTGCATATCCTGAGCAAAGCAGAACAGGAATAGTGTGGCAGAGGTTTTTCCAAAGCCTGCGAGATGGTGTCGGACTGCTGATGTAGCCAGACAGGACCTGCTCCTGTTAGGAAGTTCACTCAGGGCTTGGAGGCTCAGGAAGGGCGATGCCCGGGGGATGGTGTGAAGTATCCGGAAGAGGCTGTTTCTGCCTCTTTCTGAGAGTGATCTTGGACAGGCTTCCTCAGTCTTCCCAGCTGGGAAATGGAGACAATAATGCCTTCCACAGATGTTGCTGCTTTGGTGAAATGAGGTACCACATGTGAGGTGCATGGCCTTTGCTCAGCAAGGGCTCTCAGCTCACTGTCTTTTCATCTCTTCCCTCTCCTGGCGGGAGGCAGCCAGGGAAAGGTCAGCTGGTTCTGCCACTGTCCACTTCTTCAGCCTCACTCATGGAACTTGGCATGAGCTCCACCTTCGTCCTTGAAGCTGGGGACCGAGTATTTTTAAAGTCCTTCCTGGGTGGGGGGGGGGCAGTGGGGAAGGACCTCCCTTCCAGGAAGTCTTCTCTGATTGATCTGCCTTCACTGGCTGCTCGGCTGCGTGGTCTATTTATTAGTTTATTTTTATTGGTGCCTTAGCATCACCTAAGGGAAGGAATCAGCATGGCACGCTCGCACATGCGCACCACGGGGCCGGTCGGTGTTAGCCGCGATCCCCTCCACTTTCCCGGTCCCTCGCTCCTCCGTCTTTTTAATCCTAGCCGTCTTCTTCCTTGTTTCTCTGTCTTTAATTCAGGCTCCCTTCCGCCTTCGTTTATTTATTTGTTTATATTTTTGGGTTTGCTTCTTCCTCCTTCCCCACTCCCTTTCCTGGGGCTTCCTTTTCTTCCCTTTACCCCACCTCCCTCCTCCATCCTTACTCCCCCTTCTGCTTTTTGATACCTCAGTCCTGCCCCGAACCCCACAATCTGTGTCACAGAGTTGGGAAGGCAGATTCGGTGGCCTCTCCCGCCCCGGCCTCCCCTGAGTGCCACATGCGGAATTGCCTGCGGTCCTGTCCCATTTTGCCCTTCTCCTGTGGCCAGGATTGGCACAAATGAACCCTGGGCCCCAGCTTGGGGGCCGGGGGCACGGAGTCAGGGAGGGCAGGCTCCCGGCCCAGCCCAGCTGCGCCCTGGAAGCAGGCTGCTCTCTAGCCCCGGTGACAAAATGAAGAAGAGCGGAGAGGCCTGTCCGGGTGGCTGGCTGCGCAGCTCGCAGGCCCGGCGAGGAGTGAGCCTCCACGCCCGCGCTCCTCGCTACGCGGAGCTGGGCTAATTAGAGGGGCCTTGCAGTCCCCGTGGTAATTTGCTTAAATGGAAGAAGTTGCTTTTCTCTCCTCTTTCTGTTCTCAGAAATTCCAGTTTTAGGCTCTGGCAGTCTCTAACCACCCTTGACTCTCTGGGGAAGTGTTTGCTATGGAAATATGCAATTAATATTGCAGCGATCATAATTGCTAATTATTAAAACAATGCTACCCCCTTTTCCTGGCCTAGTTTCATGTTTAAAACCATTTAAATAACAGGGAGAAAGAAAAAAAAAAAAAAAAAAAAAAAGGAAAAAAGTTAAACACCAGAGCTGAACTTGTGCAGAGTCAAATGAGACGGTCCCTGGCTACTGGGTTTTGTCCCAACATTTGGAAGGTCGGAGTTCTCCAAAGCCCTTGGTGTGGCTCCCCTGGAGCCATGTGCTAGATAACCAACAGTGAGGTGCAGATCACATCTTTGTCTCTAGGATCTTATTTCCACGGTGACACTAACTATTTTCAATTATTTCTGGTAGATCTCCAGTAGAGTCCCAGATGGTTAAGAATTGCACTGGCCTTATCTCCCTCCTACCCTTTTCTCCACAGTAAGGGCAAGAATCATCTGGAAATAAATAACTGGGGTTACTCTAAGGGTAAAATGGAGGAGTGTGTCGCTAACAAATAACTACAAATAGCTACCATGATTTCTACTGGTTGTGCCAGCAAGAGGATTTTAACGACTGTTGCTTGGTCACTGCCCCAACAGCACTGTTGGCATGATATCATCCTACAACCAAACCTTTTAGTGTCCTTCTCCCCCAGTTAGCCTGTAAGGTTGAACCCTAATCCTTAGTTTGGCTCTTGCCGGCTCCCTGACCCAGGCAGTTGTCTGCTTTCTTGGCCACCATCTTCCATACCAACCCATTTTGGCCCTTCCCAAAATGTGCTTCCATGTTCCTTGTGTCTGTGGTCACAGGGAATGTGCTTAGCTTTATTCAACAACTTCAGTTCCATCCTTTAAACCTTCCTCCTTCCCGGGACACCACCTTCCTTGTACATGAACTCCCCTGTCCTCTGAACAATCCTGGCAAACATCTCACCCCCTCAGGGCTGCGGGCTCACTGCTTCACTCCTGGTCTGTTTCCGCCTATATCTTCTAACCCATGTGAAATTCGAAGCTTCTTGAGTGTGTTGATGGATGCTTGCTGACCTCAGCTTAGCTCTCTGCCTTGCCTACAGCAGTGGCTCAGTGAGTGTTGAGGGAATCATGGGAAAAATCCAAGAACCACTTCCAGGAAAAACATGGACATGGACACTGTAGTCTTTTCCTAGTCCATTGCTGTAACAAAGTGCCATGACTGGGATTTGTTCTTTCACCGTTCTGGAGACTGGGGTTAGAAATGAAGGTGTCAGTAAGGCCATGGTCCCTCTGAAGGCTCTGGGGAAGGTCCCTCCTTGCCTCTTCCAGCTTCTGCTAGTGGCTGGTACTTTTTGGCAATCCTTGGCTTGTATATGTGTCACCCCAACCTCTACGTCCATTGTCACATGATGCCCTCCCCTGTGTGCACCTGTGTCTAAAATTATCCTCTGCTTATAAGGACCCTGGTCATGGGTTAGGACCTACTCTAATCTAGTATTACCTCATTTTAATTGATTACCCCTATAAAGATTCTATTTCTAAATAAAGCCACATTCTGAGGTTCTGAGTGGATGTGAATTTTTTTTGTGTAGGGTGGAATGATTGAACCTGGGACAGTCACCTGCAGGGTAATGGTGGCGGATACGAGGTCTCCAGATTGTTAAAACCTGAGTGTCTTAGAGAGTGCTAGGGTCATAGACCATGAACAGAAAGTTTACAGGTCCCCTGCTTTTTACATGAAAATATTTGTCTAGAGCCTCTGTCATAATGGGACGAACCAATTAAGATGATAATTTGACAGTTATCAATGAAGATATTAGAGTGAAGATTTCAGCAGAATCCAAGTTTTAGACTTTACTCAATAAAACACCTTTTTTTCAATGAAAAAAAATCTCTACCTTAAAACATTCACTGTAGTGATAGTAGAAAAATTTTAAAAATGAAAAAGATGTTAAGACTCAAGGATGCTGAAACAGGAGAGCAGCTGGCAGAGCACACGGGATTTTAATGGCGTTCTGGGAGGTGGACAGTGGGCCAAGGCCTGTGCGTCTCACCGCAGAGAGGAGGGCATTACCATCCAGGTCTGTGAGAAGACCCAAGGGAAGTGAGCTGTCTGGCAGGATCTCAGAGGCCCCCTCGCTGAGGTCCCAAGTTACCCCAAGAGTGAGAATGAGGCACCCAGCTACACTCAGCGCACCCATGGAAACCGGTGGAAATCTCTAGGATTCTCCCCTCCTGGTGCAACCAGACGTCCCCACTTCCTCTCAACCCTGCCTTTGGTGAAGCATTTTGTTTCCTGGCTCCAAAATTGACACCAGGCTGCTGGGGTGGGGCAGTGAGGGGAAGCTGAATCAGAGTCCTTGGCATCCCCTTTACCCTTGCTTCTTCTATGTTTTTGATTTTTTAGTTGTCGATGGACCTTTATTTAATTTATTTATTTGCATGTGGTGCTGAGGATGGAACCCAGTGCCTCACAAGCTAGGCAAGCGCTCTACCACTGAGCCCCAGCCCCAGCCCCACCCCTGCTCCTTCATGAGTCATACACACATGGGGTGCTAGTGGAAAAGCAGCCCTGATGTGAGGGGAGAAACCCCAGGCTTCCGTCCCCCTCTGCCACTTAACATGGTGGTACCCTCTGCCCTCAGTCAGCCTCCCGGAGTCGCTGCTTTCTCATCTGAAAAACGGGGCTATTTGATACTGTCTGTCTCCATGGGGTTTCCTCGTGTTGTACCCAGGAGCGCTTCCTCAGGCGGGAGGGTTGTGAACCAGAAATGTACGCAGCCCAGCCAAAGGCTGGACCTCAAGCCACAGTGGGGCCAGTCCTGGAGTCCGGCAGGCCTGGGATGGGCCAGAGATTTTGAGCGTTCGGTCTGTGTTTCCAAAGCCACGACCTGCTTCCCCCAGTCAGCGTGGCAGGTGGTGTCTGTCCCAGTCCGTTATTTGTCTTCGCTCTTCAATGAAGCATTCCTGGGGCTGGTCACTCGTGCGACAGCAGATTTGGACCGTCTATCGTGTGCTGGGTGGGCACTGGGCCAGTGCAAGGATGGCATGAGTGAGCCCGTGCCAGACTGGCCTGGAGCTGGCAGTCCACAGGAAGGCACCCTAAGCCAGTGATCAAACAACTAAGCACGGTGCGGTGGTGGCAGCCGCCCCAGGGGAGATGGGTGTACAGGAAGGGGGATCCCTCCTGGGGTTCGGAGAGACTTTCACAGCAGCCTGTAGCAGAAAGGTTTCTGAGGGTGAAAGTCAAGGTGTTGCCAGGAGCAGAGGCAGGTGGGACCTGGGAAGGGGCAGAGTGGGTCTGGAGGAGCCGAGGGACCTCAGGTGCGATTGGAGGCACCAAGAGAGGGTTCAGGGTGCATGAGCAGGCCAGAGGCGCAGGGCCATGCCAGGCAGGCCCTGTTAGCACTGCAAGGATTTTGGCCTTTATCCTAGGAGCTCTGGGGACCCAGCGAGGAGTTTTAAGCAAGCAGACAATGGGATCAACTCTGCTTCTGAAAGCCCTTCTGGCTGCCGTGAGGGGAGAGTCACTCTTGTCTTCCGTCCTGGGCTCAAGAACAAGTGGAGCCACTGCCCTTGACCTGGGTCCAGTTCTGCATTATCCCATCCCCTCTCCCTGACTTACTTCTGCTGCAGTTTTTATTTTTGGAAGTTCTTGTAGACAAGCCCAGTTCTTCATTCACCCTTGATGGAAACATGACCCTGTTATGCTGAGAACGTCTTTTGCTTGCTCAGTCCAGTTTGTAGCTTCTGGAGGTGTCAGCATGGAGCAGGGGGGCTGCTGTGAGGACCCCTGCCAGTCACTGCCCTGGGTGATTGGTGCGGCTGACGCTGACCCTTTTAGGGCCTCTTTATATTTGAGGTAACCTGGTGAGGTGGAGTGAGCCTAGGCTTCTGGGGTTCAAATCTCTCCTCAGCCACTTAGTAGCTGTGTCATTGGGGCAGGTGATGTACAAGTGTGACCTTCAGAAGCCCCAGAAGCTAACCACAGGTGACATACACAAAGGCAGAGCCTTGCACACACTATGGTTGCAATAAACATTCGCTGGCTTCACTGGAGCCAGTGTGATGGGACTTACTATGGGCTGTGCATTGCTTGTCATGGTGTGGGGGGTGGGAGGCCATGGGCCTGGCCAGACTGTGGCAGCCAGCTCCCAAGGGTCACCCAGGGCATTCGAATTGTCCTAGGTCCTGCTCTGGAGATTCAAATCTCATGAAGGCTTGGACATGGGAGACGTTTCCTGTTGGGTAATTCCACACTGAGGTTTGAAGAGAGTGGTCTACCCATGGCAGGAAGCGAGGCTGGTGGCTGTGGCTGGGTGCGGTTTAGGAGGCAGGATGGAGGCTGGACCTAGCGTCTCATGCCAAGTCTGGCTCTAGTCCCACAGGGATGAAGTTCACAGCAGGCAAGTGAGGGCACAAGCCCCACCTGCTGCTCTGGTTGGAGGAGGAGGTGGCAGGAGCAGCTGGGAAACCTGTCAATCTCAGGCCCCTGGCACATGCCCCAGCCCAAGCAGGGCGACAGGTTCCTGGTGCGGCAGGCTGCTGGGATCAGGCTGCTGACAGCCTAGGTGTGGGTGGGCTCCAAGTCCAGGCTGGGGAGGCTGGGGAGGTTGGGAAACTGGGGCCCACAGAAGTGCTGGCATGCCCTGGCTATGGCTGCTGGCTTGTCCTCTCTGCGGAGGCAGTGGTCACAGCTTGAGATGGGCTGGGGGCTACTGTGCTCTGGGGGCTGCCGCGTGTGCAAGCTTGGGGAGCAGGGGCTCTGTTCACACAGAGCCTGACCCTGGCAGCCCGTGGTCAGGAGTCTCATGTTTCTAGATGACACTGGAGGACAGAAAATGACCCTTGGCTTTTTTACCTTTGCTGAATCAGAATCCATACCTGAGGCAGGGGGTTTGCTTTCTACAAAGCCGCCCTTTAAAAAGTAAAAGTACGCCTGCGAATGTCCGCTCCTACACCAAGGGTCCATTTTCTTTCCCACATAAAAGGAAATGAAATGTGCAAGCCTCTAATAAAACACGAAAGGCTGAGGTGTAAGCCGGGAGCAGGGCTGTGAATGGCATCCCGCGGTCCCAGCTGGCTCGAGATGCATCTATTATATGACAAGCAATTAGAAACAGGTTTCTATTAACTGACCGACTTTGTGCGCAGCGACCAGTGAAATGGACCACTTTCTCAGTGGCCTCCGTGGACCCTTGTGCACCTCGGAATCAGTTACAGGTGTTAAGGGGCTGTAGACCTTATATTTGGATGTTAAGGATGTACAAGGTTTGTGCAAAGTGGCCAGGACTTAGTTATAATGCTGGTATAAGATTGATTGCTTGACTCAGTCAATCATTCACTCATTTATTCCTTCAACTTCGCATGTTCATAGATACTCATGACTGTGTGTGTGTGTGCAGATGAGACCAGGTTATTAAGTAATTGAGAAAGTAGAGGATAAGGGTCACTGGTGTGGCACTGGCAGATTCCATGGGAGTGTGAGACAGGGTTGTTTCTGGAGGTCCATGGAAGAGGAGACCCCTTGACTGGACATTGGAAGGTGGGTGGAGATGGGGTAAGGCATGCTGAATCCGAAAATGGCCTGTACCAAAGGATGGGGCCAGCCTTGGGGACAATGAGAAGGCTGGTCTGTGTGAAGGAACACCCAGAGGAGGAGGGAGAAGGCAGGCGGGGTGGCCTTCACACATGGGGAGGCCATGAAGCAAGAGAAACTCCTAGATCCTAACTCCTGACCCCTTCTGCCTGCTTAACTACCTCACTGTTTAGGCATGACCTGAAAATGGGTTTCGACTGGGGTCTCACTGAATGGAGCTCTGGAGTTACACATGCCAAGTCCTTAAGCTAGGTCTCTGAAACACATCCCAGGACTTCCCACCCCAGTGCATTTGGAATCCTGTTGGGAAGACAGCCCCCCAATCTTCAGGTGACTGGGAGCATCTGCTGCAGAGCCAGGAGCCTGATATCAGACTGCATATGTCACTGTATGTCCAGGCAGGAGCTAGGAGGTGCTCTCTTGGATGGAGGCCCTTGTTACATTGGCTGGGCAATGAGACCAGGAGAAATCTGGATTTTCTTTGACTTCTCTATTTTGTAGGTGAGTTACCATCAAAGGTGCTTGAATGTCCAGCAAAGGGAAGGAAGATGCTGCAGGGACCAGGGGTTGCCCGATGCAGCTGCCAGGTGATCTACTGCACAACTCTGAGGATGCCTGTCATGCAGAAGAGGACTGCTGGAGCTGTGCAGAGCAAGACCCCAGCATCCTGGCTTGCAGTCCTGTCCTTTGAGAGGAAAAGTCGATTAGTTGAGGAGGAAGTGCCTCCTTAAGGGCATGTGGACCTGAAGGGAGACCTCGCCAGCTGTCCACACTCAACCCTTCTTTCTCGGGGCCCCTTGTTGGCATTTGCCATCCAGTGGGCCATGACCAGACCGTTTCCAAGTTTTCCTGGAAGGATGCCTGTGGTTTTGACCTGGGATTATCTCCTGGAGCCCTTCCTCCACTTGCAGAGTGCCAGCCAGGTGAGATCCTGGGCCTGAGCAGGGAGAGAGGCCACGATGGGGTTTGGGGGAGAACAGCAGATGGCCCAGCAAACTCGACAGTTAATCCAACCAAATTACGGCAACAGATGTTTGAAGATGTTTGCATTCAAATTCAAACTGTTAGGTCTCTTAGAAAAGCCAACCAGAATGGCGAAGTTCGGTCTCCCTCTTAATTAAAGCAAAACGAAACTAAACAATCATTTTTAAAATCGAGCCCTGGTACCAAGTTGCCAGGGATCATCCACTGAGACCCTGGCTGCCTGAGGGCTTGGGGTCCAGCTCTCAGCAGAGGGGCTCACGGTGGCGCGGCGGCAGCGGCGGCGGCCAGCCGCCCGGCAGGTGGGGTGAAGGATTGGAGGGCGGTAATGATGTGCGCGGGATGCCCACCAGCCATGGCCGGCCGCTCGTTCAGCGCGGGGACGCATCATCCCGAAGAGGGAGCATTATTGATGCTCTCGCCTCGGGGAGGGAGAGTCGATAATGGATGGCGGACAGGGGATGAGCTTTGTCATCAAACAAGGGGCCTGAAAGATGGTCCTCTGGAATGCTATCAGTCATGCCTTGATCAAGATGTAAGACTCTCAAGGTCTCCGTCTTCCCCGGCCTCCTCCAAGCCCCTCCCCGGGCTCTCCTTCCTGGCTGCCGGCTGGCTCTGCGCCATCCTCCTCCTCTCCTTGGTGCCTCCATTCGGTCTCTCTTTTCTTTCCCTTTGTTCTATCTTTTTTCTCTTTTCCACCTCTCCCCTGTCCCCACCCCTCCCTCATCCCTCCCCTCCCCCATGCTTCTCCCTCATCTCCATCTCCCTCACCCTTTCCTCTCTCTGTGCTCCCTCCCTGTTCCTGTGCTTTAGGATTCCCCTCCTCTTCCTCCCTCTCCTGTCCTCCCTCCTCAGTCTCTCCTTTGTCATCTATTTTATCTAACCCCGGGTCTCTCTCCTGGCCTCTCCCTGGCCCTATGTGGTTTGTGGGCAAAATATCTATTTCGAATCAAAATATTTAAGTGATATTTATTTTCTTGGTAGTCATGTCCCCCCTCTCCTGCCCACAGGTGCTATAGAAAGCATCTTGGATATGCCGATGTGGCTCAGGGATACCGGCAAGTCCCCGGACAGCTCTCAGCAGCTCTGGAACCCAGACCTCTGCAAGCCGGTGCTGCCCTCTGGCCGGCTGCCAGCAGTGCGGGGCAGGTTGCTGCCTGCAGACCCCTGCTTTCCACTGCCCCAGACTGAGACGCCCCCAAATAATGAAGGCGCCAGGAGCTGCCGCCATCCCCTTCCCTCTGGACTGGGGCTGTCTGAGTGAAACTGGGACACTGTCACTCTGTCTAGAGGCCCCCTCCTCCCGGTCTCACCTTTCTCTGCACGCTCTTCCCCCACACCCAGGGCCCTCCCTTGGCCAGCAAGTGCCAGGTGACCTCAGGCTGTCATCGGATGCTTTCATCTTGATGCGCACCACCCTGAGGAATTAGTGCATGATAACTCTTAGAATGAGGCTGCCATGGTGGAATTTCAGGTGTCATTGAGCAGGTGCGAATGGTATTATTTGGGACAGGAGATCTTCTTGGTGCCCTTGAAATCACAGACGGTAGGAAACGAGTGGATAGGTAGGGCTGATCTTTCTGTGTTTGACACTGGACATAGCAACCACATCTTTCCAGACGTAAGATGAAATCCAATTCTCAAGAGGTGTCTATGGACCTCTAACGACTTGCCAGCGACTGGGCAAAGCGGGACCTTCTCAGCACCCACTTGGGGAACCAGCAAGCTTTAGACTCGCGCCCCATGGATCTCACTCCTGAGACTGGCCACCTGTACGGACTGCATTGACAGTCTCAGAGCCCAGGGATTCACAGCCAGGACCTCAGACAGAGTGGTATTAATCTTCTTTTACCGATAGGGAAACGGAGGTCCCACAAGGTTAGTGAGTTGCCCAAATCCATCCACCTCTGGGCTTCATCCCAGATCAAACCATACCTCATGCCTCACCTGGCCTTGGGAAAGGACCCTCCGCACACAGGTGACACTCTAGTGGGGAGTGCCAAGTGTGGAGGAGAGTGTTGGGGCTGCCAGTGGCTTCAGCACCGTGCTAGAGGCTGGCCTGCGGAGCTGGCTTTCACAGCTTCCTTCCCCAGCTCTGCCTTCGGTTCCCCGGTGGCTTAGACTGGCCATGGTGAAGGGTTTTACACCACTGAAATTGACACGTGCTACAAATCAGAGTTCTTTCTTCCCAGAGCTGGTTGTCAAACAGTTGCCTGCCCACCACTGATTCTGATTCCTCTATGGGTAAGAGTGGGACAGCTGTGTGGACATGTGCCCCAGCCTTTGCAAGGCGGGAGGCCAGGGAGCTGATGGCCCAAGCTTTTAGGAAGCTCACTCTCTGGTAAAGGGCAACAGAGGCTTGGTGGTGCAGGTGGAGTCAGGGAGGCCAGTGCAATGACTTCCAGAAAGAACAGGTACATTAGAATTCCCCAAGGAGCCCCAAGGCTGGCTAATGCCTGTACCTAATGCCTGATGGAGCAGCTGCCCAGGCCTCCTGGCCCCAGCTTATGTAGGTGGGACGAGGAGGAGCCAGCAGTATTGGTGATTACAAAAATCAATGCCAATCAGAGTGTGTGGGGGTCAGATTTGGCCAGGGGAGCCAAGGGAGGCCACTGTCTGGTCCCTTGCTGGCTGCCTCTCCACTTTGCTATATCCATCTTTCCCAACCTTTCAGACACTGAACACACTGGTACTGTGGTTGTGCAGATATCTGCCCTGCACCAGGCCCCATAGGGTACAAGTGATATCCAGGACACCGCCTTCCAAATGCTCGCCCCATGGCCTTGGGGTCAGAGGAGCACAGGAGTTTCCTACCATCCCGGCTCTGGGAAGGTGGCTGGGGCTGGAGTCATGCACCTGACAGTCTCACCCCAGGTGCCTCCTCCTGAAGCCCCCACAGCCCCTGATCCTGCTGTGTGTCCTCCGCTAGCTCCATAGCCTCCCCCATCTTTCCCCAAACAACTGCCTGTTCCTCACCTGATCCTCTCACCTGTGATGTGCCCCTGGTCCTGCCACGGCACATTTTCAATGGCTAGAGAAATAAGTTGTGAATGAACAGGGAAAGGCGATGCAGCTCCGTGAGGCACCAAGCGGAGGCACACCAGGTCAGGGCCAGATGCCTTCCCTGAGGTGCCTCCCACAGGTCTGGCCAGACAGTCCGAGGGTACCCCTCTCCCATGAGCTGCTACTGCAGGCCATGAGGTCATGTCAAGACTGTGAGGGAGGAGAGAGGCTGAGCTGGTAATGGAGTGGGTGGGCAAGTGGCAGGTTCAGATGGGAGAATCCCTGCCCCAAATCTGAACAGGTCCTGAAATCAGGGTAGAAGCAACACTCTGGTTAAAGAGAGGTGACCTGGCTTCAGTTGCAAAACTGTGATTATACTCCAAGGACCTGAAATCTAAGGCCCTTGTCGGCCCTGGCCAGCCACACATGGGCCACAAGTCACCTCTATGGCAGACAGAAGAATTGCCCTCAAAGATGTTCATGTCCTAATCCCCAGAACCTGTGAACACTTTACATAGAAAAAGGGATGTGACATCTGTTTAGTAAAGGACCCTGAGATGGGACATTACTCTGGACTGTTTGAGTGGGCCCAGTGGAGTTGTGGGGGCCCTTATAAGAGTGTGGCAGAGGGTCAGAGCCAGAGAGTCAATGCAATGACAGACACAGGGAGCTGAGTGATGTAGCCTGGAGCTGAGGCATGCCGGCCACCTCTCAAAGCTGGAGACCTCCTCTAGAACCTTCGCAAGGAACCAGACCTGCCAGCCCTTTGATCTTAGCTCCTTCAGCCTCACCTTGGTCTTCCGACCTCCAGAGCTGTTAGAGGATAAATTTGGATGAATTCAAACCATTAAGTTTGTGATAATTTGTTGCCGCAGCAACAGGACCCGATAGAACCACCAAGATCAGGTGAGAACCATGCAGGGCTGTCTGGACCCAGATGGCGAAGCTGGCCACCTCCTACCTCTGGGCCTTCACTGCAGCCACCTGGTGGAACTCCAGCCCAGCCCAGGGGCTGCTAGGAGCTATGAAACCTCTCCTTTGACAATGTGTACATCTGACTCCTCAATTTTCAGTTCTCTCTTAAATGTCATTTCTGTCAAAGGGACATTCCAGTTGTTCTCTGCAATGGCATCTGATTCACACACAAGCAATTTGTCTGCTCATTATTTTTTGTCTGCTTTCTTGCCATTAGCATGGAAGTAGGGCATCCTCATCGTACGGCCCTGACTCTTCTTCCTTTCCTGTAGCACTTCCTCCTCATGACTGTGGGATGCTCTCTTCCCACCGGCCAGACTGAGAGCTTGGCCAGGCAGGGGCTCCGTGTCTGCTTGTCCCTGGGTCCCTGTACGGTGCCTGGCACAGAGCACGTGCTCAGTGCGTCTCACTGAAGGGATGGATGGATGGAAGGACGAATAGATGACAGATGAATGGGCAGGCAGGTAGCAGGGTGGAGGGATGGATGTATGTTCTCAGAAAATGTCCCAAGGGCCACCACCAACAGAACATCATGGGTCCCTCCTCAGGGGAAGTCGTGTCTTTCCCTGATTCAGGGCCTTGCGTGTGTTCTCAGTGCCAGTCCCTCTCAACAGCCAGCCACGCAGGCATCACCACCCTGTTTTATAGAAGGAGAAAACTGAGTCGTGGGGGAGATGGGAGATTCGCTCAAGGTCACAGGGCCAGTGGGTGGGGGACAGATTCAGACCAAGAGGTGACTGCATTAGACCGCAGGGCTCAGGGAGGTTGGAAAACTGGGCTCGTGGGAAAGGGATTTTAAACATCCCAGGGCAGAGTTGTGGGGGTGCAGTGAGGCAGGATGTGTGTATGTGGGTGGGGGTCCCAGAGGCTCTTGTAATCATACCTGGAGAGTTCCATTGTGGTGGGGCTCTCAAAACTTGGGCTCAGCAGGCAGCATAGTCAGGAGCCTTCTCAGACCTTCCCCCTCTAACTGATCAATTGTGTGCTCTAGTCTGGAAGCCCCCTGGGTCGGAGGGCTGGTGGACCCACTCCATGGCCCCTTTCTGGCACTTTGGTCACATGGCTGTGGGGTTTTATGATTTGAAGAGACATAAAACAGCCTTGGTGCACAGCACATCTTTTATTGACTCTCCAAATTGCCTGTTGTCATTGGAGGTGGGGGATCATAAACTGCCAGTCTTATTAGATTTCCTGGGGTGGGAGTGTGCAGAGAGGTGTGGGTGTCAGCTGGAAAGAAGCCCCTTCCCCCAGCTTCAAGGGTCACCTTTATAGAAGGTTAGAGACAGCTGCACCTATCCACATCCTACCAGCTCAGCTGCTCTGGGAGGGTAGGTGGCCAGAGCTACCTTTGCTGGACACTCTTAGAACTAAAGAATGACAGGAACCATTCGATGCACCTTCTTCCTCACAAGGAAGGACCAGACAAAGCATTTTGCTTAAGAACTCCCAATTTCCTAGCTCCTAGTGCATTTTTTCTAGAAAGGCAAGGCAGCATAGTGGAAGGCCCAGGCTCTGAATCTTACGCCTGGCTTTGAATCTTTGCTCTACCACTTTAAAACTGAGCAAATTTAGGCAAGTTGTCCACTTGTCTGTGTCTCAGTTTCCTCATTGGAATATTGGGAGTTATAATAATATCTGCCTCCAAGGTTATTATGAAGGTTAAGTGAAGCAATGTGGCCAAAGTGCCTCGGAGAGAAATGGCCCCACAGCTTGCACCAGAAGAGCTGAGAAGTGTTTGTTGAGTAAATGAATAAATAGGCAAGCTGAACCCTAAAGGCTGATCTGGTGTGGGAACTAGCCTTCCAAAGATCTCATCCAGATCTCCCAGGTCTGTTTCTTCCTCTAGAAATCAGGGACCTGCAGCCTTCGCAGGCATTTCTGAACTGCACCTCTAGGCCCCACGGTGCGCTCCCCTGATCTCCCTCCTCCCCACCAGGCCCTCCCCTCAGCAGCAGCACTTTCCACCCACACTCCCTCCCTACTGCCTAGCCTGGCGTGCTGCCCAGTCTCTTCCCTGCCCTCCCTTCCCAGCACTTCCTGCTTCCTCTCCCCACTTCCTTGCTGTGCACACTGTGTGCCGCACCCTGGGACTCCCCTTCCCTTGGCCCCCTCACAGTCATGGTTCCGTCTCTAGCACCACCCCACTTCACTGTGGGCTGGAGCTTCTTTACCAGCCTCTCTGCTTCATCAGACCCCATTAGACCTGTAGGTGTCTGGAAACCCTCTTCTGCTGTAAAGGGCTGGTTTGGTGCTTTTTCAAACAGTTGCCCTTTAAATATTGGTATGATGTTTATTAAGCAGAGAGGCCTAGAGTGACTTAGGGGTGGCCATGAATAGGCAGAGGCCTGGATGCAGTTCTCTGTTCTGCTCTGGCCCTAGAGTTCCAGACGCCATTCAGGCCAATGAGAATCCCTCCAGTAACCAGCCCCACCTGCTTACAAGGCAACTGTGGGTTCCTTGGCAGCTACCCAGATTAGGCCTCCTGGGCTCCCTTCCCTGCATAAGCACACCTCTCCCCCAGGAAGTGTGCTCCTGTAAACACCTCTCCTCATCTCTTTACAATTCAGTGATATTTTTGTGATCTTGTGGTTTGTTCCCTGTCTAGGTGGTAACCTTACCCTGGAATTCTTGGTCTGCGACCTCACATTCTCTTGGTTTCTCCTGAGTACTGGGCTGTGGGTTGCTGTGTTTTCTTGGTGAGTCTTGCTCCTGTTATCTGATCCTTAGCAGTTGGGGGATTCTCCACATTTAACCCTCTGTTCTGCTAGATACCTTTCCAGAGGTTCTCAGCCACTCCCACATGTCAACCCAGATAGAGGAATCATGACCCCCAAATTGCTGTCTCCAACCCAGCCCTCTGTGCAGCTTGCTTATCCAATTTCCTGCCAGAAAATTTTGACTTGGATTTTTCAAACTCAACACACATCTGGCTGCCAGCCTGCTCCTTCTCTTGAAGTCTTTCAAACTGGTCAGAGGCCAGGAGACGTTCTGCCTCTTTCTTCAGCTCTCCCCCACCCCCATCAAACTTTCAACAAGTTTCGCTGATTCCGGTAGCTAAATAATGACTTTAACTAACATTTATGGGGCACCTAGTTACATGTCAAGCACTTCTCAAAACAACTGAAAGATGTCAACGGACACAAGGGTGGATTCTGTGAACATGTGTCCAGAGCTTCATCCACTACTCCAAGGATTTTTGTGACTAAAGCAATAAGGAGAGATTGAGAATTGTCATCTCAAGCCTACACAAAAGCACCTGTATTCTGCTTGCCAGGAGCTCACAGCTGACTAGGGGTGATGCCTGCAAGACATGGTAAATGCTAAAAAGTCATGTGCTCTCAAGGGACATTATCAGGAAGGCCCTGGGACCTGGGGAGTCAGAGCAGGCTTGGGAAGAAGTGGGAACTTGAAGGATGGATGGGAAGCCAGCTATTTGGAGGCAATAACTCTCCCAGGGGAGGTGGTGCGCTAGGTGAGGAGGCGAGAATGTACAAGCCTGGCTGACCTGGGTAGGGCAGTATCCATTTCACTGTGGTGAGGGGCCTGTCAGGAGCTGCAGGAGTTTTTTTAAAAATAGGTTTTCCCTTAACCTTGCTTCCCTAATCAATTATAAGGGGGCCCACAGACACTCTGAACCATGCTGTGGGTGGTCACAGAGAACACTCCAGGTCTTGAAAGACTGTTTTCTTCACTTGTTTAACTGACCCCACAAGATCCCCTGTGACCCTCTTCCCCTCCCTTAGTCCGGTCCTTGCTGTCCCAGAGCATTAAAAGGATTTCAGAATGCTGAATGATTATTGATATACTAATAAGTCTGTCCAATGGCCATTAGCCTGCAGACTACTTGGATATTTTTAAACTACTCAAATCAAATCTTGTAGCATCCATTATGTCCTGTATGGTACATTGCTGCTGGGGCCCCAACATGCATAAACGTAACTGAGCTGCATTATCAAACATTTAAGCCCTTAAAAATTGTGCAACCTCTAAAATCTCCTCTTAGGACCCTGTTCTGGCATTGCCTGGGCAGACACTAATCCCCATTAAGACCTCTCCACCTAGTCTCTGCTCGGGGGCTGGGGTCTGTTTTAGACCAAAGCAACAGCTTTCAGGCGCATTAAAGGATCAAGCCAGAGCAAAGATGATCTTCTTCTCTCTTTGAGGGAGGCAGACTGAGTGGGCAGACTAACCAACCACTTTTGAGAACAGAACACTATTGAAAATAATTCTGAATGTGTCTGTCTTTGTTTGGGCGGGAGTGGGCGGGGGCGGGGGCGTATTAGGAAGCTTTTGTCGCAATGCCCGGGTGGTGGCTTCTGCAGCCTACAGAGATGCTGGGAGGTCTTCAGGAGTAGCAAGCAGAGTTTAGTCCAGGCAGGAGGTGAAGTTTGACTTCAGTGCCACCAATGCCCTTTGGTCAAGGAGCTGTCCCTCTTTCATGGGAAACCATTGCAGAGTTCCCACCCAGGCCCACAGAACAGGAGTGCCCGCCATTTTGGAAGGATTGGTGAATGATCTCAAAGCATGGCTCAGTCCTGTTTCAGGTCTCTATCCACTTGATAGTGTAAACTCTCCCTGCATGTGGTGAATTTCTAGAGGCAGGTCTTGCCTGCTGAGGGGGGACACACCTGGGGTGAAAGGTCATGTGTCTAATTTAGGAGTAGTTTTCAAATCAGATTTACCAGTGTGGCTGTTATTTTGGACTCCCTCTAACTCTTGTGTCTTATTTCACAGTTGATTCAAACACTGAAGTGGGAGGAGGAGGGTATCTCTCACCAATTACCTGAACTTACTGTGACCTCCTAGGGTCTAACACCCTCCAGTTCCCCAGCGAATGGCCTCTTTTGTCTTCTTCCCTTGAGTTCTTTTTTTAGTGCCACATTCTTCTTATATCCTCCAAACCCTAACCCCTTATTGGCCCCTTCCCCTGGACCTGAAATCCTGAGCTAATGTGGCCCAGTGACTCTAGCGTATCCATGTACTGGGTCACTGCTGCCTTTGTAGGGCCATGGACAAGTAGTTTAATCTTTAACTTGCCTGAGGCTCATTTTGGTTTTTGTCCTTTTAGGATTATAGTGAGGACATTCCACAAGAACACCTGGCTGATGGTAGACACTCAATAAAAGTTCATCTCCTCCCTACCTTCCCTTTCTTACTAGCTTCGTGACCTTAAGAAGCGATGTAGCCACTCTGTCATTTTCCATCTTTGACTGGCCATCCTGAGATCAAGCAATGTCCACCATGGTGGTGATGAAAATGGGCCGATGGAAAGTGTCAGCTTCAGTAGACGGATGAGGTCAGGCAGCTCCTGAGGCCCCGGGGCCCCTGGAGGAGCTGGGGCTCCACCTCAGGTACGCTGCTTACATTCCGCTCTCTCACCTTTGTTCCTGTTCTGACCTTCTCCGTCAGGTCCAAGACCTGTGGCTGGTAGGATGTGGACAGGTGCCAAGACCCTGAGGAGGCCAGGTCCAAAGGCCAGCTCAGAGAGTGCTTGGCTCAGGACTAAGCTCCACCCCTTCTTGTGGTTAGCGCCCATGAGAGACACTCCTCCCCAAGTGCCTGGCTTGGACACTCAAGTCTCCGATAGTGCTTCACCTTTGGGATCTGAACTGTTGCAGCTGATCTTTTCCCCCAGGACCTGACTCCACCGGCTTCTCCTGCACAGCCCGGAGACCTGACATCCACACGATGTGGGTTCACTGCTGGTCCTCTGAATCCCCACCTGGGATTCTGGAATCTTCCATTCCTTTCTTCTTCTCCCCACCATCCAGTCTTGACTGTAAATTCCTGACAAAACCCTCAGTGTTTCTTTTGTTCATTGATAGATTTTCCTGTCCCCCTTCGTCACTGTAGGGAGGGCATAACTCCTTTGGTGGCTGACTTGGAATCCTTTTAGGGCCTGAAACGCAGCCTTTGCTGTCCTTTCCTTTCTGCTACCATTTCCCACTGTGACCCTGGGCCACTTGTGAAGGAAGGAAGGTGAGCAGGAGCCGAAGTCCCACCAGCTTGTCTGTGACAACCTGCATTTGTAACCCAGGGTGCGGGCAATCTGAGGGCCACTAGTGTGCCTGCTGGAAGTGGGCAGCTGGCGAGTAAGCCCCTGGAGCCTCCCACAGATCTGCTCATCGCTGTGCTGGACAGAGAGGAGGCCTGGTGCTGTGTCTCCGTCGGGCCTGTTGGGGACATGCGAAGCCCCTTTGATCTGCTCCTATCTAGGCTGGGGGATATCTGTGGCAGAGAAGAGACTCGGGACCAAAGAAAGTAAAGCTGTACTTCTTGGTGGGCAGCAGCCCCCGCATGACCCTGGGTGTGGACAGTTCTGGGGTGGGGCTTGCTCCCTGCCCAGCTTCCTGCCAAGCTCCCCTTCGTCACTTTTCATTGCTGAGGCCCAAGCTGGAGTTAAGCCGGGGCTTAGACTACCCACCACCTAGCAGTGTGACATCTGTGAATGGATTTCTAATTACACATATAAATCAGCATGATTGGAAATTCTTGAAATTTTATTGGGAAGGAAATTTATAGTGATTAAAACCAATTAATTTGGGCCTCCTATTAATCCAGGCGGCAGGGTGGGGGCTGCCATGCTACTGTGCTCCTGGAAGCCGTTGGGTGGGGATGGGCTCAACTTGGGGGCCACTGGGGGCGTGTGCTCATTTTTCAGGTTACAAATGCTCATCCCATGTTTTAAATTACACCCCTGCCCCCGGCCACGTATCTTGTTTTGTGTCTAAAAATAGAGTTCTGGGCTTTCACTAAAGATTCAGAAACACTAAAAGGAATCTTTTTAATCAAAATAAAGAACCCTTTTTAATTACTCAGCCTCCCTCACAGTTGGAGGTAATAATTGTCGTGTGCTCTTAAGTAGGGCTGTTATTAGATTTCCCTGGGGCTCCTCTATTTTCTAGAAGTTTGCAATCCTGGCTGTTGAATGCCAGAGGAGAAGGAGTCAACTCTGGTCTCTTTAAATCTTTAATGTTAAGGCCAGGTGGGGGAAGCTCACTTGGTCACATGGAGAGAGGAAGAAGAGGAGAGAGCTATGGCAGATAACTAAGTCTGCCTTGGGAAGAACCTCCTAGCGGTTCCACACTGTGGGTGAGATACAATTCCTCTCTGTGTTAGGGTTCTCCAAAGAAGCAGCATTAATTTTATATACGAATATGTGATACATATATGATATATATATTATACATGATGTATATGTTTATATATACACATTTATGTGTATGTTTATGTATATACATATGCATACATTTATATATACATGTACATACATATATATGTGCATGTGTATATACATATATATATATAAAGAGATCTATTATGAGCAATTGGCTCATGCAGTTATAGAAGCTGGTAATTCCTATAATCTGCTGTCTGCAAGTTAGAGACCCATGGAAGCCAATGGTGTGAATCCAGTCCATGTCCAAAGACCTGAGAACCAAGAGAACCAATAGTGTAAGTTCCAGTCTGAGTCCAAAGGCCCCAAAACCAGAAGCAATGGTGTCTAAGGGCAACAGATGGATGGCCTGACTCAAGCCAGGAGAGAAAATTTGCACTTTCTCTACCTTTTTGTTCTATTTGAGCTCTCAAAGGATTGAATGGTGCCATATATATTGCCGAAGGCAGATCTTTTTTTAATCAGTCTATGGACTTCAATGCTCTTCAATCTCTTCTGGAAACATCCTTACAGACACATCCAGAAATAATCTTTTACCAGCTATCTGGGCATCCCTTAGTCCAGTTTAGTGGACACATAAAATTTATCATCATGACCTTTATGACTGACCAACTCTGTCCTATCCAATGTCTTCTTTCCATGTATCAAACCAAGACTGAATTCTGTTCCATCCAGGCCAGGAGATTTTGAGGTCTCTGTTCCCACCAACACAACCCCAATTCTGGGCAGCCCAGAAAATGGTCCTGGATTTGTGTCATGGGGTTGTTGTGAGAAAGCATCACAAGCTGGGCAGCCTAAAAGGACAGAAATATATTGTCTCATAGTCCTAGGGACTAAAAGTCTATACTCCAGGCAGGGCCATCTGCTCTCTGAAACCTGTGGGGGAGAATGCCTTCATACCTCTTTCAGCTTCTGGTGTTTTCTGGGAATCCTTGGCATTCTCTGGCTTGTAGACACACCACTCCCATCTCTGCCTGTCACCATATGGTCATCTTTCTCCCTGTGTGTGTGTCTCTGTTTTTTCCCTTTTTCATAAGGACACCAGTCATGTTGGATTAGAGCCCAAACTACTAATGTCATCTTAACTTGGTTATATCTGTTAAACCCCTATTTTCAAATAGGGTCACATTCACAGGTACCAGGAGATAGAATTTCAACACGACTCAACCCATGACAAGGTCTTTTTGATAGATCTCTTAAGTTAACAGGACTGCTTTTGGTTCTACTGTTGGTAGTACTTATAACTTTAAATGATTGAGTTAAATCTTGTCCTTGTTCCTTCACTGGTTATCACTTTTGACTCTGCACCGTGTACATTTTGGATATTAGAGTTCCTACTTTTCCCTTTAATTCATTCTGCTGGCACGATCAACTCCTTTTGTCTTTCCCTCCTGGCCACACAACTAAATGGCATTTCCAAGTCTATTAGCAGTTCTTTGAGATCATGTGATGGACTCTGTCAGATGGAATGTAGGGAGAAATGCTGGCTTCTAAACTTGGCCTCTGAAACCTCCTGTGCAGTATTCTACACATTCTCTTTTCTAGTCTGCAGGATGAATATGGACAATTTAGTGGAGGATTTGGAGGTTCCAAAAATGACGGTATCATTAGATAAAAGTATCTTGGGTCTTTTGGTCACTTCATGGAGCAGAAATCCCATGGCCACTTCCTCATTGCCATTTACTTCCTTTATTGTGACATTAGTAAGAAATCAACCCTAGTGATGATGAGTCATGGAGATTTTAGTGTTGTTTAGTGGAAGGCTTAGGCCACCTGACTAATACACATCATCAGGGTATTAACATTTCCATCCTGCCTACACACCCAAATGAGGCTTACATGCAGTTAAAAGCTGGCAGTGAAGTGGAAGACAGTGATTACATCTTATGACCACAGACTCTGCCAGGTGAAGAGAGTCCAGGATTACATTTCCCCTGTCCATGGAGGCCACATGGATTTGGATCAGTGCATTCAGATTGTGCTACATGTTAGCTCTCTTCTCTTTTGAAGCATCACTGTCTTGTACAGCTTTCCCTAAGCCCTCTGAATTTCCATTGCCCAATTATTATCTTCATTTTTCTTGTAAAATATGACTGTATCGTATTGTCATTCTTAAGCTATTCTTAATTACACAAACTGTTCTCCTACTCCCACTTCTCAGATCCCCTGCCCCCAGGACCTTGCCCCTGCTCTGACCCCAAATTTATTGTCTTCTAAGTTGCTATTTAGCTACTGTCTGAACAGTTTCAACCACAATTTATTGGATTTCATAAATTTACAGGACTTTTTCTCTTTCTACATTTATTTCACATTATATTGGAATTTACCCCAAGGTTTGGCTTTTCCTTTTCAAGTAACACATTTAGAAAAATATTTGTAAAACCTTTAAATCCTTGCTTATCAGAAAATGTCTTTATTCTGCCTTTGCTATGAAACAATATGTGTTTGGATAAAAAAGTTTAGATTCTGAATAATTTTCCATCAGAACTTTGTTCTCATTGCTCTATTGTCCCTCAGGACATGGGGGCATTTGGATCCTCTTTCTCTGTTCTATTCTATACAAGGATCTTTTCTTGTCCTTGGTGTTCTGAAATTCACCAAAGTATATCTTGGTGTGGGCTCTTTTTACTTGTTATGCTAAGCCTGTGGTCTGAACATGAGTGTGTGTCTTAAGCTCTGAGAAGTTGTCTTGCATTATCTCTTTGATTATTTCCTCTCCTACACATTCCCTGATCTGTCTTTCTGGAATACCTTAGAGTCAAATATTGGACCTCCTGGATTCATCCTCCAAGACTCATATAATTTCACTCATATTTTTATAAAATAAACTCTATAGTTTTATTTTGGAGGTCTGAGAAATTTCTTCAACTTTTTTTGTGACTTTCTATTTAAAAAATAGGAATAACATTATTTACATTTCCAAGAACTCCTTTATTTCTTTTTAAAAACATCTTTTTTTTTCCTTTAGTATTCTGTTCTTAATAAATGGATGTAATGTATTCTCAAAGCTCCCTGATGATTTTTCAATTTGAAAGTTAAAAGTTTTTTGAGTCATTTTGGTTTTCTCAGGAAATAAGTGTTTCTACTGTTTTTCCTCCTCCACATTGCTAATCTTCCTCATGGGCTCATGCTTCTCAGCCCTCCATTCGTATTATAGAAGGAAGACTGGTATGGATTTCCCCTGCTAGATGTAGGTCTTTTCTCTTCACCCTCAAGTATCTCCCTTGAGTGGGATGTATGACTTGGAATCCTTTGGGTGTCTGCTGAGCTGGTACATTTAAAAATATTTTTTTTAGTTGTAGATGGATACAATATCTTTATTATTTATTTATTTTTATTGGTGCTGAGGATCAAACCCAGGACCTCACACATGCCAGGTAAGCACTCAGTCACTGAACCCCAGCCTCAGCCCCTCAGCTGGTATATTTTGATTTAAAATGCAAGATCTGGGGCACATCTGTCAGGCCACCTTCATCTCTAACACACACACACACACACACACACACACACACAGTGGCAAAATGGTCTCACTCTACAGACTCCACATGAAATCCAGAAACATTAGAAGTTTCCAGTCAGTTCATGCAATGCCTATAGAAAAAAGCCACCACATTTTTTTTGGCATAAAGGTGCTTTCTAGGCTACCAACACTCTGGAGTTGTTTTGGAGTAGGTGGGGATATGGGGAGAAGGATACCAAAAGCTATACTGTTTTAGATATAGACTTTCAATCAGTCTTCCTCTCTGTAGTCCCAACTTTCATTACTGCTGTCACGATTAGAGGAACACTGGGAGGCAATGAAGACATCTTACCAGGTCAACTGAAATTTGCTCCTGAACTGTCTTTATTGTGCACCGTGACTTGTAGATTTCTTGCCTGTTTCCTCCTTCAACTTGCTTCATTCATTTTTTTCCTAGAATACAATGAACTTTCACATTCGTCATCTATGTCCGCATACTACCACTGGTTTTATTGTTATAGGTTTGTTTCTCCTTATTTTCTTATAGTTCATTTTGTGGATATCTCAAGGGGTTAGGAAAATGAATGTATGTGGCTAGGCTGCTATCTTGAATCAGGAGCAAATGTTTCCTTATTTGAGGGAACAGAGTAGGTCTGTTCTCTGCAACTCACAGAGCCTGAATCCTGCACCTTTTTATTATTTATTTATTTATTTTTACATATGAGAAAATAGCGAGCCAATGGGTCACAGCTCTGCTTCCTGCCTGCAATTCTGGTCTCCTAGGGCTGGCCTTCAGTCAAGGCAGAAGCAATGATCTGGCTAAAAAAGGAAAGAAAAAAAAATGAATTAGCTATATTAGAAAACAAATTTGAAGAAAAATGCAGGAGAACTATTTTCAACTGTACATTAGTCCATCTAAATGAATAAAGAACTCAGATCTTTTAAGGTCTACCAAAATGAAAATTCTGAAAACCAAAGGAATTTGGAAGGACCACCCTGTTTATAGGTAAATGAGGGCTTTGGTAGGCTTTAAAAGTGTTCCTTCTTTTGAGTCAGTTAAACTTCCTTGTGTAATCTTGCTTTTATCATTTCCTTAACACAGTTGAACTTAGTATGTCATTGCCTATGACAGATTTCCAATGGATGGGTTGTGGACAGGTGTTAAGCCCCAAGGTTAGCAAGGTAGGAAGATGGCCTTGGGTTTGTTGTATTCTATAGGACAGAGACCTCCTATTCCAGCCAAGAAAAGGGGAAAAGAAAAAGTGGGGGCAGTCTCACATAAAGAGATCATCTTTCCTCCTCTCATTCCCTTTAATGCCTTCTTAAATACCGGCCTTCCCAATCTCAGCCCCCTTTATTTTATTTGAACGCCTTTATTCACTGTGAACTATGAGGCCTTATTGTCTCACCCATTCCACTCCCCCACTGGGTCAGACAAGACAAGTGCAATGTTTCTTGGGAATGAACTGAGGGAAGGTGAGGATCCCAGTCATTAGTCAGGGAGATGATGTGGATATCAGTTGCTCCCCAAACCATGTCATGTCCATTGACAGTGGGCAGGGTCAAGTTTCTTGAAGTTTTAAGTCCATTCTTGATTTCTCCCTAATTTTATGATTTCTTTATTTTACCTCTGCCTATCAAATAGAGGTGTATACTTGTTTGTATGGCCTCTTCTATCTGGCTCTCCATACGTCAGTCCTATGGGGACTTGGATGAGTCCTGGAGGGTGGGGGTTGTGTGTTTCTTAACCATGTGTCCCCTCAGTGTGTGTATATCCAAGGAGGAAAGAGCTACTATTTGCTGAAGGCCAAATATACACCAGACTTTGGGCTTGGTGCCTTATGTATGCTCTTACACCTCCTGACCACCTTAGGAGGTGGACAGCATCCCACTTTCCAGATGGGTACACTGAGGTACAGAAACAAATAACTTACCCAAACTCATAACATGCTGGGATTTAAGCTTATTCTAGTTTCGAAGGTTGTGTGCTTTCTAAAACACCTTAAACATTGTATGTTCTCTGTATATTTTTATTGAACTAAATACAACCAAGCACTTCACAAGTCCTGGGAGTGATGTTTTGAAGCCAGATATGGCCCTGGAGAACTGGCAGAGACCCATCCCTCAATCCTGATTCCCTGGCATCTGAATCCCTTTAAATCAGCCTGATAATTGCTCTGGGCTTGCTGTGAAGCAGTGCATTTAACAAAACAAACATAGGTTCCATTTCACATGCAAGTAAATATTTTCCCCAAGCGATTAGCACCCAGACAGCTAATAATTACCCCATGTGACACTTTGAAAAGCTGACTATGCATATTTATGGAAAATGATTATTATCACAATATTAGGAGCTCATTAATCCACAGAGCACATGTGAGAACATTCCAGAGTCAGTGTAACATTTGCGCGCAGTAAATACCCATCTGCTTTGAAAGCTGGTGTGGTGGTGTGCGGGCATTCCACAGGTAGGGAAGCCCTTCGAATGAGGACTGAAAGTGTCACTCATGTTCACCACTGTTCTTTCCAAATACAACGCTGCACACATATGTGTGGTACGCGCACGCACACACACACACACACACACACACACACACACACACCCCTCCCACCAAGATTTAAGAAAGACTGAAATGTCTTACCTTTTCTCAAATACCTGCTTCACCCAGGGCTGGAGATCCCTCCCTGAAGGACTTGCTTAGGTCAGTGGCTAACCCACGGAAGGGGTCATTATAATGCAGACAGATACTGGCATCTGCTGGCATACATTAATTTTGTAGTGAGTAGGGCCATGAGGGGTCAAGATGCATGTGGGATGGGAATGTCTTTCAGGATCCTAACTAGAACAGAACTGTCCCAGCAGAAACCCCTGCAGGGCGGCAGGAGGTCTAGTGGAGCTTCTGTAGCAGGAGATCTTGGGCCCAGAGGGAGGAGGAGGGACAATGGACAAGTCAGAAGTCCTGGTTTCTACAATGGATTTGTTATGAAACTTTGAACAAGTTGTTTAATCAGGTCTGGACTCAGTTTTCTCATCTGTAGAAACAAAGCATCGGATTAGAATAATCTGTAGGTCTAGCTCCGTTGGTAGAGTTCTTGTCTGTTAAGCATAAGGCCCGGGGTTCAATCCCCAGCTTAGCAATCTGTAAACATTTTTTTCCTGCTTTAATCTAATTTCCTTAAGAATAACGTGAGAAGATACTGCTGAAGGTAAGTCAGGGTTGCAACATCAAAAGCCTTCACTGCTTCCCCGTGGTGCAGAGGAGAAGACGCCTGTTCGAGTTTGTTGCCCTTGGCTCAAACACAATACCCCCAGCTGGCCCCTCAGTCTCTACCTCACCTCCTTCTTTTCTTTAGGACTCATCCTCTGTAAAGGGTGATTCTATTCCCCTCACCCCAACTCCTCAACTCACCACTCACCACCTCCTCAAGGGAAGGACAGGGCAGTGTCCCAAGGACAAGATGGCCTCCTGGTGGGTAAGTCCCATGGGCCCATTTTCAAAGCATCTTTCTTGGCCTCCCAGTGACATCTGGCCCTGTGGGCCTCTCCCTCTTCCAACAAATCTCTACTCCCTTGGCTTCCATGATTTCACTTGGTCTTGGTTTCTTGCTGGTCAGGCTCCATTTTGGTTCCTCTTTCTATGCTCACCTCTTAGCACTGGTGTTCTGAGTCAGTCCCCACACCCTCTGCTTGGTTTGCCCTGTTACACCCTGGACTTCAGTGGCTTTTTAAGTGCTGGTGACCTCCAAGACTGCATCTCCAGCCCAGGCCATTCTTTTGAGTTCCAGATTTCTTTATACAAATTATTTCTGGAACTTTCCATGACCAGGTTCTATGAGCCTCTCAAGCTTCACATTATTCAAGCAGAACTCATCTCTAGCCACTTCCACCAAGATTTTCCTGTGGCCTCCACTTCAAGGTCTCTGGGCTCTGTTAGTACTTATTAGGTCTACTTCCAGGCCTCTCTTCTCTCTACCCCACCACCCTACCCTCCTCGGGCAGTTGGTATTCTTTATTTGGTTCATTGTGGTGGCCACTTTCTCTTCTCCCTGCTTGCAGTATCCCCCCACATTGCCACCACAATGTATGGTTGTTTGACTGTTTCTATTTAGTTACAAATCTAATCACAGAGTCTCTACTTGCCAAAAATCTTTCTGTGCTGGATTTTTGTTTTGAGTTTTAATTTTTGACGTCTAGCACCCATTCATTGTTCTAATCCCTGATTTTCGTTTAGGAAATACCACCTCCCTCAGTCTCCAGTCTCACTCCACTTCTTGGGGGTGTGTACAACATGCCACCCCACCCTAAACACATGGTCTCATTTCACTCCCCCAGCAACAGAGGTGTCCAGGGATGGGCCATTCCAGCCAAACCCAGCCCAGGCTTTACCTTGGATTACCTGGAAGAGGGTTTATTGGTCTTGAACTTGGGAGGATGTGAGGCTGGAGCAGCTATGTGTGGCCTCCATGTACAGGTGAAGGAAGGAACCAGCTCTTGAAGGAGAGCAGAACTAGGCTGAGATGGCAAGACCAGGCCTTGATGGCTTGGTCTGAGCCCTGAGTTCTACCTGCAGCCAGCTGACCATCCCAGTTTCCAATTGTAAGTACCAATAATTCTCTTTATTGCAAAGCCAGAGGGGCTGGGATTTCTTGCATGTGCTACTGATACGTATTCAGTGGTCTCCATTGCCTGTGGGATAAAGGCCCAATTCCTCAGCAAGACTCCCGAGGCCTTCTGCAGCCTGGCTGGCTCGCCCTCAGTCTCTTCTCTCCTCACCCTCTGCCTCACCCTTGATGCTCCAGCGGTGGAACTCCTTTCAGTTCCCCGAACGCACTTCACCACTTCATTCTAATTGCTTTTAATTGTCCACCTCCTCTGGGAGACTGCTGATGCCACGGGGGGAGGACTGTGTTTATTTTATTCACTGCTGTCGCCCCGGCTCCTCACTGGACGCTTGGAATGTGGTTGATGCTTACTCCATATTTGTCGAATCTCTTAATGGCTGCTGTTTGGTAGATTAATTTGTTCTTGGACCAAATTTCATTTAATTAATTCATTTGTTCATATTTATTCAACATCTATTATGCATCAGAAGCTAACAAAGATAAAAATAGCTAACAAAGATAACAAAGCTAACAAAGTTCAGACAACTTAAAGTCACTGGGAAAAATGTAGATACAATTAAAATGTATGATATGACCTAATATAATATAATATTTATTTTTTCTGTAATTGAGATGTGTCACTATGCAATAGGAACATGGGGAAAATCTCTCCGAGCATTCCTGGGGATTCAGGGATGTTAGGAAAGATTACATAGGGAGGGCGAAGCTAAGGACAGCCATACCAGAAACAATACTGCTAACTGTAGTGACACCATGTGACCAGTGCTCGGTTAACCCTTTCCGTCTCACCTCCATTTCTTACTAATGGCTACAAGTAAAGAGGGTTATCTTGGTGCCAACATGTGAGTGAACACAAAAGCAAATCCAGGTGTGGAGTTGTAAGGTATTATCATCCAAATTATCTAGAATGTGGAAATATAAAATTCTGAAGTCATTGAGAATTCTTACATTTTGAGGAATCCCTAGGTGGGACCCAGTTTGGCAAATAATGCTACAGACCATGGGGTTGGGAGGGACATTGAGTGATCTTGAGTAGACTGGCAGGCTGGACTTTTCGGCCTGTGGGTGGTTGGTGAGAGGGGTGAGAACTACCGATGACCGGGGGTCAGAACAAGTGCATGGACCTGAGCGTCCAGTGGGCCTGGGTAAAGGGGACACCCTGACAGATGGTGAGGCGATGAGTTGACAGGAACTGGGGGTTGACTGAACATGGACTCTGGGGAAGAGCAGGCTTGACAAAGACTTTAGGTGTCTGCCCTGGGTGGTTAGTAGATAAAGGTACCATCATGCAGGAAAATTCCAGAAAAGGAGCAGGTTTTTGTGGGGATGCTGGTGACTTTAATCTTGGACATTCTGAACTTGAGGTGCCTTATTAACTGAAGGATACGCAGACCTGGGAATTTAGAGAGGGGTTTGGTCTGGGACAAGCATAAACCAGGTGTTCTTAGTTCCCCTGAAGGTTAAGGGTGGGTCTGGGGGTGTCGATGAATCCTGTGACATATAGACAAATATTTGTTTGAGGGTGTTTAGGAGCGAGGGTCCCCGGCTTTGATCAGATCCTCCAAATGGTCTCTGGTCATTTGAGAGATGGCAGGGCTGAAGGAAGAGTCCTAGGAAGCAGTGATAGTTCCGAGGAGGAGCCAGAAGATGACTGGAGGGAGCGGAAGGGTCCAGAGCAGTAGGAACGGGGAGAGGGCAGCCACAGGGCTGGCACAGAGGGGAGAGTAGACAATGATGTCGGAAGCAGAGGAGTGGCCCAGCAAGATGGGGACGGGCCTACTGTTTTGTCAAGACTTGGTAACTTTTGCCAGGAGATTGAAGCAGCTGGATGACAAGGTTTCTCACGTGAGCTTGGTCAAGTTTACTTGTCTCTAGGTCATGGCTCACCTGGATGACTGAATGGAGGGAGAAAGAGAACATGCATTTGCCTGCGAGGACCTTGATTGGAAAGGGGGAGGAGATAGGGGGAGGAGAGGCTTCAACGTTCTAAATCTTTAGGGGAGTGTTAGTAAATTATCCGTCACAGTGACAAGACACCTGAGAAAATCAACTTAGAAGGAGGAAAGACTTGTTTAGGCTCATGGTTTCAGAGGTTTTCGTCCAGGGTTGCTTGACTCTGTCACTTTGTCTGTGGGGATGTAGAGCATCATGGTGGGACGTGCATGGTGGAGCAAAGCTGCTCACCTCCTGGTGGCCAGGAAGCAGAAAGAGAGTGGAAGGGGCTGGGGTCCCAGGACCCTGTCTGAGGACACACTCTCAGCGACCCAACTTCCTTCACTAGGCCCCCCTCCTAGGTCGGCACCACCTCTGAATAGTGCCACACTGAGGCCAAGCCTTAACTCACGGCCTTTGCGGGGACAGTTGAGATCTAAACCGCAACATGGGGCATCTTGAGCAGGTCTGCATTCTAACTGGACCAGTGGAGGGAGAGGTTAGGACACCGGAGTGAAGATGCTCCGTGGATTGACGTATCTGGTAGATGGAGAGGCATGGTATTTTTTTTTTTATCCGTTCTTTTTAGTTGTACATGACAGTAGAATCCATTTTGACATAACTATAAAAGCATGGAATATATCTTGTTCTAATTCAGACCCCAGCACCCCTCCTTCCCCTCCCTCCCTCCCACCTGCCCCCTTCCCTCCACTGATCTTTCTGCCATTTACCCAGTTTTTTTTAAATTAATTTCTCGTGGATGTACATGATGCTGAGACCCACTGTGGTGTATTCATGTGTCCACAGGAAAGCTGTGTCAGATTCGTTCCACTCTTTCCTTTTCCATCGCCCCTTCCTTTGGTTTCCCTTTGATGGTATTGTTATAAGGTACAGTGTAGTAATAAAAGATTCAAAATAGAGTTAAGAACAGCAAGTCAGGAGATGACTATAGTTTAAAGATAGAGCTCCCAAGAGGAGAGGGCACACCACACTCCATGCCACACCATGAAGGTGGGGTGTCCAGGGAGCCCAGGGCGGTCAGCAGAAGTGAGGACGAGAGGTTGATTGCGGTTTCTGTGGGAAGAACAGGCGGAGGCGCGGCACGTAGGCTTAGGATTGCTAGTTGGAGTCATTCCAGCTGAGGGGCTGTCCCTAGTTGTCCAGCACATGGCTTTAGGGTGACGAGGGCAGGAGGACTGTGACCTGGGCGCTGGGGTATAACAATGGGGTTCTGTGTGAAAAGCACTGATGGGCAAGAAGGTTACTGTCTCTAGGATATGGCTCACCTGGGAGGGACAGTCCCTGCAGAGTCTGCGAGGCTGAGATGTCAAGGCATCCAATGCAGAGAACAGCAGCCATAGCTCCTACAGGGATCTAGAACGTAGGAGGGTGGCTTGGCCGCAGGAGGGAAGAGGAGCGCCTCTTTCAGAGAGGGTCTTAGGTAAGGCTGCATGCTGTGGCTGCTGCACCACGTCTGTGGGTCCCTGGGCACACATGCATGTGTCCACGCATGTGAAGAGGCCCAGGGGTCAGGGTGCTGGCAAATCTGAGGAATTTCACACCTTCCTTCCCCTTTAATTTTGCTTGACACCACGCATCCATGTGTTCCAAGTAAAAACCTGGCTTAGGGGGTCTGAGGGTGCAAGCGGACTGAGGGGGTTGTCTGGAGTCGGTCTGTCCAGCAAGGCCAGAACTGAGGGACTAAGGGACCACGGCATAGGAGTGCCCGAACTTCTTGTTCTGGCTTTGAAATTCCTCACAGGTACTTGGTCAAGTCACTTCCTTTCTCCATCTCAGCCTCTATCCAGAGGGAGGTGATTCTGAGCAACACAGGACTTAATGCTGCCCAAGGGTGTCACTTCTGATCTTTATCATTGAGGGCAGCTGCCTAAGGAAATTTGTCCTTTCATGGATACCCACATAGAAAAAGCCCTCTTTAAGTGACAGATCAGAGAGGGAACAATTCATCTGACAACCAGGGACTCTCTGCCACTGAGCTACATCCCCAGTCCCTTAAATTTTTTTTAAATTTTATTTTGAGACAGGATCTTCCTAAATTGCTGAGATTGGTCTCTAACTTACAATCCTCCTGCCTCAGCCTCCAGAGTGCCTGAGGGTACAGGCATGTGCTACGTTGCCTGGCTCAGAAGATGATAGACTTTCCTATGAGTTTGAGTGTTGACAGATACTTGGCAACTTAGTTGAGGTCTCAGAGGCAGGAAGCCTTAACACTGAAGTTTTAGGAGCCACTGACATGGGAAATCAATTAAAACAAAAACGAAACCTCTCTGACGTATCAGGTAAGTCAAGGGCAAAGTGCACTCCACGACCCAACTCCAGTTTGCACTCGAGAGTGCAAGGATGTGTTCAGTAATAGTTTTTATTTTTCTTTTCTTTCTTTCTTTTTCTTTTTTTAACAAGCAAGTGTCTTTTGGACAGCTACTCTATGTCAGACATTGTGTAAAGGGGTTTACTTTTGAATAAGATATAACTCAATAACGAATTATATTTCTTACACTAAATCTTTGATAGATATAACATCCACCTAGAGGAGTTGCTCTTTTTGTTTATTTTTGTTAAGTTTTTTGTGCTGGGGACTGAATACAAGTTCTTGGGTGTGCTGAGCGTGCTCTCTACCATGGAGCTACACCCCTGGCTGTTATGGTTTGGATGTGAGGTATCCCCCAAAGGCTCACATGTGAGACAATGCAAGAAGTTTTGGAGATGAAATGATTGGGTGATAGCCTTAACCTAATCAGTGAATTAATCCCCTGAGAAGGGTTAACTGAGTGGTAACTGGAGGTGGGTGGGGTGTGGCTGGAGGAGATGATTCACTGGGGGTGTGGCTATGGGGTATATATTTTGTATCTGGAGAGTGGAGCTCGCTCTCTGCTTCCTGATCTCATGTGAGCTGCTTCTCTCTGTCACACACTCTGCCATGATGTTCAGCCTCACCTCAAGCCCCACAGAATGGAGCTGGCCTTCTGCGGACTAAGACCTCTGAAACTATGAGCCTTCAAATAAACTTTTCTTCCTTCGCAGTTGCTCTGGCTGGATCCTTTTAGTCACAACAGTAAAAAAAACTGACTAAAACACTGGACCTATTATTTTGATCTTAATGAAGTTTTCTGGGCCCCATCTCAGAATCTGCAAGTCTGTGCAGGACCCAGGAAACTGCATCTATAACAAGCATCTCAGGCAACTGATGAAGGAGATCCAAGACAACAAGTTGAGAAGGTCAGCGAAGAGTCGATCGTGGGTCAGTCTCATACACCTGACCTAAGACAAACTGGTTCAAGAAATGGGGCTGACGGCAGAGGAACAAATGAAATCACTCTTGTGCCATGTCATCACAGATGAAGGCTGGAGGCCTTTTCAGCAACAGCTCCTACCTCAGAAGCAAAAGGAGGGACCTTTCATAAGAAGGATGAAGCTGTGGCTCCTGAAAAGGGTCTAAAGCAGGATCAAGACTGGACAGGAAGCACTTTAGGTTTCACGGGCAGTTATTTAGTTCTGCTGTTATAGCATGCAGATGTACATCTGTATGCAAATTAATGAGCATGGCTATGTTCCAATAAAACTTTATTTACAGAAATGGATTCTGGACATTATTCACAATAGCCAAAATATGAAAACAACCTACATATCCACTGACAGATGAATGGATCAAGAAAATTAGTTTTATACACACAACAGAATATATCTGACCTTTACAAAAGAGAAACTCATCAAATCGTATTTTTAAATATGTGCCTTTTTTGCATATGCTTCAATGAAGTTTTATTGGAAAAAGAGAGACCAGAGAGATTTGGACTCTGGTCTCCAATCAAAGCTCTGAGTTCTGACTGTGGGTTTGCTGAAAGTGCTCTTACAACCCAGCCTGGAGGAAGCACTCACTCTTCTCCCTGAGCAGGGGTTCAGGGGAGGCGGGGTCATCAGCAACCTGAGAGGCAGGAAAGTCATGTCATTGTGCTGCGCAGACATCCTCCAATAATTCCTGGCCAACGCTTGGCACATCTGAGGTATGAACGCAAGCACCGTGGGTTAAAAAATGACACTGGTAACCAAGAAACAGTAAGACAAGGCTTCTGTTTAATGAATACTTACTGTGTCCCAGACACGACACTGGGTACTTTCCTATTGGGTTTCAGTGCATCCTCTTGGTGACCTTGTCAGATAGGTTGTATTATTATAACCATTTTACAGATGGGAAAACCAAGGCTCAGACAAATGAAATAACCTGCCCAAGTAAGCTAGTAAGCAGTCAATCGAGGACTCAAAACCAGGAGGACCAGCTCCAGCACCCTGCTCTGACCATAGCGTGCCCATGTAGGGTGGAGTCTGCCTCATATTACACTAAGCTCCAGGTTGGGTGGGAGCCACAGCAGGGCTGTGTGTGTTCAGCCTCAGATTGCTCTGGAAACTCGGGGTGACGAGGGTCATGTGATGGAGGAGCGACATCTGAAAGTTTAGTGAATTATGCTTCCGCCTGAAAAGTCTCAGCTTGCTGGAATTACCAAGTTGTAATCAGAAAGTGCTTGTTAAAATCATCAGACGTAGAGAGGTACAGTTAGAGAGAGGAGTCTGCAGTTGCCTCTGGATCATTTAGTGAGGGATTGACTTGTCATTTTCCAGGAACTTTTGGAGTCTTTGACTTTATACTTCTGCCTCCAACTTAGAGAAGCTGCAGGTTTTAATCTGGGAGAAGAAATTGATTCTGCCTCCAGGTTCTCCTCTGCTGGCCATGCGATCCATGGGCGACCTCGGATTTGCATTTCTAACACTGCTTTGCTAAGCCTGATTAAGTTCATGAGAATTATCTGACCACCTCCCTGGTTTTCAAAACTACCTCTAGCTTCTTATAATTTCTAATCAAACTTTGTTTTGGAACTAGTCATGTTTCTCTGGGCACTTCTAAAAGCTTTCTCTTCTCTTCTTCTCTGAAGTTTTAGGGAAATATTTAATTTTTCTTTCCAGATTTATTCAGCTTAGCTAAAGACATCAGAAGCATGGCAGAAATTTCCATTTTTATTAGCCCCTTCTCAAAATTGGCCGACAGTGGGTTGGGTGCTCACCCACCCTTCTGATTTTAGGTGATGAGAAGCAGGTACTAGAAATGAATGAACTTCTGGCAAGTTAAACTTGAGCTCTATGGAGCTGTGACCTTTGGATCTAGGGGCAAAAGGCAAAGCTGCACAGCTCAGGTTGGAACTTCCCCCTTTTTTAAACTTATAAGAAGGTGTACCCCATTTTCTCCCTTATGATGTGTACATTTCTGTATTTGTAGGGAAATGATGTCTCTCGTCCTCTGCTGCCTGCCTTTCTATGTCAGTCCGTGACTAGAATTCATGCTCCTGGAAGACCTGCCAGGTTTACATGTTAGCTCCATGTTTCCTGTAAGGCTACTGGAATCTTCTGGAATGTACAGTTTACCTGCCTGAATGTAGAAATGTATAGCACCCTCCTGCCCAAGATCCTTGCTCAAAAGGTGACTTTGCTGATGATCTCTGTTTGCCGGGGCTGCAGAAGAGCAGTGTGTGTGCTTGAGCGCATGTGCGTGACCTTTTTTAAAGAGCAGAGTAAATCTTAGATAGATCTGATAATCATCTCAAAACTCTGGGCCTTGCCATTTACATTCCCAACTTAGTCTCCCTTCTGCATCAAGGACAAAAATAACGGCTTGTGAGGGCTTAACGGCTTAGGGATGGAAAACTTAACACTGGTCGGATTCTGCCCAAATCCTATCAGATTTTCTTGCTTCTCATAAACCTTTAATCAGCATCAGTGGTGTATGAGTGTATGTGTGTGTGTGTGTGTGTGTGTGTGTGTGTGCACATGCTGTCTTCTCATCTCAATCAACATAAACAACACAGCCACTGTAGAAATGCCCCAGGTGCCGACAGTTGTGTCAGAAATGGCTTCGGGTCTTAGCTGTCTCTAAGGAGCTGATCCTCTGACAGACTGGGGATGGCACCGAGGGTCCTGAGCTTCCTGACTCTCACCTGCCAAGACCCCAAGCTCTCTGATTGCTGCTGTTCAAGGTCACACAGGCCATAGAAATATGTTTGGGATTCAGAAATCTGGGGTGTAAGTCCAGCGGATCCAGCCCTAAATATCCATCATTGAGTGGCCCCCTCCTTCCCTAGCCCTGCTCGGCCAAGGAGGTCAGGCTGTTCTGAGTTTCATGGGGTCACTTTGGGGGTTTGCTAGGGGATGAACTCCATGTCCCTGGGACAGTTTCCATTGTCATTCTCAGGATGAGGTGTGTGGTGGGGGACAGAAGGGCTTGTGGAGGCTGAAGGAGGTGGCCCAAGTCAGGAGACCCTCCTCCAGATCTCTCCTGCTGACCAGGGAGGTCAGGGATGGACCTTGGGAGGTGGGCTCGAGGGCATCCTGGGGAGGGAAGGGAGTGTCACGGGGGCAGCAATGGCGGTGGCTCTGGCATCCTGTCTACTGGCTGAGCCACCTCTCACTTAGGTATTCAATGCCTGCCATGAGCTGGGTGCTGGCCAGGCAGGAGCCGAGTGTAGGGGCTTGGGGTTTGGGGATAACGGGGGCAAAGGTAGAGATAAAATGTGAGAAATAACTGGGTTTTCTTCAAGTCTCAGCATATGGAATCACGCCCCCCCCCGACATATCCACAGTCCCCCACGCACACATCCCCCAGGGACACAAGTGCTGACCAGAAGCAGTTGTTACGAAGTCTCCCACCCTCCCTTCCTCTCCCCGTCCATGTTCCTTTTCCTTCTCCTCCTTCTTGCCCCATTTTCCCCTTTTTAATGCATCACACACCGCACGGCAGAACTGTACCAGATTCTCTTATGGTAATGAATTACGTGCTTACAGTTTATGTCATGGCAACTCACTTCTCCTTCTCTGTGTCCTTTCTTCCCTCCTTGGTCCCCGGTCTGTCCCCCCTCAGCTGTCGTGAAGAACAGCCCATCCTTTTCTCACATGAAGAACTTTGATTTCCCAATTTTATCTATATTTTCCCAGGTGAGAAAAAAAAACCCTTTGGGCAGAGACACCCCCTTCAAACTCATCCTCCAGAGAAGGCTGGGTGGGCAGTAGAGGCTCCGGATTGGGGCCTGCAGGGTCCTGAAGATGGAGGATGACGGGGGCCTAGCCGCTGCTGGGAGTGGCTGGTGGGGGCAGCGGCAACTGCTCCACAGACTGTTGCTGTGCAGGGATCCTGGTTCTTTAATTTTTTTTTCCAAGAAAGTAAAAAAAAAAAAGTCTATGTTTATGTGAAATCAACTAATTTAAAAATACTGATAATGAATTTAATCCCATTAAAAAAGGTTCATATGGGCCAAAAGTTAGGTTGCGGGCTGACTTTGCTCCTGGGAACGTGCCTTGAGCGCTTGAACTTCAGGGCTTCTTGGGGCTGGCTCTGGTGGCTCTGTCTTCTCTTCCACACCTGCCACTGGGAACTATTTCGCAGACATGGAATCCTTGGGGAACTTTCCACACTTGGCTGCCACCAACCACCCCTGCATTCCACAGGAAGGGTGGGGGCAACGGGAAGGAGAGTTCACCAGGGCACGTGGCAAGTCCAGTCTCAGTGGTGGAACTTCAGGAGCTGCTCGGAGCAGGTAGGATTTTTTTTTCTCCAGTTTTCTTGGCTTTGCTTTCGTCGTGGTTGCCTGAATTTTATTTATAGAGATGATTCTGGCTATTTATATGGTATCTTTTAGGTGGGTTCTGTCTCCTGTACGAGGAGAAACACTAGCTCATCCACAAAATGAACTTTGTGACTGGGTGCCTGGCACACAGAGTTTAATAGGTTGCTCCTGGAGACAAAGACCATGACCGAGTCAGTTCCAGCATCCACCCTGGTCACTGGGAGGCTGAGCTCCCTGGAGGGGTGCCCGGTCAAGGTAGGTGAAATCATGAGAGCTGTCCTAGGACACAGTCATCTGGTTTTTGCTCTTCTAGGGGACAGGAGCTGGGACAGAAGGCAGGGGCTCTTGGCAGAGGGAGTGGTTGTCCTCAAGTTGCTCCCTTCTTAGGCCAGGTGGGGCTGACAGGGAAGGACTGGACCAGGCTCCAAAGCTGCTCTCTGAATCGGGAGCTGACCGACGAGGTGTGTTCTCTGTGGCAAAAATGAGTCCTAAGGGCTGGGCCCCGTCTGAGTACAGCCTGGGCAAATCTTCACGACCACAGGTCAGTTTCTCTGGGACTGGGTTATTGCCATGGGGATGGTTTGCAGTTGAGCATTAAGATCTTTGAGAGCTGTCCTTGGTAGCAGCCATCCCTGCCCAGTTCATTGAGTTAATCGGCAGGACTAAACACCCAAGTGAAGACTGAGGCCATTCTCTGAACCTGACCAGGGCAATGTGAACCTCAATGGTTATTACCAGGACAGGAGCACAGCAGAAATAGTTTCCCAGTCCATCCTCCTGCTTCCAACCCATGCAAGTGAGAGGAGAACCCTAAAATTCCCATCTAATTATATTGTTAAGTATGTGACACGTTCAGTAGCCCCACTCAGCATGGGGACAGAGCCCTTCCTGAACTGGCCCTGCTTGTTCCTCCATCCTCCCTCCTCTCTCTCTCTCCTCCATTGCTAGCCTAGACTTCATCCCTTCTCTCCTTTTTCCAGATCTCTGCACATGCTAGTTTGTTGGGATGGCAATATACTTAGCTAAAAATTCCCTTTTGCAGAGAGGGTTGGCCCTTCAGATGTGAGTAGATATTTTTGACTAAAGGTTCAGGTCAAGTTCTTTAAAGAGACTGAGTTGGGTGCTCTGCCATCCGGTCCCTCCCCCTTCTCCTTCTCCCCATTTGGAAAGCAGAATCCCAATAGTTGTTAGAATTCCAGCAACTATTTTGCAGCATGAAGGAAAGGCTAAGAGGATCACAGAAGCCTTGGCTCTGATCTCATCAAGTCTCTGAAAATAATGTTTTGATATTTGAGGAAAAACTTCCCCATTCTTAAGCTGTTTACTTGAGTCTCTTTTTCAATTGTGCAATTCCCAAGGGATGCAACTTCAAGTAATTGTTTCTTTTGCTGAACTAATTCAAGATGAATTATTTATAAAATAACCATGACTGCATAATCAGAGTATCAGGAATATAGTAAACACCAATAAACTAGTTCAGCGGAGGTGAGAGGGTAGAAGAAAGAAGTGCAAGAGGTGAGCCAGGGCCAGGACAGATCTTTTCAGTGGAGGAATTCCTCAATTGTCTAAGGCAGAGCACAAAGCCTCTTCATTCCATGACTTACCCATAACCAACCAATGAAGTTTTTGGCCTGTGTCTCTAATAGTGGACAATATTTTACTAAAAAAAAAAAAAAAAAACAAAAAACCCCCAAAACTTTACTAAATAGAACTTCAAGTATTAAGATTGTAGTTAATCTTTACCTGGAATGATATGCCATTTTGGGGCGAAACTGATAAAATTAAACTAAAAATTAGAAAATAATGAGATGTTTATCAGAAACACAATTAATGCTGGGTGCGGTGGTGCACTCCTGTAATCCCAGCGGCTCGTGAGGCTGAGGCAGGAGGATCGCAAGTTCAGAGGCAGGAGGATCGCAAGTTCAAAGTCAGCCCCAGCAATTTTCAGGGACTCTAAGTGACTCGGTGAGACCCTGTCTCTAAATAAAAATATATAAAAAGGGCTGGGGATGTGGCTCAGTGGTAAAGTGTCCCAGAGTTCAAAAAAGAAATACAATTAAAAATAACTTGATGGATATCTGGATTCATCCTGGAACCAGTACCTTTTCAGTCTAATCTGTATCTCCATCTACAGCCTGGACACTGGGATATGACCTGAAAGTCCAGAGAAACAACCAATATATATAATGTCTGCCTGTCTATCTATCTATCTATCTATCTTTCATCATCTATCTTCTATTCATCCTTCCATCAAGAGAGTTTAAGGAATTGGCTTATGTGACTGGCCAGCTGGCTGGAAATTTCAGTAGGGACCTATTGATGTCACACTCTTGAATCCAAAGACCGTCTAGAGGAAGAATTTCTTCCTGCTCTGGGAACTCCGTGTATTATCTTGAAGCATTTAACTGATAGGATGAGGCCCATCCACATCAGGGAGGATAGTATGTTTTACTCAAACTCTACTGATTTAAATGTTAATCACATCCAAAAAATACCTTCATAGCATCAATCTAGACTTGGGTTTGGCAGAGCATCTGGACAATAGCCCAGCCAAACTGACACATACAATTAACCCTTACTGACACTATACTTCTCAGACCAGTGGGAGGTCATGATAGTGAGTTGCTTCGCATTATCAAAGTTAAGAAATAGACACAAACACTTTAGAAACATCACCCCACCAAAGCTTAAAATTAAAAGTCATTTTAGATAAATTAAATGAAAAAATTTACAATAACAACCCCTTTCCATCTCCTCCACCATTCTATAAGCAACCCAGTCATTTGGACTTGAGAAAGTATGTCACTGAAACTGACAGTACAAATGACTTAGTCTGGACACTTGTTTTCCAAGAGTCGACTCAGACAGTAGAGTAGCTAATTAGTTGGAATGAGAATTTTTAGTGCCATTGTGTCCAAGCATTTGGACCAGGCAGCACTGTGCGGAGGTGACACTGCTGTTGGCCAACCTAACTCCAGCATCCCCCTCTCCAGCCACTTGTCAGACAGGGTGGTCAGGGTCACAGAACACAGTCACGCTAAAGAGGTTTTGCATGAGTGATGGTTAATTGTATGCATCAACGTGACTGGATTAAGAGACACCTGGAGAATTGGTAAAGCTCTGGCATATCTGTGAGGTATTTTTAGAGGAGAGTGGTGCGTCAGTTGGTGGGTTAAAGGAGGAAGATCTGTCCTCAGCGTGGGAGGCACCATCCAATCGACTGAGGGCCTACATGGAACAAAAATGGAAAGAAACAGATCTCTTCACTCTTTCCTGGACATGAACACTCTCTTTTCCTTCTGCCCATGGACATTAGAAATCCAGGCTCTCTGGCCTTTGGACTCCAGGACTTCCCCAGTGTCCCTGGGTTCTCAGGTCTCAGACTTGGACTGAGAGTGACACCCTGGACTTCCCTGGTTCTGAGGTTTTCTGACTTGGACCAAAGCCATGCTGCTGACATCCCAGTGTCTCCGTGTTGGGACTGTCATGGGACTTCTCAGTCAGGCACCCTTTTGTTCTTTTACTCCCCAGTAATATTCATTGAGCTGCTTCTGGGGGATACTGTCCTAGGACAGGGGACAGTATGACGTGCCCAAACAGATGCAGCCTCTGATCTTTCAGAGTCCACATTCTGATGGGAAGGAAGAAAGGAACCAAATATTCCTAAGAATTGGTATAGAATTAGCAGCTAAGAATTGTGCAGGGCAGTCGTGCACAGCTGGGGAGGCTGAGGGAGGCACCTGGTTTAGTCTGGGGTTTGGCAAAGTTTATCAGAGGGAGTGGTGGTTCTTATGGGGCCACGTGGTTCTTATTGTCCTGCTGCTCCAAAGTCATTGCTCTGTCCCTCATTTTGTTTAGGGGAGTATGAGTGGATTCTGCCCCTTGCAACCAACCCTAGAGAGATGGTTAAAAACCACCACCACCACCAACAACAACAAAAACTGTTCTGAAGTCCAAGGAAATCATAGCTAAGAGAGGGACTCCAGATCCCAGGAAAGAGGATGGTAGGAGATATTTTGAGGGGAAAGAGTCTTTGCACTTCTTTTCAATAATATTGTTCTTAGAATCAACACTATTAGCTCCTCCTGAGTAAGAAGCTCTTTGGAGAAGCTGAGGAGTGGCCCTTTTGGTGGGCAGGAGGGCTTCCCGTGGTGACGGAGGGCATTCCTGCAGTTCCCTGGCCCAGGAGGAAATGATGGCATGAATTTCAGGCCTGGGGAAGAACAGAAGCAGGGCTCCCGGGAGCCAGGCACAGCCCCGTGGCTCTGGCGGGACCTTCCCTGTGTTAAAATGCATTGACTGTGAGTCAACAGTTCCCTCGCAGCAGGAGGTTCTGTGCCAAGTTCCTTGGCCTCATTTCCTTCCCAGGACCCCGATGACTGGCAGATAGCAGTGAATGACAAGTCCCCCAAATAAGGGAGGGGGTTTGGCAGGGGAAAACAGCCCTGACTCCGTGACAAAGCTCTTAGTGGTAGGGCCATGTGAATACCATCCAGTCACAGCTAGAAAGTGTATCCAGAAAGCACACCTCTGGGTGGGTGCAGGAGAGCAGCCTGCACGTTCCAGGGAGGACAGAGGCCATGGGAGAGGCCCTCAATGTAGGAGAGGCCACACTGAATGCGCCAGCTGGCTTTGAAGCATGGATGGCCAGTTCCCTGTCTCTCGGCCAGGATGCCACCTCACAGCCCGCTAAGGACATGAGCTCCTCTGGTTTTACTCCAACCTCTAGATGGGAATTTGAAGAGCTGGGTCCCAGCTCCAGCTGTGCCCAACTGCTGTGAAATACCAGGGAAATTGCATGAGCTCTCTGAGCCTAAGTCCCTGTGTATAGAAATGGAGGGTCAGATCCGTGAAATTGAAGATTCTTCCAGCTCTACTGTGGAATCTCATGGGAAGTTCTTTTTTTTCTTACCCATTTTAGCCACTATTAACTCAGCTTCATCTGTGTCTTTATGAGATCACATGTGTGATAGGAAACAAAGCCATTTGCTACTTGGCGACAGGCTTCCACAGAATGGGCTGTCTCCCTGTTAGGAGGTTTAGGACTGCAGATCCAAACTACCTTCCTTCCCCTTGGAGACACTACAAAATGTCTTCATGGTTTAGAATCTTAGAAGCCATCAGTTACATGAGCAGAATTTATTTGCCCAACTACGGGGAACTAAGACTTCTGCTCACATTGGGGTCTGCTAAAAGTTTGTGAATTTTCTGTAGTTTCAGATTTTTTTTTTTTTGGCATGGAATTTTGTGAATGTAGTTTTTGCACTTTTAACTTTGATACAGCCTAAATAATCTAAAATGTTTGAAAGATAGTACTGAGATACTGCACTAACCCTCACTTCACTTTACCCTAGGGGTGGAGACACAACTTCCCCAGTTTTATCTAAGGTTGACACCTTACATGACTATGGTACCTTTATCAAAACTGAGACGTTGATGCTTGTAACACTTTTATCTACACTACAGGTTTTATTTGGATTCCCTAGTTTTTCCATACATGATCCTTTCCATTTGTAGGATCCAGCAAGAGTCCCGTCTCTGCAGGGTCCTCTGCTCTGGGATAGTTCCTGTCTTCCCTTTTCTGTTTTCTTGTGATTGACACTTTTGAAAAAAGTCTCTCAGTTTGGACCTGTTTGATGTTTTCTCATGGTCAGCCTGGGGTGTTGGAGTCGAGGGAGGACGCCAAGAGACTGGTGTGTAACCCTCAGTCACTTGGCTAAGGCAATGTCTGCCAGGTTCCTTATCCTGGAGTTACTACTTCCTTCTTTTCATTGGTCAGGAGCGTGACAATCCTTATGCTTTAAATTTGTGTCAGGATATTATTTCCAATGCCAGATTCTAATCAAACATTTCCTCTGACATTGAAGTATAATAATTGTACATAGTGCTTTGGGAGGTGCTGGGGGATCTAAGGAGGTTCCAGCAAATTAAATAAAGGTGGACCTCTAGCTAAAGTTTCAGGGAGGTCAGAGATCAGTTTGGGGGCAGCAGACGGAGAGGGAGAAGGAGGAGGAGGAAGCTACAGTGACTTCCTGGTCAAGCAGGAAGCTGTGGTTAAATGAGAGATAGAAGTGGAATCTGGAAAGTTTGGGGAAAGGAGGACCCTATGTGAATGGGTGTTTTCTCAGACTCTTTCTCCTTCCACTGCTTCCATGAGACCCTCACCCAGGCTAGGATATGGTCTGTGGTCATAACAGACTGATTGACAGATTGACTTGCCAGTCCCTCAGACCCCTGATCTTGACCTCAAGTTCAGCATTATGACCCTAGATGGACAAGTGCCTCATTCAGGCAACTGTCACATTGCTAGGGGTCTGATCAGGGGATGTACCTACCTGGCTATATTTGTCTGGGGTCTAAGAACGTCAGCCCTTGGTGTAGATCAGAAGGTATCCTCTGCAAGCAAGGGGCCTGGGGACAGCAGGTTGTCCACGTGTCTGTTGAGTATGGGTTTATGGATTTTTCTGGAGGCTCGTCCTGGGAGTGCCCCATTCGGCTCATGGGGGCCTGCCATTGAGCTATTGTTCCAGGGGAAGGCTCTGGGTCACTTTTGCTGCCTTCTTCAAGTCACAATGACTTTTAACAGGCAACATCTGACAGTGCGGGAGCCCCTTGCAGCCCTGGGTGAAATTATGATAACAAGAGAAAAAAGCTATTACTGCCACCATGCTTTCATTATGCAAATGATATTAAGATAGGCTGTGTGGATCGCCCCTGGCTATGCTATAATCTCCATGCAGTGATTATAATGTGTCAAACTTAGTCATTTTGATTATGACATGTTAATTACATGCCATCCTCATGTAGACATGAATATTACTCCCAGTCAGACAAAACACAAATTGGGGCCATTGTTGGTTGGTTAGTTGTGTGTATGTGTCTTAACTTTTTTTTTTTTATTAAATGGATTAAAAGATGTAAAAGATATGTAATGCAAACTAATTAAAAACTGGCCAGATCCTCTGTGCTCCACTGGGTAGAGACAGGCTCACTTGGACTTTTTGTCCTCTGGGACTGTTGGCAAAAACAGTGTTTCCTGGGAAACAAGAACCTTGGACTGTGGGGATGCGGGTAGGAGGGGGTCTGAGCTGTGGAGGGAGGGATGGGTTAGAGGTTGGAAGGATGGGGTGTCAGGGGGCTGAAAGCCCTAGGCCCAACATGGACTGGGAGGAAGAGTAGAGGCTGTCAGGATGATTAGCAGGGATGGTTGGGCCAGAAGTGCCCCTGAGACCCTCAAGTTCACCTCTCTTTTCACAGAGGAGGAGAATCAGGACCCAGAGAATGAAGGAACTTGTCCAGGTTCACCCAGACAGTCTGAGAAAGATTTGGCCATTCCACTGTCACGTGAGGTTTGTAGCTGAGCGCTGAGCAGAGAATGATGTCAGGGAGTGTGGAAGCCACTTGGGGGGAGGCAGAAGGAGTGGCAGGCACATGTGAGAATCAGAATACGCTCGTGTCGTCAGTATGAAGAGAGACATCGGGGAACATTCACACCTGGATCCCTAGCCATTCGAATCACAAACCGCTCACTCCTTCCCACGTCCTTCTGTGCCCAGAACTGCCATTTCCTGGGGTAGAGGAAGGGTTGGTTTGGCCTTAATGAGAAATACAGCATCACCTCCAAGTGGCTCCCAAGAAGGGGCTTTTTGGTCCACACATTCATGGTCAAAATCAAGTCCAAACCTCCCAGCAAGGCACCCATGCTCCACCCTCAGCAGGCTCCATTTCACTGGTCTTGTTCCCTTCTCTGCTGATCTCACCTGCCACAACTCCTTTACTTCTATAAGAGTATCTATGTCCTCCAAGCACACCCAGAATCTTCATTCCTTGGGACTGTCACAAGATCTGAAATAATAGTAAGAGCCAGCATTTACCCAGTATATTTTTATTGATACTCATTTACTATATTCCAGGTACCATTCAAAAAAATATATTTATATTACTACATTTAGCTTCACAGAAATTTGATCAAATATATTTTATTAGTATTTTCATAGAACAGTTGAGAAAACTGAGGTACAGACAGCTTGATCCAGGGTGGTTTGCCTCCAGAGCCAAAGCTTAATTTTTAGAATATGTCCCCTCTCTGGATTAACATTTTCTTTCAATCATATTTGTCTCTCAAGCTCCTATCATGTGGTTTCTCCCCCAGGAAGCTTCCCCTTCTGTAGGAGATTGTGTTATTATTTATAAATACTTTCTGTCCTCTCCTGAGGAGATTTATGCCTCCCTGTTCTGGTGATGGTGGGTCTGGCCATGTGTCTTGCTTTGGTAATGATGTGCAGAATGTCACTCAGGGTGGAACACACTCAATGAAATGTGATAAGACATGACAAGATTGGTTCTTTCCCTTCCTTATGCCAAACAGGGATGCGCTAGGTAGAGACTGACAGTTTGGGTTCCAGAATGATGTGGAGCAAAGTTCCTGTGTCCCAGGTAGGGTGAGTTAGAAATAAGTCAGTATCAACTGTTACTGTGGCAAGCCACAGAGGTTGAGTATCATTTTTACTAGGCACAACAGAGCCTGTTCTGACTGATACACCTGCTTATGGATCCCCAAGGAATCTCTCCCTGCGATCATCACTCCTGTACCTCCTGGCCTGCCCCAGCTCATATGCTTAGCTGCCTTGTCACAGCCTTCCCCCCGATTATCCTGTCAATGCCTTGACATTTCACTGAGATCATATGCAGCCAGACCAAGGCTCTGGTGACTCTTTTCTCCACCCATCCTCACCGTCTTAATAACCATCTCTTCTCAGACACTCTCTGTGCTTTTCTCCCTATGTCCATGTGTTGGGAAGACAGTGGGAAGTTCTGCCTCAATGTGAGCCTTCTCAGGGATGGGGTTAGATATTAAAGAACAGAGTCCAAACACCAAATCCAGCCTTAATTCCCCTCAATGTCCCTTCAGGGCACTCCAACCCCATCTATGTCCAGCCTTAACATCTGGGACCAATCTACCTTGTTCTTCAAAGATAGAGGGCTGGGCTGACCTCTCAGGTGTCTCCTGGACTTATGAGTCAGACTTGGTGTTTATGGTTGAGGAATGACTACTGAGGAGGGGGAAGGGGGCTGAGACCTCTGAGACCTCTGCCACCTCCTTGGGAGTGCTAAAATGCAGGATCAGGACTAGGTGACAGCAGAGAGATGCCTAGGATGCAGATTTAAGAAGACACTCAGTGTCAGGGCCATAGAAATGTTGACTCTGCCTTTTCTGAAGTTTTGTGTGCTAGGTAGGTGCTTCTCTTACCCTCGTCCCAGCTCTGTAACGGGATGCTGGGAGACGTAGGGCTGCTATCTGAACAGGATAGCAGGAAATCAGGTGCAGATTGAGGGTGAAGCTAGGTCTTCCTGTCCAAACACCTCCCCCAGCATCTGGGAGGCACTGGCCATTCACTTCAACTTGTTGGCTGATACTGGCTTTGGCACCTGCAGTTTTCTCTGTGGACATACACAGGGCTGACCCACAGCACTACCAACCAGCACTTTACAGGGGTGGTCAAGTGTGGTTTGAACAATAAGGCAGAGTCTAGCTCCTCAGGGAGTTCTGTGGGATAAGAGAGACTCTAACGGGGAGAGGCTTGCAAATATGATATAGTAGTTGGGGGCTGGCCTTAGGTCATTGGTCACCTCCCCCAGGGATGGTTTCCAAGGGATACTACCTGATCTAGGGGGAGATGACAGAAGGTCTTTAACCAACACTGAGAGACCTTCTGACTCCAACCTTAGGCCAAGGCCCTTGGTCTCCACAACAGCCACATCTAGGTGTTGAGCTCACCAGCCACACCCACTGGAGTGACCACTCCCTGGGACAGGCGTTGGCTGGCTCTCCTCTTTCAGAGTTCTGTCTTCAGGGACTAATGCTGAGTCTCCTGCACTCAGAGCACAGGAGAACAGCTCCTTCTCAGCCCCTCTGCAAACACATCCATGGATGTATGATATCAAGTTGAGATCAGGGAAGGGAGAAGGGGAGAAAAGTTAATTTAAGGGGAAAATTATCTCTGTTCTCTGCTAATGGAACCTGTAAATTAGGGCATTTAATTACCAGAGACAATTTGTTCATTTTGGATGCTAATATTTACATTAGCAACTGCTTTGAAAGCATGAAATCTGATGAATTGGCAAAACACGTTTACTCTTTTTCCCCAAATTAATCAAATGAGCTGGGATCAGGCTATTTATAAGTCTAGTTAAGTCTGTCTCCCCAGTGAGGGATCTTTTCCTCCTACCTCCCTCACATTTGTGAGCTCTCACGGATGCTCAGCTCCTCACCTAGATACTCGGTACCAGAGGATCTCAGTGGGAAGGTGTTTGATCTATTTCTATATTTAATGACACATTTCATCATAGTGGAACAGAGCATTGTACCATCTCTTTGAAATTCTATTTCAATGATAATCCCTTCCGTTTGTATAACCCCTGGTGGCCTCCAAGGTGTTCTTATGGAGAAGAGCTCACCTCCAACACCTGATGCTGAGAGCCCTGCTTCCGACTCAGATGCTGACAGCTGGCAGGTTTGGATGGGGTCCTTTTCCTAAAAGAAACTGGTTGGTAAGGAAGTCTTCATCCAGGAGGAGACTGGGCCAATGGATGAACACTTGAGACCATCTTCAGAGCAAGGACTTGCCCCCTCCTTCTCTGAGGCTGGCCTTCCTGCTCTCAGATGAGTCTCTGGGTCTGGATAGTGACCTTGATGGTAACTGATCCTATTCTGACTTTCACTCACCCTATTCTCAAGGGGTCTCCTCTCCTCAGCTCCAGACATTGAGAGAGGTGGCAGAGGTCTCAGCCTCAATTCCCCTCCTCCCTAGTCAGTACTATAAACATGGAGCCTGGACTCACTGGTCTTAGGGCTGGGAGAAGGCAGGAGAGCTCCTCTGCCCCAGCCCATGTGTTTGGGATGAAGTCCCTGGGGCCTGGGGAGGTTAGGAGCCTTGCTGAATTTTGTACGTCTGAATGGGTATGGGGAAGGAGTCTGAGATGTGGTCTCCCACTGTTAGGAGTCACACCAACTCCCTTCATAAAGCTGAGCCCCTGTTCTGAGATGAGGGTACAGAAAGGCTCTCTGGGCAGAGGATGTGACAGATTCTTATTCTATGCTATGGTCTGAATGTTTCTGTCCTCCCAAAAGTTATGTGTTGGAATTCTAACCCCCAAGGTTATGATGTTAGGAGGTGATAAGATCATGACAGTGGAGGTCTCTTGAGTGGGATTCGTGCCCTTATAAAAGAGACCCCAGGGAGCTTGTTGATCACTCTGCCATGTGAGTACACAGTGAAAAGATGGTGGACTATGAGCCAGAAACCAGACACCAGCAGGCACTTTAATCTTGGACTTCCCAGCCCCCAGAGTTGTGAGAAGTCAATTTCTGTTGTTTATAAGCCACTCAGTTTATGGCATTTTTGTTATAGCAGCTTGAATGGACTAAGACATTCTGTAAGGTTCACCTCCTTTTGAGAAGCTTTCACTGCAATTACTCTGCCCTTTCATACTTTGCTTCTAATTTGGTCACACAAATCCCCTCTTACTTCAACTAATTCCCACTTATATATTTAGATGGGACTTTATTAAAGGTATGAAAATAACAAAAGGGGAAGAAGGAAATGAAAAGGAGATCCTGTAAATATGACTCAGTTCATTCATCTTCACTTGAAGAGTACTCCTGGCCTCTCTCAGCCACCTCCATGGTGCAGAAACTGGACACTAGTTTGAGCATGCCTAAATTTTTGAAATGTTACACCTAGGAAAGGGAAAAGCCCAGAAGTAGTGTTAGGAGCTTGCTTTCTGCCTTAGAATTGTGATCCCATACCTAGCAGGGATTCCAACCTCTTTGTATTGCACTTTTCTGAATTTCAGAGTGTGGAAAGCTAAAACCTACATTTCTAAGATACCCTGGGAGCTAGGGTTTTGTTGAGAAGGACATTCTGTCCACTAGACATGTGTCAGATTTTGAAGGTGGAACTAAGGCCAGAGCCATTTTCCTCAGGGTTTGTCTAATGCTTTAGGAAACCTTGGGTTTTAGCAGAGCTGCAGGTGCACACAATAGCTTCAAGGGCATAGCATCTGTGGCCAAGGCGGTGATGGCCTCCTTGGCCCTGGACTGCAGCTAGACAGGAGGGTGCTTATATTCGGTTGGTCCACTGCGGCCTCCTGATTCTCACCTTCCCAGGATGAATTCATTGGAAATGGTTGTGCAAGCTCAGGGTATAATTCCTGGAGACCTGGCCTGAAGCACACTCCTGCCTAGTAATGGGCTACACGTTTGTGTTCCAATTTATATCTTCACATTCTAAATTACTCAGAGATTGTGTGTAACACAACACTCCAACACTGAGTGGCTTGTGTTAGCAAACATTGATCAAGTGTATAGTTTCTGAGGTTTATGAATCCAGGAGAAGTATAGCATAGGTCTCTCAGAGACTGCAGTGAGAGTGTTGACCAAGGCTGCTGCCACCAGAAGGCCTGATGCACTTGTGAGTTCCACTTCCAAGTTCACTCCTGTGGTTGTTTATAGGAAACTTTAGTTCCTGATCATCTACATGGCCTCCCATGCCAGCAATGTCCTCCAGAGCAAATGATCTGAGAAAGACAGAGAGCAGGGATGGGAGAGGACAGAGATAGAGGTTATAGTGTGTTTTATCATCTGATTGCCAAAGGACCATACCATCTCTTCTGCCATATGGTACAAGCCTGGTATAATATAGGACAGGAACACACAGGGTATGAACTCCAGGAGATGCGGTCATTGGGGACCATCTTGGAGACTGTTCCCACTCATGCTTTGCCTTTTTTGGGGCTGTGTTATTATGCATGTTTTATATACTGTATATGGACAGCTCACCTTACCCACAACTCTTTTGACCCCTAGGCTAACAGTGTGGGCTGACCAATAGATCCAAGTATAGAATTTGGAACTTGACGACTAAGGAAATGACAGATATTTCCATTCTTTAAGCATTGCAAACTGGATATTTTAATTGTTTTTGTAACAGGAAGTTTCTAAATCTGAAATAATATTTAAAATATATTTTTGAGCCCAAGGAACGAATTGCTTAGTTCTGACTTGTCCGTGCCAGGTGTTGAGTGACCCACTGTGTCCTGTATCCTTGGGTCTTTTCTGCCTTTTCCTCAGACCAACTCTGTCCTCTCTGTTAGCTTCTCCAGGAGGCAGAGCATAAGCTATCAGTCCATTAAGATAACTTTGGAACCACTTAAGATGGACTATTTCAAAAGGTACCAAATTCCCTGATCTTATAACTGAACCATTTAACTAGATCATCTTGTAAAGAGAAAGTGCGTTAAAAATACCAGTTAATTACTTTTTTTAATTCCCAAGGCACAAATAAGTCCTAGTTAACTGTCTTTGCACATTTATATATTTAGACATCAGGGTAAGACTCCATCAGTCACAGTGAGCCAAAAGGCACAGCAGCAGAGGACAGCAAGCTCCAAAGTAATGAGACTGGCTTCTTTAGCAACTTGGAGATTCTCACCTGAATTTTGGGCCATTTAACATCATGTATTTATGCTGAAAAACCTAAGGAAGGAAACCCTTGATCCAAAGTCTTAGCAGTTCTTTCTTGAAGAATACACATAGTTGACCTAAGTAATATGGTGCTCCTTGCTTAGAAGTGTCAACATTTGGAAATGTTAATTAAGCTTCAGTCCTGCCTTGGTATGCCCAATGAGTCAGACTCCATGACAGATTCAATTTACTCCTTGGAAGCAATTAGCATTAAATAAATCCCAGGGAATAAAACTTCAATAAAATCATATAATCTTAGAGCTAAAAAATGACTTTTCCCCCTCTTTGCATTTGAACTTTAGAACTGACAATATGACCAAGGGCCTGGATTGAGAGGGCCTTTAAAATCTATCATTACATCAAGTAAGTCAGATGGAACTGATTTTGAAGGACTTATCTAGTATCTATTTCATTTTTAGAGAGACACTTTACTTTTTTGAAATCTAGCTAGCTAGGGGTCCAAAATATTTGGAAGCCAGTATGTATTGAATTAATGAGTAAATGGTAAGACCAGCCCAAGTAGGTTTTACCTTTTGACGCATGGGAATTCAAACCCTTGGTGGATGGAGAGGCTTTAGGTCCTATCTTAGTGTCTGAGTATTTTTGGCTTTTGCACCACTGAAGGAAGATTCGTTATCTAGCTTCTAGATGATCTATAGGTTAGAATTGGTGAAGTGGAAAGAGAAGTCACTGCCAGAGGTAGACATGGGCAGTAGTAAAGCAGAAAAGCGATACCTGTGCAGAGGAAAGAGGCAGGATGTTGATGGAAAGCAGACATGAACTTAAAGACACATGGTCATCTGAGGTTCTGAAGACAGGGCCAAACAACCTCAGCCAGTTTCTTGGCTTTTGAGGGAGCTCTGCAGCTCAGCACTCACAATCTATTTATTAATTCTTTCATCTAAAGAATATTTAAATGCCAAATAGCCAACACCAAGAGAATGAGACTGTGAGTTGGGTGAAATTCAAGATCTTCTAGCTCTGTGGTTCTGCAAATGTTGAGCGCCCATGTGGAAAGCCCAGTGCTATTTGTTCAAGTGTCTCCTTCAAAACTCATGCTGAAACTGAATCCCCTCTGTGGTAGAACTGAAAGAGGTAACTTTAGGTGGTGATCAGGCCATGAATAGACTAGTGCCTTATGAAAGGGCTCTGCCATGTGAGGACACAGTGTTTGTTCCCTTTTTGTCCTTTTGCCTTCTGTTATCTGAGGGTGCCACTGTGAGAAGGTCCACTGATGGAACAGACCCTACCCAGATGCCACATCTGGCAGCCCTTTGATCTTGGACTACCCGTCCTCCAGATCCGTGGGAAAAAAATGTCTGTTCTTCATAAATTCCCCAGACTCAGGTATTTTGTTATAAGCACAAACACACTCAGACTTTCATGTTAGGCATTCTATATTCTCCGAGTTTATTTCCAGGTGCCACTAAATTAAAAGCCCAACCCATATTTGTTCTACTCTGAAGAGAAGGCAGGGAAACTTCATCTCCTTTAGAAGAATTTCTATCCCGATGGGGGAAACCAAGCAAGCCGTGCTTATGTGGACCCACATTCAAGCAGCAGCATCTTCCTGGGGAGACAAGAAATGAGATAAGGTCATTTATGTCTGTGAAGCATGTGGGAAAATGTAGGCTGAGGAACTGAGTTTCAATTTTAGGGTTGGAGAACAGGAAGACAGTGGAAGAGTCGGAACCTCCTGGAAAGACAGGCAAGAACATTCCAGAGCAACAGAAGTAGCCCAATTCAAGTCCTTAGTCCCAGTTTTTGTGGAATCAAGAAAGTGGCAGCTCATGAGTATGGAAACACCAGTAGGGGTTCCTGCCCCCTTTTAATGTCAGGGAGTGAGGGAGGCAGAACCATCTTCCATGTGGCAATCCAACCTGTTATGCCAGGCAGCATAATTTGACCTGTGGAACTTGGATTTGTGTTGCTATAAACCATGGGCCATGGTATTCTCTTGATGTGTCTAGATTTCTAGACGACTGGCTGCAGACTGGGTTTTCTGAAAGACTTCATGATGCTCCCCTTACTCCTCCACAGATGGCGAGCTTCTCCACAGATAGAAGATCTTTAAATTGGAAGAGATGACCAAAAATGGTTGGCGGTCCCTTGGTGTACTTGTTGTTCAGAGCACCTCCATGAGCACACACGTGGGTCTGGAACCATTGCCCTTCACCAGTCAGAATGAGACCTCCAACTGTACCAGGGAGCTAAGGTTAACAAGTCAGTTTACAGATCATCAAAGGACACAATGGGATGGATATTTAATCTCCTAAAGAATAACTTTCGAATTACAAAGGTGGAACCAAGAACTGGTTCTCTTCCTCTTAGTAAGTGGGCCTTACCTGGAGAATACCACCTGGCCAATGGGAATGAGGATGGGTATACTGCCTTTTCCTGTGAGCCTGGACTTGCTCAGAGGAGGAGGAGGCAGGGTCAGGCTGCGGGGCAGAGCATGAATACTGGAGCCAGATGGCCACTCAGACTTCATTCCCTTAGACAAATTAATCTAACTTCCCTGTGCTTTAATTTTCTGCTCTGGAGAAGGAGGCCCATGATAGGATCTATTTCATAAAGGTGTTGAAAAGGATTAAATGAGTTAATGCATGTAAAAGGTTTTAATATAGTGTTTGGCACAGAGTGAAGTGTTAGCTGTCAAGCTGTCATTTAGCCAAGGGGATAATAAGAGCTATTATACCTCTTATTCTTCTATGGAAGATGCGGAACTCTTTCTGCTTCTCAGTATAAGGTGGAAAAGGAAATGAAAATTGATCTTTATTCAGATGTTTCTATAAAGGTGACAGAAAGCCCAGAAATAAGTAGAACCAGCAATCCTCCATTAGTCTCTTGAATTCAAATTCAGATTCAAAACTCTGACTTGAATTTGGCCAATACATCTAGCCTTTGATGACATCAGTGTAGATCTCAGAACTGAGTCCTGTAACATACAGTTTATGCCCACTAATGGTACTGGCTTCACAGATTGCACTTGGCCACAGCAGAGACAAGTGTTAGATGACCATGCTTTTCATTAAAGGCAAAATTTCCACTCCGAGTTCTGAAACTGAGCCCAGGGTCAGGACCTGAGTTATATATATCCCATGCAGATGACTTGCTGAAGACTGTTTTTCCTTCACTATGTGTTTACCTTTGTAAATCAACCTGGTGATGCTTACATCTGGTCTGAGTTCAGCATTTTCCAAGAGTCATTGAACTTTAGACCTGGGGATTCAGATGAATGAAACACACTTACCCTCAGTAGCTCATAGCCTATTTGGGGGAGGTATGAACTCAGAGGAGGGGCACCTAACCATCCAGAAGGCATAGAGGGGGGTTTTCAGTTTCTCAGTCTTCAGTTTCTTCCACTTTCCCTCCATCAACTACACCATCTCTCTTCAGAAAAAATCTTTAAAAAGCTCCTCTGTACTTCGTTTCCAATTTCTCTCCTATTTTTCCTTGAACATGCCCCACAGAAGTTTTTTTTGCCTCTTCTTTCCACTGACTCTTTTCATTAGGTTGCCATCTTTCTAGATCCAACAGCCAATTCTCGGTTCTCAATTATTTGAACTCTCAGTATCATTGAACACAGCTGATCACTCTCCTAAAAACACTCTATTAGTCAGACTTTATCACTCTAATGAAATACCTGAGGTGGGTAAAGTTCTAAAATTGTGAGCTTATCTGGCTCACAATTCTGGAAATTCAAGGGCGTGGTGCCTGCATCAGCTCAGCTCTGGGCCTTCTCTGTTGCATTGCATCATGGTGGATGGCAATAGTGGAGTGCAGGCGAGAGGAAGCAATCACATCTGCAGACAGAAAGCAAAAGAGAGCCAAGTGGCACTGGACTCAGGCTTTTATAACAACCCTCTTGTGAGAGCTACAGAGGGGGCGCATGGGAACTACCTTAATCTCTTCTGAGGGCAGAACCCCCAATGACCTTGCTGTATGTCCCACCTCTTAAAGGTACCATCACCTCCCAATATTGGGACCATGCTTCCAACCTCATGAAACTTTAGGAGATCAAACACATCCAAACCACAGCAAATGCTTTCTTCACTTGACTTCCAGGATGCCCCAGGTTCCTATTAGTCTTCCTACTGTACTGACTGCTTCTTAGCCTCCTCATCTCTGTGAGTATTTGGTGTGGGGACCCCCAGGGCCCAGCCCCTGCAGCCCTCCTTCTCCAGCTACTTGCACTCCTTGGTGGGCTTATCCAGTCTCATCTACATTCTGAGACTGTCTACTCATTCATCTATTGATGGACACTTTGGTTGCTTCTCTTTTGGTTATTATAATAATGGTGTTATGAACCTTGACATATGGGTTTGAGTCTTTGATTTTAAATCCTTTGGGAATATATCTAGAAGTTGAATTACTGGGTCATTTGGTAATTTTGTGTTTAACTTCTTAAGGAACTGCCAAACCACTTTCTGTAGTGGTTGTACATTTTACCTTCCCATCAACAGTGTACAAAGGTTCCAAAAGTCCAGAACTCCGCCAACACTTATTTTCTGGTTTTGACAGCCACTTTTCTTCTTACTTTTCCTTGAAGGGGTCAACTGTTCCCTGGTCATAGTACCAAGAACTCCCTGTTCCCTTCACATGGAATACCATCACCAATCTTCCTGGCTCGCTCTCACATCTCCTTCAGATCCTTGCTCTAAGGTCTTCATTAACCACCTGCTACCATTGTACCTCTTCCCTGGTTTCATGTTTATCCATAGCACTTAGGGTGCTTCATTTCTTTATAGTCTGCCCTTCCCACTTGCACATCCTGTGAGGTCAAGGATTAAAATACACGCACACACACACACACACATATAATATATTGTCACCACTCTATCCCAGTTTTCAGAATATTGCCTGATCCTCCTTAAGGGACAGTCACTGTTGTCAAAAATAATTAGGAAATGAATGCATGATGTCTGAGCTGAGACTTAAAGGATGAGTTGGGTAAGCTACACAGAGAGGAAGGGAAGGGAAGATGTTTTCCATGCTGAGGGAACATGTGGATCGCCATGAATTGGGTCTGCTTAATGAAGTGGATGAGGGTCTCCTGGACACAGAGAGCCCACAGTCACTAAATGTATCACAAGATTTTCTTTGCTCCCTTTCAGTTGCCAATTTCCTCCCCTGTAAGTGCCATGGTTTGCATATATGCTGATGAGTAATCACTAGATTCTGCTGAGTCGTAACAGTAGGGATGTTGGTAATCAAATATAGCCTGGTAATCTTGTGACAGAGGAGAAAGTCTATGCAGTTCTATGATATACCTGGGAAGACCCACAGCATAGTGATATTATCGTTATTGCTAGCTTTGTTTTTGTGTGGTGCTTGCAGTGAATGTTCTCCATGTCCCCCACCACACAATCTACACTCTTCAGTCCTGAATATAGGAAGTTTTAGCCCAAAGCCCTGCATAATGCTGCTGCCTCCTGTTGCCCCCAGTCAAATTAGAGCGAAGCTCCCTGTCAGCATGTGAATGTCCTCCCACCACCCTGGGGCCTGCCTTGTTGCCCGTGCCTTGCTGGCTGCTCCCAAGAAACGTGGAGCATGGAGGAAGACGTGTGGGGTCACGGTGACGTGGGTCAGGGTCGGGGTAAGCTAGTGATGATGCCAAGGACTCGAGGGAGGGTCCTGCTCCCTCCTTATGTTCTTTACTTCCAGATCCACAAAGAAGCTGGAAGCTCCTCCTTGGTCAGACCTAAGGACAGGTAGAAAATGGGGGAAAAGTGGGAGAACAGCTGCTGTCTCCCGTCTGTTTTCTGAGCTCAAACCCTGCTGGAGGGCTCTCTGGGCCCCAGAGGGGTTTCTGAGTGGAGCTTCTGTGGGTGCAGGAGCATTCCCTGTAGCGCCCAGAGGTGGCCCTACTCCTGCCCCTCACACTTCCTCAGACAGGGCAGAACATGGATCAGAGTGAGCTCTTTCCCAGCAACCTGCAGCCACCCCTACTTCTGGCCTGACCCATTTTCTCCACCTACAATGTGACTCTAATAATCCCTGCTCTGCTCTCCATCTTGCCTAGAGGCTACTAGAGTTCATTAGATTAAAAAATCTATAAACTACTTTGAGTACCTTGGAGGTAAGTGCTCTATAAGTACAATGTAATAATAATAATGCTACAATAATTACCTTGATTAATTTATGCATAAGACAGAAAAAAAGATTCTTAATTAAGAAACATTTCAACAGCATGAACACAGGCCTCATATATTGGAAAGTAATACCACCAGCAGGGACTCTAACTCCAGGCCAGAGCGACAAGGATAATGAGCCACCCATCCTCACTCCAAGTGCCCTCTGAGAGGTTTGAGATATGGGGGATGACTGCTCCCCAGCCAGCAGGCTGCAGGAGCGGAAGGTGAAGGAGAAGGGTCTGGTATTGTAATTACATATAACAGGAACTAGATCACCTGATGGCACACTTATTGGACAGTGAATAATTATGAGCCAAGGGTAATCGGGTCAGTGACATTAATAAAGTGAATTCATTTAAAAAACATAGTCAAAACGAGTGTATATGGAATCATCTGTGAGCGGGGCTAGGCTGCAGCTGGAAGTGATCCTCTGTTCAGGTTCCCAAGAGCTACCTGGGAAGAGATGTGCGCTTTTGGTGCTGCAGGTGTATTACCAGGATACCCTAGAATGTGGATTGGATCAAGATGAGTCCTCATCAGTCAAAAAGTTCTCCCAAGACACAACATACTTCTAGAGAAATGAAAGAATTTTTCAGTATCAGGACAATCAACACACAGCCTACGGCCCACTCTCTTTATTTAGCAGATGGCCAGTCTTCCCAGGCAGAGGATTGAGGTGGGCCAGGCTGCAGCATTCAGTATGAAGTGCCTCTGTGTAGCAGAATCGGAGTCAGGCTGCCTTAGGGTCCCCTGGTGCCTGGGTCATCAGTGGCTGCTGCAGGCTACACCCTGGACCTGGATCAGATTTACTATGGCTAGGGCAGCAAAGGCTATTGAACCAACAAAGTGTCCTGCAGGAGTCCAGATGCCCTATTCTGGGGGACGGATCTGACTGCTGCGTCACTACTGCTGTGTGTAGTAGCTGCAGCCCCTCCTCAGCCTGTCCCATGCTATCTCCAGCCCTTTCTCTGGGGAAACCTGAGGATCATTTGGAGACTGAGATGAAAGAAATGATATTCTTCTTTTAACAGCTAAGCAGAAATAGGCAAGTCTATCTATAGGAGGTCAGAAATGGCTACTGCAAGGAAAAAAGAAGTATGCATAGTGTGTGTGTGTGTGTGTGTGTTGCACAGTCTCCTAGGTGGAGTAGAGAGAGGGTAGACATAACGCTGCAAGATGAGATAAAAAAAATAATCTTGAGGTCACATATATGTGCTGCTTATTTGGATTGCTCTGTTAATATTTTTCACTAAGAAAATTAGCATTTCTGTAGTTAGGAAAGGGGTCATTTTGAACCTGAAAGAGCGAGCTAGGAGTGGGCTGGAGCAGGATACAGCAGGGGGGGTTTTCACAGATAGGCACAGCAGGCAGGCTCTGTGTGAAAAGATCAAGCAGCATCACCAGGTTAGAGGGACACCGGAGGGGAAGGTGACATGGGTAAATCTGTCTTTTTGAAATTTAGGTGGGCCAGTTTTCCCTCTTCCTCGTACGGGACAAGGCCTTTGATTACGCGTGGCCCCGGGTAAGTTGACTCCTTGGAAATGCTGCAACATGGACACTCAGCCTGGCCCTGCCTGCGGCTTGGTGGGTGGGGCCGTGTGAGCAGAGCACACCAATCAATCCACCAATCGATACAAGTCCTCTGTGCCAGGCACTGCACTGGTGATTAGGTTACTGGAATGAGACACGGCACTGACCGTTGGGCGCTGTGCAATCTATTTGGTGAATAAAAGCCATGGGTGGCAGATTTCAATAGTGTTCCCAATAGCTGGCCATCCCTGTAGCCACACACTTTCCTGTATAACTTAGCTTGGCCCTTTTATCAGGGACAAGCTGCCTGACCCACTACTTGACACTGGGCTCAATCATGAGCAAGCTGTGGCCAAGGAGGTGCTGAAATGGATTTTGGATCTTCTCACTCTATCCTGGCAACCTGCCCTGCCCTGGTCTGACAGAGGGCAGAGGTCTGTGGAGGGGAGCTGAGTTGTCCAAGTCATTGCAGTTGAGGCAGCTGACCTCCTGATGAGAGCACTGGACCGAAGCCGGAAGAATCAAGCGCTGAGTCATCTAAATCTTTGACCTGAGAATTCAAGAACTTAGCAGGTGCTCGTTGTTTGAAGACATTGAGTTTTGGGATGGTCGCTCATGGCATTTTTGTGTGATCGATACAACTATGAAATGATGTAATGACTCTAGTGAAGCCAGAGAGTCTGTACAGTCCACAAAAGATCACTGCCCTGGAAGCAAGACAGCCCAGCCCGCCCGGCTGCAGCGAGGGTGTGGCCTTGGGCGTGTTACGCTCAACCCCAGATCCTCTTCTGTTGGAGGAAAGCATCAGACTAGATCTTATCAAATGGGGCTGAGGAACTGGTCCCGGGGGTCTTTGAACTCTAAAATTCCATGTGTTTGGGGAGGGGTATATTTTTCACAGGAGAAGATCAGTCCATGGCTTCCATGGGATCCAAAGTCAGAATCCAGGAGGAGAAGTCTTCTGAGGGTTTCTGGCTCAGCTCTGGCTCCCCTTGCTGGGCTCCCGTGTGGGTAAAACAGCACAGGAGTTAGATCTGAGCTGCCTGTGAGGTGGGCCAGGCAGGCGAGGTTTCCCATCCACCAGCATGTGTTATGGACTCCGGCCATGAGGCTAGAGTCTGAGTCTTGGCCTATGGATCCACAGGACATGTTAGCTCAGAAGGAGGCCCAGAGGTGAGACCCTTGGGGGCTGCTGTGGGCTTCAGTCCGTCCCGCTGTTCTCGCTTCTCCCTCTGCCCTCCTCTGTTGGACCGTGCTGGATGGCCTCTTCTCCATGCAGCCTTTCTCCCTAGTCCACTTGTTTGAGCCTCCCTGATGCTCTGAGCCTCCACGTCCCATTGGTTCTGCTGACTCCTGTAATGTCTCAAGCCCCAGCTGGACTCAGCTCGTAGCCCTAGAAGGAAGCTGGAGTCATTTCTTCTGCTTCTCAGGGGATCTCACAGGCCTGAGCACAGCACAACAGCTGGACAGGGCCCCGGGCAATGCTGGTGCCAGTGCCGACTCTCAGAACTCTCCAGATGGAGCAATCTGCTTGTTCTCAGGCCCCCCTCCTAGGATACTCTCACCAGTCCCCAGACTTCCACTGACCCAGCTCTCATCCCAGACTGGCTCTTCCTTTCCTAACTGGTCTCTGAGTTCTAGCTCTACTCTTCTTCCTTCTGGTCAAAGTTTCTGTATTCTTCAAGGTGACCGAGGAACTAATTCTAGCTAAAGTGTTAATGGTTAATAGCAGCAAAACCTCTCCAGAGTACTAATTTTTCCTGCGAACTCAAGTTTTTAATGTTACCATCCATGGGAGTGACCAGGCATTGTGATTCCTGACATAGGCTGGTGGGGATAAAATTAGAGCATGGAGTTCATGGTGCCCCTCAAATCACACTGCCCACGCCATTTGGCATTCTAGACTGTTCTACAAGTGATCTTGGAGAGGCTGAGAGGCAGTCCATTTTATACTAGAAGTGGGCCACAAACCTTCTCTTTGTCTCTGGCTTACTATCAGTATTTATAATGGAATATAATCAAATCATATGGCCTGAGGAATGCCCCTGGTCACCTGGGCATGCCCAGATCACCTGGTCCAGGATCCTGTCTTTGATTTACGAGGTCAGTTTCATCATTTAGACGTCGGGCACCTGATGCTCTGAGGGGGTGCGGAACTCCTCCACCTCCCACTGCAGGCAAGAGCCAGAACTGGGCCCCGGTCCAGGACACTGCCTCCCGTCACAGGGCTTTTCTCATCACGGAGGCCAGCTAAAGGCCTTTGTTGTATTTTCCCTCCATTAGTAGTTACCCATGGATTTTCCCCGCCAGTGTAGGAGCCTGTCACCAGGCAGGCACCTCCCAGTGTGGCTTGTATTATGCAGTGAGGTGTTGCAAAGAGAGTTATGTGCACGTCGCATCCTTATAACTTGCATTTTATCTACACAACCGAGAGAAGACAGCTGAAGAAATCCTCTGGTGGCCACCCCAGGGGCTACTGTGTGTACTGGTTGCGGTGATTGTAGGAAACCTATTGTACTTTAACCCACACAATCAGTTTGGGGCATATCTAGGTGTGCAGTGTGTATTTTTCCAGGATGGCAAAGCGCATGAACTAGCATAGGTATGCACCAGACACCCTTGCTGTTGGACACACCCTGGCCAAGGGAGCACGGTGGCCTGGGGTCAGCATTCCACCTCTGACCTGGTGACCACCCCTCCCTCCCTAGGCTAGGTTTCGGTTATCTGCTGGTTGAAAGGGCAGGCCTGATTACTTTCTAGGTCTCAGCGCCCATTCTGACACCACAGACTCTATGCATATGCATGTGCAGAATGGCCCTCAGCCACAGGGAAGTGGGACTCGGCTTGAGGCAATTTGCATGGAACCAAAATCAAAGCTTTCAGCTGGGGAGCTGAAGTTCCAGGAGTAGGATTTCCAGTGTCATCTTTATGACAAGAAAGGGGACAATGTTCAGGGGTGAGAGAGTTAGATGTGCCCTGGAAAGAGGCACATCTCGTGGGTGGGGTGGTCCCTGCCAAGGCCAAGTGCTCTGATCCAGTGGGTGTCTGTCCTGTGCACATGGGTATGGCAGGTGGCCTGCACCCACCTTGGGCTCCAGGTATAAACTTATGGGGTCTGTGGGCTCACTTTTGGCTGGCTATTTAGTTTTAATGCCCAAAACCAATTTTAAATAAAATAAAGGAATCCCCCTAAATATTCTATATGGGGTTTTCTTTATTTTAGAGGGACATTTCAAGACTAGTTTCACACAGGTTTAGCCGAAAGGGAAATTAAACTCTACATTTAAATGGAGATTACGCACAAAGGAATCCATTAGTTTCAATATTTCTCAGCAGGAGGGCTCAGAGTTATTTAAATAAGTTTAGATATTAAACCTAAAGTAGCCATTAAAGCTAGTGGATTTGTTTGTCTGTTTTTTTTTTTCCCTAGAAATCTTTTTTTTTTTTTCCAGTTGACTGAAAAAATCTATTGCTTAACCGATAGAGGATATTTTAATGCATTAAAAAAATCCAGGGACTTTTTAATATCGCACTTCCTTTGAATTTTTAAGTACCATACCACAGTGTACTTATTACAGCCAAGTGTCATCTTTTGGACAGATTAAACTGTGTGCGTCTTGCCTTCCCCGCCCCCGCCCTCGGCAGACCAGCACTATTATAAACACCAGCATTAAACACTATTGGCTATGGAAGAGTCTTTGATTGTCATTGAGATTATTTTAAAAGTTATTTAGGTCCCCCTGTTACATCTCTGCAAACCACTGAGAAAATGTTGCGCTAGGTTTCTCTTTGCGACATTTCTTTGGGGATTCATAAATATTGATTGTACCGTAAAAAATTGATGGAATCTTGAAACAGACTGCAGTTGAGGCAGCTGGGGAATTCACTCAATTTTTCTCAATCGCTGCAGTCTATAAAAAGAGGAGATTTTGCAAATTGTTTCTCACCTTGTCTTTTTAGTATTTAATAGCTCTCAATTCTATAGCCTTCTGAACCACGCGCCGGGCATGTTTTCTATCAAAATGGAATCAGGCGTATTCAATGGGAATTAAAAGGTGGGAGCAGACTAGGAATGGGTTAAACTCTGTCCAGTTCTCCATCCCCTTCCCCCTTCTTCCTAGCTTCTTTCTTGTTCAGCATCCTGCTGTTCTGCTCCTAGTAATGCTACCCTTGTCCCACAGATGTCCACAGGATGCTCAGGAACATCCCTTCTCCTCACTTCCCAGGGCCCTGATGGACAGAATCACAGAAATAAACACCAACCTCCAGACAGCCATGAAGCCACGCTGCACCCAAGCACTCCCAGGTCTTTCTTGCTTATACGGCAAAGTCCTCTCCATCCTGACATTCCCAGTCCTTTGCCCATTTGGACCCCAACTATCTCTTTAGCCTTACTCCCACAACTTTCCCTCTGGAACCGTGCTTTCCTTGTGCACAAGTCCCTACACTGTCCCTCACACCTACCCCATGCATGTCTCCTTCTGGACCTTGGTTCATACCTTTCCATCATACCTGGAATGTCCTTCTCTGTGGTCAGCAGAATGATGCCCCCACCAGATGGTGATATCTAAAGCTCAGAACCTGTGAATGTGTTTGTTGTATGGCAAAGGGGATTATGGCTGACAGTCAGCTGACCTTGAGATAGGAACACTAACCAGCACTATCTCTCTGGGTCCACTGTAATCACAAGGACCCTTAGAAGCAGAAGAAGCATTGGAAGGGAGAATCAGAGATGGCAGTAGGAGACAAAAGTGACCCAGTATTGCTGGCTTTGTAGGATGGGGCCATGAGCCAAGGAAAGCAGGTTTCTTTAGAAGTTGGAAAGGAAGTGGGAAAAGGCAAGAAAACAGATTAATACCTACAGCTACCAAAACCAAGCCCTGCCAATACCTTGACCTTGACCAGTGAGATCCATGTTGGACATTTGACTTACAGAATTGTAAGGTCATGTATTTGTATTGTGTGAAGCTACTGAGTTCACGGTAATCACATCTTAACCACCCTTAAGGTAATCTCATTTGCAAAGTCCATTTGTCCACATTAGGTAACATTCACAGGTTCCTGGGTTTAGGACCTGAATGTCTTTGGGAGCCAGTATTCAGTCTAGTGCACCTGGTTACAAAAAGAAGGTGACTTTGCCAGCTCCAGGTCACAAGTAACCTAAGACTGGAGTGGAGATGAGCCTGGTGCCAAGTGACATTGAAACCATTGTCAGGTTCAGTGTTGGGATTTCTCTGGGGACATGACATTGATCTTATTGATCTTGAATTAATCAGCCATGGAATCAAGTGCAAAATTTTTTTTTGTCTTGGTCACTTAATTATTTTTCTTTTTCTGAAATGAGGAAAGAGAGGTCCAGTGACTTGCTCAGCATGATAAATGGCTGGTTTATAAATCACGTGTGGCACCTGCATGCACTGAAAATGATCCCATCCCTTTGGTTCTTCTTGGAGGGGAATATCTATGGCCTTTGGTATCTTCTTTGATGGGAACCAACCTTCATGACCATCCCTGCTCTGCTCCATCGGACAGACACAGGTATTAAAATTAAAATAGCTTTTGCATGAGTGATGGAGAACACCCAGGTTCTATTACCCTTCAAAAATTGTTTGCAAAATTTTCTGGCAAATGGAGAATTTTTTTTTTTTTTAATTTTTTAGGACAAGGCTTTGGATTCTTGAGAGAGCCCACATTCCAAAAGTTAAAATCAAGGTCAGGTCCTCTCTGAGGCTGGTAGTTTTAAAAGGAAAAGAAGAAGAAGGATAAAAGGAGGCCCTGACTCATTCTTTTATAAAGATGCCTAAAAAAAAATAGCCTCATTTATTCATTCATCCATGCATTCGTTCATTTATTCATTCAGCATTTATTTTCTGTGAGCAGGACTCTAGGGAATGAGGAGATTGGGAGATGAAGGGGAAGGTGAGGCTGAGAAGGGAGGTTTGCTCCCCTCGAGTCCCCAGGTACTTTGCCTCTTTAGAATGCCATAGTGGTTCTCTCTCTTCACCCATCATCGTGTATTGGGTGTATGTTGGTGCAGACCCCTGTCCTGGTGCTGACCTCTGCCCTCACGGGGCTTAGAGTCTGGGAGAATGGTTGCGAACCGTCCTTGGAGGGCCTAACTACCAAGCACACAAGGGAGCCTGTGCTTAGGATTAAGTGGTCCCGGTGTTGAAGCGGAGGGCTCTTGCGGATGCCTGTGGCTGCACAGGGTGGTTGGGTTCATAGGAGAGATTACAGGTCGACAGGATAATTGGCGTGGTCTGGAAGGACACTCCAGGCAGGAGGAGTGGAGTAATCAAAGCAGCAGAGCAGAAACCCACACATAGGAGAGGCCCCGAGGAGTTCAGTGGGGGAATAAGAGGCCAGGCTTCCGATCCCTGGATTTTCCTTGAAAGTGGTCTTGCAGCAGTAGCCGTTTCTGCACCCAAACCTTGCTGAGCTCTCAGCCCTGACTCACTAAAGCAGAACAACTACATCAGTCCAGGGAGAGCACTGTCCACTTCAGCCCCAGGGAAAGGTGGTCAGGACAAAGGCCAGGGATCCAGCCCTACCTTTTCCTGGGCTGTGGCACCCAGCAGGATGCTAAAGGGCATCGTCACCAGGGTTAGAAAGCCGAGGCCTCACCCCACCTGTTCTGTAGAGGTGGTACAGCAGGGAGGTCTGGGTAGGGCATTTACCCAAGCGATAAAAGGCCGTGGGATGAGAAGCCCATGATCCCAGAAACCCTGCTGTCTCTTCTGGCCTCCATTAGTAGCCACTGGTGCACAGCGCTGCTCTGTCCCCTGCTGACTGCACAAGTCAGCTCACCTCTAAATTTCCTCGCTCTCCAGAATCTTGGCCCCTTCAGCTCTCGTTTCCCCAGCAGATCTCCAGCGCCATCGAACCGGTGACTTCTTTATTGCGTCTGCCCTTCTAGCTGTTGTTGGCAGGACGGCTGCTCGCCTCCAGCTACTGCCGCTCCCCACCAGGAAGCAGCGGGCCTTCCTGTCTTGCTTTTGCAGGATATCTCCATTGCAGGAATGTTGTGTTGGCAGTTGTTTTTCTTAGGATTTCGAATATGCTATTCCTTGTCTTCAGGCTTCCATTATTTCTGCCAAGAAGTTGGCAGTCTTACTGCTGCTCTTTGAAGGCAATATTCTTTTTTTTTTTTTTTTTCTGCTTTCTGTGCTCTGGTACGCTGGTTACAGAGGAGTTAATTTGTCACCATGTCCTCAATGACTCCTGTACTCTAGTTTTCCATCCTTTTGCCTCTCTACGCTGTCTTCTGACCCATGACAGTTCTCAGGCCTCACCAGTCAGGCCTCCTGACCCCTCATTTGGTACCCTGCTCAGTGAGGTACCAGACTCTGTGCTTCTTGCTTCTACAATGGCTTTCCTCTAATCCTTCCCTCCATCCTCAAGCCCTCCTGAGCTTTCTAACACCAGATCTGATCATGTTACTCTTCTGCTTAGAATGTGGAGGGCTTTCTTATTTCCTATGGTGTAAGTAAATTCCTAGCTTCTTACTGTGTCTTAGGACTTGATTTAGTCTGTTTTGTGTTGCTATGACAAAATACTTGGAACTGGATACTTTACTGAGAAAGAGGGGTGGGGGGAGGAGAGGGAGAGAGAGAGAGAGAGAGAGAGGTATTTAGCTCACAGCTCTGGAGATCTGAGAGCATGGCACCAGCCTCTGCCTGGCTCTGGTGACAGCCTCTTGGCAGATGGCATCATGATGATAGGAACACATGCAGAGGAGATCACATGATGATGCAGGAGGCCAGGGGGAGCCAAGGCAGCCACACTTCTTTACAGCAGCCTGTCTTCATGAGAACTAACTTGGATCTGCAAGAAGTACATCAGTCCCTTCAGAGGGGAGAGCCCTCATGGCCTAATTGCCTTGCCCTAGATGCCACCTCTTAAAGGTCCCACCAGTTCAACATCACCACACCGGAGACAGAGCTTCCTGCACATGAACCTTTGGGGGTCACTCAAACCATATCTAAACCCTCTCCTTAGTCTCATCTCTCATTTTCTAACGTGTACCTTATACTCCAAGAACTCCAGACTTCAGATTCTTCCATGTCTGTTGTCTCTCTCCCCCCGACATGCTCCCCTCCCACATGCTCAGGCTTCTCTCTGGAGAACCTTCTATCCCCTTCACCTGACTGTGCCACGTGGGGCTGCCTTCTTTCAGCCCCAGCTCCGTGGTCCTCACCTCCTTGCCATGTCCTCTTGGCTCCCTGTCCCTGTCCCTCCTATGTGCTCCCATAATAGCCTCGCATGTCTCTATCATCATAACGGACACAAAAGCTCCTCAAGTGTCTGTCTTCCCCTCTAGATTGCGAGTTCTGTGAGCCACTGTGTCTTATTCATCTTTATAATTCTCGTGCCTAATGCCTTGCCAGGGACGCAGAAGATACTTGATAACTATCTGAATGATTGATAATAAATAAATTTGTCTGGCAGTTCCTTTGGTTTCATGTCCTTGTTCGAGTCCATAGTATTACTCCCATTTTAGGTCTGACTGTGAAAGACAAAGTCTGATGGAACTCCTCCTCCAGACCACATCTGTCCAAGGAAGCCCACACGGATTTCTCTCTTCCTTCTCTTCTGCTCGTCAGAGTGCTTACACATAATCTAGCTCTTGATCATCTGTGGCCTCCTACTGTTCTCTGACTGTAACACAGGCAGAAAAAAAAATCAATGGACCAAGTGTTTTCTGTGACACTTTTCCATGGGTGTAGTTCAAGACTATAGCTTTATTGATTGATGGCATAGAAATGAGTCATTAGAGAAGACTGTTCTGACTAAATATTACTACCCCATCGTTGGTCTAGACTGCAGAGCCCACACTCCCTGGGAGGAGCTCTGTGGGTGGGGCTCGGATGCCCGTTGTACCAATGAGAAGAAGGCAGCGTGCAGAGCACGTGCTGAAGAGCAAGGGCCAGTCAATCAGCACGGCCTAGGGAGTTGGGAGGCTGAACTGAGCAACAGGAAATTCAGCACCAGCATGAGCAGGAAGCCTGCTGGCCAAGAGCAATGCCCTGAATGCAAGGCTGGGGCCCAGACCTCATGGTGGAGCTGACCTGCGGGATCTAGCAGTCAGGCTAACCAGGTCAGTCCTGGTCTCTTGACTCTGCAGTGGATGCACTGTTGACAGAGAAGACATCCTGGCTTGAGGTCCAATGTGTGTGGCTACTGTCCAGTGGCCCAGTCAGAGGATCTAGGGAATGACGTGGCTGCTATGGGCAGACACTAACCACAGCTCGTTGTGAAAGTGGATGAGAAACCAGGAAAGAAGGGGATGGGAAAGGTCAGAAACCCAGAGGAGGAGGCCAAGATGAGGACGAGGGGCTGATGCCTGTGTGGAACTGAGGGCTCTGAGCCACTGGAGGGTAGCGAGGCAGGTGGTCTGTGGGCCGTTTCCCAGGAAACTCTGGGGCCGTGTAGGCCAACTGATGGTCAGGAAGCTCAGAAGATGGCCAGGTCCACGGGAGCCACAGAAAGCAAAGGGGCAAGACAGCCACAGACACATGTGCCCTCACGGACTGAGGCAGCTCTGCCCCAGGCCTCAGTCCCTGAGCTCCCAGTTACCTCCTGAGGGACAGAGACCAGGCCCAGAGTGGTTTTGTAAGATCCTCCTTCCAGATGGCAGCAAGTAATCCAGAGCAAGTGGCATCCGAATGGGGAAGCAGCACAGATCCTGCCGCCCACTTGTGGCTCTGGGCCGCCCAGCACAGCCTGCTTGGAAGTCTATGGTGGATGCTGTGCTCCCTCTAGCTGAGTGAGGAGCTTCGGGCTGTTCTACAGACCAGGGACCAGGGTAGCGGAGGCTTCGGGGTTAGTCTCTTGCTGATGAAGCTTCACGATGGCATCTTAGTGGGTGCCATCCTGCACATCTGACCAATTTGCTAATTCCTGGCCTCCACTTGGAAAGCTTCCAGCTCATTTTCATGCTACGCTGCACAGTTCTGCCTTCTTAATGTAGTCTTAAAGTTGTATTAAATAAACAATGGGTATAAAATCAAATTAATTATTGGACACTCCATGCTATTTAATTTTAAGGCTCCCATTTTGCTAGTATTTCTTCTGAGGACAACAAGGCGTGGAGTGCCAGGCAGCTGGACGGGTCCCCCTTGAAGATCTCTGTGGAGGCAGGAGAAGAGGAAAGGGAGGAGAATTAAGAAAACTCAAAGAGGAATGAGGGTGGGAGGAACCGTTCTTTATTATGGGAAAATGGCTTTTGATCCGATTTCTTGAGATCCCCCAATTATCTGGATGGCCAGTGGGAAAAGGATAAACTAATTATTCAGGGAAAATATCCAGTGAATCCTCGGGCATTCTGTTTCAAGAGCCCTTGAGTGTATCTGCTGAAGTTCCTTTCCTGAACAGACTCAAGCTGGGCTCCTTCCACCTGCACCTCTCCTACTTTCTCTGGTTCTCAGATTCCCTCTCTGATCTTTATCATTGAGTGAGCATTTCCCCTGAGCTGTGCTGAGGATGTTCCAATAAATAGGCAGACCTTGCTTTCCAGCTTTCCAGACCAAGCCATACCCGGCCATTTTACTCTCAGTAGGATCCTGGGCCTTCATCTTGTTGTGCAGATCTATTTGTGATCTTGTGTTTCTGTGTCTGTACTTAACCAATGTTTGATTCCTCTTTTGGAGCTTCAGCTTCCAAGAGGAGGAGGCCCTTTCTCTTTCACTCACTATTATGCTCCTGCCCTTGGTACATGACCTGGACTATGGTGGTCACGTGGTAATTACTGGATGGAATATGGTGGTCATGTGGTAATTACTGGGCGGATGGAAGGAAGGGTGAACACAGTCAACAGGGAGGAAGCAGAGAGAAGAGTCTTTCTCAGTTGCTCAGGAGGCCATAGCCCTCCCAGAACTTGGTTCTTGGTATTCCATAGGAACCAAGCAGAGCTTTCCCTAAGAATCTGGAAAAAGTGTGAACTCCTCAGTGATCCATCATTTCCAGCATTTTCCTGTGCAAGGTTCGCATCTCATGGATCCTTTTGGGTGAGTTGGCTTTATCATCTGTAATCCTAATGATATCTCTGCAAAGAAGCACTATCCTATCTTCCTTCCCAAGGTCCTAACCTCCAGAGACAGAAATTCACCTCCTTTTATACCTGAAACTCACACAGGTAAGCTTCTGTCCTGTGGATGCTGTTCCTTCTGCTCCTTCCATTTGGAGAAGCCTCTCCCCCCTCATTCAAATCCTCCTGACCTCCAAAATCCAGCTGAAATTCCACATCTCCCTTTGAAGTATTCCCAAGATGCTCCAGCCAACAGTTCACACTTGCTTCCAAACGGCAAGGAGCACCTTAGTATGAAATTTTATTTCACCTTACCTTCAGTTTTACTGATTGATTGTGACTTCTCTGCTTGCTGAAGTCATGTGTCTCTCCTGTCAAGAGACCAACTCTTCCTAGTTTTCCCTGGACTTTCCCCTTCTAGCACTGGAAGTGCTATATCCCAGAAACCCTCTATGTCCTAGGAAAACCAAGACGGTTGGTCACTGTCACCCTCTGTCCATCCTGGATTACCAATTCCAAGTCTCTGCCAAGCTATAGTCAACTTGGAGTGTAAGCCTCAATTCAAGAGTCGCTTCCTTCAGAGAGATGTGTCTTCCTGGGTACCAGAGAGATCCACTTTGCAGATGCAATCACTGCTCTCTAGTGATCCTCACAACCGTGTGTTTCTCTGGGTCATGGGTTTTGTATCTCAAGTGCCCAGAGCAGCACCGTAACACAGCAGGTGCTCAGGAAGAAGGGTTTGTTGAGAAAGCAGGTATTACAGGTTGATTGGGTCCCTCCCCCACCCAAAAGATGCTGAAGTCCCAACCCTGCTACTTGTGAATGTGACCTTGCTTGGAAATAGTCTCTGCAGGTAATCAGGTTTAATATGAGGTTATTAAGGGTGAGCCCTAGTCTAATATAACTAGTGTCCTTTAAGAAGGGGGACATTTGGACAGAGAGACATACACATATAGAGGGAAGATAGCATGAAGAGGTCCAGAGAGAAGATGGCCTAGCACATGCTGAGGAGCATCTGAGGACACCAGAAGCTCGGGGAGAGGCTTGGAAAAGATCCTATCCTAGCCCTTCAAACGGACTGTGGCCCTCAGCACCTTGATTTTGGACTTTAGTCTCCCAAATTGGGAGATAATAAATCTGTGTTAAGCCATCTATTCTGTGGCACTTTGTTACATTTACAGCAGCATCAGGAAAAATTCACAAGAGTTCAATTAGGAAATCATCACAGTCTCTACCCACCTTCTCCTCATTAGAGCTGCAAACCTGCTGGGCAGGGCTTTTGCCCTGGCCTTTGCTGCCCCTGGGCGAGATCTTGGAAGGTAGTCTTCACAGGGTCAGAAGAATAATCTTATAGTAGTAATTAAAATGTCCAGCAAACTGATGTTTAAATACCCCAAATCTTTTCCTTTCGGGTGGATGAGAACGGGGACTGGAGGCAGGTGAGGTTGTGATCAGCATCTCTGGTTTCTTCCAGCCCTATCCCCCGACCCCTGCCCTGGCCCAGAGGTACTTCTGATCCCAAAAAGGTAGCACAGGGGAGGGGTAGCCTCACAAACCCAGAAACGAAGTCGCATGGGCTTCCTTTTGGCTGTCTGGAAACTGTTTCATATTTGACTTTTGCTAAGTTGACCCATGTTCTGGGTGACCATTCTTCTTAGCGACCCTTCTATGAAACTTGACCTGCACTTCTTACAAGGGCATGCATCTGCTAGGGTGGGCCGTGGACTCCTTTGCAGAGGCACCAGGTCTCCACATCCTGCTCCCTGCTGGGCTCATGCCCGCCCTATCAGGAGGTTCTCTTTGGCAGGATCTTCTCTCTCCCGCCTGCCCACACCGGCAGCCAGGCGTGCGTCTCACCTTCCATTACCCGGGCAGGAGACACGGCGTCTGGTTTTGAGATGGCTCTGGCAAGTGTTGCGCACCAGTAGTGTTCCCACATCCTGGGGATGCAGCAGCTTGAAGGAGCCCCTCTCCCTAGACCTGCGGTGAGGGGGCGACACCTCCTGCCTGTCCCGCGGCGTGGGACTCAGGGCACAGCCGCAGCTCTCAATCTCCTAAACAACCGTCGTCACACCAAGGCCTCTGTACCCTCGAGTCCTGCGGGGGCAGTCTGTGCTTCAGTTTCAAATGTGGGGTGATGGCTCCGGGGCCAGTCGTGTTGCTTCGGGCTCCCTAGAGACACCAGGCTGGGGTGTGGAGAGTGTGAGATGCCCCTGACGAGTCTGGAGCATCTTGTCTGGGATGTGAGAGGGGATCCAAGAATGAAGGGGACCCCTGAGAGGGAACAGGAACCAACTGGAGGCTCCCAGTGGCCACTTCTGACAGTGAGTGGCACGAAACGTAATCCATGCTGAGCCTGCAGAAACCGGGATCAGAAACGTGTCCCTGGTATCTCAAGTCGTTGCCCAAGCGTCTTGCCAGGGAAGGACTCTCCCTTGATCCTGTCCTTACTACTGGAGAGACTGAAACCTGAAGGTGTAGTGACTTTTCCAGGATTACCTCGCCGTCTGTCTACTCAATGACCAATCCAGGAACAGCCTCCACGCCTTTTGACCCCGGTGGTGTGTTCATGGCTTCTCCAGGCCGGGTGGAAGTGACCACCAGCCCACTCCTCCTGGGTGTGCCTCTGCCTAGGGGGAGGCCCCATCTCCTCCCATGAGTCAGGTCTTTCTTCTGGGTGGATCGAACGCCCTTGGAGCCACCCTCACAGGATCCGACCACTCTCCCACCTCCGCCCCCATGCCCCAAACTTATTAAGCAGCTGCCTGTCACCTCCACCTTAATAAATAAGAATCTCTTTTCAGCTTCTTTGTCTTCCTCACCTCAGGGCCCACCTCCTGTAACCACACTGTCAATTACACCTCATGTCTAGCAAGGCCAGAGCTAATGAAAAGCAATAGAGAATTCACTGCCTTTTAATGAGGGAAACATGGCTTTTTACAGGGAACAATTTATTGGACCAATTCCCCCCGTCCATCACCCAGGGGAGTTGCTGCCTTTTTGCACCCTGTGTTCGTTACCATGTCAGGCACTGTGTAAAATTGCCAGCCAGGCACTGAGGTGAAGGCTCTGACTCAATTTATAGGGTGACATCTCTAATCTCCCTCCTCAGATCAGTAAGTGATCCTGGCAATGATATGCATAGAAATTAATTACTCCACCCCGCCTGCTCCCCCTGTGTATCTGGGAGTGGGGCAGCTCCCAGGGCCATAACGGCTGGGCCAGCTGTCCACTGACCTTCATCATCCCATGTTTGCCCTGGCAGGAGGAGGCAAGGGAGACGGAGGACCGCACTGCCCTGAAAAGACATGAAAACAAAAATGCTTGGGAGGAGAACAGCTTGGGCTGTTAAGTCCTGTTGAAGGTCAAGAGCAAATGCCAGGTCCATCACCATTTCCAAGGGAGAGAATGAGGCTGGGGATGCAGGAAGAACACCCAAGACTGAGATTCATTCTGCCCGTAATTTTGTCTGTGACCTTGGGCAGAGACCTTCATCTCTAAAGTGAAGCAGAATGCTTGCTCTGATGTTCTGCAGAAATGAAACTCCCCTCCACACCCCATGCCACCTTCTCAGAATAATATATCAAAGCACTCTAAGTCAGTGGATTTCAGGTTTCGTGGACCTTTGTGACTGTGAGCAAGTCCCTTTAATTCTCTGCACTGAGTCATATGGTTCATGATCTACCTACTTCCAAAGGTGGTTCTAGGGTGGAGGTCAAATGACCTACAGCTGTATTAACATCTAAGATCGCACACTTTAAGTTCCAAATGCAGGGTTGACTTGGAGGAATCAAGAGGAAATAGCCATTTTGTGAAGCACCAACCAAGTCATTGCTTTCAAGTATTTTCTGCAGTTTTTGTTACTTTTACGTCTCCTCGTGAAAAGATTTGGGAGATATTCTTTCCTCCTTATTTTCTGAGAGTTTGTGGAGGATTGGTGTTGTTCCTTCTGTCTTTTTGCACTGTGGGAAAGTTTTGTTTATTTGTTATAATATTGTCATTGGAGACTGACTCATCTCTGTGTGTCTTCAAATCTTACTTAGTAGTAATGTTAGTTTTTACTGAGAGCTATTGCAAGTGCCATAGCTGGACATATCACCATTACATCTATAGAGAATTAGCAAGGCAAAATCTGCAAAGTAAATACTATTGTCATTTTATGAAGTTGAGATTCTAAAGGATAAATTAACTATTCTAAACCACGCTGTAAGTGAAGAGAACAGATTATTTTTTAAAAATATCAACTGGACTGACATGCATACTTGACCAAAAATGCACACATTTTAAGTGTGCACTGTGATGTGTTCTGACAAATGTTTGTCCATGGAACTACTACCACAACCAAGAAATGGAACATATCAATGAGCCCCAACGTCTTCTGTGTGCCCTACAAAATCAGTTCCTACTCCATCCTCAGGAAAATACTGATCTCTATTTACCATCAGTTAAGTTGTTCTTTCTTTGTATTTCATAAAATGGAAGTCATAATATATATAGATCATGTCAAGGGAGCCTTCTGTCAGAAAGGCAACAGTCAAAAGTCAATCAGTATAATTTATCATGTTAACAGAAAGAATACCATATGCGTATCTAAACAGATACAGAAAATGAATTTGATCAAATTCAACACCCATTCATCCCATTTATCCCTTTCATCTCTTTCATGTTGTTAAAAGTTCTTAGCAAACTAGAAATGTGATAAAGGGATATATATATATATGTATATTTGTGCCAGATTTTTTCCCTCAGCTTTTTTTTAAGTTTACTCATTTTTAATGTATCACTTGTTTTTTCTTTTGATTGAAGAATATTTGTACACTTAACTATTTTCTTTAAATTTTTTTTAGTCAATGGATCTTTATTTTGTTTTATTTATATGTGGTGCTGAGAATTGAACCCAGTGCCTCACACCCTCCAGGCAAGTACGCTACCGCTGAGCTACAACCCCAGTCCCTGTCCATTTAACTCTTGATAGAGACTTTGGTTTTTCTATTTTTGACAATTCTGAGAAAAGTTAATATGGACAGTTGTATAGAGGTTTTTGTGAGGATATTGTAGCTTTTTGAAAAATTTCTCAGGATTTTCCAAGCACGTGTTCATGTTCTCTGCAAATGAAGGCACTTTTCCTTCTTCCTTTCTAATCTGTAGGACCTTTATTTGTTTTTCTTACCTTATTGCATTAGCTAAGACGTCCAAACACAGTGTTGAATAAGGGTGCTGGGAAACAATGTTTTTGCAATATTCCCATAGTAGGAGAGAATCATAGACTATTTCACTATTAAGTAGGATGATTGCTCTAAATGTTTTGTAGATACCCTTTATCACATTTCTAGTTTGCTAAGAACTTTTAACAACATGAAAGAGATGAAAGGGATAAATGGGATGAATGGGTGTTGAATTTGATCAAATTCATTTTCTGTATCTGTTTAGATACGCATATGGTATTCTTTCTGTTAACATGATAAATTATACTGATTGACTTTTGACTGTTGCCTTTCTGACAGAAGGCTCCCTTGACATGATCTAGTACCCTTTCGATATGTTGCTGAATGCAATTTACTACTAACTTGTTGGGGATTTTTGTAACTATATTCAAGGCAACTTGCAGTTTTCTTTTCTTTGGTTTTGGTGTCAGGGTTAATGGTCTCTTCATAAAATGACTTGGGAAATATTCTTTCCTCCTGAATTTTTGGAAGGGTTCGTAGAGTATCAGTAATGTTTCTTCCTGGTAATTTCTTTGTGTTTTGTTTGGTCTTTTAAATTGCTAATTAATCTCTTTAATGGGTATAGAACTCTTTTTAGACTTTTCTGTTTTTTTCTTCAGTCAGTTTTTCTCATTTGTCTTTCAAATAATCTTTCCATTTCATCTAAGTTGTTGAATCTATAGGCGTAAAGTTATTTCTAATAGTCCCTTGTTATCGTACGGGTGCCTACAGCATTGGAGCTGGGATTTTTAACGCGATGCAGTGTGATGCCAGAGTTTATGCTTTGGTGCTTCAAGGCCCTACTGCTGCTATGAAATGCAGTTTGCCTGGGAGGGGCCATGCGTGAAGTCCTCAGGAAGAAATACCTTTACAACAATTGAAAACTGAAGGAAAACCTTGTGTGCATGGTTGGGATCAAAGAAGGCGAGGAATTGAACTAAGGAACCCAGGAAAAGCAAGGGGAGGGAGGGAGCAAAAGTTTGTTTCTTTAAAGTAATTGAGGCATACACTTGGCTTGTACAAACATCTCAAGGTCTCACATGCTGCCATAGGTTGGGTCTGGGGATGGGCAAGGCGAGAGGAGCAGACCTTTACCTAGTGCCCTGGGTCACTCTTGCTCCTGTGGTGTATGTCCTGGATGATTGAGTTTCTCTCTTGTTTCACTGCAAAACTCTCCCTTTTATAATATGCGTTGATAGCAAGCAGCTTTAATTTGGCACAGATACATCCTTTCCTTACCCAGAAGCCATCCCCTTCGATCAAGCTAGCAAAACTCATCTTCTACCACAGATTTGCTTTCCCAGAGTTCCTAGCAGCTAGGAGTGGCTCTGTGAGTCGATTAGCATGATAGGTCCCCCATACCTATGGGGATATGTTCTAAGACCTCCACTTTATGCCTGAATCTACAGATAAACCCTACCTTTTCATGCCTTTTCCATCTTAACATGCACAGTGGCTGTAACTTTTGCAATTTGAGGTGCAACAGCAAAACTAGCACAGGTTTCTTTTTCTTACTTCACGATTTCTCAGAAAGATTTCTTTCTTCTGTAGATCTCAGCAACCTTAGTGTACAATTTTTTTCTTTCCTTATTAAGTGGAGATTTTTCACCTTTTCACTTGAAAGAAGCACTTCACAGTTTTTCTTTGTCATATCCAAATCATAGCATCACTACTCTTATGTGTGGGGGTTTTTACTATATAAAATAAGGGTTACTTGAACACACATAGCATGGCACAACTGATAACTGAGACAGCTGTCAGTAAACTCATAACTGAAACACCTTCTAAATAACTTACAGGTGGGTAGCATACACAGTATGGATATGCTGAATAAGGAATGACGGATGACCTGGGTAGAAAGGAGAGAGATTTCATGATCACACATGAAATCTCATGATCACACAATCTAAAACTTAAGAATTGTTTATTTCTGGAGTTTTTATATTTTGGATTGGTTTTGACCACAGGTAATAAAAATCCCAGAAAGTTATACTGTGGTTAGGGATAATTGCTATATAAAGGAAAGACTGTTAGGAAATTTCTGGGGGAAGATTCCTTTTTCCTTCCTGGTGAACCCTTTCACAGTCCACCCTAGATGCTTGCACTTTAATTTGACTATATAAGGATGGAATGCCTGGGGGATGCAGCAGTTCTCTTGGGACTCTGAGGCCACTAAGCTGAGTTTGGAAAGTCAATATACATCATGGCAGATAGAAGGATGGAAAGAACCTGGGTGCTTGATGATTTATTGAAATCTCTGAACCAGCCCTGGAAATAGTTACCTCTGGGATTATTGATATAAGATGGTAAATTTATTTCAAGCCACTTTTAGATGGACATTGTAACATCTTAATTGATAGGGTCACCTCTCTTCAGCACCAAGATGTTTTCAAAATCAGAAATATAGGTACTTCGATCACATAGCAACACTATAAAAAAAATAGATGTCCCAGGAAATGCTCTTCTTAATATCATTTTAAGATGATGAGCAAAATGAAAACATGAATTTTTGTGTTCTAGAGACCTTTAGGATCCCACAAGAATAAATCGATAATCTTAGTAGAAAGACCCCAGTATGGGAAACATACAGAAGTGCAGGTTTTGAAAGCAAGAATCTTGTAAGGTGGTGGGACGTTTGTGACATGCCTCCGTTTGTTATTTATATCATCCCTTGCCACTTGGCAGCATAACCCCTAAATCACAAGGGGACTTGGCACTTGCAGTGAGGTGGTAAGAAAGGATAATGACTTTCTCTCTCAAAGGCAGCCTTCTCGAGAGAAGAGGAGCACAGAGGATGAGGTGCAAGAGGAGAGCTGCCACTACCTGGAGGAGAGAACACAAGCAGCCAACAACCCTGGAAAAGCTTTGTCTCTGTAGCAATCAAGTAATCAGAGAAATGCAGAGAACTGAAAACGAAAACTGCAATATGATACTATCTCAAACTAATGTTGAAGATACTAGAACAAAAATAAAGACATCTGATCAGATCGTGTTTGGTGAGGATGTGAAACAATCCCAACTCACAAACGTTGCTAGTGAGAGGGCAAATTGCCCATCCACTCTGGAGAACAATCTAGCAATATCTAGTAAAGCTAAAACATTTCCACCTAGCATCTCATCTCCTGGGTCTACACTCCACAGAACCTATTACAGATTGTGCATAAAGACAGGCGGATAAGAAGGTTCATAGGAGCACTATTCATAACAGGGAGGAGTTGGAACTTCTCTCTTTATTCTTCAAAAGGGGAATGGATCAATAAACTTCTGTGTGTTTGCCCAATGGAATAGTACACAGCACTAAAGATGAACATGACACTTCCTTGGTGTTGAGTAATGGAGGAGAGTAGCAGAAGCACATTGCCATTTGTACAAATTTAGGAACCTGCAAAACTAGATGGTGCATGCTTCGTGGGTGCATGTGTGTGTCTTAATCGTATAAAGTTTTACATGGACATTTTAAAACCAAGTTCAGGAACTCCTACTTTCCTGGTGGAGGGAGGCAAACAAGACTAGTAAGAAACACACAGGGGCCTGCAAATGGACTGTTTTAGTTGTCACACTGGACAGTGGTATGTGGGCCTTTATCATCTCTCCAACTTTTTGTATGTCTGAATTTTTTCATTAACACTATTTGAAAGGAACGGGAAGCAGAGAAGCAAAGGCAATTCACATGGGGAGAAGCCCTGATGCTTGAAGGTAGAAAGGTCAGTGGCGAAGGCAGGAGCCTTGGAATGGGAGACCCATGTCTGAATCCCAGCCCCTCATCTTGCCCACTGTGGTGTGATTTGAAGGGCAAGTTAATTAACCTCTCAAGAACCTGGTTTTCCCAGGTGCAAAATAAGAATAATGATATTTACTCTTACCTGAATGTGGTCAGTTCAGTAATTAAGTAAAATATTTTAAGTACCTGACACAGGGCCTGGCACATTTTTGGGGAAACTGTGTATTCTGACTTATTGGGGACAATCTTTCAAGCTTAGAAATGCCCTGATTTGGAGGATCGATAATATTGTCACCTTACACATTGCAAATACTCAATGTAACTCATTTAGCCCCGTTTTTGGTTTTCAAATCTGGAAATGGCAAGCAAAAATCCCCTTCTCTTTCCAAATGCACTTCTCACCCTCTCTGTGCAGTGGGAGGTCCAGACACCTCTCTGTGCTATAAGCTCTGAGTATCCAAGTCCACTGGATTCAGTGCTATAGGATTCCTACTCAAGTTCCATTAAGCCCTAGGTCCAGAATAAGCTGGCAAGAGTAGAATTGTTAAGAGTAAAATGGAAGTCTTATGGCAAAAGAGAAAAAAAAACTTGAAGAAATCCAATGAAAATTTTTATTGAGTACTTAGTATGTGCTGGACTTTTTCTGAGTCCTTTGCTCATAGTAAACACATTTAATCCTTACAGACGAGGAAACTGAGGTCAAAGAATTAGTAAATGTCATGAACCAAGTTGGACTAATCCCAGAGTCTATTAATTACCATGCTCCATTGCCAAAGTCTCTGCTATGAGGTAACAGGATTGAGTAATGATAATTTAAGAATAATTAGTCCAAATCACAGTGTTCAAATGAGGGTTGTCCTTCACAGTAGCCTGTTGGAAGACTGCATGTGTAGATATATGGATATGTGTGTGTGTGGACTTTGCTCAATGTAACTAGAATCTTCTTTGGGGATTCCTATCAGTATCTGGGATGGATATGATTTTTTTTGGAAGAATATGTACTCCATTTGTGAACAATGAATCAAAATGCATTCTGCTGTTGTGTGTAAGTAAATAGGACAAACAATAAAAAAAGAAAAGTTCATATAGAAATGCAAATTAGAACCACAATGAAATATGACTACAAATGCACTAAACAGATAAATTTAACATACAGAGAGACCAAGTGTTTGTAGGGATGTGGAGAAACAGAAGCTGTCATGCATCTGCTGGTTAAAAGGAAAAATGGTCCATGCTCCCTGGAAAATAGTGTGACTGTTTCTTACATAATTAAGTATATACTTACTAAATGATGTAAGAGAAAGAAAAACATATGTCTACACAAAAGACTGTGAAGGTTACAGCCTCAAGCTGCCCATCAACAGGTAGTAGTGACATATTCAGGCTCTAGAGTACCACTCAACAATGAGAAGGAATGACAAGGCACACACACAGCAGTGTGGGTATGTCTCAAAAGCCTGCTGCTAGCGAAAGAAGCCAGACGCAGAGGGCTTCAAATCATCTCATGTCACCTTTCCACACACTATCGGTATCCCTTTTTGACAGATGGGGATACTGAGGCATACAGCAGTTAAGTCCAAGTCACACAGGTCTGCAGTTTTAGAGCCAGGATCTGATGCTGGTGGTCTGACGTTGAAGGTTGGGTTCTTAGTCACTATGCTACCGTGAAGGCTTCTGCCTGCCACAGCCCCTGGGCCAAACACCCAGACTCTTCTCCAGCACCTGCCCACCCCCAAGACACCTGGCCAGTTGTAATGGGGATGGAATCAGATTGAAGAGCCTCTGCTGATGGATGAGGGGTTTCGAAGGCTTCCAAACCGCAGTGGCACTGGGGTGAGCCCACTGCCAAGTGCCGGCAACCCAGCCTGCCCTGAGGCTGGGCCCACCGAGTATCCATCTCCACTTTTAAATTCCGTCAGGCAGGTGGGAATCAGTGATTATACCTTTTAGAATCTGAGTTCTGATTGAAGGGACAATTGGGAGCAGGTGGGAGTGTGTGTCCTTCTCTGTCTGAGAAGCTTTCTGTTCCAACTCCCCAGGCCTGGGCTAGGGACTCCTCTCCCTGATACCATCATGCCCCATGCTTGTCTCTGTCACAACCTGCCCCTTCACCCAGTCCTAATTCCTGTGTGCCTGTTTTCTACATGAAAGCATGAGAAGCTGGTGGCAAAGAGGTGTCTTACTTCAGTGTCTGACATATCATAGGTAAACAATAAGTATTTATAAAATAAAAGGAAATAGGATCTCTTTACATGTTAATCAGTTTTGTGTTGCCATAACAGAATACCTGAGAAAATTAACTTTGTAAGGGAAAAGGTTTATTTTAGCTCCAAGTTTTAGAAGTGTTGTTCTATGGCCACTTGGGCCTGTTGCTTTGGGTCTAGGGTAGCACAGTATATCATGACAGGAGCATGTGGTGGAAGAGAACTGTTCACCTCATGGTAGCTGAGAAGGAAAGAGAGAAAGAGAGGAAGGGGCAGGGTCCTGTCATCCCCTTCAAGGACACACCCCCAGACACCTAACATCCTCCCACTAGGCCCCACCTCTTAAAGTTTCCACACCTCCTAATTGTACCATGGGCTAAGAACCGAGCCTTTGGGGAACATTCAAGATCCAAACTACCACTGTACTCTCTAAACTGGCCTGCCAATTATTAATGAACAGATATTTCTCAATTATTTACTGTTGGGCAGTTCTATGGTGGATACATGTAAGGAACTGTGCTTGTTCCTAGATTTTACTCATGAACCTTATGATTAGGAAGTGAAAACCAGAATGTGAAGCAGGGCATGTCCTGTTCTGGCAAAGTTGGGAGCAATGATGCAGTCTGAGGAATCCAGGAGGTTTCCTGTTGGAACATGTCTGTATCCTGGTCCCCAAGGAAGGTATGGGAAAGTGATTCAAGGAGTGGTTTTCCATTTTTTTAGTGAGAAGAAGTCATCTCTGACTGGAAGAAGGAAAGTTTATGGCCAATTACAGTGTCACCAACTCCCACATGATGGAAACTCCAAGGTCATTACTCTGGTCAGGCCACATGGGGACTTTCATATCTTTATCCAGGAAGGTTTACAAATGAGTGAAAGTTCAAGCAGAGTGACTGTGTATTAACCAGAGCAGGTCAGTCTGCCGTAGTGTTCTGACCATGGAGCCACCAATTATTCTTTGACATTCCTTATCCTACACACCAGCCGCTGACCCCATCTTGGAGAGATTGCCTGAAGTCCTGCCTAGGTACTGGGTTCAGATCCCAGACCAGCATTGTCAGGTGACGGACAGTTACCATTGCGTATCTTGATATGATTGTTTTGGGCTGGTTACAAATCTCTTCTCCCCACTTCCACAGCATTCAAAATATACAATGACGAGTAGGGACAAGCCTAGCACAGCAATAATTTTTACTCAAAGAATGGGAGATGGGTGGCACCCATGACTCTCTGGTCTGTAGCCATGGTGGAATCTTGCCTGGTGGACAAGTAGGGTGGAGAAGACACCCCCCTACTCTTGTCCTGGAGGAAGTCCCCTACCTAGAACTTGGTTTCTCTCCAAGGGAAGAGTTCTTTGTTCATTGTTCTCCAACGATCTTGACTTTGCTTTCTAAAACGTCTCTTCTTTTTACCCTTCGTGGCTACATCTAAAACGAGCCTGGAGGTACCCGCATCCCTTGGGTGTTGTCTATCTTTCATAGCCCTCTTTCTGATCATGTGACTTTGAAGACTGCTATTGTGTGGATGTGTCCACCAAAGTTCACATATTGGGAAGCTAAGGCCCAGTGAAACAGAACTGAAAGGAGAGACGTTTATAGATGACTAGTTCCCGAGGCTTTTCTGTCATTAAGGATTAATGTCACTATTGTGGTAGTGGGTTTCTTATCTCCAGAGTGAATTTATTAGAAAAGTGAGTTGGACCTTTCCAGCTCTTTCTCTCTCATTCATGCTCTTTTGCCCTTCTGCCTTCTGCCATGGGATGATGCGGCAACAAGGAAGCCCTCACCATGTGTGGATCCCTCAATCTGGACCTGCCATCTTCCAGAACAATAAGAAACAAAACACTGTTCTTTATAAATTACTCAGTCTCCAGTATTGTTATAGCAACACAAAATGAACTAGGACAGAGACCTGGAATTATTTTAGGATTCAAACAGTCAGAGGTCTTTTTTAACAGTACAGTTCTTTTAATCTGACACACACAATGTACAGTGTGCATTGCCTCAAGGGTGCAAGGTTATAAATCGAAAAGCAGTTCTGCTTTCAATGTTCCCCTAGATCCTTCTGATCATAAATAATGCTCTGAATATTCCTTGTAGCCATTTCTCTGTCAATTAGAGCTTGTTTCCCCCTTTAAATAGGACCCAGAAAGAAATGCCCCCTTCTCCACTGAAGCTTTGGTGACCCAGAAGGTTTGATCCTTTGTGCCCCTTGGGACCTCCAGTAGAGTGCCTGCTCTGTGAAGGAAGACATCCTGGTCTCTTTGGTGCACTGTCACTTCCCTGGCACTGAAACTGTCCCAGACATTTCATTTAACTGACAAATGATTGCATTGGGTACTTTATCATAGCATCTGCATTATTTTTATCCTCATCTGCCTCGTTTCTCTTCTTTTCTCCACTGAAAAGAATCACACATAGTCAGCAAATGTTTCTCTTTGCATCTTCAGATGTTTGCACAATAGCTTTTCTATGATAGTTGTTTATTAAAAATTCTGTTGATTGAATGTTGCATTATAAGATAATGTCTTCTTTGAGATATTATATTAAACAATGGCTACAAAAAAAAATCAGTACAGTTCTTCTGATCTATTTACATCCAGTCATCTTCCCATGCTGGGAATCACAACCAGACTTCTATGGTGGACATAGTTCTCATAGCCTCTTTTGATGCTTCTCTTTCCCAAGTTAATGGCAGCCACATCGAGGACATCTCAAACAACAAGCTCGAGTGGAAAAGTCTTATCTCCTGTTATTTCTGGTTCAGAAATAGTTGACTTTTCTAACTATGTGAATTTTCAAATTTCTGGACTCTATTCCTTTACATTTCTACTCTTAAATGCCAGAACTCATGTTTTGCTTTGTCACTTATATGTATGAAACCTATTCTGCTGGCTTTTTTTTTCAAATGCTCCCAGTAGATCTGCAGGTTGTGTAAGCACTTATGGTGGCTTCACACTCACATTTGTGTTATTGAATGTGACAATTTTATCATATATTTTGTAACCAGCTAGCATAGGTGGTTTTCTTTTCTTCCTCCAGTGCCTGTCTGCTACTCATCACTAGGCCCTTAAGCAAATTTCACATATTTTAGATTTTTGAGACACCAGGACCTACTTCAAAGTATCAAGCACCATTGAAGTTTATTCTTGGTTTCATAACAATGCAACTTTGATGTTACTGTCCACTAGGCAGCTAGTTTTTCTCCACATGGTGACTCAGGGACCCAGGTTCCTTTCCTCTTGAGAGTCTATCAAACTTTTAAACTTTGGGCTATAATCTATAGCAGCTGGTAGTGGAGGACAGAAGGAATGAAGATGAGAATCATATCTTCTCTCTTAGAAGTCTAGAAGTGGAATATATCATCGTCATTTCATATCATTGGTTAAAACTTCTATTTGGTTGCAAATGCAAAGGAAGTGGGGAAATGTAGTTAGTCTTGTGCCTAAACAGAAAACAAAATAGAATTTGGTGAACAGCTAGTGATTCATGCTACAGGGATTAGTTTGGGTCCTTTGGGAAATTTTATATTCTAGTCTAGTCCCTTTGCAAGGGAAAATGACAAATAAAAGCATGTTCAGAGACATTTCTGGGACTAGGACACCATCAAGGTCATTATGACTGAGCTTCCTAGTTGGATGGACTCACTAAGAGACTCCAAGTATATAAAGTTTAATAAAACTTGCTGCTCATAGCTATGCTTAGTCTAAGACATGGTTGCAGTATGCTGATTTTGTGAGTTCCTATCCCTCCTCCCTTTGGGTAATTCTGTCCCCAAGTAAATGAGTGAGCTCCTAACACTTATCAACCCTTCTTGTGTGCAAATATGGTCTGTATTCCCCCATATTGCTCAGGCTGGCTTATTTAATAACTAAAACCTCATGCAGATTGTTTTTGAGACTGAGCTTCCCTTATAACATTAGAGCAGTTGAAATCAAAGTCTTCATAACAAAAATAATATGTGCCTTTTATTGATTGCTTACTACATTCCAGGTGCTTAATGGACAAGTCATTTAATACTTGAAATAATCTCATGAGGTAGCCATGCAATTAGATGAATGGTTGAAGAAGAGACATTTAGGTATGCGTAGTAACTATTTTAAAATAATTAAGCAACAGTGGGGCTGTCATATGGGAGAGAGATATATTCACTCTGAATTGCCCCTTAAAACAGAACTGGAACTTCAGGCATTATAAGCCATCAACAGATTTGGGCTTAGGAAGAAATTTATAATATTGATGACTAAAGTGATCTGGGCCAGCTCATCAGGTGGCAATACCACCCTAAAGAGTAAAATGTCACCTTTTTATTCCTGGAGAGCAGAGAATGGGGAAATGCAGCTATATATCCAACATCCTTTCATGTTTTCACCAGTTATTTACTGAGGCCCAGGAATTGTACTGGGTATTATTTAGGCAAGGTGACTTTTCATGAACTGTCCATTCCTGAGATCCTATGAGTCTATGACCTGAACTTTATTGTGGACCTCCACACCAGGACTCCTTATCAAAATCTTCTTAGCACATCCTCTAGAAAAATCTTTTTTGGTCAGCATTCTTGAAGCCACAGTTTTATGTTCATTTAATTTACAAAAGAAGTTCTGTTAACCCAAAGTTTCCTCTACTTGGATGAATTACAAGAAATAGAAATTTAGATAAAATTAGAGAAGCAAATTATTCCTAAAAACATAACTGGGGACCAAGGATGCCACGAAGTGGAGGCCCTAGATATCTGACTTAATGAACTTAGGATGTTCTTTGTGGCACGTTCAATGTTGACATATGAGGGTGAGCACACAGCACATTCACAAACGGGCTTAGGCACATCCAGTCCTGTTGGTGGGACTTCCTTCATCAGCAGACCAGCATCTGCAATAGTTTCTTCTATATCATGTCCTTATGCATTCAGGAAAGCCATGCTTCCTCTATGACTGTAGTTTCCTCCTCTGTGATCTCAGGGAACTGGGGGAAACCATTTATAGGAACCTGCCCCGCTTGAGGAAACCTTGACTCTCTGATTCTAGTTACTCATTCAGCAAAGACTGAAAAATGAAGTTCATTCTGTGTCTGGATCGTAACTTTTAGTGTGGGGGAGACTCAGGATCACATAAACACATCCTCTTAGGGTTGGTCCTCAGAACAGAACAATGCTCAATTCAAGGAAGTGCATTGGAAGTAGTGGGCCTTTGGTTGAGGTCTTGCTTTGGGGACCAAGGATTGGCTGGCTATCTGGGTCAGACTCCATTTCCATGATGGACCTGTCTTGGATAACTGCTGTCTTCACCAGCAAATGGTGTTGACTGGAGAAGAGCAGAGTGAAGAAGGACAAGAGGGAAGAGGATGATGGGCTCTGGCCACTTCTCTCCTATGAAGAACCTCTGCTTTAGCTGTTTAACAACCACTGTGTGTTTTTTATTTATTTATTTTTTCACTTGTTCTCCCAACAGATCCACTGTCTGAAAGGAATTCTAGAAGCCCCTGTCCACTGGAGCATCACATGTACATGATTCAATTAACCTTTAAGGTGACTCGGGAAGTTTGTGCGATGGGAGAGCCATACCTTAATTGGCAGCCTGACACAGACAATAAAGTTTGATCAGATGAAGAGGCATTGGGGATGTCATTAGCATCCTCTACTGAAGAGTATGTGGTGTGTAAAAGTTGTTTAATTTCTTCTGGAGAAGGAAAGAAAGGGGAAAACTGGTTCATGTTTCCTGCATTTTTTGCTTATTAAATATTACATTTTCCCACTATAAACATCAAATAGGCTTAGTATTTTGGTGTATGTACAGCTCCCAACCTCATTTTTACTGCTCTGTAATCCACCAAATGATCATTTTCCTGTTATTAAAACTTTTGCATTTTGCAAGAGGTGTTTTGGAAAAACAAACATAAATAGAGACAGATGGAATGATTCCTTTTCAAGAGTTTCACATGGAAGAAGTAGGCAGAAGATGTGTGCTGGAGCAAGGCTGGAGGAAGGCAGCAGGGTGTTTTTTTAAACCTCCCCAAAGGTAGAAGAAGGACTCTGGAAAGCAGGGGAATGAATACAAGGCCAATGTTAATCCTCTTATTCAGAAATTCCTTAAATCTCAGCTCTTCCCAGAAATTTTCCCCAAGTGAGGAGAGGGGAGGAGAAGATAACATTTACAAAATTTCTGCCTCCTGATTCTCACAATCAGCCCTAGGAGTGAGATTTTATTATGCTACTTTTATAGATGAGGAGATTGAGGCAGAGAGTTTGCAGAGCTTGTTGAGGGAGCCAGTCAGGGGGCGACAAGGCTTGGATTCCATTTCAACTCTGTCTTTTTCCGTTCCCTATTAGAAAGAGGAGTGATAGATGGCTTCAAATGCAATCTACTTTCTGCTTAGTGAAAACTATTCTCTATTAAGTATATTATTTTCCCATTTCCCTATAAGAGACAAAAATACCTTCCAACTTAATTTATGTATTAACTAATGTGCATTTAGAAGAGCTTTGAAATGAGTAACATGCTAAAAATGAGCAATTAATTTTCACTCATGCAAAGACACTTAAAATTTAAATAGAGATAGACCAATGTAGGTATGATTATCACTGCTGTTATAAATTCTTTTGAAATCAACAAATTGTCATCCAATATAGAGCAAATGTTCACTCTGAACAAAATACCCTATTGAGAATAGGGATAGGGAAAAGAAGAGGAGGAGAAAAACATTGTACTTCTCAAGCAGGGAAACAGAGCAAGAATAGATGAAGAGCTGATGCATGTGCAATGTCCACACTGGTTCACATGCACATGCAAACACACATGCGCACACTCCCACACATATACAGAGTCACCCCTTCCTTTAGGCCCTTGAGATATGTGCTAAATCAGATAAATAGTTTTGTGTGCACTTCCTGAGCTAACAGACTTGAAGGGAAGATAGCCCTAAACAAGTGAGAAGAGGAGGAAGACATGAGACCAGAAGGGCTTCTTGGAAGAGGAGGGACTTGGGAAACCTTCGGAGTTCTGGTCTTGTGTGTCCCTGTGCAACAACTAGACCTCTAACCCCAAGAGTGAATTCTGTGCTCTCTACAGTCCTCTCTTTCGCTCCATGACACACTGGCTGTGAACATCGTGGGGTTCCACTGACCCAGGAAAAAGGGGGAATGAATAAACTTCAAGTGTGGGTTCTCAAACCAGAGAGCCACTGTCCTATGTCCTTCCCAGACTTCACCACCCAACCCACTTTCCCAGCTGGACCACCATCCGGGTACCTTGGACAGCTCCCCCAAGGCTCAGCAGACCTCAGATCACTCTGGCACCCGGCAGGGATGCTTCTCCCTCAGCCTGCCCCTGCCAGACCTCTGGTGCCTTCTCACACCTGTGCCCGTGGAGGATTGCAGGTACCCTCACCTGACCCTTGACTATTTACTCCAGTTGCAACCTCTAGAAATGGTACTTCAGTAGGAAAGACTGATAAATTATTAGAAAGGGGGAATTAAAGACTGAAGGAGAGAGGACAGCACAGTGCTTGAGGATTTGGGGGTGGGTTTGGGTTGGATTAGAGGGGAAGGGACCATAAATTTTACTTTCATTTTGGAAAAATTTTAGGGATGATTCTGGCACTGTCTCTGCTCTTAGATACATAACTTCTAAATCCTTAATTTTCAGGTTTCATTCAGGTTTATTCTACCCTAATTGAAAATATAAGAATAGTTTGATGAAGCAGTAACTCAGCAGAAATAAGGATGATGGTGATGATGATGATAATAATGATGATGATAACAGAGGAGAAGATCATTTATAGAGCTTTTTATTTTCCATTTTTGTCTTCTGTCTCAGATGAACATCAGCTAATTGCTCTTCTGGCATCTCTGAGAAGTAGGTAAGAATTAGAATCCTTCTCAGGAAATACCTAGTTTACTAATGACCAAGGGGATAGGAGACAAACTGTTAAGTCACTGGCTTTTTCCCCCCAAAGTCACCAATGGCCAAAGTCACTGATGGCCCATCCCTTGCAAGAGTCACGCTGGCCTCTGAGTTGACTGTGGCACCCAGTGGGCACTTAATGAATTTTCTGGTGGATCTGCTAAAATGCTGACTGATTAAATGAAGGACAACAAGAAGATCCCCAGGGGCTTGACAGTGGCAGCGCCTCTGGGTCTTTCAGGGACTCCATACCTAGTTTTGGAACATTGCTAATCAGCAAGGATTTAGGGATGGCACATGACACCTCCACTAGTCAGTGACTGACACTGAAATGCCATCACTTTCAAAAACCCTCATCTGCACCTTAGTAGACAGGGCAGGCGCTGGGCAGAGGGAGATGAGGAGTGGTGCAGTGGTAACAGTGGGTAGTGCCTGGAGTTCTCATTCTTCAGCTCTCGCCTCTGTCTGCCTAAGACGGGCTGACTCTCCAGCCACTCTGGGAAAGCCAAAGGTCCCCACCTGCACCTCCTCCTCTTACAGTCCACACCCACCTCCTTACTGAGCCCAGAAGCTCAGCTCTGTTCACGGAGCTCTCACAATCGCCACACAAGCAACAAACAAACCAAAAGAACTCTTTCCAATTGTTGGCACCGCTCCCACTGTTCCAACAGCCTAGAAGACTAGATTCTTAACAGTTAGCCCTTATTATGTCACTTTGTCTTTGTGGCCTCAATTTCCCCATCTGTGAATTGGGAATAATGAAAACTATTCTGTGGGAATGCGGCTTGAATTAACAGCAAATGTGTAGTTATGTTTTCTTTCTTCTTTGTTGTTCTTGTTTTTTATAAACCCTTAAAAAGAAAAAAAAAATAGATCCCAGGGTCTACAGGGGAATATTAGGGGAAATACTGGCTCCTCAGAAGCTTTGAAAATATCCAAGGTCTGCCCTATTAGGAGCGTTTCTCATTTCAGAGTGCCTAACCTACCACGCATCCAACAAATTTCATCTGTGCAGTGTCTCCTTCTCTCAATGAACCACTCTTCTTTCAAATAATATGATTAGCTAGTCATGAGCTCTAAGCGAACTAAAATGTAACTCTTCTAAGTAATCATTTATGTTTAAACACTATTTCCATGCAGTATTTGTTTTTTAAATTTTTATTTTTACTTTTGTTTTTCTCCATATTGATAGATGCTATTCTATTTGTTATTTTAGTTTTTTTAAAAATTTTTACTTTACATAAACTCAAATTCACTCTTTGGTGTATGGTTCAATGGTATCTCCAGTGCCTATAATTAATTGGGTAACCACAATCAAAACATGGACGAGGCCTAGACAGCTCCTGTGGGGTCGACCTTTCTCTACCTCTACTCCTGGCAACCACTGATTTATTCTGTCCCTACAATTTCATTTCCTCCAGAATGTCATATAAATGAAAATTATAGAATGTGTAGCTGAAGTCTGTGTTTCTCACCTGGCATTAGGCATTTGAGATTTTTCCATGTTGATCCCCATATCAGCACTTCACTCCTTGTGATTACTGAGTACTCCCCCATGCATGGATGCTTCACGATCTGTTTATCCTTTCACTAGTTGAAAGTTTGTTTCTAGGTGTGGGTATTAGCAATGAAGCCATTATAAACATTCATATACAGGTTTTTCTGTGAACAGAAATTCTTATTTCTCTTGGATCACTATTGATTGTTGGGTCATATGTTAAGTGTTTGGTTAACTTTATAAATCAGAACTTCCATACTGTTTATCAAGGTGGATGCACCCATTTTGCATTCCCATCAGTAATGTGTGAGAGTTTCAGGTGTTCCACATCTGCATGAGCACTTAGTATTGTAAGTTCCTTTTATTTCAGCATAGGAATAGGTATGCAATGGTATCACTACCCTTGATCAGGTTAAGGAAATGTTTTTCTTTTGTTAAATGCTTTTTCTGCACCTATTGAGATGATCACATAGTTTTTGTTCTTTTGTCTGTTAATATGTAAATTATAGTAATTGATTTTCAAATGTTGACCCAGATTTGCATGGGGAGGGACAAACCCCCCTTATTCACGATGTATTATCCTTTTTATATATTGGGGGACTTGCTCTGCCAATTTTTTATTAGTTATTACTTTAATTGTGCAAATTTGTGGGGTATGGTGTGATTATTCATGTACATAGTATATAATGATCAAATAAGGGTAGTTAACATGTCCATTTCCTTAAGCCTTTAAAAAAGTTTTGAACATGTAATAGTGTTATGTTCTAATAATGTATATAAATATCCATTAATCAAATCAGGGTAGTTAACATTCCCATTTCCTTATCATTACTTTGTGTTTGGAGTCTTTGAGCTCTTCTTTTAAATATAAGCTTTTTATGTTTTATTTTGCAGCCCTGCAATTAGGTGGCTATACATTTAGTATGTTTTTTTCTTGACATGACCCACGTTCCTGTTTATCACTTCAGCATTACATACACCAGAGTCGTCTTTGTATGACATTAATAGAGTCGTTCTTTCTTGATTAGTATTTACATGGTATAGATTTTTCCATACTTTCATTTGTAACCTATTTGTTCCTTTTAATTTAAAATTCTTTCTTTTGGACGGCATTTAGTTGTATCTTTATTTCATATCCAGTCTGATGATATCTGTCTTTTAATGATTATACCTAGACCATTCACACTTAATTACTGAAATGGGTGACTTTAGCTCTACCTTTTTATTACTTGCTCCCCGTCTTTTTGTTTTTTTATTCCTTTCTTCTGCCTTTTCCTACCTTCTTTGGAATTATATGATTATTTTTAGTATTCTATTATCATTTATCTATGGTCTTTTTTACTATATGCCCTTATTTTTGTGTAGTCATTTTAGGGATTACAATATTGATACTTAATTTTTCTGTTCCCATAGAGTTAATATTGTACAACAGCAAATAAAATATATAAATCTTACAGCCACATGGGTCTCTTTACTCTCCCTACCCTTACGTTATTCTTGTCATGTGAAATATTGGTGCCTGTGTTGAAAACCCAGTAGTCACTATTATTCCATTTGCTAGATGACCATACATACTTTAAAGAACTTAAGGGAAGGAAACTAATTTATTATATTTATCCAAGCATTTTTAAATTTCTATTGCTGTTCTTTCATTCCTCAAGTCCCAAGTTTCCCTCTAGTATAATTTCCCTTCAGCCTGAAGAACTGTTTTGTTTTTCAAGAAACAGTTCCTTTAGGTAGTCTGCTGGCAATGGATTCTCTTCACAAATTTCCCTTTGTCTGAGAATGTGTTTCTTTCACTATCATTCCTGCAGGATGTTTTCACTGAGTTTGCAGTTCTTTCCTTACAGGACTGTAAGAATGTTTTCTCACTGTTTTCTGGTGCTCACGGCTGCTGACAGAAATCTGTATTTATAAATCCCTGCATGTGCTTTATTTCTCTGACTGTTTTTGAATTGTTTCTTTTTTTTTTTTTTTCTCTTTGTTTCTGGTTTTCAGAAATTTCCTTATGATTTGTCTGGATGTGGTTTTCTTTGATTTTTTTTTTTTTTTTCCCTGTTTGAAGGTTCACTGACCTTGAATCTGTAGACTTATGTCTTTCATTGAACATGGGCAGTTTTAAAACATTATCTCTTCAATTTTTTCCTGCTCTAATCTTGTCCTATTCTCTTTTAAAATGAGATTATAATAATGAAATGTCAACATTTTAATATTATTCCACAGGTCCCTGAGGCTCTATTCATTTTTTATCAATACTTTTTCTCTTTCTGTTCTTTAGATTGGATAATTTCGATTGTTTTTATCTTCAAGTTCACTTGCTCTCTCCTCTCTCATCTCTATTCTGCAATTGAACCCATCCAGTGAGTTGTTTATCTCAAATTTTCCAGTTCTATATTTTCTACTTGTTTCCTTTTTAATAGTTTTTATTTTTCTGTTGGGAACTTCTATTTTTCCATTCTTTTTTAAAGGCAGGATCATGGTTATAATCACTTCTTTAAAGGTTTTGTCTCATAATTTCAGCATTTATGTATATTGGCCTTGGCATGGGTTGATGATCTTTCCCTTGAGAACTGATCACAGTTTGATCACATTCTGATTCTTCCTATGTCAAGTAATTCTGGATTCTGCATTTTATACTGTGACTCTGGGAGATGTTAAAAATTCTCAAAGAATGTTGATTTTGCTTGTTGATTTGGTGTTATACAACTCAACAAGTTGGGTTCAGTCCCCAAGTTCAGTCTTGCCTTCTGTGGGAGAGTTCTAATGTCAGCTGGACTGTCATATCCTTCCTTGGGTCTTCCCCACAAGTGTGCTTCCAGAGTGAGTTTGGATCTTGGTGGCAACATATTCAATTCAGTCCTCACATCCTTTGGGGTCTTGCTTTTGTTCTTTTCTGTATCTGTGCAGTGCACAGTGCAACTCAAGACTTGTGTAACACTGCCCAGGATTCTGGCATTCTTTTGTGGAGCTCTCTCCTGTCTGGGGCTCCACCATATTCTCTTTCATCAAGTGTCCACCTTCCAAGCCCTATGGCTTTACAGACATAGACTGTCTCAGAGTTCTATCTGCCCATGGTACTACAGAGTTCCCTGCAATTGAGGGTAACATGATGGGCAAGCAAAGAAAAAGAAGATGAGATTTTCTTTATACCTTTTAGACCACAGTGCTACATTTCTTTGTTCTTCTCTCTAGAAAGTTGGATTTCCTCTTAGAATTTTAGGTGCCCAAGCTGCTATCTTTTTGCAGTGTACCTCTGAGACTGGGGCTCCTTCCAGGGAGGAACCAAGAGAGAAAAAGAAACAGAATTCTCCTCCACTCTCCAGGTCACAGTGAACCTTCTCCTGGCTGTCCTGCCAGAAAGGCAATCATGTCTTGGCTCCTCACCCAGCATTCAGGGACTCTGAGTTCTGATGCCACCTTCCCATCCTATCTCCTACAACTTCACACTCCTCAGTGGATGGAGGTCCCCATGGAGGTTAGGGGTCATATGCAGGTCCTATGGGTCAAATTTCCCCAATCCTACCTCTCATCTGAATCTCCTGGGAACATCTTATAAATATAGATCCCCCACACCTCCACAGGAAAATTTAATTCTTTTTCTTTTCTTTCTTTTTTGTACTGGGAATTGAACCCAGGGGCACTTTACCACTGAGCTACATTCCCACCCCTTTTCATTCTTTATTTTGAGACATGGTCTCACTAAGTTGCTTGGGGCCTCACCAAGTTACTGAGGCCAACCTTGAATTTATGATCCTCCTGCCTCAGTCTCATGAGTGTCTGGGATTACAGGCATGCATTATGTACTAATAGATAGGAAATTCTTAAGTGGGAACTAGGAATCTGTGTTCTGAACAAGCTCCCCAAATGACTCAGAGGTAGCCTTCAGCATTTAGAGGAAAGGGCAGCCATTTATAGAAATTTTCCTAAGAACAGCAGTGGAGGAATGGAAAAATATCTGAAGGAAGGGCACAAACAAAGCTGAAAGAAATGGTTTTTCATGACAAGGGACACTCATGGGATCCAAGGAAGGAATCACCAAGGGAGAGTACAGGTGAGAGGAAGTACCTGATGATGTAGATCTGGGAACAGCAAGGATGTGAGGAAGACTTCTTGAGAGGAGGAGATGGGACTCTTCTGAGACTGGAGGGAAGTAGGAAGCCCAAGCTGAAGGTGAGGGATAAGGAACAGGGAGCTGAATAGTAGCCAGAGAAACACAGAATGGCTGAAGTGAGTGTCTACTAGGACCAATAAGAGAAATTGCCAACTAGTCCCGAGGGAGGAACAGAGGCCGACAAGAAGTCTGCGGTGTGAGGTTGATGGTCTGGGGCCTTGACTGACTCAGGCAACCAGTGAGGCAGCCGGAGAGATGAACTGGAACGGCCAGAGGGAGAGTGTCCTGGGGTTGGGGGCAGAGCCGGGAGACCAGGTTCCTATGCAGAACCTCACTGCGTGAGCTTGAGCAGGTCATGTGACCCTCTGGCCTGAGTCTCCTGAGCCTTCAAAAGGAGACACATCTTTACAGGTCTCCTCCCACAGGGATCAAATGGGAAAGAGGGTTAGAAAGTCTAACAATTAGCCTATTGGTGTCAAGTTCATAACTTTTGTTATTAATACTCCAAGAAATCCAGTGTTATCTCCTAAAGGTTTGGGCCATGTCAAACAGGGCATTCTAGGGTAAGGAAGAGCACTTAGCTGTCATGTCCTGTGACACGCTATTTCTGGTGACAATGATCCGTTCAACGCACAGCCTTCCTGAGGCGGGGTTACTCTGTGATGGAATTCAAGGGTGTTCATCAGAGTTGAACAGACCTTCTTATAGAACTGGCTGGGGGAAATGTGCTGCAGAAATAGCAGCACCAAGATAAATATGTCTGCATTGGTGGTGGCCTTTCAGCAATTGACACGTTTCTGATTATTGTTTTATAATACCTTGCACGCTCCCCCCATTACCATTCCATTTTATGACGATGTTAATATACAGATGTTACTTTAATCTGTTTTTTAATTTATCTCAGTTATCCCACAAGTACATTTTCAAGTGATTCATTTATTTAGTAGCACCTCATTTATTTTAAAAGTATTTTCTTTTATCACTGTGAAAGTGCTAATGACATTTATACATGGCTTCTCTTTCATTTCTTGGAATATTTGCTGTTCTTCTCCTCGAGGCCAGTGTCGCACTCCTGTCTTCTGTTGCTGGATTGCCCACGGCATCCTGCATCACCACGGATTGCAGCGTGTCTCTGTTCTAAGCCTCCCTTTTGTGGAAAGTGTGAATACCGAGACCAGGTCAGGTTCAACATGGGACGAGAGTCAACCTCCTCAGCCCCTGTCAAACATCTTCCCAGGGACTTGCACTTCTGGCTCATTTCTCTTTCCGAGAATATTCAATTGTGGGGTTGAATCTACACTGCAGTGCAGACCTGCATGTGGGATCTGAGTATTTTGGGTATATTTATCAACAAGGGAACCCAGAGATGGGATCTGCAAAGGCCTTACAACCCGTGTTATCCTGTAATCACTACTGGCTCTCACCCTCTTCCCAGTTCCAGGGGGACATTTACAGTAGTAGCTGGACATTTTGCCATAACTCTTGGCAGTTCAAACTGATAGTCCAAACATGAATCATCATCCTTCTCCTCTTCAAGACCCCCAACCCTTTTGGTGTCTGTCTCAGTCTTTTTGTGCTGCTTTAACAAAATATCAAACACTATTCTCCCTGACCCCCCCCATGCTGGAGATTGAACTCAGAGCCTCAGGCATACCAGGCAGACACTCAGCCACTGAGCGACACCCCCAGGCCTTTTTATTTCAAGACAGAGACTTGCTAAGTTGCCCAAATTTGTGATCTTCCTGCCTCAGTCTCGTGAGTACCTGGGATTACAGGTGAGCACCACAGCTAAGACTGGGTAATTTAAACAAATTTAAAGGAATTTGTTGGCTCATGATTGTGGAGGTTAGGAAGTCAATATTGAAGAAAGGTAGAGGCCTTCATGCTGCGTCATCCCATGGTGGTAGGCAGAAAAAAGAGTGAGCAAGAAGAGACTAGTTTGAAATTGATTCTATCGAATTTTCTATTCAGTGTAGTTGGTAGTCACCGTCCCCAGCCTCTACGTGCAGCCCAGACAGAAGAGCACAAGCAGGGGATCCAGCCACAGGGCTGCTTGCCTTATTGTCAGGGGTAGGATTGCAGGTTCAACTTCCATGGCCACCACAGTGTGGAAGTTGAAGGGATTTTAGGACTTACAGATCCCGTAGCACCTGCACACCTGGGGTTGGGGGTAGAGCACGTGGAGACTGGGGATTGTAGGAGGGAAATCCACACCCACTGGGGAACAGGATGTTGTCACTTTTAAGTTCTAGGGTAAACTTATGAATGAACCTTTTGTAGGAAGCAGCAGGAAAGTGGGGAGACCAGTCTGCATGCAGGAGAGATACCTTGAAATTCTAGTCTCTGGTCACCAACTTGAGACATTTGGGAGTGAGATAGAGTTGGAAAATGTCAGGGGCTCACTTGTGGCATGAGAAAATTAAATTAGTATTTGAAAATGTGTTCCGAGGCAACATGAAATGATAGGCATTCATTACAAGAGCCAGATTCATCCTCTTCCTGTTGTAACCCATCCCATGGCAATAGTACTGATCCATTCATTCTGCTCTAGAGCATTGTCACCTCTCAGTCCCCAACACTGTTGCCTTGGGGGTGGAGTTTCCAACGCATGCTTTTGGGGGAACACATTCAAACCACCCTCCGGGCTTCCCTGCATCCTCCATGCCCCACCTGACACCATGTTCTGCAGAGCCCTCCTGCTCAGCCCCTTGGCTCTCTCTCCTCCAAAACCCCTTCTCCTGCCTTGACCTTGGCCTCCCCCTGCATGACTGGACTGGCTTCTTACTGCTTCAGCCTCTCTAGTCACCTGCCCGACTTTTCCTCCTCCTACAGGCCAGGGTGTGCTTCTGAAGGGACGCCGGGTTCCCCTCTTGCTCATGAGCCTTCGGAAGCCCATTTTTCTTGCAGGAAACTACTCAGTGCCTCCCTCCTCTGTGGCAACCCCCTAAACACTCCAGCCTCCCTCCGTTCTTCTCGAGCTTTGTATCTCATCAGGATTGGCTTGTTGTTCCCACAAGCAAGGGAGTGAGTCACTTAAGCCAGCCCAAGTTTGTTTGCTGCTCAGGTCACAGTGGGTCAGTAGAGGTAGTGTCAGGAGGGTCCTCTACACAGTTGTCTGGGCCTCTGGCTCCTTCCACCTGTGGTTCCTTGGCCTCCAGGCCATTGGATTCATCTCTTTAGACACCTGAAGGGGAATCAGGTGTGAATCATGTGTGTGGAAGGGTGTCTCTCCTAGAATTGGCACTTAGGCCTTCTGTCATATCCTACTGGTGAAGACCAGCTGCATGGCCACCCCCAACTGTGGTGGCCACTAGGAAATGTGAGGAGGTCCAGATGATCCGGAGGTACAGAAATGGGGGCAGCAGGACCTCGGCACACCCACTACTGCTGCCTTCCCTCTGAAGCATGTGGAGTTTTTCTCCTTTTTTCTTTTTTTCTCTACCTCTGAGTCACACCCCACCCTGGAAACAAATGCAGTGAACTGATAGCCTGGGGACAGCCCTTGAGGCAGAGGTGACATGTGGCCTCCAAGCAGACTCTAAACTTCCAGCAAGATCAGATAGGCAGCAGGTGCTGGTCACTCTCCTGTTCTCGTTTCTAGCTTCTTAACCAATCCTCGGCTAGAGAATGAATACCCCAGAGGAGGGTGGCCTCCCTCATGAGCCAAGGCAGAACTCTTGGACAGTCAGGGACTTGTGTCAGAGCAACAGAGTGCTCAGTAGTACCCTGAGCACAGTGCTTGATGGACCTCGGTGGACTGACTGATGTCAGGAATTCAGCCCAAACCAAAAACAGCTCTGTAAGCCTAGATCAAGTTGGGAGAACTCCCAGTGGAATTAATTCCACTGAGATCAATTCCACTGGGAGTTCAAGATTCCCTGTGGGGTTTACCCAGCTATTCCCATTCCCAGGATCAGGTCCCTGATCACGTGCCAGGGCCCTACCCTGCATGTAGGAAACCAGCTGTGCTCCACATCAACCTTCTCTGAAGCTTTTGTACCCAGGATTCACTCAGCACCTGCTCCTCTGCTCTGTTCTGGCTGCAGGAGCCCAGGGCCTCTCTCATGCTGTGAACAAGACTCTCTGGGTTGTACTTTGCTTGGGCTTGGTGAGCTCACCATTATCTCTCCTCACTAGATCAAAGGCTTGCACCATCTGAGTGGCAACCACCCAAGTCCATAGACTTCCTCCTAAGCCTCAGATATTTCTCCAGTCGATCTGTCCCCTTCCACTGGGATCCTAAATCACTTTACCACTGATGCACAGCTGCCCTGCCACAGCATGCTGGGCGCTGTCCAGACTCCGGTGACCAGCAGACAAGGGGTCCTTGTTGCCACAAGCCAAACAGTGATGCGCCCACTCCAAAACCCCGTTCTAGATCTAATTCTGAGGACTATATCTGCTCAGGGTGGAGAGCCAGACTCTGAGGTGGGGAGCGGCATGCGGGAGGCCGATTGGAGCATGCTCTCGGGAGAAGTGGAGAAGGTGGAATCAGGCAGAGGGAGTGGGTGGCCTGCAATGTGCTGGCAATGAGGGAAGTCTCAGCTGACCCCATGGAGATGACCCTTCGAGTCATCCCGAGTTGAGGCAAGTGGGCTTTTGTGTTTTCATATTAGCCCATTATTCTCTGCACTCCCCGAGGAGGGAGCACAGCCTTGGGTGTGGCCCGTACCCTGCACCAAGGTCAATGCCCAGTGATCATCACAGTTGTGAGTCATCAGCAAATGATGACAGTTGTGGACATGTCTGTCTTACAAAGAACATCTGGGTGAACCAGAGTGTCCACTACAAACACCATTTCGTAGTAAAACAAACGGGATATATGACCAGGTAGGCTCACATTTGCAGGAAATTTGAGATGAAACCTGAGACTCGGCAGGTATGTCCCCGCTTCACAGCCCCTCTGCAGCCTTCAGACACTGCTGACCCCGCCAGTCCTTCCCTGATGCCGACATGCTGACTCCTCGGTCTAATGGGCGAGGGATACTACCCGAAGGATGGCGGCTTCCTAGAAGGACGCAGAGACACCCACTGACACTTCCGAAGCAATGTGAGGACGGGGGCTTCTCTCCCCAGAGAGTTTACAACTTGAGACTCATTTCTCAGTATGAAAAGAAAGATGGTGCTACTGACAAAGGGATCCCAAGCATCATTAAGCCTGTGTGTGAGGGTTGTGCAGGGGTACGGGCTGAGGGCCCTCCCAGGGCTTCTGGGGTCACACCATCTGCATTACCCAGGCAAAGAGAGGGGCTGGCAGACAGGGTAGGAAGCAGCCCAGACTGTGCTGGGGTTTGAGGCTTTGGGTATGTTAAAAAAGAAGGCATGCCAAAACAGGGTTACAGAAGCTGTGTGCATTTAACAAATTACTCCCCACAACGCACATCGGCACAGACAGTCACGGTGACTTTGTATATGGCCATGTTAGGAAATATTGTGAGATGCCTCAGTTTGAGTTCATGTGAGGATACAGGGGTGGTGAGTCAGGCGAGGTCCTGCCCATAATTCAGGGAAGGCAAAGTTCAAGTCGGTGGCTTCTAGTTCAAAGGGAACACACAGAAGTCCCATTTAAACGCCACCATTTCTAGAATTGCTTTTTTTCTTGCTGTGTGTGTATGTCCAACTCTTCCTCTCCTCCCCAACTCACCCAACAAACAAACAAACAAACAAACAAACAAACAAAGCTTAGCCTTGAGCATTTCTGTCTGAGAAGGCAGAATACAGGCCTCAGGTCCTAATAGAAACAAAAGCCAGGGGGCCATTTGGTGCCGCCTTGATCTTGCTGTCACTGACATCTTCCAAATGTATTTGCTATTTGCTCCTGTGTCCCTGCAAACCCCTGCTGTTCCCAATTGTCCATTGCCTATTAGGAATGGTTCCAGCCAAGGTATTTTTTCCCTATTTATTTGCTTCTTTTTTCCCTGGGAACTTTACTATGCATGAGTAACTGGCCTTCGATGCTGCTTTTGTTTGGCATTTTGCATTCGTTAAAAACCAGTCATCTGCATGTTTTATAAAGCTGTGGGGGTCTCTCCCCATGATCAATGCTGGAAGCACTCATTAACATCTGGGGAAGTGATGGCCCCAGATAGGGGGGACCCATCGAGTGTGGGTTTAGGGAATATGTCTTAAAAAAAAAAAAATCAAAGCACTTTATATTCATTGCCAGGGTTGTTCACTAATAGAAACGAGCCTGCCGCCTTAGTACCTCAGTGTATTCCCTTTCCCCAGCCTGGGATGTATTTTCCCTTCCACTCTGCTTGTCAAAGGCGATTTCTCCTCTGGGAAACTCTTCCCAGTCACTTTCTTTCTGTGGAAATTACGAGCCAGTCAATTTAGCCAGCTTTCAACGATCTCCTCCAATGTGCCACGGACAGTGCAAGAAATTTCTGGGGCTTATTGTAAATAAGAAAGTTCTCAGCTCTCAGGTGCTAATGTAGAAGGAAAACACACATTATTAGGACAAATTATTAGGACGCTTGGAGGACATAGTGCAGAAAGATCAAAGGCAAGAGAGAAGCAAACGTCAACCTCTGTCCTCATTGTAAGGGCGAGTTTCACAGAGGAACCAGTCACAGATGCAGCCGTGGGAAGGTGCCCAGTCACCTTCTCAACTGTGTGCACCTGGAAGGTCATACCAGAATCACAAGAGATGGTGTGTACAGAGCATTTTCCAGACACAATCTAGATTCACGGGGTATGCATTTTCTCCCTGGGTAATTTTAAGTTTGAGAAATGCTGCTATGGAAGGGTTTGATTTGACTTTTCACTGGTATGTGTTTATGGTTAATATTTAATATGAGCACAAACTGTCTCTTTCAACTTCAGTCTCCACTCCCATAACTGCCATCCACCAATTCTCTTTCTACCCTTGAAGCAACCATAAATACTACCTTCTTGGGTGTCTCTGTCTGCTTGGCATCCAGTCACTGGCTCTTTGGTCTTAGATTCTCTTCCTGTCTTCCTCTGCTTTCCCAGGCTCCCTTGGCTACTGCCTTTCTAATGAGTTGGTCCAGGGGAGTCTCTGGAAGTTGACTGTCCTGACTGCAGGGCATGAGGAGCAGACAAGGCAGGGAGCCAGGTCACCCTGCTCTCCCCCTGCTTTGGGCAGCACCCCTGGCAATCTGTGGCTCTGTGCTTTCTACTGGGCATGCCATTGTTCAGCTCCAGACAGCTGGCCCTGCCTCCTGAGCTCTGATCACTTCAACTCTTCATCGGTTCCTCTAGTCCTCATGTTCTTGATCTCATTGGTCCCTGCTTGCTCTTTTGGTTCATTCTGCACACTCCACATGAGTTTCTTATGTTAAATTTCCTCTGCTAAATTGTCTGGCTTGGGAAGTCTTCCTGGCTGGATTCTGCCTATGCTCCCCCTCCCCACTCACACACACTCTTAAAAATATATCCGAGGGATGGACAGTAAGTTGTTTCCAACAACTCTTCCTCTGAGAACAACTAGAAGAGTGAAACAAAATATTCTTTAACAAAAACAAAAGCAAAATGATATCTTTGAAGGTACTGGAGAGCTTTCAAAGCACTGAGGAATTCCAAGGCCAAAATTTAGGAGAGGAGGGAAGAGCAGAGAGATAGTCCAACAGGCTAATGATGCTTCCAAACATAGTGATGATGAAGAGGCCAAGAGGCTGAAAGGCTCTCACCAGACTCATGAGGCCATGAAGTCAAAGGGGGAAGTTCAGAGACCATCAAGGAGGAAAGGCCTGGGTCTATACTCAGTCTTCAGGTTGGAACCCTGAAGGGCCTTATCTCAGGAGTAATGGTGAAATAACGAGTAGACCAGTTCTCGTAGAGAATGAAGTCCAATTCCAAGCCATCATATTTCTTGTTTGCACTTGGATGATTTGGAATTGCTAGTGCTTCTTCCCTGGTTGCCCACCAAAATAAAAGTAAATCCTCTCTTGAAGAAGATGGCATCATCTAACGGATCAAATTACCATCATAAGTTTTCATATACAAGTCTGACACTCGTGAAGCATAACCAGGCATATAAGATGATAAGACAAGACTGAAAAGTCAAGATAAACAACAGACATTAGAAATAGATTCAGGCAGCACAGTTACCAGATTTGGATTTTAAACCACTAAGAACAATATGTTTAAATAATTAAAGATGGGTTATTTTTGAAGAGGACTAAAGAATCAAATGTTTCAGGTTGAGGAGTGTTAAGATCAAGTTACAGAAATTATTCTCTAGATGTCATTTAAAGAGCAGCTTGGAGGGGAATAAGACTGGAGGCTGGTTCAGGGTCTTTCACACTAATTCAAATGAAGAAAAAAAAAAAAAAAGCCTGAGCTTAAAGCATCAAGGAGCAGAATCAGGAAGTGTTTAGAAGATAAAATCAAAAGGACGTGGTGATCTTAGGCAGGAAACCAAGAGTCAAGGAGACAACTGCACCACTGGCAGGTTTCTGGTGTGGGCCAGACAGGCTACTTTGACATTTGTGTTACTCCATTTCTCCTGACTCGTGTGTCCTGACTTCCCAGAAGTACCTGGCACCTCTCCAATTCAAGAGCAACTTGGAACTCCCTGGGTCCCTGTAGGACCTAAGCCAGTGGACACGCAGAAGGAGCCAGTGATATGTTTGTTGATGAACTATGTATCTTCAGTGGCTCGCCATCTTTATTTGCTGGTGAGGAACTACATAACGGTGCATTTGCCTGCATTCCTGCCTTGGTAGTGTTTACAATGCCTCTGTGAAGTTGGTAGGAGTTTCCCATCCCTTACACTCATGGCCTACCAACAAGATGTTTTACCTGGGCGTCCTACCAACACCTGAACCTCTTCACAGTATTCTGCACATGCCCAGTGAGTCTCCAGCTCAGCTCACTGAACCATCATTCATGCAGAGGCCTAAGCCACACACTGCAGGCATGGCTGACCTCTTCTTTCTTACACTCCCACCCTAGAAGCTTCAAATCCAGCCCTGCATTCATCCTAGGTCAGCCTTTGTCTCCTCCCATGTGGACTGCTCCAGAAACTTCCTAGCGGGCTCCCTGCCTCACTTCCTTTGAGGTCCTTCCCATCCCATTGCTGGAGTGATTGATCATGCAGGGTCACTCCCCTACTCAAAATCCACAGTGGATAAAAAAATGTGCTTGATATGTGAGGATCTTCGTCACCTGGATTTTCCCCTATTAACCACTCCACACTGAGCTCCGAACATTTCTCTTTCTCTGTCGTTGCACTTGTCTGTGCCTCTGTCTTTGCTGGGGTAGGTAGAATGACGAATTCCTGAAGATGTTCCTCTTCTCAGAACCTGTGAAACTATGACTTTGTATGGCAAAAGTGACTCAGGGTTGTTAATCAGCTGTCTGTATATGCAATAGGAAGATTCTCCTGGAGTATCCAGGTGGGCCCAATGTGATCACCAGGTGCTCTACACCCAAGGGGGAGGCAGAAGAGGTCATAGTGAGGCAGTGTGAGAAGGACTCCATTAGCTGTTGCTGGCTGTGAAGGTGAAGGAAGGTGGCCAGGAGCCAAGGAAACTGGGTGACTTCTGAAGCCCAGAAAAGTGAAGGGAGTGCATCCTCCCCTACAGCCTGCAGCAGGGAGCATAGTCCTGGTGACATCTTTGTGTTAGCCCGGTTTTCTGATGTGTAGAACCATAAAATGAAAATTCACCTTGTCTTGAGCCAATGAACTTATGATTCCATTGCTCCTTGACTTATGTGATGATGTTATGTCCCAATAAACACATTAAAGTCGAAAATCCTGTAAGCCAAAAGTGTACCAAATATACTGCATATTGCTAGACTGGAAAGAGATCAAAATTCAAAGTATAGCTTCTATTAAATGTATATTACTTTCAAACTACTGTAGAGTCCAAAGATTGTAAATTGAACCATTGTAATTTGGGGACAGTCTGTGTTTTGTTGCAGCAGCAACAGAAGACTAATATACTCTCTGTTCTTTGCCTGGAAGACCCTTTCTTCAACTGCTTTGTCCGATTCTATGTCACCCCTTCTTTAAATCTTAAATTCTCTCAAGAAACAGGAGTGGCTGTGGTCTCCAAGAGTTCCTACATCATATCACATCATATTACTTTTTGCTTATTTATTTGCTGACCATACCATACCAAAGTTTACATTATTTAATACCCCTTCATACCTTTAAGTAGAAAAGTGTTTATTAGAGTTGAGAGTGTCTTTGATTTATTTTTGTTTCCCCAGGAACTGAGACAGGACCTAATCCTTAATGTGAAAAGAAAGGACAGATAATAGGCCAAGTGAGGTTATGACTCTGGGTTCAAGAAGCCACAACTAGTGAGAGGCAGCACTGGGGCCAGAGCCAAGGCTGGGCCTCATCATTAGAGGCTGACTCAGGGGAAACAAGACACTTCTTAGAGTTGGGAGCTTTGCAGTCAGGTCTTTGCATTTCTTCTGGTGACTTCTGGGTCCCAGACCCTTTTTTCTTTGGATAACTGGAGAACATCTCACATCAGCTCCAAAGCATTAGTCATTGTCTGTCTATTGCTTAGGAGTTCAGACCAAATGGTGAGTCTCAGGATGGTGGATCCATTGGAAATATATATGGAGTACTGTCAGTCCTCTGCAAAACCCTAGTCTCTGAAGGGGACAGCAAGATAAAGTCTTGGCTTTTAGTGATTGTGACTTTATTCCCCAGCTATAGAGGCATCTTATAACCAAATGAAAGATATGGCAAAGCAGGAAAGAAATGACATTTGAAGTCAGTAAGACAGAGGTTGGAGTTAAATGTGAATCCCAGCCATAGGAGCTCAGAGTCTAGGGAGGGACTTCTAAGGACTGGGACCCTTGAGAAAAAGGTCAGACTGGATCTAGTCAAATTTTTCGGGGGGCTTACTGGGGACTGCCATTGTTACAGATCTTGAGAGCTATGAAGTTCAATTAGGTTGTGACAAGAGAGATGAGGTATCTGATTTTTCAGCTAGGTGCATTCATTCATTCATTCAATAAACATTACAGGAGTCCCTATTATGTCTTGGGATGGGGGAGAGGTGGCTATTAAATGGGATCACAAATCTAAAGGGCACTTCATGACCACTCTGTGGAGTCCACATTGTAATCCAATCTGCTTATCATCCAAATAAAATCCAACCCTAGGTGTTTGACAAATGAATGTCTATGGGTGGTTGGAGGGGTGACAGATCCATTACTCCCAGCTATGAAGGATCAAGAGAAGGTGCTTGGAATAAGAGTCCCCCTCACTTGGCCTTGAAGGACAGTGGGGCTAGTGACAGGCAGAGATGGGAGTTCTCCTTTGCAGTTTGGGTGGAGAACTCAGTTCTTTAAGGTGCATATATTTTAATGGGGATTTATTTTCTGCATTGTTAAAGCTTAATGGTTCCCTCAAATCATACTGACACAAAGGGAAGGCAAAGCAGTTCACCAAACAGCGGATTTTGCCCTGAGCAAAGGCATTTCTCCATGCGTGGAAACAGTTCCCCACTGTTTCCCATAAGAGCCTGTGCTGGCTTTGCAAATCAAATAGGAGCCCTTAAACAAAGCACGCCCCTTCCAGCGAGGAGTAAGGAGAGGAAGCGTTTCCCCAGGACAACACCTGCAGGAGTGCTGCACTAATGGCAGCTGTCAGCCTCTTGGCCCCTCTCGTGGCAAGCACCCAAGGCCAGGAGGGTTTTAATTACCTTTATGTTTGTGGTTCCCTGCCCAACAGCCCGTAAGTCAATTGTGTGCTACTTCCACTCTTACTCGTGAAAAAATAGACTACGTGGACAGTTGGATGGAAAGATAGATGAATGCCTTTCTCTTTTTTGCTGCTGAGTGATTGGCATGTTACAGGCATCTTGGAATGTCCACTTCTTCTGCTGATGGAGATGTGATGAGCCTGTCTTCATCACATGATGCCCGGATGTTTGTGGAGATCATCCGTTAGTCTTGTAGGAAGCCTGGAATACCAGAGTGGTCCGATGCCTGGAAATTGGATGTTTCATTTCCTTAGTTTGTGAATGGGAAGCTGACAGCAAGAGATGCACCCCAAGTGCCAGGCATAGGGCTCCTCTCCCAGAGATCGATCCCACAGAGGGTTACTGCTGCCTTCCAGGACGGGAATTTGTTGATGGGCAACCTCTGCATTGTCTTTTGGTCAAGTTCAGTGGATTCTTCTCGGTGATGGCAGCAGCATCAGTTCATAAGAACTTATAAAACAAAGTAACATGAATGCATTCACTCAAGAGCTCAAGTATTGGCACTGTCAAAAATCATCAGCAGAGGGCTGGGGAGATAGCTCAGCTGGTAGAGTGCTTGCCTTGCAAGCACAAGGCCCTGAGTTCGATCCCCAGTACCACAAAAAAAAAAAAAAAAAAAGGAAAAATCATCAGCAGCAGGGTGTGAGGATGTGGAGATTTGAGCTCCCTTCATCTTAGCAGTGACACTAGGGGTCCTGCCCCTCTGGTGCTGAGGTTATGGGAAAGGATGGGCCGGAGTCTCCACAGAAATTTCCTCCGTTTCCAAACTGCTCTTGTCTGATGGGGATGGGTTGGGGCACAGAGGAAGAAGGAGGTAACTTTTATGTTCTGAAGAATCCTCCAGCATTTTCCCAGTCCAGGGGATGAGGTCCTGGTCCTGTTCCAACCTGGGTAATTACATTTTCCCTACCCAAATTGATACCCAGCATTTGCATAGATGGAGTGGGTGGAGGCCCAGCCACTTTGGCAGGCTCTGAAAGTTCCCACCAAGCCTGGTTCATTCCCTTTTGGCTCTTCTGCAGAGGCCTGGTTCCCAGCTAGCAGCACCAGCTGCTCTGCCCACACTGGGTCACTCTGTCCTCTTAGGGAAATTTTCAATCTAATGGCTTTGATCAGGGGTGAGATGGTGCAGGGGAAAGGCCAGAGGTGACCACAAGGAGACGGGGCCACAGTCACGCACTTTTGAGTGTGGAACAGATTGCTTCCCTGTGCTCTGTCTCTATCCTCATCCCTAAAATGTGAAACTGACTCAGACCAGTGGTTTCTACACCCTTTTGAAAGTATGCTTTCAAAATTATTTCAATAAATGTTGTTTTAAAATTTTATATTTAGAAAGTCATTATTAAAGCAGAGTTCTTCTTAGATAGTGGTGCCCATGTCTGGTACAGCCCCCAATGCACCTCTACAAATGGTCCCCGGCTCCCTGAGAACTCAGCATGGCCTCTGAAGGCAGATTTCCTGGTTCAAATCATAGTTCTTCCATTTACCAATGGTGCTACCTTGAAAAGGCTAATTGGTCTGTCCCTCCCTTAGTTTCCTCATCAGTGAGATGAGTGTATGTCTACTTGGAAAGGCTACCATAAAGATTAAATGAATTCATACATCTGGAACATTTACAACAGCAATAGCAGCTAGCACTAGCTCTGTGGTGGCTAGGTTGGTGTGCGTTACTTATAGTTACTCATTTAAGCCTCTCAACAACCCTGAGAAATAAGGACACTGACTGTTCTCAGAGTCAGAGAGATTAAGTCACTTTGCAATAGTCACACAGCTAACGGGGAGCAGAATGGCACCCAAATCCAGGCAATCTGACACCAGAGCTTGGACCTTAATCCTGTCCTATCATAATCACTCAATATTATCAAAAGTTCTTTTTAGCACTGGCTTCATAGAATTATGTACCATTTAAATAATATTTAAACATAAAGGTCTCAGAGTGGTGTCTGTCGTAAAAAGGTGAACAAAAAACTTAAATTCTGATCCCTCTTCTCATCATGCCCATCTTAGTCTCAATGCATGTTCACTTGTCAAAGACAATCATACCATACCTTATGCAAAAAGGTACATTAATGAGTACTATGGTTTAGATATGAGGCATACCTCAAAAGCTCACATGTGAGACAATACAAGATTGCTCAGAGGTGAGATGGTTAGATTATGATAGTCATAACCTAATTGGTGGATTAATCACTGATGTTGATTAACTGGGTGGTAACTGTAGGTAGGTAGGGTGTGGCTAGAAGAGGCAGGTCACTGGAGTGTGCCCTTGGGGTTTATATTTTGTCCCTGGTGAGTGGAACTCTCTCTCTCTCTGCTTCCTGCTTGCCATGTCCTGAGCTGTTTTCCTCTGTCACTCCTTTCCGCCATGATGTTCTGTCTCACCTTTGTCCCAGAGCAATGAAGTTGTCCGTCTATGGACTGAGACTTCTGAAACCACGAGCATCAAATGAACTTTTCCTCCTCTAAAATTGTTCTTGTCAGGTATTTTGGTCACTGTGATGAAAAGGTGATTAAAACAATAACTTGAAAGATATTAGCTCAAGACTTACTTGCCTGGGAACCATTTTTCCCCGCCTATATTTCCTCCTCTTTCACCTTCCCCCTGCATCTTGAGAATTTGTAAGATCACATAATGTCTTAAAGGCTGATTTTCCAATCTGGGCCCGCCAATGACTGCGCTCCTCTTGAGGACAGACTGTGCCTCCATCTACATATCCCTGCAGCTAAGTACAGGGCTGGCACAGCCATCGAAGAGGGAATTGAATACATTTAAGAAGGTGGTAAGTGTTAAATAAATGAGAGGGAATCATGGAGACCCTCAAGACTCCAGCTAGATGCCACAACCCTGGGAGCCTATGGGCTCTAAAAGGAGGACAGGTGGCCAGAACAGTCTCTGTGAGAGCCAGATGGTATGCAGACCCAGGGGGCAGTGAGGGACTGGACCCAAGGGCCAAGGGAGGACGGCAGAGATAAAGTGGCAGCCAGGAGCCCTTTGAAAGGAGGCAGCAGCTTAGCTAGAGGGAATATGGGGGCAGGAGACGTGGGAGGTGGGGTCCCAGGCTTTTCCATCCCTGAGCCTGGAAATGTGATGGCTGCTCTGCCCTCTGTGGGGGGCAGGTGGCCATGATGGGTTGGGTGGAGCTGAGGGTGGGAATGGGAAGGGAGCGAGCCTGTGCTGTCTAGAGAGGAAGGCCCGCGTCAGAGTACGCATGGACAGAGGGGAACCAAGGAGGAACAGAGATCCTGAGAGGCATGGGTTCCCGGGAGAGGCCAGGGAGGAACCACTCAGGGAGGTTTCCGGGTACTTGGTGACCAACCTCCGCTGACCTGTGTGACTGCGTTTAGCGAACTGTGTTGTGGGCACTCTGATTTGTATCAGACTTAACCCCTCCAAGGGGCTGGTGCTCCTCTGTTTGGATAATAAGCATGGAGTCCATACCGGCCATGCCTGACTCGGGGGTGCCAGGAACCACAAAACCCAAATCCACAGGGGTGGCTTTGGGCCCAGGACAGGCCGCCCTCTTTTCAAATCTGCAGTTGGCTGCGTGATGTGCTCTTGTTGCCCAGAAGCTCCGTTGGACAGGACACGGCAGGCGGCTTCAGCTCCAGTCTCAGGGTTCTTCATTTTTCATGGTGGTACGCTCCTTCCAAAAGCCCACTGCGTCCTGGACTGGACTCTCCATTCTTTAGGTCAGTGCTGGCTCTGCCTGACTCTTGTGACATGGCTTCCTTCCTCCAGGTTCATGGCTCCAACACCCCAGGCCCACGGCTTCCTGATTTCTTGGGGTGCCAAAAGCCCTAGGGGGGCTTGGGCAGCAGCAGTAGGCCAGTTCCCCGCTCACTCTGGAGCCCTGTCACTGCTGCTGGGGACATCTCCATGGGAGGGCCCTGCACACTGCTATCTCTGTTGAGTCTCACAAATGACCCATCCCCCTGTGATTAGAGGAGAATAATGGGGAGATGACACATGGTCTCCTCAGAGAGGCCCTTGAATCAGGGCCTGTCTGAATGTCGCCCGTGTGTGGCTCCCGTGCTGTGGCATGTCACTGTGAGCACGCGTGCCCCAGCCTTCTGCAGGAGCCCACCACTCAGTCTGTTTATTTCCCTTTTACGATCGCTTCCTCTCCCTCCGTAAAGCACTAGGACGGGCCTGGCGTTCCAGGAACTGCTTGCAAGTGGTCCTCCAAGCCTCCGAGCCGGCCTCTGCTGTCCCCATGCAGTGCGAGTAATGGGTCCTCCCAGGGACAATTTGCATAAAGGATAAATAAGAGAAACACAATGTGAAGTTTATTCATTTTTAAATCCTGCAGCGTTTGTGATTGAAGGCCCAAGCTCAGATGTTTGCCGGATGCGTCCCATTAAGACTCGGGGCTTGTCTAATGCCTGCTCTGCTCCTGCAGGGGGGGTAATGTGCCCTCCTCCTCCACACTGGAGGGCCATTTCCACAGCCTCCTGCGTGACAAGGGACGGGAACAGCGGGCTGTGTTCCCTTCCACCAGGCCCCCTCACTTTAATTTGCTGTAACAGAGCCAGCACATTAAATACACAACATATTGATGTTCTCGAGAACCCTGGAGGGTCCTTACCCTTCCTTGTCAGAGGAGCCTGGCACGCCGGGAGGGAGAGGAGATGCGCTTGGCACGCACGTGGCGTGGCGCCTCTGGCAGGCAGGTCACAGCCCACTGTCTGCCAAGAGCTGTGCCTTACCAAAAGACCGAGTGGGCAAAGGGGCAGAGGTGCCACTGGGCACGTCTCAGAGTAAGAGGAGACATGGAGGCAGGCGGGCACCCTCAGCTCCTGGGACCTTGTGGACACAGTAGTGGTCTATGAACTAATGACAAGGAACGGGAGGAAGGAAGGAAAGGAGGGAGGAGGGAGGGCAGGATGCCACCCAGAAACAGTACTTGCTGGGCCTGACCTTCCCAGGTCAGTGTCAAGTGGCACATTCCCAAGACAGCGCAAGAGTTAGAAGATGGCGGGCTCTAACTTCTGGCATCTCTTTATTCAAAATGCTCTGGGCTCCAGGAATCTGGCAGGGCAGATCTGGATATCCTATTGTTCACATTTGCTACAACAAGAGATGCAAGAAGAATAGAGGTATCTCCTCCAGCAAATTCACCATGTCCCTAACAGCATGTCTCCCAGGGTTGGAGAAAACCGAACAGAGGAGGAACGAAGCATTCTGCCCAGTCTGGAAGGACAGGACCTGACAGAAGGGCAAGAGCCCGCTGGACCTTAACTTTACGTTCTTTTCTTAAGGTGGCAAAAAACTCCAAAACTCTGGGGTGAGACCCCCCCTCTTTCCCCTGCAATGAATAACTGTTGATCACTTCATTTACTCTTCTCTTGGCAAAAGTATCCTTCTAATAAGTAGCTACCGTGTTCTCCTGGGATGCTGTGCAGTTATCTTCTGATCCTCTCAGCTTGAGGGATTCTTTTCAGGAATCTGAGAATCTAAATAAGTTTTAGAAGATCATAGAGCTAATGACTAGTTGGACTGTAACTCAAGCCCAGACCAGGGTCTAGTGGTAGTGTCTGTGTTGTGGGTGACCCTAGTAAAGTGGTAGTGATGGTGGTGGTAGTTGTATTGATACCGGTGGTGGTGGTGGTGATGGTGGTAGAGGTAGTTTTGGTCATGAAGTTGATATTAGTGGTGGTGGTGATTGTGTTGTTGGCCCCAGCCAAGATGGTAATGGTAATGTGCTGGTGGTGGTTTCAGTGCTGATGGTGGTGGGGGTAGTGGTAACTATAGTGATAGTGGTGATGGTTGGTGGTAGTTACAGTGATGGTAGTGATGGTGATGGTAGTGGTGGTGGTAGTCATGGTGGCGGTGGTGTTGGTAGTAGTGGTAGTGGTAGTTGTAGTCATGGTGGTGGTGGTTTTGGTAGGTAGAGGTAGTGGTAGTCATGGTAGTGGTTGTGTTGGTAGGTAGTGGTAGTGGTAGTTGTAGTCATGGTGGTGGTTGTGTTGGTAGGTAGTGGTTTTGCTGCTGTTGCTAGTTATAGTGATGATCTGAATTCTTCTGAAGAAAACATTAATAATGACTTTAAATTAATTAGTTGTGCTGGTTGCAGTGGCGCATGCCTATAATCCCAGTGGCTTGGGAGGCTGAGGCAGAAGGATAGAAAGTTCAAAGCCAGCCTCAGCAAAATTAAGGCACTAAGCAACTTGGTGAGACCCTGTCTCTAATAAAATACAAAATAGGGCCGGGGATGTGCCTCAGTGGTCTATGAGTGGTCTAGTGCCCCTGAGTTCAATCCCCGGTACCCACCCCCCTCCCCCCCCCAAAAAAAAATGAAAAGCTAATTAGTTGTAAGGTTCCTGGGCCATCAGCTGTAGACACTTGCACCTGGCCTCTCAGGGGTGAGCAGGGAATTCACCATGATCTGGAAGAGAATCAGGATGCCTGAGTTTCCCCGGAATCCAGGAGAGCTGGGCAGACTGGGCACATGGGCTGTGACCCTGTGCAGTGCCACTAGGGGCTCTCAGACTTTTGTCAATAAGAATCGAAGAAGCAATAGGAGAGACCCCTACCTCCTGAGTCTGGCCCCACTATGACCCCGACGTCATCTGCCAGCTACTGCTTTCTGGAAATTCTACTATTAGCTCCTGGTTTTAGGTGCTTAAACATTTCATTTTCCCTGTTCGAAATGCAAATGTCTTTCTCTTGAAAATTCTTTAGGGGAATTAATGATAGAGCAAATGCTCTCTGATCAAAATCTGTGTCAATCTGATTAGAAAATGACTTAAAGACCCCTGGTTATGGCAACGCTAGTCCAAATCTCCAGGGAAGAACTGCAGGTTAAGTTCTTCCTTCCTGTACAGGGACATGGGCTGGGGACAGGGAGCTGGGACACAGTGAAGGCAGTGCTCAGGGCAGGGGGAGGGACCCAGGGACACATGTCCCCTGCTGATGGGAGCCACGTGGAAGACGTTGGACCACGGAGCACTCTCCATATCCAGGGTGAACCATGTGACCCATTGCCTTGGTTTCTTCTCTGCTGCCTTAACAGGCCAAGGCCACTGCTATCAGACTTACAGTTAGAACCGCAGGCTGCTCCCCCAAAATCAGGGATATAGGATATTAATCACAGTCTTTTTACAAACTAAAAATTAGTTACCCTACATAGCACTCTTCAGTTCACAGCACTTCCCTAAGAAAACTGTGACTTGATTAATTTGATCCTGAAAATAAAGTTGTTATTATTCCCATATTACAGATTTGAAAACTGAGACCCCGGGTTTGTCCAAGGTGAGGCAGCTAGAATTAGAAAATAAGTCATTTTATTCATCAAGTAATGATTGATCTCCTGCTCTCCCAGGCATTGTGGTATGTACTAGATAAACATTAGTGACAAGAAAAAATGTCACCTGGGTTCACAGTTCTTGTAGTCCAGGATTCCTTAGGATTTCAGTTCTATTCATAGCACTGTACATCCATAAGAACAAAAAGTATCAGGCAAAAGTCTCACAGCAAATAAAGAAATACAGAATCGTTCAGCTCGGACCCAAGGACACTAAAATGCTGTCTCCTGGGCCCTTGGTGTGGAATGAATGGCTCAAACACCTTCATCTTGTTTTCCCAACCCAGCACAGCAAAGCACCATCACTTTGGTGATAATTATATAGCCAGAAAAGGTTGAATTACACATGGCAAATGTTTTCTGTATGACAAGCAGATATGTAATAAATTTCAATAAGACCTTTATAAATGATTACTGAAAAACATCAGAGTTGAAATATTGCTCCTTGAGCAAACTCATCTGGTGGGGCCACTCTGTCCTTGGAAATGCCAAGGCACTGCTGTGGGACTGGGACCCCAGCGCCTTCACTCTGGAAACAAGGCAGTCAGACTGTCTGGGGTATACAGTCGTCCCACCGTTGCCTTTCTGTAATACAGTCCTGCCTGTTCCTCCAGAGCTGGGGGCTGAGGTCATGCAGGTCACACAGGGGAGTGAGCTCTGAAGTTCCCTTCCTCCTTTGCAGCTTAAAACAACCCGCACTGGGAAGTGGAAGAAGAGCAAGGACGTGTTGATGAGGGGTCAGAGGGAGGCCATTTATGTTGGCGGGGTGAAAAGGTGTCCTTAACTCCCTATCAAGGAGACGGCATTAATCCCTGGATGGACTGAGAGCATCGATAAAAATACAGTTCCAATTAATGCACTATGCATGCTTCTCTGAGTCAGAACTGAGCTGATTTGGGCTTTTCATGGGCCTGGTGATTGTAGGGGATGGTCACTCATTAATGGTCCTACTAATTGTTGGCCCCTTGCCCTGGATGGGTTGTTAAATTCAGTGTCTGTGCGCTCCCAGGCCAAGGGTTGGTAAAGTGCGGGTATAAAGTTGATTGAAAGATTAAGAAGAGGAAAGTTCTTGTAGGAAGGGGCACCGATGTCTTTCTAGGTAGATTTTGAGTGATTTCTTGGGGTCTCATTACTGATTCCCTAAGACTTCTGAAACCATTTTCCTCATTGGCAACATTGGGAATGGGGAGCAGGGTTCCCACAGAGGTGTGCAGACAGGTGCCAGCTCAGAATGGGCGAGCTGCGAACCTGAAGTCTCCATTGCTGGGATGAAGAGTCTCCTTCCTGCAACCATTTACCAACTCCTGGCAGGGATTCCCTAGGGGATAATGAGCAGGTATCAGTCACTGATGCTTAAATTAACACTTCCAGTGACTCTATGTCCTCAATACTCAGTCAACAATGACTTCAGATGACCCTTCCCAGGGACGCTACATCTCACTGAACTTCTGAGAGAAGGAAACACATCAGAGAAGAGGCAAGTGACAGGCAGAATGGATTTGGGACACCACAAGAACTTTTCTAAGAGATGCAGCGATGACTTGGGGCAGCATCTCTCAGATGTATTATGCAGTAAGATCTCCATCACAGAAGGTGTGATCACAAGTGGAGTGACCCACCTGGAATGTTCGGGAGATTCTTTATGCTAAATGGTCCATTGAGTACATTACCCCTAAGACCATTCACAACTCAAGCAGTACATCACAAATACGTGTGTGCACCTGCAAAAGAAAGAGAGAGAGAGAAATTGAGTCAATATCCAAAACCCTCTGGACACCTGTTGGCTATTATTTTATAAGAACTATTGAAGGTGTCCATTTCCAGCTTGCTTTCCAAGAGTCAGGATGGATCTGTTATGGTTTAGATATGAAGTATCCTCCAAAAGCTCACATTGAGACAATGCAAGTTCAGAGGTGAAATGACTGGGTTACGAGGGCCTAAACCTCATCAGTGCGCTAACCCATTGACAGGGATTAACTGGGCATCAGCTCTAGGCAGGGAGGGTGTGGCTGGAGGAGAGGCCACTGGGAGCATGCCTTTGGAGTTTGTGTTTTGTCCCTGGTGAGTGGAGCTCTCTCTCTCTCTCTCAGCTTCCTTATTACCATGTCCTGTTCTGTTCTCCTCTTCCACAACCTTCCACCATGATGTTCTGCCTCACCTTGGACCCAGAGCAATGGAATTGGTCATCTACAGACCGAGACCTGAAACCTTGAGCATCAGACATACTTTTCCTCCTCTAAAGTTGTTCTTGTCAGGTATTTTGGTCACAGGGATGAAAAAGCTGACCAAAATAGAATGTCTGGCTTCAACACTCAGTTCTATCTCTAGCCATGTTACCTCCAACAAATGTCTTCATCCCCTGATCCTCATCTTCCTCATCTTTAAGATGGAGACCACAATGACATCCTTAGTGTTGGCTGAATTGCTGGGGTAATTTTGAGGTAAAGGACAAAGCTTACTTGCTTCCCCAGCTCTCCAGAGTCCCACATGGGTGAGGGAACCATATAGATACTTGATAGTGAACTAACACATGGTCCTGGAAGGGAATGTGCTCATGAGATGGCAAAAATGAGCAGAGTTTCTATATGAAGATGTATCCATTGTAAGGTCCCTTTCAGATTTAAATCTCAGATACTATGGATATGGGGCCATATGGGAGCCCCAAGTTCATTTGTCTCATCATTAACACTCCAACCGTGACTGAGCAACCTTTCTTGAATCATTGTGTTTCTTGGGACAAGATCATGTGCTCTTCTGCCTATCTCACAGAATGAATTAAAGAAGCAAATGAAACTGGATACTTGAAAGTGCTTTAAAAAGTACATGACATTACTCAAATGCCAATACTGCTTTTTGATTAGTAATTTCTGGAGTCATTTTTTCTTTGACTGAAAGAGATTTAAGTTTCCAAAACCATTTGTGTTCTCAGCCACCCTTTGCATTCTGCCTATGTTACACAATCTGTATTTGCTAGATCAGTAGCTCTCAAATATGAGGGTGCTTCAGAGTCTGGTATGCTTTTCAAAACAGATTACTGGTCCCCAACCTGAGTTTCTGATGTAAGTTTGGGAATGGGCCCAAAATTTTGCTGCTGCTACTGGTCCCAAGATTATACTTAGAGAATCTCTGGTCTTTATATTCGATGCATTGAATGCTTATGTAGATTTTTCATAGCTTGATTACTTCCAAGATATCTCATAGAATCTCTATGAGCATAAGGTCAGACAGCATTAGGGGTACTTTACAAATACAGGGGCAGACAAGGGTCCAGAGACTGGACTTGATGATGTACTGAGGGCCTCTCAGTCAATCAGTGGCCAAGTGGAAATTAAACCAGGATTTTTCTGGACTTCCATTTTGGTGTCCTTCCCATTGGGCTGGACTGCCCCCTACTGGCCAGTTGATTGAGGTTACTAGTCCCCAGAGCTCAGGCCAATGACAATCTGCAAGGATGGCCTCATGGTTCAGTGCCATGGGCATCTTGTGGTAGCAGGTGCTTCTGAGGCATCTGCTTGGGCAGAGGTGTGCAGTCTGGGAATGGTTTCTCGTGGTCTCAGATCCTGCAGGTGGGAACTGTGTCAACCCTTCCCTGCCTATCACTAAACACCATGCTAGGCACTTAGTCTAAGGAACCAGTATTGTGCAGGGAGACCAGGCCCTTGTTCCATGGCTTCCGGACCACGCTTCAGTCTGCCTCTTCCAGCCCGCTTCTCCACTGGGCCTCAGTCTTGGTCTGCAAGCCCAGTGTTAGCACAGAACCCGGCTAAGCCAGTTTATTGCTCCTCCTCCCACACTTGCTATCTATCCCATCAAGTTCCCTGACACCTAACCAGGTTCTTCGTAATAATTTTCTATACTTTTCTCGCCCTGTTCCCTGGCTACACCTCTCCACTGGTCTCTGTTCTAGTGGGCTTGAATTCAGTTTCCCCCACTGCAGTAGTCCTGATTAAAATGTCTTGCCATTTTTAACAAGTATCCAGTGAATTATTTTTCTTTCTCCTTCTTCTTCCTCCTCCTTCTCCTCCTCCTCCTCCTTCTCTTCTTCTCCTTCTCCTTTTCTTCTTCTTTTGATTGACATACCCAGGGGTGCTTTATCACTAAGCCACATCCCCAGTCTTTTTATTTTTTATTTTGAGACAGGGTCTAAGTTGCTAAGGGCCTCACTAAGTTACTGAGGCTGGCCCTGAACTCTTGTGATCCTTCTGCCTTAGCCTCCTAACAACTGGAATTACAGGCATGTGCCATCACACCAGGCTAGGAATTATTTTTCTTTAACAACAGAAATGTCGTTGCTGCTTCTCCCTCTATACCCAACCCAGGCACCACAGAACAGGAAAGTTGATTTCAAAACTGTCCTTAAAATGTAATGACTTATCCACCCAGTCTATGAACCCTCAATCCCTGAGGTGGTGGGCAGTTTATACACACCCATTAAAATTGCGTTTTGCTGACACCCAGGTCTGCTGGCCATGCTGGCCTTGGGAAGGGGCTGCAAAGCTTCAAACCTGGACCCATTTATCCTCTTCCTATTCTCTATGGAGACCCACCCACTTATTGACCACCTATGGACTCTTTCCCACCTATTGAAGTCTAGGGTCCTGTGGATCCTGGGTGAGGTCAGATCTGGTCCTAGAGAGGGACTGCCGGTGCTGAGGTCCTGGAAGAGAGGAGTCAGATGGCTTTGAGCCTTTCTGAACTGCCCAGCCAAGAAGGGTAGGGAGTTTCAGGCCTGAAAACCAACGAGTGAGCCAGAAAATGAGCTCTACACACTTAGTTTTCTCTGCAAAGGCGCAGAGAAAGGCTTGCTCTTTTGGCTTTCCCTTTCTAAATCTGCAGCGCTCTTCTTGGGCTGAGCAGGTTTGTCTGCTTTGGTTATTATGGCGGCTGCTCCTGGATGCCTGTGTGTGTGTGTGTGTGTGTGTGTGTGTCTGCGCGCGCGCACGTGTGCATGTGAGCGCGTGTGTCTGAGAGCGTGTGTGCGTGTTTTCTCCAGAGTGACTGGTTTGTGCTGTCATCAGCCGTTGTTTTGGTAAATGGCGAGTTAAACAGATATATCCAAGCGTAAAATCTAAAAAATGTTCCCTCTGGGCGCCCGGGGGGTGTTGTTTGAAATCAACTACATATCAATTGAGCGGCGGCGAGCGGATCCGATGATAAATTCCAGTCCACAGACGCCTTATAAATTACATTTTTTTGTTCGCGATCTTGCCTCATCTCGGCTCCCCAGAGGCCCTTAGACTGAGGACTCTGATTGTGTTGGAGGAACGTTTGCTCAGCTTGAGCGAGGCCATTAGCATTGCATGTGCCAGTCCGTCCCTGCGCTCTCCACCTCCCCCGGCCCCCCCACCCGCCCCTTTAACAAAATACAATATGTGCCTGGTAATTTTTCTGTTCATTATCTCATTGTTTTCTGTAAGTACAAGGTTAGATTGAATTACTGCGGGCTCCGCCGTCTATTTGTAATTCTCCTTCCATGCCGAGCTGCTAATGAATGGGCAATTTAGTCAATTCTTTGTAACGGCTTCTTCTGTGCGTCAGCCACTTAATTACTCTGAGCCTTTCTCACTGCTGCTTTATTGCACGGAAAGTCGGGCTGCTTGGAGGGCTTGGCACGGGATCTCCAGCTTCCGAAAAGAAAAAGAAAAAAAAAAAAAAAAAAAAGGAAAAAATTGTCAGAGGCAACCAGGATTCTGCAGCCTCAATGCTCTCAGTAGCACTGGCCAGAGGAACGTTCTGGGGCCTCAACCTGCAGAACCCTGGACCATCTGCACGCTGGGGTTTATCTCCCTCCTCCGCTGACTGTTCTGTTTAATCCTGGCTGTGGCAGTCACCCTCAGGATGACAGGAAGGTGTGGGCTCCTGCTCAGAGAACGGCCTTCTAGGGGATGGCCCTGGTGTTTGGAGACATTATGATTATTAGTTAGAGAGTTTGCTACTGACTGGTTGTCAGCCTCTTCAAGCTGAAGACAAGGGTCCTGTTCTGGTGTTTGCTCTTTGCCTGTGTGCAGAGCACCTCGCCCTGGTGACAGTGGGAACAGGGTGTCTGTTTATCATCCTCCTTCAACAAAAGGGACACCCAGTCTGGGCATGTGAAGGGCCTGAACCAGGTGCGGCAGAACCAGGGCTAACACCCATGAGTCCTGTTTTCCTCCCACTCCACCCCGCTGTTCAAGGGGGCACTTCAGATATTGTCCCAAAGTGGAAATAAGAGTAGGTTACGCTTAAAGAAAAGGGAGCAGATTTTCCAGCAGTTATTGGGAGACTAAAAACCCTGAGGAACTGGGGACTTATGTAACAGAGCGTCAACTTACCAATGGGCACCTTTGGGGACATTTGTCATGCTACCAGTATTTTTCCTTGTGCCCCAGAGTTAAGATGCACGTATCATCTCTTGTCCAAACGAAGACATGTTTGAAAGTGAAGCACGGCACAGTGGATCATCATGCTGAGACCACCTGAGTAAGCTGGAAGGTCCAGAACAAACAGGTCATATGATCACATATTCTGAAAATGGAGGATGTGTGAGTCCAATGGTAGCAATACCGAGATGGCCAGTGGGGTCTGCCACCTGAGCTTACAAACATTTCCTGCCATCGCACATCCATGTGATGCACGTGAACTGCAGAGAATCTCTGCCCGTGTCCAGAATATGATGAATTCAACAAACCCCGAGTGTTTCCTGGCTCGGGAACAGACGTGTGAGGGTGAGTGGCAAGTTCCTCTGGTAGTTTGATCTGACTGAGCAGAAGGGAAGTAAACAGTTCTCTGAAAGTTGCCTGTCTCCCAAAACAGGCTCCTGAGGGTGCTGGGCCTCCTCTTAGAAAGCTCTTGTCCTCCTCTGGGGTCCGGCTCACTTCTACCCTTCCTTTGGATGTCAGCTGAAGCTCCTCCCTCTGGGAAGCCTTCCCTGATCTCTCAGATTACATTAGAGCGCCTTGTTATTCTATTTCATGACATCCTGTGCTTTCCCTCTTCGTTACTTACCACAGTCATAATTGAATTATTTGCGTAATTATGTGCTCGGTGTCTCTCTTCCACTCCCCCACCCGGTCCTGGCCTATCTACATGTGGCCCTCAATAAACATTTGCTCAATACTTTTAACATTTAAACAGCACTGTGGTTTACAAAGTGGTTTACAAACTTCATTCATAAAACCTCTCAACAGCTCCAAGTGACAGGTACGATCATTGTTCCTATTTTACAAACTGAGAAACTGAGGCCAAGAGGTTAAATAACATGTCCTGGGGAGCCAATCTGGGTCTCCAGTCTGGAAAGGGCAGAGTTTGGAGCTAGATGATGTGACCTCCAGATTTGGCTGTCTCACATCAGCAGCGTGCCTGTGACCAAGCCACGGGGCTGCTAGGCCATGCTTTGCTTACCTGCCCCGTGGAGCTATGGTAAACCTCAAACATCTCACCATTTTGTCACAGATGGCAAATGAAATGGCGTTCCACGCAAGTGTTTAAAAGGCCAACGAGCTCTGCAAATGACAGGTGTGATTTTGGGTTGAAAGCAGCCTTACTGTCACCTGCTACCCAGCCCTGCTGTCCCCTCATCCCCATAGACACTCCATTGTGCCCATCTCCACAGCCTCCTTCAGGGCCCCAAATTGGGATGCTCATTTCCTTCCCCTCTGTTGGTAGCCCAGGGCCCAGTGTGGAAGCTGCACATAGAGCTTTAGGGAGGCTTGCTAAATGGAATGGAGTCTGCCACCCTCCGGGGTCTGGCTCAAGCTGCTTCCTCAGCCTGAAGTCTTCCTGGGCTGCTCCAGCCCTTTCCGTTCTCATCGCTGCACTCTGCAGCTCATGCAATCCACAGTGCATCATGTAGCACTTGATTCTAGCCTGGTTGCACCTGTTCTGTCAAACTGCAGGGCTGTGAAATCAATTTAGTGGGCTTCGATTAAGAGGAGGAGGAAGAGAAGGAGGGGAGGTCCAGAAGCCGCAGGAGAAAACACGGGGAGGCGGGAGGTGAAGGATGTCTCAGGACGCGCTTGTTTCGGTGGGATCTGTGTAAACACACACAAATGCACACAGACACTGCGTCGGATCACAGTGTGAGCTGTGTGTCTTCATCCAAGGCTGAGTCCACAAGGTTTGCTAACCTCGCTGGTGGAAGCTTGTCAGGAAGAGCAGGGGCGGCCTCTCTTACACAGTGGTTGCCCACCCCTACCGTACTTTTCTTGCCCACAGGTCTGGGTTGAACCAGGTATATAGTCTCCGCACCCCACCTGCCTGAATCTCTGGAGAGACAGAGGACTTTAAGAGCCACCTTCTTCCCTGGTGTCTGCCCATGCCAGAGTTTCCAAGGAGGATGCTGCTGCCACACCCTCCATCCCAGATGGCCAGGGTCCCTGCTTCAGCTCTGTTATGGGTTCTCTTCCAGAAATTTCCCCTCCTCTCCCTTGGGTTTCTGGGTATCCTGCTGCAGGCACAGACAAGCCATTTTCTCTCTCTTCTTCCCTCCCCCTGCCACAGGGGAGCACAGAGTGTCGTCCTAAAGCTTGCTGGGTTTTGCCACTCTGACCTCAGTTTCCTCGTCTGTTACTGTATTCTCCCAGGATCTTGGGAAGTTCCAAAACATGTGATGGACCTGGACAAAGGATACACTCAGAACGTCCTCCCTGCCTCAAACAGACGCTCCTGTCCTCATTTCCAGCTGACTGGGGTGGGGCAGGGAGGGCTGGAAGGTTAAGGTGAGTGTAGGGTCTGGGCTGCTGCTCCCCTGCCCGCTGTGTCCCCAGCATCCTCCGTGGGCTCTGCACAGCTGGGGAGTAACACAGGACGTGCACTTTTTATAAACATGGGTTCCATGTGGATTTCACAGGAAGCAGCGCTGGCCACACTCCCAAGTCGGGGCAGATGTGTCCTGTCCTTGTGCTGTTTGCTGTCAAAGTCGGCTCATAGCCATGGGGGAGGCATCGGGACACAAACCCTGGTCCTGTGGAGCTTCCCTCTGCAGGGTGACAGCTGTCGACCACAGAACCCTCCTGTGCAGGGACATTCTTCTAAGCATTTTTTGTGAATTAACTCGCTTCATCCTCCCCCCTGACTGTAGAAGGTAGATACCATTTAATCCCATCTTACAGACAAGGGACACTGATCAGGTTCAGAGCTCCTGTAACGTTTCCAAGGTCATCCAGCTAAGAACCAGTGGAACTTTGATTCAAACCCAGGCAGTCCAGGTGTATCCCAGAGCCCAAAGGGAGGACCTGGCCTCCTTCAACCATCCTTTGGATAGAATGCTAATCCCTCCAGAAACACCCTGGCAAAAAGCACAGATCAGCACGTTTTTAAAAAGTTCCTTCCCTCTGTCATAATTTTGAGACTCTAAAGAAACAATGCTGAATAGAGACCATGTATGAAGATTTTCTTTACAGTATCATTCTGACAGAAGGAAAGAGAGAAAATTTACCTGCTAGTCAAAAGCTGTCCACATGTCATCCTGAACACTGGTGAGCTTAGTCTGGCCCCTGTCGCAGACCACTGGGTACCCACCTTGTGTACTGCTTTCTGTAACAATGGCTGTCTGTCTGTCTGTCACTCTGGTTACTGAGGGCAGGGACTCTGTTAAATCCATCCCAAGTCCTTACAAGGGACTCACATATGCTGGGCCCTTTATAAATATCTAGAGAAAGAAAAGGTGACATGGCCAAGTTTAGATGGTAGATAATCTATCTGTAAAATTCTTTCACCTTTGCTCTATGTTTAAATTTTTCATGGTAAAATGTTAGAGGGAAAAGAAAAGAGTAGATGAAGGGAATGGATAAACAGGTTATGACAATATGGAAAACACGTGGAATGTGACTTTATACCTGTGGAAAAGCTCAGGAAACAAACTAAGATTACACCTGCAGAAATACACATGGAAAAATTGGAGGAAGGGAGGAGAATGCTGGGGACCAGGACACCAGGCGCGATTTTAACATTTCTCTCTTACCCCACTTTCCATTTCCTTTGCAACGGACAAGTTTTATTTTTATAATGAAATATTAACTACTTTTCTACGGTGTGTCCTCAGCCCACATTTCTATAAGAAAAACGAAGGTCCTCATCTTCAGGAAGACCCGCACATAGAAACAGAGGCAAACTCTGACTCCAGGAAAAAGTCTGCTTTACGGCAGGATTTCCAGCAGTGCTGCTTTCAAAGGTCACCCCTGCTTAAGACATGAGAGAGGAAAGGAACACTCGCGGGGGATGTCAGGTGGTGCCAGGGCCCGCTGGTTGGTCTGGAAGGAGCTGCTTCCTCCTGGAGGGTGAGCCAGCCCTCCCCTGCCCTTCCCCCCAGGTTCCACAGTCCCGCACTGTCTCTCACACAGGAGCGCAGTGACCTAAGTGAATGGGTGATGCATGGTCCAGCCCTTAAGAAGAATTTCAGACACAGTTAGGAAGGCACGGGAGACAAGAGGGCGGGCCACCAACTCATCCTATGTCAAGGGCTGACCCTGGAGGAGAGACTCAAAGGTGCTGTCACTCATGGGTACCGATCTTGATTAGAAGTTGTCCCTCCCTGCTCTGAGCCAGCTCTCCCTGTCACCCTTGTGAAAGCAGAGGTTGCATTTGGTCACCCCACACTCTCAGCTCCTTCTGCCACATCTGGCACTTGATGCTGTTGTTGCTCATTACAGGTTTGTTGGTAAATGAACAAAAGAATGGAATTTCCAAATACTAGAATTCATATCCTAAGGCTCTGTTTTAAAAATATAGAGATGTCATTCTGGGATGGGAAGATTTGATGCTTATAGCTAACCCAGGTTCCTTTTTATACCCTTTCCCTTTAACTGTTTATAAGAAGCAACTCCTACTTTACAGATGGAGAAACTGACACCCAGAGGAGAGATATAACTTAGAATTTTACATGCAAAGCATGAAGGACCCAGAGATTCTCTATCATCTTTTAGACTCTTTAATATTACATATGAGGAAACAGGCCCAAGGGGCCAGGTGTTGATGGTGTAAGTTCCCACAATTCAGCAGCGGTTGGGTAGAGACAAGAATCCAGCTCCCAAATCACAGTCCAGGGCAGCTTAGCGAACAGCTCAAGCAGCCCTGGTACCGGACTCAGGTTCCCATGGCAACTATCCTCTTTGAGTAGCATTGACTCATTCTTCATATTGCCTTTCTTTTTCTTTAAGGGAAAATCACTCTTTACTCTCCCCAAATAGACTTAGTCATGAAAGGAAGAGACTAGGAAACTTTCCAGAAAACAGGTACCCAGGCAGGAAATGAACATCCTGGCTGACAAACACCTGGGGAGGTCTCTGGATTTGTTTGTGTATCTAAATGGAATTAATGACTTGGAGAAGATCCCTCTGGAATCTCTGGAATTCCTTGGCTTAACTGGCTGCCCCTTTCTGAATATCTTTTCCTAGTAATAATAGCCCTTAACTGAAAATGTTATGAGTACCTGGCAGCTCCTGTTTCCCACCTATTTTAATCTTACTTACTTCTTTTGATTCAGGGGTAGGTATTACCATTTTACAGATGGGGAAATTGAGACCCTGGGGGTGGAGCCTGCAGGCTTAGTGTGGAACTCCTCAGCAGATGGAAATCTCCATCTCTGAAGAGAGACCAAGGGGTGAATACCTGGTGTGTGTCACGCATTTGCTAGGCACCTTGCAAACCTCAGTGGGGGCTCAACTACCCCTGGCTGGGGACAGGAAACACTGCGTTCAGGATGAATGAAACTCTCTCAGGCCGTTAGGATAGTCAGAGGAAGTGCATATAGCATTGGGTGCAGGGCGCCTGGAGGGTGGCCAGGGTGTCTCTCTAAGGGGCGGGCATTCACCTTGAGAACTAAATGGTAGGAAAGAGCCAGGATGGGAAGAGTGAGGAGAGGAAGCACTGAGGGCAGAGCATGTGTGGCCCCTGAGGAAGAGAAGGGCTCACCTCGGCAAGGGAATGACTGAGCGGAGGCCCAGGAGCGAGCAGTCTGAATAGGGAGGGGAGAAGGGTCAAAGAGCAGCCTGGAGGGGAGACAGGGGCCATGCTATTTCCACCTGTATAGGCCACATAAGATGTGTGCCTGCCATTAGAGGCACCTTCCTCCTGCATGCCCAACCTGACGGCGCTCAAGCACACGGTTGTGTGTGTACAGGACACAGACACAAACACACATGGAAATGAATATATGCACAAAAGCCCAGACATGCCATTCTCTCACAACACATTGCCATCTGCCCTTAGACACACTGCACACACAAACGCACACTTCTCCGTACCCACGTGCCCATTCACATCCACACAAAGCACAACTCACGATCCTTTGTGTGTGCAAACTTGCTATTTCATAAACACGTGTTGATCCACGCGTGCACACAGGCCCTCTCCCACGTAGGTGCTCTCCTGTGCACATGAACAGCCCACGACAAGCCCCGCTCGGATGAGCCCTCGGCCACAGATAAACTTCTCTGCTGGTTGGTTATCATCTTTCATTGGAACTGACACGTTGATAGCCCCAGTTTTTCTAGGAAGTGACCTTCACGCTGGCTATTGATTTCCAGTGGCTATCAGGCGCCTGCCACTGGAGTGACAGGCCCGGTCAGAGGTCAGCCCTTAAATAAAGCTTCTGGATTACTAAGCACCAGCCACTCCAATGAAAATGAAAATTGGCAACCCTGGCTGCCTTTTATGGGGTGGGCTCCCGCTGGTGGTTTTCAGTCCTGTGTGACCCTCTTGTTCCTGCACCACAGACTTGTGGTGCTGTAGATGCCCACAGGTGTCTGTTGTACAGGGAAGGTGGCCTGGAGGCTGTGGCAGTGACAGCTGCCAGGGTCTGAAGCTTCCTGCATTCTGCTTTCCAGCAATGCCTGGGGCTGTCCCTCCAAGCCTGCGATTCTTAGACAATTGTCACAGGTCCCAAGACCCACAGGTGACTCACTTCAAGGTCTCCAGCAGGTGGTATCAATTCTCTGGGCCTCAGATTCTCCTGTCCTGCCCCATCTACACACTATGTGTCCCCTTTTGCAAGGGTGTGGTCCTGATGAAATAGCCAATGGCAGTGGACGTGCGCTGGGTAGTGTAAGACCGTGCAGGAAGACGGCGCCGCTGGGATCCATGTTCTAACACATTGCAGTTGCTAAGCACAGGGCCCACTTGATTAAATCACATGCTGATCTGACAACCCAGGCAGTCCCCAGAGTACGGCAGCATATTGGGGTCACACAGCAAGCAGAGGCATGAGAGTGGAAGGGGCTGAAGACTTTTTAGGTCTCCAAGTTTTGCCTTTGTCTCTCCTGCCAGATGGAGTTCACACTGCCTCACCTGGTCTTCATGGCCTGGGACAGCCTCACAGCTGGGCCACAGGAAACTAACAGTCAAGTGCCACCCAGAAACCTGCCCTGGGCTCCCTGTCCCATCAGTGTCTGCCTTCTCCTGAAGTCCACCCACTCCTCACCTCCTCAGACCCCCATCTGTGTAAATGCCAGCCTGGTCTGGGCTTGGCCACCATCCCCTCCTCACACAATCTGCCCAAATCCCCAGCCCACAAGCCAGGGGGGTCACTGGACACTCTCTGTTTGGCTCTGGAATGTGCGTTCGGTCTTACTTCTGAACGTGGGCAAGAATAAATTCCACCTCAAATCTAAATTTATCAAAACAAAACCTTTCTTTAATAATCGGGCTTGGGAAAAGCTGTAAAGGCTACCAACTGCCAGCTCTCTAGTCCCTCCAGTGCCCCTTTCTGGCTCTACCTGGACACCCGATGACCTTTCTAGACAGTGTGTTCCTCCAGTAGTTGGGTCATTAAATGAGGTTTGTATGTCCTGAAGGGAGGAGAAACAGAAGATGAAAATGTCCACGAATTAATTATTTTGGCAAAGGAAGTGATCCATTCAAGGAACAAGAGTTGATTCAATGCTGCTAAGTTGAAGGAAGAAGCCTGAGCAATCTGGGTGGGTCCCTAAACCAGGCCCTAAGTCATGACTCACACCCAGAGCAAGACCTACTGGACAACCTTGCCTGCTAGACAGTAAGTGGGCACGTGATTCGGAGAAGGGGATTGAGAAGAGCTCAAGATCACACAATTTATGTGTGTGTTGGGACCATGTTACTGGCTTATATATAAACTAAGATTTCATCCAGAAACCACAGAGCACATCTGGAGATAGGCAGTCTTGGGTGGGGATTGTTTTGTATAACAAGCACAAAAGACCTTCAGAAATTTGTCACTTGTTTCCAGAGAGGATCTGGGGTGACATAATTAAAGACTTATGTGTAATTGTTAAAATAGCAACCATTTGACCATGGTTCTGTTTTTTTCTTAACTCAAATAATTCTCTTTTATAGAGACAGAATCTCCTAGATTGCATAGACTAGGAAATACACCAATTTAAGAGTTCTGCACCAACCTGGTAAAGTAACCTAAATGTCACAGAATGGCATTGCTTTGGGTTTCTCTGCCCGGGATCTTTTCACAGTGTAAGCATTCCTTGGAGATGCGCTAAGTTCTCCTACCGCCCTGGGTCCTGTGGATCAGATGCTGTTGTGGGGGGCAGGGGTTGCTCCAGGGCACAGAGGGAGCCCTTAGAAAGGTCGGGGTTCCTGGGATTAAACAACAACAACAACAACAACAACAGGAAGTAGAAACAATAGAAGAACATCATCTAAACACCTTGGCATCAGGCCAAGAGTGCAATCAGAAAACACTCCGGGGCCAACCAGCGGGGCTGCCCAAATGAACCAGGACACAAAGCACCACACTTCAAGAAAACTGTACCTCAAACCCAGCTCTGTCACTTCCCAGCTGAGCAGCCTTGAGCAAATCACGTCCTCATTCCAAACTGCAGTTTCCTCATCTGCAAACAGGAGCCAGGAATTCCCACCATGAGATCAATGGCGGCAGCGTTTGGCCCATGCAGTGTGCGTGGGCCGCCTGCTCTCTATTTATGCTGCTCAAAAAATGGCCGTTGTCTGGGGGCTTACAGGTCTGCCAAGGTTTGCCTCCCTAGAGCCAGCCATCATTTCTTCCAGCGGGGTGATTTTCTCCCCCTTTTCAGCCATGTGTGGAGAATATTTTGTTGTCACCTCTGAGACAGGTGTGTCACTGGCATCTGGAAGGTGGAAGCCAGGGATGCTGTTCACATCCTACAACGCACAGGACAGTTTCTTCTGCCCAGAACCATCCGGCTTCAAATGGCAGTCACGCCAGTACTGAGAAACCCGAAGCTGGGCCTCCCTCTCCAAAAGATCATTTTCTAGTTCTGGCTTCCCCTTGGTGGCTCAGCACAACGGCTTCTGCAAACCTTCCATTTCCCGAACACCACAAAGGCTCGGGGCTGCACGGGGAGCTGCTGCCTGCCTCCCCTCACCCTGAGGCCACTCAGCCAGATGGCAAAAGGGTCAGCGGCAACCAAACATCTAATGACGTGTGACAAGTGTGGCCAGACAGCAGGCCCAGGCTGGGCCCCCTTCGAGGCCACTCATTGGGCAAGGGGGACTCATAAATAACAGCACAGTGACAGCCCAAGTCTTGCTCAGTGGGAGCAATGGCGCTCCACCCGGCTCTCAGCCCCTGGGGCAGGCTTTTATGGGACAGGGCTCCAGCAGGAGGGCCAGGGCAGGGAACAGACAGGGCTGAGGACCCATGTACAGAGAATGTGCTGGTGAGACATTGAGGGGCTTGTCCTTGCCGCATCTGTCCTGACGGCGACTGCATTAGCTCTCTCCTTGATGGTGAATCTAATTTCTGACCCATTGCAATTTGAGGCTCCCAGGCATTCAGCAAGCAAAGCATTGCCCTGGGAGGGGAGGACCGTGCTGAACCTGTCCATCACCCGAATTTGAGTCCAGAGGCCCCTCAATTTACTAAATGCACTTGAGCCTCCACCTCCTCATCTGTTAAATGGGGGTAGTTGAACAGCAAATATGCTAATTCATAGGAAATTATGTACTAGGCACTGCATTAGTGGAAGGGATGATGATGATGGCGATAACGATTATGATTATGATTATTCAACCATTTGGGAGAGAAGAATTTATATTGGAAGAAAAAAGACATACCTTCTAATGCCCTAAAAATATTAATCAGTTTTTAGGTTTTTAGGCAGTTTCAAATAGGCTCCTTGCAATAATAATAGTAATAATGATTCCTATATTAAATAGCACTTTCATTTTCACATTTATTTTTCTCAAGCCTCATGTGGCTTAAAATGGGACCTGTTTCCAATGATGCGTATTCTTCTAAAATAAAAGTGGAAAAACGAGCAGCTGGCGTGCAGATCAACTCTGCTTTGTTGTGTATTAGCACCTCGGTTCAGATGGCAAACCCCAACGGAACCGGGGCTGGGGCCTCAAGGCACAGCACTAGGGTCTAGTTTTGTTGTTTAAAAAATGGGGACAGTAATTCCTTCCCAAGCCTATCAGGGCTGCTGTGTCAGTGAGACCATACACTTGGAATCCCCATGGTCAGATTCATATGTCACCCCACAAGGGAGTCTTGGGTTGAGGTCACTGTCTTCATCACCTTTATTAATTACTATTCTTAATGATGTTTGCAGTACAGAGTTCCTACGTGGCACCATCTCCGGGAATGGTGTATGCATACTTGCATGAAAGAGTCTGGCTGCAACTGTTAAGAAATGGACCCACTGGTCACTCCTTCTGGAATCTAGGCTGCTGCTTAGCCCCCTCCCCCCCTTTTTTATTTCAGGCTGGACTCAAGACAGGGCCCCCTCCTGTACCAGGCCCCGTGTGTCTTCTACAGAAATGGCTCTCTCGGCCCAAGACCTTGGATGCCAGTTTACAGCCAGGAGCACATTTTTGAAAGGAGGGTTATAAATCAAAACCTGGGTCCTAATGAAGCCGCTGACACCACGTTAACTGTAACAGAGCGCACCCGGGCACCGATCACAAGAAATTAGAGGCACAGAGGAGCATGGGAGGCACCAGGGCACTGAGGGGGCCAACCTCGGCCTCTCCTTCTTCCCTTCATCTCTGTCCGCCTCCCTCCCACCCTGGCCCCTTTTGTCTTTCCATAATTCCTGGAGAATCTGCCTCATCTGCAGCTCCTCTGGGCATGTACCTCCTGGCTGAGCAGCAGAGCCTGCCAGGTGGCTCCCAGGCAGATTCCCTCCCTTGCTCTCCACAGAGCAGGGCAATGGGGTGGGGCCTCCACTGCCTGGGCAGCAGAGGATGTTGAAGACAAAGTCCTGGGTTCAGATACAGCACCGTTCCAGTCCTGGCTGACCACTCACTGGCTGTATAACCTTGTGCAAAATCTCTACCCCCTCTAAACCTCAGTGTTTTAATCTGTAAAATGGGGATAACAACCATCCCTGGAAGGCTGTTGAGAAGATTAAGTGAGATGGATAACACTGGGTTAGCTGAACTAGTCCAGGCAAGGAAGGGAACAAAGGGACAGTCATGACCTGTGCTGCTGAGGACCTTCCTGGCTACCTTCCACGAGCCAGTCCCTCACCCAGACTGGTTTTACACTGAGGCACAGACAGTTACTCCTACAATGTGATTTCAGAAAGATGAAAAATGGGACATCTATTTCAAATATCTTTGCCACTTATGTCAGGAAACCCTTGCCAAGTAGTCTGTACAGAAGTCGTCCCAGGCCTGGCCTGGTGCAGTGTGAGCTGCCCTCTCTGGCTCACCTCTGGGAGAGGAATGCCCAGAGGCTTTAATTCCTCCACAGGAGAGGCTGAGCTCAGTGCGCATGTACTTCCACAGGCAGATCTTGAAGTTGCTGAGACCCATCAGCGAAAGTTGATCTTCAAGCCACTGACCAAATGGAAAGAAAACCCCACCTTCCCTAAAGCTTTCCCAAGACCGCCCAGCTCATCCTCATCCCCCTCCTGTGAACTCCTTCAGTTTTTACCACTTACTTGGTCCAAGACGGAGACAATACTTTCCCCAATTAGACAGCAAGCTCCCTGAGGGTGCAGAACCTGCCTGTGATTTCTTGAAATTAGAGCCTTACTTCATGACTTTAGCCCAGTGCTGATGACCTAGGTGTCTTTCTAAGAGCAAATGTTTTTGCTGGTTCATGTTCAATGTCCACAGAAAATTAGTAGTTGGTTTGTGCCAAATTCTGCTCACATTTCTTTGACCAAGCAAGTCACATAGTCAGCAGGGCAGGAATATATCATCTTCCCACCTAAGGTAGACTTAGGGAGGGGTGACAAAGTTATCAATCAATACAACCTATTACAGACCCCGAATAAAAATTTCTACAAAGCTGTGGCTCAGTAAATATTTAATTGGGAAGATGAGATAAGTATGTTAAAACTGAAATATTTAAACACAATTTTCTGGTGTGGTTGTTAGGTCTAAAACAGCCAACCAAATTTTTTGATACAGATTCTTATAAATAGCAATAAATTGAAACCAAATAAGCAATCTGTCCTGAGCATGGCTGAATCATACTAGATGGGGACTAGTTCCCTTGTGGAATGCCACCATGGGAAGCATAATTAGACTCATTTGTGATCCCTCTGAAAGGCAGGTCTAGCATCGCAGAGGGGTGTGCTATGCTGAATACAGTGGTGCACACCTGTAATCCCAGCAACTCCAGAGCCTGAGGTGGAGGATCACGAGTTCAAAGCCAGCCTCAGCAACTTAGTGAGGCCCTAAGCTACTCAGTGAGACTCTATCTCCATATAAAATATAAAAAAGGGCTAGGGATGTGGCTCAGTGGTTGAGCGCTCCTGGGTTCAATCCTCAGTACTCCACCCCCTCCCAAAAAAAAAAAAAAAAAAAAAAGTTGGTTGGTTCTAAGGGAGGAACACACAGCTTTCTGGAAGAAAATGTCCCCAGACCTACAGAGTGGGACCTGCTCCATGGGGCAGGAAGTCAGGATCTGGATGTCTTTGGGGATGCTGGAGTCGAAAAGGCAGGGAGTAATTCCTGCAGAAATTTGGAGCAGAAGCCCAGGATTGACTCTTGCAGCTTTAGAGGAATATACATTTCAGTTGGTGAGGCAACACTTAGAGGCCAGAATGAGCAGGAGTTGGGTGAGACAAAATGTGTAGAGTAGCCTAAAAACCCTCAGTGATTGACAGGCAGGGAGACAGAGGCACAGGGCTTCCTGGGGAAGCTGAGGCTGCAGCCTGGTCCCAAAGGCCCAGATGTGCAGGGGTTGGGTGTGGGATGGGAGGGTGGGAATTGGGGAGCTCAGGGCAAGGTCCTGGGTTGGTGAGGAGATGCTCAAGGTGGTCCCCCCTCCCCCCACCCCTCCCTCTGGTGCACAGGGTCCCTGGGGGAGGAAACACACAGAATGTGCACATGACTAAATGGAGCCAAGGTCTTCCAGAGGCTTTCTCCATTTCTGGTTGGTGTCTTATTTTCCTGTGAAGTATTTTTTCCTTCCTTTGACATTCTGGCTTTTGTTGATATAACCTCAATTTCTTGTTGCCTTTCAAAGGCTTTATTTCCCAAATGGAGGGAAGGAACTTTTCCTGTCACACTAGGTCCTCAGCCGGGCCAGTTGTCTTTCCAAATCAGGCAGGAACTGGGGCGGCTGGGGGTGGAGGAGGCTGGGCAGAGGGCGGGAGCCTCAACCACAAGGAGGGAAAGCGTCTGCAACTGATGAGGGTCCCCGAGGTGATTTGCAAATCTGCTGAAATCCTGAACAAGCTTTGATTTAACCCAAGCTTGAAATGGCTTTTATTTACTGTCTATTGTGGAATAAATGACATCTCATAAACAGGCTTTATCCATTACCCCAGAATGGAGAGCTCCGTGTTAGGGACATTTTATCCTCTTGATATCAAAGGAGATATGCTGGGGTGTGTTATTACAAATAGAAAAATCAATGCTGAGACACACACATCTGAAATTTCATTTTCGTCCAACCACATTTTCAAAGAAAAAAAAAAAAAAGGCAATCGCTAATAAAAATGACTCCAGAACCAGAGGATTTGCCAGATCTGAGCTAAGGATGGGCTGGGAGCGAGCCCAGACAGTGAATAAATCTGGCTCTACCTCAGGGCCATTTCCTGCTCACCTTCTCAGGCTATTCAGCCCAGCCCAGGGCACCCACAGCAGAGCCTCCCGACCCTCTGACCTCCAGGGTCCCCAACCTGCTCCTGCCCTATTACTGGTCATGCCCCCAGAAGCTGCCTCTCTTGCTGTTTCCAGTCTCCCCACCCCAACCACACACTTGGCCACAGACCACATAGAAAATTCCAGAAATATCCAGAAGCTTCTACCACCTTAAAGGCAGGGACCTAGGACTCTTCTGAGCAGGATATACAAGTCAAGACCCTATGGAGCTGCCAGGAAAGTCAGTCGGTCAGACTCCAAGGACAGGCTCCACCCTTCCTCATGACCATGGAGCTGCTTCCACCCACCAGGCCTCTGCTTTCAGGGACTGGCAGGGGACAAGTTCTTCTAGCAGCTTTCCATAAAACTTCTTAAAGTCACCATCCCCAGGGCTCCTTCACAGGCGTTACCTTGCCTTGGTGATTCTCTGGTTTCTGAACCTGTTTTCCCAGGAGGCTGCAAGCTCTATGGGGCCAGATCAGGCCTGCTGCTGCTGTTTGGATTTCTTGTGTGGAGCACAGTGCTTGGCACTTCATATGCACTTAGCGAATATGATAATGAGACACAGGCCTGCGGGAGGGTGGGGAGTGACCGCCCACGCCCGCAGCCGTGCTTGAGAGCAACCCCAGCTATCTGAAAAGAATCAGCCCAGCTCTGATCAGCAGCCTCAGCCTTGGGGCCTAAACTAGATGGAGTTTGCTGGTTTCACAAGGTCATTTGATTCAGGAATGACCAACTCCTCTACTGGTGGAGGAAAATGGGCCAGTAGACCTTGCTCGGTTTTAAGACCTCCAACATGAAATCCTGGTTTGCCTCCTCAAAAAAACACCCCTGAAACCCAAAACCAAAACAACATTGATCAGATGGCAGAGGAGAATGGTCAGCCAGGCACCCATGACGACTCCCAGGGAAAAAACACAGACTCTGCACTTTGCAACTGACAGGGCGTCAAGGATCATTTCATGTCTATTTCAGGAGCTAATTTATCCCAGGCCTCACAGAATATGGTGCTCGTGTGTGGATCCGTGTTTGAAATCCCTGAGCCCGCTCCAGAGCCCTCTGCTGTGCCTACAAAGAATCCTGGGAGCGAATTCACAAGAAGGAGCGAGTCTGACTGTCATGTAGACTCTTCTCATGAGGTGGTTGTTCCTGGAATGTTCCTGGGGGTGGGGAGGGCGGGAGCATCCACAGGTATGAGCAGTATTTTGCTGTCTTAAGAAGCATAGCTTCTTAAGTTTTCTCTACTGATTTTACTTGGTAAAAGGCCACTAGTCAGAATTGGGGAAGGCTGACTCCTGAAGAGAGAATTCCCTGTGAGCTGTGTCCCCTGTTCCCACAGAGACACAGGCTATTTCTTGTCCAAGTGTTTCATAAAGGTTTGAGAGAACAGCCTAAGCCAGCCAATATGCAGTGATTCTGCCTGGAACAGGCGGCAGTATTTAAATAAGGTTTCAATAGGAAGACAGCGTCTCTTCGGACTCAGCCTGTGATGTAGTTATCAGGAGGAGAAATTTGCAGAACCCATTACCTGCCACTCCTTCCCCCAGGAAATCCCTTGTTTGTGGAATGTGAATCTCTCTGGCTTTTGCTGGCTTTTCCTCTCTGGATTGTCCTGGGTAAACATCTGCCTTCAATTGCACGTTTGTAAGAAGAGGCATTTGTGCTGTTGATTGTTTGGAGGTTTCTGCAGAACATGTGTTCTCTTTCTTCTTGCTGTCTCCTCTCCACCCTGATCAAAGAGACCCCATGTCGACCCTTCTGTCAGTATCCAGAACAGGGAAGAGAGTCACCACAACCCACCTGCTCTGCCTCGGGATGGAGAGTTATTCATAGCAAGAGCAGTATATCTTAATTGTATTGCACTATTATTTACTCCACAAAAATTCTCAAACACCACTTGCATGCAGAATGTTGAATTAGACATGGTGAACTCTGCAAGAGGCCCAGCTCCTGTCTTCATGAACTTAGAGACTGAGATAGCAACATTCAGCATAAAGACTTTACCTGCATAAGGACCAGAGGACCTCAGAGAGGCAGGGAATTAGTCACTGATCTTACATAGCCAAACCAAACCCTCATTTTGAGACCTCAGATAGGTAATTTGATGGATCCATGCACCAAGTCTTCAACTGTGTGCTCTTGGGGAAAGAGTATGGAATGCAGTTTCCTTTTATTCTTGCAAGTTACTTTATCCTGCCTCCTTGCACAGTTGACCCTGAGTATCTCATGAGTTGAAGGCTTGGTCCCCAAAGCAGCAGTGTGAGAATCACCACAATGAACCTGCTATTAACTGGAACTCAATGCAATTCCTGGTAGGTAGAAATTTATTTTTCATTATTCCAAGTTAGACTAGAAACACAAGAAAATAAGGTTATCAAACACCTAGAACAGAAAAAAGAACAGCAGGGCACAATGGTGCACTCCTGTAATCCTAGTGATTAAAGAGGCTGAGGCAGGAGGATCGTGAGTTCAAAGCCAGTCTCTGCAATTAAAGAAAGGCCCTAAACAATTTAGCAAGATCATCTCACAGTAAAAATACAAAGGGCTGGCGATGTCTGTCAGTGGTAGAGCACCCCTTGCTTTCAATGTCCAGTATCAAACAAACAAAAAGAAAGATTACTTCTTAGTAAGAAGTAGAGACAGAAATCAAGTGTGTTAGTCAGTTTTCTGTCACTGTGACGAAATAACTGAGAAAAGCAACTTAAAGGGGACATTTTTGTTTTGGCTTGTGGTTTCAGAGGTTTCAGTTCAGGGTCACTTGGGTCCACCCCTCTGGGGTTTGTGGTGAGGTGAAACATGATGGTGGGGAGGGTGCGATGGAGCAAAGCTGTTTACCTCATGGTAGCTGGAAAGGAGAGAGACAGAGGAAGGGACCAGGGACAACACAGACCCTTCCAGAGCATGCTCCAGGAACCTACTTTCTCCAAGGTGTCCTACCACCTCCTCCCAATAATGCCATCAAATTATGAATCCATTAATGGACTGATTTGTTGATATGGTGAGAGCCCTCAGGATCCAATCGCCTCCCAAAAGCCCAACCTCTGAGCATCTCTGCTTTGGGGACGTGAGACTTTGGGGGACATTTCAGATCTCAATTATAATGAAGTTGGCTTAGCTTCAGTCCAAGGCCTTCTCTTCCTTCACGTTCAGTCACCACTTGGACCATGAGTGTTCCTGTCTACCAAGAAATTACCAGAAGGTCCATAGGCAGCCAAGAAAGGCATGTGACATGAAGAAGCAGGGACTTTTGGTCAGGGGAATGGACCCAGGTATCTAAGAAATCCATCTTCACAATCTCAAAGGCTTTCTTCTTTATCTTCAGCTTCCAGGATTCCACTATTCCACAATCCACAATTCCACAATTCCACTACTCCTACTGGGCTCTAATATGGAGAAGATTCTGATTCAGATGATCCACCAGGTGACGGTTGAGCCCATCTTGAAATCAGTGCTGGATGGAAGACCCAGGCTCTGACCCTGCTGGGCTGGTGACCTCAGATCTGTCACTCAACCTCTCTGGCTCCATTGTAACTGATTTCTCACAGTCTTACTTGATGGTGGCTATTCTTTTTTTTTTTTTTTTCTTTTTTTCTCTTTTTAATAATCTGCTGATTTCCTTCCAGGATGTGTATGCCTTCTGAGAATCTCTACAGTACCCACTGGGGCCAGTGCCAGTTGGGTGGCCGGCCTTCTCCTTGTCATGTGAGGTTACGCTAATGCCTTGCTGTAGAGATAGAGCCCTGCAGGTGGGAGGGAAGTGAGTTTGCAGGCAATTCAAAGGCAGCTCCAGCATTACCCACAATACCTTCTCTGACTTAAAGAGAAACAAACAGCACGATTGCTGAACAGTGATCAAGGTTGGACAGTTGTACACAGGTGTTAGATGGTTATTGGTGCCATCTAAATTATTTTATAATTTCTCAAAATAAAAATTATAATTTAATAAGATCAGTGTAAAATCACAAGGCAATTGCTTCTGATCAGGGACAGGAGGAGATGTGGTCAGAGAGGGGGAAACAGTTCTTCCACATCTGAAGGGTATTCTTAGTGATAAACGGGAGCATGGAAAGTAACCATTTCACTGGTTTTAAACTGCACCATATATTACATATACTGTGTGTGTGCACACGTATACACGCACACATATAATAGTGCACACGCAGCACTATTTTGGAATAACATAGAAACGCTGGTGTTAGTTTGGTAAGTAACTCCACTCAAATAATTAAAGGTCCTATAAGATAGTGTGGTGTCCAGTAGAAATTTTCTAGTAGTCACAGCTTAAAAGGTAAAACAAACGTGAAATTTATTTTAATGCTATATTTTATTTAACCTAATATACCCAACCTAAATTTTTAATATTTTACTTTTTTGGCTTTAAGTCTTAGAAATCCAGTGTGGTTTTCCCCGCTGCTGCACATCTCTGTGAGGACTAGCCAGTGAGCTGGGCAGGCAAACCCTGGGGCTCCAGACCCCCTTTTCTGGCAGATGCCATGGGCTGAGGACTCTGGGCTCTTCTGCTGCACCAGGCCTGCAATGTGGTTCCAGGAAAACATCACATCACCTCATCTCGCTTCTCCTTCCTGCTCTGGGGTAGGGAGCTTATTCATAGAGAGGAGTCACCCGCCCCACCACCAGGAGATCCAGGAAAAAGGATTGGAGGTGGGGCTGCTATTTTTCCAAATTGCAGGCAGTGCAGTGCTTTCTGCAGGTGGAGAAAGGGCCTTTGGCTCACAGACTCCTGCCCATTGGAGAAGACCGGCCCATCAGGTTGCTTTTAAAGGAATGAGGTGTCCACCGTCTGGAAGTGAGTGACAAGCAATAAGAAGCAGTGCTTGTGGGATAAAGAGGCCAGCTCCATAAACCCCTTGCTGGCTCTTTGCTGCAGAGACAGCCTCATAAAACACCAGCAGACAGGTAATGGATGCCCTGGAGCCTCGCGGCCGGCCCTCGGCAACCCCAGGCTACATGGGGCCTGACCAGGGAGCAGAAGACGGGACTCAAATCCCCCTGGAAGAGTCTGCTCCCTTGTCACACTGACAGATCCATAGCCCTGGCAGTGAAATCAAGTCCACTGGGCTATTCTGGGCACAGTCAGGAAAATATCCGCAATCAGATTTGAAATATGACATCACTCCTGGAGGAGGACTGGGACTCCACAGGACCCTGGGGAGTTGCCACCTGCCTGGGCACAGGGGCCAGGACCTGAGCAATATCACCTCCCTGCCCAGAGCCTATCCCACTCCTGCTGTTTATGAGGGGGAACATTTGCACCAGGATCTTGTCCCTTAAATGGAGACACAGTGGGATCTGGCCACAAAGATGCTACTCAGGGTTTGGAGGGACAGACACTTAATAGGACTTACAGGACATAAACAGGAAGCATATGAATAGGATACACAGATTCTATTAGAAAGAGGTCAGGTTCCATTGGCAGCCACAGAGCTTCCCAGTCCACATGAGCATGACGCTCTATTTGGAGGCTGCGAAAGATGCAATTTACCTTTGGATGGTGAGGCTGGGATTTCTGTTTAAAAGTCTAAGCCAGCTGATTATTTATTGATGGCTCTCTCTCCATAGCTGTCTGATTCTCACTGGTGGGAAGAAGCTCCCGTGTGCCTAAAGGATCTTTTGAATTAAGTTCTTTTCAGTCATTTTCACCTCAGGTGTTAACCAATGAGACCGTATTTTGACAAAAGTCGGCTTCCCTGCCCCCACCCTCCCCCTTATTTTATGTCGTGAAATAAAATTAAGTACCAGGAAAGAGGCCATCAAACAACTGGGTCTGACATGGTTATTTGGCATTTATTTTTTATTTACAGAAAGAGTGAGAATAATGCATTGGAAACACTCATATTTTACGGTGAATATACCCCCAAATCCTCTGGGACAAAACAGGCACTTTAATGAATAAATGGAGCTCATTCTAGCTGGCTCTGTCCAGGGCTCTTGCCTCTGGCCCAGACGTGGTCCTCGAGGCTGAACATTTCCTCAACTGCCTGAAGTCAGGAAGGTGTGGCCTCCTTACTACCTTGGTTGACTCAGGTGTAAGGTAGGATGAGAGTCCCTTGCTAGCCTCAAGGCAGTGAAATGAGGTCTTTCCCCATCATAATACTCCAGTTTCCAAGAGCTAGAAACTTCAAAGATTGTTCTACAAATAACCTCAGCCTGAGCAGCCTAGCTGACTCCGTATTTTGGCAAGAATTCCTTCACCTGTCACACCTGTCCCCAGCTCCGGCTGCCCCATTGCATTCCATCACTCAGGGGAAACAGCAGCCTAATGAATCCTTTGGAAGCGATGGGCTGATGGATGGGGAGCACTTGGCAAGGCTAGTTGAGCAGGCCTGGGAGCCAACAAGGAGCTTCCCGAGGGTTTTGGCACCCCCAGAACTGAAGGCTGGCATGGGGTGGGCCTGGCTGAACTGCACCGTGGAAAACCACCACCAGGTGTAGCCAGCCCAGGCCATCTGCTCCAGCGGGGCCTCCCCAGGCAGTTTTGTGCATTACTTGGTTTATTACCTTGAAGGGATTTGGGGTAACAGTTTGAGAAGTACATGCTGTTGACAGGCATGACTCAGTAGCTAGCTAGCCCAGACATATTGGTAGGCTTTGGAGCCTGATGCAATGGGTTCAAATGTCAGCCCCTTGGGAAACTAGTTAACTCCAGGGAGCCTCAGTTTCCTCGTCTGAAAAATGGGACCGTATTACCTACTTCAAGCAACTGTGAAGGTTTAAAGGAGGTGATACATGGAGAGTCCATAATAGAAGCCAAGGAAAAGGACTTCAGTTTAATTCAACAGGCCCTACTCTGGAAATCTTGCTGGAGATAAAGCAGCCTCAGAGAAGTGAATAATGACAGAAGTTTGTGATTGAAAGTCACCCAAGGAAGCCTTCCAGGTAGGTTCTAGGGATTGAATTAAACCAAGTTGTTCCTGTCTAGGGTAGCCACCCTCCAGTTTTCTTGATTTTAGCACTTGGTCACCCTAGTTCTGGCCTCTGGAATATGCTTGTCCCTCTACCATCAGTCTAGCACACTGGCGTACCCCAGGCACCTCCTCCTCCCTGGTTTCCTCCCTCTCCTTTTTATCCCTCATCTAACTGCCCCCCCCCCAATATTCAGGTCTTTTTGGATCAAAAGGGCATATTCTGACACCTATCTAAATCACCCCATGCTCTGGCAGGACATACTTGTCCCAGACACATAAGGCTGCTGGGTGGGACTGAAGAAGTCCCTCATCTTCCTGGCCCTAGATGGATGCCTAAAAGCCGTTGACAGGAGATAAGGCCGTCCTTCCCTAGTGCTGGGGACCCAGTGATGACTCTCGTGGAACGTTCAGTCCCGGGGGTGGGAGGTCCTTGTGGAAGGGGCGTAAGTGCCAGCCCTACATGGGAGGGAAGCACAGGGGCCACCCACCCCCAGGCAGTCACTGGCAGGCCTTGGGTGGCCTTCCCCTGAGAGCCAGTGTTGAGGGGGGACTGGGACAGACAGTGTGGAAGATCCTCAGGAACTGAAGGAGGAGGAGGAGGAGGCATCTCAGGGAGGGAGTTTTAAACCCAGAATTTGAAAAAGAAAGGATTGTTTCAAATCCCAGCATCCCAGGCCAGCTCCTTCCTTCCCTGAGCCTTTGTTTTCTCGTCTGAGAAATAGAGACACAGCTGACTGTTGCCTGCTGTCCCACTTTCTCTGATGAATGGACAGCTGAATCTAGGACCCCGCTGGCCAGGGTTGGGGTCTGGAAGGGTCTGGAGCAGAGATGCTAAGGTCTCAGAGCCCTGAAACTACAAGCCACCAAGCCTGAGCCCAGAGTCCACACTCCCTCAGGGTCCCTCCCTACTCACAGAGCCCAGTTCCACCCAGAGAGGCTCCCGTGTGTGTGTGTGTGTGTGTGTGTGTGTGTGTAGGACCTTTTCTAAGAGAACCAAGACCAGTGCTTCTGATGAAAAGAGCAGGGTCAAGTCCAGTTGACGAAGGTGCTACGTCCGTCTTTGTAGCAGAGGAAGTAAAATGTAATACTTCACTTGCAGAGCACTCTTGGTTGCTATTCCACACAAACACTTGTTCTTGTGAAGCTTGGGTAACATGGCACAGCGGCTCTGGAGACTGAGGCAGGAGGATCTCAAGTGCAAAGCCAGCCTCAGCAACCCTGCGAGATCCTGTCCCTAATGAAATATAAAAAAGGTCTGGGGTGTGGCTCAATGGTTAAGTGCCCCTGGATTCAATCCCTGGGACCCCCCCCCCAAAAAAAAAGAGTCTTCAGGAAGTCTTCCATGACCTGCTGTCACTGCAGCCATGTGTCCCTCTCTGCATACTCTCTGAACTGCTGTGATGCTGCTCTTAGGGTACGTGCCATGATTTCCCTTTGGGCTCTTGTCCAACTAGACAATCCTAACAGGTCACCACCCCCACCTCTTACTGGACGGCTTCTATGGTTAGAGCAATAGTGATATTGTCACTGAAATAGCTGAGATGAACCTTAGTCACCTTGCATTGGTGACATTATTAATAGTGACAGTCTCCAGGGCCTCCCTTATGTGCTGGGTATGGCTGTTTGGTTGCCAAAATGGAAGGTTAATAGGTAGATACCTCCCATGTCTGACCTTATTACTAACCCCACACTAATTCTGAATCTCTTTAAGTCCCATGAGATGAATACCTCTGTTGAGTGGCTGAGCAATGTGTGACTACAGTTAGAAAAATACAACACATAATTGAATTAGCGGATCTATTTGAATATTAAACGCGGCTGGCAAAAATGTGTGGCCCCAAAGGCAACCATTGGAAAGGCAGCCCACTGAAAAGCTAGGACACATATTTGGTGGCCTCCCAAGGAGTGGGCTGGGCTGAGGAAGGCTCTGGCCCACTGGTGAGGCTGCTGGACCCACCCTGTCTTGGGTTTTAGCAAGGAAGGAAACTAGCTCCGTTTGGCATTCCTCATAACTTTGGCTGACAGGTGAAGTCTGTGGACAACTAGAGGAAGCAAATGAAGCCTGAGTTTCATTCCCCAGGGGGGGTCACAAGCCTTATTCATCCACAGCCTGAGATTCCCCCACTGCCCTGCAACCCCATGCTAATAAATCTTGCAAGCAGAAATTGGTGATCTTAGGGAAGACTGGATACGAAGGACGATTGTTTCATGAAAACCCAACTCCAAAGTTGGAAAATTCAACAGAAACTAACCAATATTTGGAGATTTTCCTCCTGCCAGCAAAGCACTATATTCGTGTGGAGGGATGGAGAAATGGTGGTGAGCCAGAATTGGGCACACTCATCTCTGTCTGCAAGAGGCTCCCTTCAGGGGAAATGTAACAGAATATGGACATTTCCTCCTGGTGGTGGGCCAGATTGCTGTAGCTATACAGGCAGGACAGGCCCAAATCCTCTAGTCCCTGTCTTAAAGCACAAAATTCCTGTGTGTGTCTTACTGTGACACCTTGGGGATTCTGAGGCCATGTGATTTATGCCAAGGAGCCTAGACTCTGAAGACAGGGACACTTGGTTTCAAATACCAGTCCCACTGCTTCCTTCTGAAGTTCCTTGTTTAGATTGCTTACTCTCTTAAAGTTTTCTGCTCTCTCATCTATTAAGTGGGAATAATAATGCCTTCTTTACCAGATTCAATAAGAAACCTGAACGACAAATCCCTAGTAAAGTAACTGATATTTAGGTGGTACCCAGTGAATCTGTTTCTTTCCTCCTCCTTCATTTGCTAAACCAGAATTACTAAATGAAAGTCGTACAGCTAATTGACTCAACTATAAACAGATAGTGCTACCTGCACAAAGGATATGTAATAGTACAGAGTCAAAGAGAAGAACTGAAGGAGATATCCCAGGAGATTGTGAAGAGAACTACTGGATGACTGAGGCCATCTTATTCACCTTGGCAGACTTAGCATGTAAAACTGAGGTTGGCAGGGTTGGCTGGATGGATGGATGAATGGGTAGCTGGGTGGATAGGTGGGTGGATGGATGAGTGGGTTGGTGGGTAGATGAATGAGTGGATGGATGAATGGATGGATGGATAAATGGAAGGGTGTATGGATGAATGGTTGGGTAGATGGATGGATGGGTAGGTAGGTGGATAGGTGGGTGGGTGGATGGACAAAAAGGTAGATATTTCACTATTAGAATACTCTTTTGCATCTCCAACTTACCATTAGGAAACTAAAAGAGGTTAAATATCCTTGCAAAGTGCCAATGTCCTATTGTCCCAAGAACTTGCTAGCTCATTCCACTCTCTTTTTTCAGATCAGTTTTGTTACCCAGAAGTCCTGCCTTTTCCTTTTTAAAAATATTTTTATATTAAATATTAAATATTTATATTTATTTATATATATGTGGTATTGAGAACTGAACCGTGCCTCACACATGCCAGGCAAGTGCTTGAACACTGAGCTACACACTTGGCCTCCAGTTCTACCTTTTTCCTCTTGTTCAATCTAAATTCTTCAAGATCCTACTCAAGTTCCATTTTCTCTTAAAAGTCCTCTCTGATCAGATTGGCTCACATTTCTCTCTCCTTCCTCTGACCTTGTCAGTACTGAGTCTGACCCACATCATTTGACTTCAGTTGCTAATTGCCCTATGTCTGCATCTACCTCCCCTACCTGATAGCAGGGGTTGGGTTCCAGGAGTCCCTCACAGCCCTAGCATGAGGCTGGATGTGTGTGCCAACAGTGCAAGGCTACCGTAAAGGCATAGAGACTGCTCAGTTGGCCACAGCTACTCCTGGTTATGAAAGCTGACTCTTACTGAGTGGTGCCAGGTAAATACATTACCTAATTTAAGACTCAAAACAATATCATAAGATTGGCTTTAGTATCTCTCTTTTGCAGATAAGGTAACTGAGTGTGAAAAAAGTGTGCTGCTTTAAAACATGGATCCAGAATTCTTTGATGCTCCTTTCATTGACAGGTGGGATTTTATATCCCCCTGCTCTTGAATTTGGGTGGGCTTCTGTGTCCACTAGTAGAGTATGGCATGAGTGACGTCATGTGACTCCAGAGGCTGGGTTACAAAGGACCAGGTATCTTCCACTTTGTGGAATCCATGCACTTAGAGAACCGAGACTCAATACAAGAATCACCACTACTCTGAGGCTGCCAATATTGTGAGGAAGCCAAGGCGCTGGGCAGAGACTATAGGCACATGCTGTAGACATGAACTAGTCTTGAGTCACTCCAGCCCAGGAACCAGATGTGTGAGTAAGAGCCTTAGATGATTCCAGCCCTACTTTTTAAGATTCTCCCAGCTCTCAAATCTTTGCAGTGAGCCCGAAATATCATAGAGACAGGCCATCTCTGAGACACCCTGTCCAAACTCCTGACTCATAATCCACGAGCATAATACAGTAGTTGTTTGAAACTGCTGAATTTTGGGGTGGTTTGTTGTGCACCATTGATCGTTAATGTACTTGCCCAAGGTCATCCAGCTAGTAATTGGCAAATGTGGATTCAAACTCAGGTGGTCTGACTTCAGAGTTCATATTCTGGAATGTTGTTCTAGGTCTTCCAATATGTGCTTAAGACATGCTGGCAGATCATGTCCTGGTGTGGGTGATCTTGGGTCCTGGAAAGCAGAGCCAAACCCTGAAGAAGTAAAGTTTGGTCAGGGCAGCTCCATGTCCAGAGCAGAAGGAGGCATGTAGGGGTGGGACCTGAGGCTCTGCCTCAAACAGAGGGGCTCCCATTCTAGCAGATGAGAGGGCAGCAGAAGGGAACACTTGACTTCCCTTAGGAAAACTTTTGTGGGGAAGGCAGAGTTCCATGTAAGTCTCAGGAGGATGCTCCATCCAGTCTCTCCAATGCCTGATGCAAGTCCCCACCTTAGTTGGGGACCTTTTTAGATTTGTTGACTTATTGTTCAGGATGAATTTACACTGGAGTGGGAGAAGGTAGGAAGTCAACCAGGCCTAGTACCAGAACGGCCCAGATTCAGGGGATGCTGAGACGATGGAATACATTCCTATAGACCGAAGAATAAAATAAAAGACAAGCTGGCCGGAGCCCTTCTCTCTCTGTCCAGTGCAGGGAGCCGCTGTCCAGCTGGGACTTTCTGAGGTTTTAAGTTGGGCTCCCTTGAATCATACTCTGTGTAGGACCCTTCTCAATGCCTCCATTTAAAAAGCCGCTTAGAGAAAGATGCCTCCCTGTCAAGGTGGTTGTCCTGGGTCAGGACCCACCTTCCCCAGGACCACATCCGGTGCCGTCTGCGGGAGGAAGTTTAGGAAAAGTTGATTCTCTGCAAATGGGTCTCAGGAAGGCCCAGCTGGTGGCCGACCTCGGGAAGCCAAGACTAATTCTGCAGTCTAGTCACTCGTCCCACATTTAGTGTATCCGGGTGATTGTTCCCTGGTAGGCCAAGCCGGTCTATCTGCTGGGCCTTTTGTCATGTTAACTGCAGCCGATCAATGGATTGAGGTCAAGACTTCTGATGTAGGTGCAAGCTTAGAGGGAAAAAAGTCTCAAAGATTCATTTTTTCTCGTCTGGTAACACTCCGGTCACTTATTTTTTCTCAGTTAGCCTCTGCCGCTCTAAAGTGGATATTGATCAGTGCTTTAATGCAAACCTGTCAAATTAATTTTGCAGACCTGGGATATGACTGGCCTAAAATTGCTTCTGCATCTGTTCTCTGCAGCAAGCCTATGAATTTTAATCACGGCCAGAATGGGTTGGTGGCTTTTTTTGTTAGAAACTTGAATAGGAAAGGTTTAAACTGTAAATGCCAGGGAATGATGCTGTTTTGTTCTTTTCAGAAACTCATGTGGTGGAGGTCAAAGAAATTATTATGTCGGGTGTATTCTTGGCAGATGCTGTGGGGAGCTTTGCGGCCGGCTTTCCACCGAGCTGCGCCCTGGGAGCGCCCGAGCCTCCATAAACACGCAGTTGCAGGGCCACAGCTCTGGGGCGCAGAGAGCACCTGGATGCCTGCACAATTTGCCACTCCTGCCTGCCTGGGCTGTCCCCAACTCCTGTTTCATTGTTTTCCGAGACAGTTTTGCCTCTGGGATAAAAGAGCCTTCCATGTGATCTCATTTTGAAGATTGCAGTTCCAGGCCTGGTTCTGCCTGCCCTGTCCCTTGGAACTTCAGGAGAAGACGATGTCTTTCTGGGGCCAGACTCATCCCAGGGAGGGGATCCTCCCACCTGAGCTATGCATCCTTGGGCCTTCCTGACCCAGGATCCAGAACAGAGTTCTGTCAGGGCAGGGAGGCCCCTCAGCCTCTACCCACGCAGCAGTCACCGCTTGAGTCCTAGATGGAGGTCCCTCCACCTTCCAGTTCTGGGAATGGAGTCAAGGTGGACAATCCTGCTGACACGCCCACTTTGGGCCAACACTGCCACTGCCACAAGGGTTTCTTCTGCTTTTTGGCCCTCTTGTACTTCTCCGAGATGGACCCAGTGAGGCGGATAGGATCTTTTGCTGGGAGAGGTGCTCCTGGAACCCAAGCTTCCCTGGGGGGCGTGGCACATCTTCATGACTGCCTAGGGCCTCTGTGTCCTCTGCTCTGGGCAGTTTCCCACCACACAGACACTCTTGGCAAAAGCTGTCTGCACAGAATCCACAGAAGGTGACCCCACCCGTGTTTGGCCCTCACTACACACCGTCATCAGCCATTCATGGAGTGTGACGAGCACCAGGCTCTGTTCTCAATGCTTTCCATACATCGCCTAACTTCATCCTCAATAGGATGCGATGACTCTCCACGTGTTATTGAAGAGGAGGCTGAGGCACAGAGAGCTGAGGTCAACTGCCTGGCGTGCACGGCTTGCAGGGGCAAGGCTAGACTTGACCTGGCCCTCCGTCCTGCAGCTGACTTTGAGTCCCGTTGGCCCTGCTGGTGTGCAGTGATCCACTTGGCATGCTGTGCCTTCTTTGGGTCCCGGGTTGCTGCATCTGTGTTACTTTTACTTTCCTAATGAAACTCCAAGCTCCTCACAAGTATAACCCTCTCTACTTCTTAAGTATTCAAATAGATAAGTAAAGTTGGAGAACCACAGGTCACAGAGAATGGGCTAGGAGAGTCTTTGGGGACAACTTTAGTGAAAACTCTGATAGAGTCAACTTTATAAAAGACAGAGGGGAACAAGGGAAAAGAAAGAGAAGAGAGAATCATTTCACCTCATGTGGGCAGATCTTGTCTCTTCACTTGTGAGGGGCACCAGCAGCAGGAGGCTGGGAGGTGGACCCCTAGAATAAAGACATGGATGGGTACAAGGTATGCCGCTCAGAGCTGGGCCAAGACTCTCAGGAAGAGTACTGCATATGAAGAGGCCCCTCAGGACCCCAGAGTGCTCACACAAGGGCCTGTGAGACACGGGGTTTGGATACAAGCTACCTAGACTTGCCGCCCTATTGGGGGCTAGCAGAGAAGCAAAAAGAAAAAAATAGAAATCCAGCCCCTGTTGGGTAAAGGGTCACTTGTCCCTCTCCCTGCAACCCTCCTGGAGGAGCCAGTCACTAATGTAGAGAAAGGCCTGGGTGGTCTCAGAACCAGACTGTTCACCTCTACTCCTCCCAACACCCCCACCATTGCTGCCCCGAACAACCCTCGAGGGAGTCAGGGTCCCTCCCAGTCTATACCCGGGAGAGGCAAGGAGACATGGTTCAGGTCACAATTGAAGGTGCACTTCCAACTAGGTAGATGTTAATAATTAAAAGTGATCAGAAAGTGATGAACTCTAAGCCGTCATTAAGAAATGGAGATGGGACATTGAGGATCGTCAGGCTGATGGTTAAAAAATTAAGCCATTTCATATATACATCTTGCTGAGTTGAACTCCTGAATAGACTGGTGAGTGTGGCACAGTATGACAGGTAGTGAACACACATCGTGGGCACAGCACAGAGCCTGGGTCAGAATCTTCTCCTGGGTAAGCAGAACCAGAAGGCTCTCCGTCCCCTACTGTAGGTAAATGGGTTCCCACTCCTAGCTCCCCTGAATGAGGAGACACCTTCCCCTGCTGCCTTCATGGTTTCACAGCCAAGTGGACACAGAGGCTGGTTGGTCTTCCCCAGCAATTCTATAGAGTTAACAAGAGCTTGAGTTATAGGCACAATCGGGTGGGTAATGACAGAAGCCCTTGGGGATACCAGTCCAGGGACTCTGTCACCATTGTGACTCTCCCTACATTTCTTGGCTCTGCCCATTGGCTGTATCAGTCCCTTGACTGCACAAATGTTAAGGATGTGGCTGTGGGCAGCCTGTCTCACTCCCCTTCAGTGAACCCAGCTCTCCACCCCAGGAGAGATTTCTGTCTCACATACAGCTTTTAAATCTCAAGAAAGGACCCTGATTGCCCAGGTTTGGGTCAGCAGTCCTCCCCTTGAACTGGCCACCAGAGGGGAGGGACTATAAGGCAGGGAAGCTCAATGCAGGGCACAGCCCAGCACTAGGAGATAGGGTCTCTCTGTCGGGAGGCAGGAGCAAGTAGCTTGGGCAGTGGTATGAAGAAAGTCATTCCAAGCTGAATGTTCTACAAGGATTGTTTGGTGATTTGTGACTGCATAACTTTGTGCTAAGTTCCTCAATTATCTCCAAGCAGCCAATGCCCTGCCTGCAGGAATACCCTCTCCCATCCCGCCCCATCACCTCCTGCATGTGAGAATGGTCCGCCAGCAGGCCCCGCCTCCTTCCCCAGCACCCTCCTCTGTGCCAAGCAGAAAGCGGGGGATGTGGGAAGCCCTCAATGAACGCACAGTGAATGAGGATCTGCCTCAGTGAATGAATGACTGCATGAATGAAAGAAAAGGAAATGGAAAGCAATTAGGCACACATGCCCAGAGCTCACCTAACCACATGGCTTCCTGCCCTCCACTCAGCTGCTAAAAGCTTTGTGCCCATCATATCAGCCTTGGGCTCATGGTCCCCAAGGGGAGGGGCAAGAGGCGGCCACTCTGTGGTTTGTAGGAAAAGGCAGGGGGCTAGGGATCAGGGGAGCTGTCCTGTCATTAATTACCTGTGTGACCTCGAGCAAGCCACTTAACCTGTCTGCTCCAGGTTCATCATCCATCAGATGGGGCAGTTCTGTGTGTTCACCCTACAACATGGAAAAGTTAACAGCACTTAGAAAAATGTAAAAGAAAACACGGCGCTGGAGAGAGCCGGTGATTATCCTACCCCTGAGCCTCCATCGGCTGTGCCCACTCACCGCAGAGCTGTGCAGGTCAGGGTGGTGGGCGGGAAGGCATGGGCTTTCACACGGAGGAGCTCACACCTAGGAAGAAAATCCCCCGTACCCAGAGGTGATCCCAGGATGTGCACAGCCCCTAGAGCTGAAGATGGAAAACTAAGAATACTGTCTGCCTATAAGAAAAGACACACGCCTAGGAAACAACCTGAGATGTATAGGGGGCTCAGTCACAGAAAACCGGTCAGTTGGTAGATATTTGTTGAGCACCTAAGTGTGCCAGGCACTGTTCTAGAATTTGAGGGGAAGAGGTGGAGATAAGCACCCTGCCCAAGGAGCTGTGCATGAGAGAAGGGATGAACCCATAAACAGGTGGATCAGAAATGATCTTCGGCCCCTGGTAGATGCCGACAGGAGAATACAATAGGGTAACATCCTGGCAGGTGGCTTGGTTGGGGTTGGAGGCTGCTTTGGTGAATGACCAAGGGAAGACTCTGGGAGGCGATGGCATAAAGCTCAGGCCTGAGCAACGAGAAGGAGAAGTACAGAACCTGCAGATGAAATGGCCAGAGGCCAGCCTGGGGGTAGGGTCCAGGGAAGGACCGTGTGCCCTGAGTGCTGGCCTTATAGGCAATGGGAAGCCACTGGGGATTTGAGTATGACATGACATGATCCAAGAGAGAGAATGACCCAGCAACCACATGGGCACCAAGTTAGCCATTGATGAATTCAGGGGATGAAGGGGTGAGAGTTTCTTGTATCCTTTGCTTAACTTTTTCACGTTTGAAATTATTTCAAGATAAAACGTGGAAAAATAGAAGGACACACGGGCTCCTGCTGGATGGTTGACTGCAGCGGGTGGGGAGCGAGGGGAGAAGGCCGGTGCCACAGTGGAGGAAGGGGACAGGAGGCTCTGCGGAGGTCCAGGCATCTGGGAGGAGGTGGGGGAGGGTCATTTCAGGATGTGCATTTCTGGAGCCCTGAATTCCTTCTGTATTGCTGTTGTGACACGTTCACAAACTCAGTGGTTATAAACGACACGAATTTATCATGCAGCTCTGTAGGTTAGAAATCCAACATGGCTCTCACTGGGCTAAAATCAAGACATGGTTGGTACCGTGCTTCTTTCTGGAGGCTCAAGGGCAGAAGCGATTTCCTTGTCTTTTCCAGCTTCCGGAGGCCTCTCTCCAGGCCTTTCTCATACCCGCCTACACCACAGAACCAGTAAGAGCCAGTGAGTCCTCACGGGTGCATCTGTCTCTGACCACAGCCTGTGAAAGTCCTCGCTGGCCAGGACTCGTGTGATTGCACTGGGCCCACCCAGATAATCCAGGATAATCTTTCCAATCTCAAAACCCTAAGCCTTAATCACATCTGCAGAGTCCCTTTTGCCGTGTAAAGTAACATATTCCCAGGTCCCTGGGGATTAAGGTCTGGACTTTGGGGGTCGTGACTCTGTCTGCCATGAGCAGGAACCATGCACATTGTTGATGGACGGGATCTTGGTGTGAGGGAAAGACATGAACGAGGCCAGGTTTCACCTGAGCCTCTGAGTCAAGGGTGGAGCCACTACTCAGAAGTTCCCTCGATGAGGTGCAGAAAGCGGGTAAGCAGGGGTTCTGTTCAAGATGTGAGAAAGTTTGGAGTCGGTGCAGGACATAAAAATTGGGGGAGCCTCATGTTGGAGCCCCAGTATAGTCAAGACCAGGCCTGAGGGTGGCACGAGTGGGAGTCCCAGGTGTGACCGTAGGGCAATAAGCAGGGATGAGCCACAAATAGTCACCAGGAGCTGGAGACACAAATGCCTGTATATGAAAAAGACACTCCAGAGGGAATGGAAGGCCAGATGGAGAAGTGCCTGGGCAGACCAGTTGGGGCCTGGTTTATATAGCCTGGTGTGGTAGACCACCTGGCCTGGGCATGCTCAGGGGCTGGGGAAGCAAATGGCACCATGCAGAACACAGGCATGAGGTCACCTGCCAAGCCCTCTGTACACAGGCACCCCGCTGGCTGGGATGGCGCATTGACCCCAGGAGAGGGAGGGTACCCTGGTGGCTCGGGCTCAGCTGGGGAAGTCCCAGCCAAGGCCAGTCCCTTCCTGCCACTCCTGGGCTCTGCAGCTAAAGGGATGTGCACTTGCACAGGGACTGGGGGAGGTGTGGACTGAAGGGAGAGGCGTCCCTTCCTCTTTTGGAATGACTACTCTTAAATCAAACAATTCAATCCAGGTGGAAGAGGGTCGGCAGCTGGGAGGGGAGAAGAAGGAGAAGCAGACGATAAAAAAAAATCAATAACACTGCCCCATAAAATAAATTGAGATTTGTGGAATTCACTTCCACTTGACATCAAAGATGCCGATTTGGTGAATTCGTTTAAGGCCAAATTGAAAACGTATCATTTTAATCCAGGTCCCCAAGCTGCCCCCAGCTCTGTGGCAAGGGCCCTGGGGGCCAGGTTTATAGCAGTTCCCAACACTCGTTTGTGGCCCCTTGATCTCCATCACTCCAGAGAAACTGTGCCCAGGGTGGCAGGAGAGGTGGATGGTGTCCCTCCCCGGGACCAAGGTCCCTCCAGCCAGAGACAACCCCAGGAACCCCTGGGGATAAAGGGTCTAAGAAGCAGTTCCACGCTGGCCTGCTGGGCTTTGGGCATCTGGTCTCATGCAGCAATTTCCAGCTCTCTGGGCCTGAATTCGAGTACGGGATGCAAGAGAAGACAGAGTCGTTGTGACAGACTCTGGTGCGGAGTCCCTTCCCTCAGAGCTTGAACGAGGTCCGAATGACAGCATGGAGAGGGATGAGGCAGAGGCTTTGAAATCCTGAGAAAACAAGGCAAGCACGAGACCAAACAGGCACAGCATGAGTGTCCTTGAGCCAGGCCTCAAAGGAAAGAGGACGGGCCAACAAACGCAGTGCCAGAGCACATCTTAAGTCAAGGATCAGGCCCACTCCGGGGCCTCCCTCAGCCCAGACACAGACACAAGGGCTGCAGGCTGGCAGTTTAGGACGATGACAACCCCAGATGGTGGAGAAGTGATCTGTGACACAAGAGGGATGGCAAGGGCAGGGAGGATGTGGCTGAGACAACTCAGAAGCACGGGCAGACAGTGTAGACAGGTGGTCACAATGAAGTGTCTTGAATGAGCATGTCCAGATGCAAATTCCAGCTGCACGACCTGGCAAGGGAACCCCTGGGCCTCAGTTTCCACATCTATAAAGTGGGACAGGGTAGTGATGGTCTTATCACAGAGGATTGCCCAGGACCCTTCCATGGTGAAAGGTAAAGCACTCAGTATGACGCCTAGTGGATTGATGACTCTCAATAAATGTTGTCACTGTGATGTTTATATCTGTGAAGGGAAGGAGTCGATCAAATACTCTCCACAGTTCATGCCATGATGGACTTGCCTGAGGCCCTACCCCAGGAGTCTCTGCTCTCCCCCAAGTGACTGTAACTGAGCAAATGCTGTCACCAAGGGCCTCTGGTGTCAGCGGCTTCCAGTCCTAGGCTCCAGGAACCTTGGGCAGAGACATTTGGGCATCTGGAAAAGCCACAAGGAGTCAGCCCCGCAGGAGAGGCTGTGGCTACCACAGGACCAAATGGTTGGATACATCCACCCAACTCTGCTGTGCCAGGCCCAGGCTTTGGGCTTCGGGACTTGAGCTTGATTTGACCTCCTCAAATTGAATGTTCACTTTAGCCTAGATTTGCAAAGCAATTTGTTAATGCTCCTGTGCAGGGGCTGTTTTCTCTAGGGTTTTAAGGAAAAACCTCATTTCAATGTAAAATTCACAGCACCAAATTGAAATGTATTCTGAGCAGAGTGAGCTGTTCAGAATTTCCAGGTCCCTGCGATCAGCAGCACGTCACATTGTAATTACACCTTTCTTTGTGCGTCAGCTGCAGGCCTGGTGAGGAAAATAGAAGATAATGCTGACCCTTTCGAGAAGAGAAAGGACTTTTGTGCCTGTTCCCTTTCAGAGAGCTCTGCCAAGATGATAGGGGAGAGGGACACCTGAATCAATCTATCAAGGGGAACAAAGCCATTAGTATCTTCAGCCTCCTTAGCCAAGATTGGTTCCACTCAACAGTTCCTGGAGTTTAACTCTAATTTCTTCAAATGCATTGGAGGGAAAAAAGACTGAAGCATCGACTTTCTGGCACATTTGGGTTCATTTTGCTCAAAGATGATCCTTAGTTTCAGCTTCCTCAAAACACACTTGCACACACATACATGTACATATATACACATGCTCATAAATATGCACATACAGAAAATATACTTGTACACATATATGCACATGCATCCATGCTTATACATGCTACACACAAACACATGTTCATATACACCACATACATGTATGCATATTGTACTTCATAAGTTTAATAACACATTCCTTTTAAAAACAATATAAGCAGATCCTAAATTGGATCATAATTCTCCAAACAGAGAAATTTGGGAAAGTCCTGGTTTAGATGATCCTAGGAAATTCCTGTTAATTTTCTTAGGCATGATGAGGAGATTATGACTAAGTAGAAAAATGTCATCATACTTAGGAGATGCAGGCTGGAGAATTTAGGGATGTCAACATGTCTGTGACTTGCTTTCACATGATTCAAAGAGAAAGAAAGACACACACAGAAAATATAAATATGGTGACCTGTTAACAGTCATTGAATCTGGGTACAGGACAGAGACAAAGTCATTTTGCTATCCTTTAAATATTTTTGAAATATTATATAATACAGTGTCACACCTATGCTGTGACTATAGAGCAATACTATAATTCCTTCAGCAAGCTCCGAGGACAGAATCTTGGCCATGGCATTCTGAAACATTTCAGAATGGATCTAGTCTGAGTTCAGTAATGCCTCTGTTCCCTGAGGGAGAAGCCAGACCACTAACACCTGGCTTTGTCAGAACCTCTGGGCTTAGAACGAGGGCTGCTTATGTCTGGGGTCCCGTTCCTTTGCCCTGGTGCTCAGCAGGGGTTGCTCATGCTCTTCTTCTGTTGAGAATTCCCTGCCATTCCCTGTTTAAAGAAAAAAAGTGAGAACAGGCTGTCACAGACAGGGCCAGATGAGACCCCTGTCCTCCTGGGCCTACTATAGGAGTCTCACGCTCCTACCGTGTAGGCGCATGAACTTGTTGCTAATTCCCTTCCAGCATCCTTTTCCATCCCTGCCTTCTCTGGGTGCTCCTCTATTTTGTTCAGGTAACCATTTCTCTGCCATTAGGCTTGGGGGTAAACGTTGAGGGGTCTAAGTCAGTTCCAGTAATGACCTTCCCGTGGGCTAGGGGCTGAGTGCTCTGCAATCCACATCAGCTGACCAGCTCAGCTTTGGGACGTCTGAGGAAGGTCCCTCATGGGGTGCAGAAGCACCCCAGCAAGCAGTGATGTCCTACTTCTTCCCTGGACAATTGCCCTAGCCAACCTGCTTGCCAACTTGAGAACAATGCCCCAACACACCTAAGTGGGGCCAAGGACAGAGAAGAGCAGCAGACACACACTGTGCCAGCAGCTGCCTGCCTCAGGACTTCCTGTAGGGAGATTATAAATCCCCATTTTAAGTTGAGTTTTCTGTCACTTGCAACCCAAAGTACCCTGACTGACAGTAGATCCCCCTGCTTCAGTTCTTCCCCTGCCAGATTGCAGTCAGTTGTATAGGGGTCTCTCTTCCTGCTTGGATCCTGTCTGGACCAATTTTGTTTCGTGAGGACAGATATTTTGTCTGATTCATCCTTTCTTCTTAGAATCCTGATCTGTGACTAGCATGCAGTCATAGAGAATTTGGGAACCAGGGTATTGATGTGTCCTTGTGGCTCCTGGGTGGTTTCCTCTTAGCAATTATTCCAAGGGATTTATCCATTTCACATCCGTTACTGGAATGAGGTGGAGTATAAAAGCAAGTGGGAAGGAAGGAACATAGGATAAATTAAACGTATCTATTAAAATATTGTTTCTTAGAAAAGGGGTTACCATGAAACTCCCGTGGGAAAAGACAACCATCTCCTAGGGCAGAGGGAGACTATGGTGTGGATACAAGTTTACATACTTTCAACCTGTTTTTCATCCAGGCCCTCCTTGGATACTTTAACCTTCTCATATTCCCCAGAGATTTCTATAAGGAACCCATGGGGGAGAAGGACAACTTTTCATTCTTGGGAATTTCTATCTTCAGCAGATTTCCTATCATTTAGAAAGATTTATCTCAAGCATTCATTTCTATAGTCCAGATGGTTTAAAAATAAGGCTTTAAGAATATCTCCCTAAATAAAATTACTATAGGATAATACAATTCTTTACTTTCAACCCCTTCCCCAAGATTCTAATGTGACCTTCCCCTGGAAAAGCACTGGCCTGAAGCCCCAGAGTCACATGTGGAGAGCAGACAAGAGTGCTAAACCCTGGCACTGGGCTTGTTTGACTTCACGGCACACTTTGCTAACTGATAACTATAAGTAGTGAAATAATGTACTCTGCCTGTATTTTCTTCAACTTTGGCATAAGGTCTAATTGTGTGGGTGAGTTGTCTCCATGCCTTTGATAGCTGAGAGGCATGTGTTCATCAGGTCCGCTGTCCTTAATTAAGTGAACTAAGTGTTCAGATCGAGAGAAAAAGTTTTCGGCAGCCTCACAGTCTGCTAAGAGCCCAGGAACTCGAGTAAGTTCCTGAATTCCACGGAAGGTCACTTTTAGGCAGGAAATACAATGCAATGTTGGAAACCAGGAAAAGACAGGGAACTCAGACTAAGAGCTCAGACAGAGGTGTGTCCGGAAGGCAAAGAGGTGCGCCCTGGAAGGTGGGGATTCTCCCAGCAGGTGCTGTCCTCACCGTGGGCACAGTTCAGAATCACGAGGGCTCTGGTTTCTAGCCTCCTGTCCTTCAGTCCATCCTGCCAGCTGGCAGACCCTCCAAAAATGCCATTCACATCACTCCTAATCACTATCTCATATAAAATGTAGCAAAGGTCTCTGTGCCTCGGTTTCCTTATCTGCAAAGTGGAGATGACAAGAGAACTTTCCTCAAGGAGCTATTATGAGCATTGACCTAATTAATACAGGTGGAATGCTTTGGATGGTGCCTGCCACACAGAGAGTGTTACAGGAGTGTTTGCTGCTACGACTTCATTTCCAGCTGAGTCTGGGAGTAGTGCGGGGTTTGTGGTTAATGGGGAGTAGGACGCTGGTTGCCTAAGCTAAAATAATTAAATGGGAGGCCATTAGACTGAGGTGGGTCTAACGTCCTCAGTTCTTTTTTTTTTTTTTTAAACTCTTACCTGTTTAATTTTACATGAACTGTATTCAAGCAATTTGTAATGCTGTCACAATTACAAATGTACATAATACAAAGATAAGTTAGTGTAAGTTAGTCAAGTCAGTATTATTTAATATTCACCTTTTTACCTTTATGTATTTCTTGTTTTAAAAAAAGACATATCCTCGCCTATTACCTCTGCTCCCACCCTTTATAGAAGTCATATAAGTTCATTGTAATGAATTTGGGGAATAAAGGAAAATACAAAGAAAAGAATGTCCTGATATAAGCAAACCAGAAACTAGATCACAGTCATTTCCCATAAGCCACTAATTTAAAAGAAACCCAGTCAATCACGTGCAGCCAACTTGGCATCAGATCGTATTGAACTTCCTACTGAGATAAACCAAATAAGGCAATTGCTCAGACTTTAACCAATCACAGAATTTTTTTGCTCTACTTCCACATTCACTCTATAACACTTCCCCACTCCAGAGCCCCAAACCACTTTCTGGCCCAAGCTGCCCAATTCATGAATCTCTGTCTGCTCAAATAAATTCTTTCACATTTTCGTGTGCCGGTTTATCTTTGAACACGGTAAGTGTTTCAGTGACTTAGCTCAGCCTTTAAGGTTCTTAGCTCTGCGTCAACCTACTCAGTCTCCACTTCCAGGCACAGGAGCTGGTCACAGCCAGGCAGGCCCACCTCTGCACTGTCACTCAAACGCACCAGGCATACACTCTTCTCTGTGGGTGCTTTCCCCTCTCCAGGGTACATTCATAAACCAGAGGCTGCCAGGGTCTCCCAGAGCTGACAGCTCCAGGGCAGTGAACCCCACCCATATCCAGAGGAAGTGTCTACCATTTTGGGGCCAATATTCCTGCCCTCCTGAATTAGGGCAGGGCCTCCATCAGATCATCTTAGCTTCGCAGGGAGCTGTGCCTATAACCTTGTGGTGATGCAGCGCCCTTTTCAATCTCTAGATGTCTACACAAGACACACCCCCAAACAGCAGTCTTCATGGCATTTTTGCATCCGGAAGCCACCTGTGATCCACTCCACTCCCTCTGAACCTCCTATTGGTCCTTTACCCAGCTCACTTGCGTGGATGGACAAGGGCCACATGAATGCATTCCCTCCTTCAGTTCCATGAGAGCAGAATTTGCGTTCTGAGTCCTCCCTGTATTACCAGTTCTTAATGCAGGGAACAGGTCTTGGGAGAATGAACAGATGAAATCTTTTTATCTGGAGGAATGTACCTAAATGCAGTGTGTGCCCGGAGCCCACTCCGAGTCTCAAGTGGGGCCATCTGCTCAGTGGAAGTGCATTTTTTTCTGCTGGGATGTGCTGCTGAGCAGTCATTTGAAGAAGAGGTAGACAACTGAGTGATTAAATACACACCCTTTCTGATGAGGTGGATAAGAGTTAAACTTCAGGTAAAACTGGTGCAGTATCAGATACCACATGTTCCATATAAAGAACTTCCTGGCAATGAAGCGTGACTTACCATGAAGCCTTGTAAGGTGTGAGCTCACTGTTTTGGAAATTCTTCCCACAAAGACTGGCAGGGATACAGGGTTTCCCATAGGACCAGTTCCTGTCTATGTAGGACTTGCTCCAAAATCCCCCCAAAAGCTTACTAAAAACAGTTCTCTTCTTGGTGCAATGGTGCACACCTGTAATCACAGTGGCTTGGGAGGCTGAGGCAGGAGGATCTCAAGTTCAAAGCCAGCCTCAGCAAATTAGGGAGGCCCTCAGCAACTTAGCAAGACCCTGTCTCAAAATACTCAAAATAAAAAAATATAAAGAACTGGGGATATGACTCAGTGGTTAAGTGTTCCTGGGTTCAATTTTCAGTACCACCTCCCCCCCCAAAAAAAAAAAAAAAAAAAAAAACACCCAGCTCTCTGAATTTTACCCCAGAAATTCAACTCAATCAGCAAGATGTAGAGCCTAGAAATCATGTATTTTGCACAAAACTTTCCAAAAAATGTTTCACTACAACTCAGTCTGGGAAGCCCTGCCTCAGAGGCTTTTCCACCTGAAGTGCAATATGGGACCTGATGATACCTGAGAACCCCATCGCTCAGAAATGTGTGTTCCTCCAGGTCGGGTGAGGACACCACCCTGGTGCCTGACCTTCGCTTCAGCTCCTAGTTCTTGTTATTTTTTTCCCCAGTAGGGTTATTTAGCTGCCTGCTGCTTTCTTCAGACAAATTCAGAAAACCTACTGCTAGGGACTAAATGTTTGTGTCTCCCCAAAATTCATGTTGAAGCCCTAGCCCTTATTATGATGGTATTTGGACATAGAGCCTTTGGAAGATATCTTAGTCCATTTTCTGTTGCTATAACTGAACACCACAGACTGGGTAACTTATAAGAAATCAAGGTTCACTTGGTTCACAGTTCTGAAGGCTGGGAAGTCCAGGCTTGGGTGGCTGCATCTGGTGGGTTCCTCTAGCTAGTGGGGCTCCCTGTGGAGTCCTGAGGCAACTACATCAAGACGGAGTGCACTTGCTTGCTTGAGTCTGAAATCCTAGGAGTCCCAGCCTTATGATCGCAGCTAATCCTAATTACATCCCCAAAGTCCCACTTCCAAATACCATTAATATTTGACTTTGGAGATAAAGTTTCTAACACATGGATTCTGCATGACACAGTATCAGGCAGTAATTAGGTTTAGATGAAGTCATGAGGGTGGATCCCCCATGAGCAGATGAGAGCCCTTAGAAAGAGGAGACCAGAGCTCTTCCCCACTTCCGTCATGTGGGAACACAACAGTAAAGAGCCCACCTGCCATCCAGGAAGAAGACCTTCAACAGACGCTGAAGCCATTGGCCCTCTGATCTTGGAGTTCTCAGCCTCCAGAACTGGGAGAATAAATGTGCTGTCTAAGCAACACCCCTCCCACCTCCATCTGTGCTATTTTGTTACAGCAGCGTGGACTGACGGAGACACACTCAGCACCAAGGACACTGTCCAAGATGTCTGAGAACAGGAGGCAACTGAATTTGCTCTACCTGTGGTCTGTGAACCTCCTGGGCCTTCCCTTCCGTCCTTTAACAAGGTGCCACAGCTCTTGACTGTGCCATGGGCAGCCTTTGGGCAATGTGGAGGGAAACTCTGGGCAGCATCACAGTCATTTTAGTGCACTAGCTCATGAAAATGGCCACATCCTACTTCAAAATGACCTCCCTGTTGAATCCAGAGGGCAGAAACCCTAGCGCATGTCAGCTGGGAGCCTGTTTAGGAAGTGGTTAGATGGTTGTCAGAGTTATTTCCATGTATCCATCTCTGCGTCACACTAGTTGGTGTATACCTGTCACCTGCACAGAACTCTGCAGTGACTGGTTTGGGTCTTAATCTGAACCATCCCAGAGCAGGGGCTCAGTGTCCCGACCTCGCTGGACATTTTATGCAGGCAGGCAGCTTGCTTAGGTCTCAGGCAGCCCAGACCAGCATCTACCTCTTCCTTCTCGACTTTGGAACCTTCAAATGGAGACCTGAAACCCTGAAGAACAATTAAATATTTCCCCATCTGGAAAGTTGACAGGGAAAAATTAGTCAACTTTCAGCCACTTGAATCAGGACTAGTGGTTCAGCCAAACTGCAGCAAACACAAACCTTGTCTTTATCTCTGCCCCCCTTGTCTTCTCAGGGTCTCCTCTGCCCTACCTCTCTCTACCCCATCCTGTGCCCCAGTGCCACCCCCTGACCCTGCACTCAGCTGACTTTTAAACAAACCTCTCCTGATAGGATGTGCCACGGCTGGCCTCCCCCAGGCTGAGAGCACACAGCAGACCACAAAGAACTCCTCATGGAGAGTAGGCCCAAGACCCTGGGGGCTGGGCTCTTCTGACACCCCTCAGGTTACCCAGCTCAGTGGCCGCTGGCTCTAACCCATGGTATTGACTCTGCTTGCTACCAAGTTGTTGTTTTTTTCTGTTTCTGACAGTGCAATATTGCATATAATAACAATTACCAATGACCTCCACTGGCTTGTCCAATCTCATTATTGCCGATGCATTTGGTACCTGCCACCGCCAATTTGCCTCAGCTGAGGTTTTATTCAGTGGGATATGACAGAGCGGTACAGCAATCTTTTTCCATTTAAATAGTTTAATTGAGGAAAGCTATCAGATGTTTCCAAATTTAATGTATACAACAATTTGCTTTTTCCTATCTCTTTTCAGAGTTGAGTTGGAAGAAAATGACATCTGATTCTTATAGAAGGAAAGCAATTACATTTTGGCGTCTGCCTTCCCCGGCTTGCATATGTTTTTAAACATAAAAAGAAATTCTTAATATGTAATTGTCAGGTAATAAAAAGGGAAAAATATTTTACTTTGTGTTTATGAAGTAATTTTTCAAAAGCATAAGGGAATTACATGTTAATGTTTTATGTTTATGACTGCACTCTAATACTGCACTATTTCTTCAAGTTTGGGTCTTTTTTTTCCCCCCTCTCCAAAGATGAGAGCTGAGATGATCAGGCCTAGCTCAAATCCTGCCTCTCTGCCAGAGTTTCTGTGCTCTTTGGAGCACGATGTCACACTGGTTTTCTATTTGGAGGCTGAAGGGTCTGCCTGTCTAGATTGTAAGCTTCTTGAGAACAGAAAGAATTTGTTTCCCATTCTGATGTTCTCCACGACCTTCAGCAAAGGGCTGAGCTCAAAATAGTTGATGCTCAACAAACATTTGTGGAACAAAATTTACTCACTGAATTACCAAATAATTAATCATCAAATAATTAGAATGATTTTATTATAGCATCAAATACATGATTCAGAGAAGAGGTCCAGAGAATGCAATGATGAATGGATGGATGAGTGGGTGGATGGGTAGAAGGACGGATAGGTAGATGGATGGATGTGTGGATTGGTGGATTGATGGACAGTTGGACAGATGGATGGATAGGTGGATTCCACACAACTCATCTGAAATTGTTCTGACTCTTTGACCAAAAGGATTAGATATGATAGTTCCCTAAAACTCCTTCTTAGTTACAAGACTTATTGATACTAACTAAGATCATCAGTTTCAAATCATTTTCCAGAAAGGATCAACAGGCTACCTAGAAAGTCATAGGATATCAGGAGGACCTGAGTGTAACTATTTCTATTTCTCAGAGAAGAAATTGGTGGCCTACAAGTTCATGACAGTGTTTTATTTCCACAATCCCACAGTGCTGGGGACTCGAACCTGGGTCTCAAGCATGCAAGGCAGGCACTCTACCAGATGGGCTATGTGGCCTGCACTGCATGACAGTGTTTTATAATTACAAACTTGAACTCATCCCTGACAAGGGTAATCAAATCTTTTCATAATCTTTTCTCTGTAAGTACATCTACCAACTCTTTTAGATAACTCTTCAAATATCCCATATCGCTTCTCAGTTGATGAACTCACCTCACATTTCGATGAGAAAAGAGAAGCAGTCATGGGTCCTCTCTCATCTTTCCTCCGCAAAATCGTCAGTCTGACCTGCACCAGCTCCGTCTTCTCTTCCATCCTGTCTTCATGGACGAGTAGCTCTTTCCTACTGAAGCTGAGCCATCTGCTGTATGTTGGTGCCAATGCCCTGCCTTCTGTTTAGTGTCTGTCTTGTCTCCTGTCCATCATCCATGTCTCCTATCCATCATCCATGTCTCCTATCCATCATCCATGCCTCCTGTCCATCATCCATGCCTCCTGTCCATCATCCATGCCTCCTGTCCATCATCCATGCCTCCCTTCTCCTGGATCATCCCCATGAATGCATCAGTACACTGGATGGTCTAGTTTTGTCTCTAAACAAACAAACACTACTCTGTTAACCATGCTTCCCTCTCTAGCTGCTACCTGACCTTTCTGCTTGTCTTTCCAGAAAGACTTATGAATTGTTTATGTGGACCATCTCCCCTCCCTCAGCTCCTGTTAAGCATCCCAGGTGGCTTCTGTCCCCACATCCCTCTGAAACTGCTCTCGTCTAAGTCCCCAGCTTTACCCTCTTGCTGCAAAACCCAAAGGACAATTTTGGGTCTTTATCCAGCCCTCCTAGCAAGAAGGTAGCACAGAAAGATTCTCACTCTAGCACTTATTCATCCGTTTGTTGCCTGTCTTCCACTCTAAAATGTAAACTCCCTGCGGCTAGGAAGGTTGTGTATCTAATTTTCTGGTATATCCCTGCTGCCTACTCGGGCACCTGTCACTTGGTAGACGTTGAAGAGATGTTGACGTTGACCAAAGCACTTACCTCCCACAATCTCAAATCTACTCCATATCATCCATACATAGAGTCACAAAATATCAAATTTGAAAGGAATCTTAGAAATAATTAGCTCAAGGTGTTGGTGATCTAACTGGTGAAGTAACTTGCCTGATATCACACTGCTAAGAAATTCTGAAAGAACCAGCCCTTGAGCCAAGTCCTCTTGGTCCTCTGCCCAGGCTCTTTCTGTAACATCTTGCCTTGTGCTATGTGAAAGAGCATGGATGATAGTGTCCACTATGACAGGGGCAGAGGTACAGAAGGGTCATCTCTCAAGACAAAAATGGATTCAATAACTCAGCATGGAAGGAAAACGTGCACATGACTGTTTCCGGTCTTTTCATAGAACTAACTTTGTAGTAGAGTGTTCAGCCTCAGTTCTTTGGATCAAGTGAACGTGCTTGTATTTCTGAACCATGTTTAACTATTTTTCACAATTAAAAGAGCCTTATGATTTTCTAGATTATATAAACAATACATGTGCATTGTAAATAATTCAAAGTATAGAAAAAATAAGAGCATAAAACGTACTTAAAATTCCATCATGTGAGGCAATTGCTGTTAAACTTGTTTTAACCTATTTATTGAAAGACAACATAAACATATAAAAGTGCACAAATCATAGAAGTATAACTCAGTGAGTTATTACAAAATGCATACCCATGCACCCTCCACCCAAGCAAGAAAGACAGTGACCAGCGCCCCAGGAGTGCCTACTCCCTGACCCTCGGTGACCATTACCCTGGAGGCTTTCAATGCCATGAATTAGATTTGCTTTTTGTTCTGTATAAAATAAAGTAATTCCATATGTTTCTTCATGCTTACCTTTTTTTTCTTAATAATATTACATGGAAATTTTTTCACACTATGCTACATAGTGTCATCCATTCATTTTGCGCTTGTGAATATTCCATTGTAAGAATATGCTCTTTATTTATCCATTCTACCATTGAGGGGCACTTTGAGTTTTTTGTTTTAGAATATTCCAAATTGTTGCTACAGATCTTGTACAGGACTGACTGCACACAAGCCCACATCTGGCAGCAGGGTTGCTTCTTGGTGGTGTCTAGGTGCATCTGACTTTATCAGACACTATCGTCTCTCCAAAGGGATCGTACCAACTTATCCACTCACCAACAGCGTTGAACACTTCCTTTGTTCCACACCTGTGTGGACACTTTTCATTTTAGCCAGTCACGGAGTATGCACACCTCATTATGAAGTCTTTTTTCTGACTATTAGTATGATTGAGCACAATTTTGTATACTTGTTGACCATTTCTGTATCCTCTTTGTTAAATGCCTGTTCAGATTGCCTGACGTTCTTCTATTGGGTTGCTGGTCTTTGCTTCACGGATGCATAGGAGTTTTTTGTACATTCTGGTTTTGTGTTCTTTGTTATTTTTTATGTATTACAAAATTCTTCTCCCACTCTATGACTTGTTTAAACAGGGTTTCTTTCAGTGCACTGAAGTTCTCAATTTTAATGTAGTCCAATGTATTCTTTCTCTTACAATTAGTGAGTTTTGTAGCAGATATAAGAAATCTTACAGAGCACTAATTTCCAGAATATATAAAGAACTCAAAAAACTCTACACCAAGAATACAAATAACCCAATCAACAAATGGGCTAAGGAAATGAACAGACACTTCACAGAAGAAGATCTACAAGCAATCAACAGATATATGAAAAAATGTTCACCATCTTTAGTAATAAGAGAAATGCAAATCAAAACGACACTAAGATTCCATCTCACCCCAATTAGAATGGCGATTATCAAGAATACAAGCAACAATAAGTGTTGGTGAGGATGTGGGGGAAAAAGGTATATTCATACATTGCTGGTGGGGCTGCAAATTAGTGCAGCCACTCTGGAAAGCAGTGTGGAGATTCCTTAGAAAACTTGGAATGGAACCACCATTTGACCCAGCTATCCCACTCCTCGGCCTATACCCTTAAAATCAGCATACTACAGAGATACAGCCACATCAATGTTCATAGCTGCTCAATTCACAATAGCCAGATTGTGGAATCAACCTAGATGTCCTTCAATTGATGAATGGATAAAGAAACTGTGGTATATACATACAATGGAATATTACTCAGCCATAAAAAATAATGGGATTTGCAGGCAAATGGATGAAATTGGAGAATATCATGCTAAGTGAGATAAGCCAATCTCGAAAAACCAAAGGATGAATGATCTCACCAAAAAGAGGATGATGACACATAATGGGGGGTGGGAGGGGGGCAAGAATGGAGGAAGGAGGGACTGTATAGAGGGAAAAGAGGGGTGGGAGGAGTGGGGGGAAGGAAAAAATAACAGAATGAATCAAAAACTATTACCCTAGGTAAATGTATGATTACACAAATGGTATGCCTCTACTTCATGTACAAACAGAGAAACAAGATGTATCCCATTTGTTTACAATAAAAATAAATTAAAAAAAAAAAAAGAAATCTTTCTCTACCTGAAGATTGAGAAAAATGTGCTCCAAAATATTGATTCACCTTTCACACTGAGAGCAACAATCTGCTTGGAATTCATTTTTTAATTGTTATCAATCACCTGCATTGAAAAGAGTTATGTTTGTGATTTTGAGTTACTATAACAAAATAACTGAGGCTGGTATGGCATGAACTAGGAGTCATGCCTTTTTTAAAAATATGCAGATATCTATATTACTTACTGTCATTATCCGATGACTTACTGTCATTTACTGCGAAGATCTCTCTTGCCGCTGCTCTGCAGTTCACCTTTGTCATTAATAAAGTTTCCATCCATGTGTGCTCCTGTTTCTGAGCACTCTACTCAACTACATTGACCACCAGTCTTTCTTTGCCCCTGTGCTTTATCATTTTAGTTTCTGTAGTTTCTAAATTTTAAGTCTTGATATTTGACAATACAACACCCTCCCATCTTGGATTTTTTTTTTTTTATCCCGCATATCTCAGACCTTCTTTGTTCTTTGCATTTTTACATAACTTTTAGAATTCCCTTGTCAATTTGCACAAGCACATACATATGTGCATTTGTGTAGACACAAGCAGACATACACACAGCCTCCTGAGACTGTTACTAGGATTGTATCGAACCTACAGATTAACTTGGGGACACTGATGTATCTACAACATCCAGTTCATGAATATATCATCAATATTTAGTGAATATTCTTTCATACTTCTCTCTCTCCATGTACAGCAATGCACACACACATACAATTTTACATTTATTGAATCATATCATTTGTGTCTTTATCAAGGTCAACATTCTTTTATATTTTGTGTTTTTTAAATCTCTCTGATTCCTTGCATACACACACATCACCACCACCACTTCACCCTCATCATTTCCTTCCTCTATTTACTGATATCCATTTGTTTTTAGTAATTCCATAATATTCTTTATGCTTACATAGTAATTTACATACATAACTATATGTCTGCACTTTATAATGATTATCACTAAAAAAAAGTGTCCTAAACATACCCTCCTCTACGTTTTGCTTTCTTCAATTAAAAATACAACATGCTAGTCCTTCTAACTCAACAGGAAATGCTATTCAATACAATCTTTTTAAAAACTGTATAGTATTCCCTGGTAGAAATGTCTCACTATTTATTCAATTATTTCTCTATTGATGGGCATTAATGTTGTTTCCAAATTTGTGCAGTTACAAACAATGCTGACATGCATACCTTTGACCTTGAACAAAAGTTTCTTACTAGAATTTTCTTTTTAAAGGAAGGATAACAGGGAATGGGATTGCTAGGTTGAAGAGCCTATGTATCTCACATTTTAAGAATCATTGCCTGATTTATTTCCAAGAACATATGATGAGTCACAGTTCCTCTAATCACTATGTAAGAGAAAATTTCTCCCCAATATTTCTGTTAGTAGTAGGAGTTATCGCTCTTTCTAATTGTTACCAATTTGTAGTAGAAATGATATCTCATTATTATTTTCATTTGTATTTATCAGACTATTAAAGAAGTTAAACATTTTACATACTTTTATTGACATTTGAATTTGGTCTTTTCTGAAGTGTTTCTTCATATCCTTCATGTATTTTCTTGGATTTTTTTTTGTGTGTGTGTCATTCTCTTATTAATTTGTTACAAACTTTTAACATATTTCAAATATGATCATGTTATCAGTCACCTGCATTGAAAATAGTTACCCTTTGTATTAGCCAATTTTGAGTTACTATAACAAAATAACTGAGGATGGGTAACTTTAAAAATAAAAGTTTATTTTGACTTACGGTTTTGGAGATCCAAGGATGAAGGCCTACATCTGGTGATGGTTTTCCTACTGGCAGACTCTCAAGGTGGCATAGGGTATCACATAGTAAAGGACAGGGAGCATGCATGTGTCTCTTCTAGTCTCTTTCCTCTTTTTAAAAAACCACCAGTCTTCAATCTTGGGGGCTCTACCATGATGACCTTACCTAATCCTAATCACCTACCAAAGCCCCACCCTTAGGCAGCATAGTCAGATGAAGTTTCCAGCCTCTTCATACCTCACAGTAGCGATTACATTTCAGCATATGAACTCTTGGTGTACCCACTCAAATCATATCCAAACCATAGCACTGATGTATTATTTGCCTTTGTTTATAACACCTTTCACTATTTTACTATCTTGTTAATGTTTGCATAGTTAAATGTGCCTATCGTTTTTCTTTATAGCTTCTAGGTTTCCCAACTTGGTAAAAATGTTTCCTGTTCTACACTAGCCATCCCCTCAACCATAATCCTTGGGAGAGCTATTGAGTTATCATCAATTCTCCTACCTATGAATTATATGTGTATATGTGAATTTTCTTATAATAACTGTATTTATTTATTTATCTATTATTTTATATTTCAATCCTCAATCCAGCAGGATTTTTTTTTAAATACAAGGTGAGGCATTGAATCCTAAATTAATTATTAGCACTGATTATTAAACTGTCCACCATTTTTTTCTTGGGATCTGATTCTGGGTTCTCCATTCTGTACTTATGTCAGTCTGATTTTTCATATATTGTTTTTGTATCTGGTAAGCAATCCAGTTACTCTTTCCAATTAGTCTTTAATTTTTTTCTTGGCCTCTCTCAGGCACTTATTTTTATATTGATTTTTAGATAATTTTTAAAATATTTCTTAGATGTTGATAGAACTTTATTTGTATGTGGTGCTGAGAATTGAATCCAGTGCCTCGCACATTCTAGCCATGCACTCTACCACTGAGCCACAACCCCAGTCCAATTTTTAGATAATTTAATGCAATAAAAATTCCATTTGAATTCCAATTGGAATTTCATGACATGTATACAATAATTTGGAGGGAAACTCAAACTTTTATGATCTAGATCTTCCCATTTAGAGCATAGTATGTTTTCAAGTTGTACAGATACAGTTTTATTTATCTCAAAATTATATAAGCATCTTTATGTTGGTCCAAGTCTGTGCGTGAATCTACATTTGTATGGTCTTTCTTGGGAGACAGGCTCAGCCTAATATCACAGTCTAAACCTGCCAAGACAAAAGACCTTAAGTCATCAACCTGTAAAAATAAAACTAAGCACACCAGCAAGATTTTGAGGGTCAGTACTTCACACCCACTTTGGAGATTTGGTTCAGTTTTGATTACTAAATGAGCCCCAGCTCTCCTCTCTGAGGTAGGTGTAATGATACCCACCGCCTGGGTTGAGGAAAGAATTAAAGATGACAGAGGGCATACAGCAGGTGGTCAAAAGTGCTGAGGGAAGACTTTCCCCTTCTTTTCCTTAACTGTCTGATCCTTCAAAAGGGAGGCCTGGCTCTCTACGCATTGTGTATGACACACCTGGAAAACAGGACGTGGCCTCTGGTCTTCCAAACCGGAGGCCTCCTACCTTCCAGACTGTCTCTCCCTCCACTTTCCGAATCTGGGCCTCCTTGGGACTGCCATTAGCCGTGTCTTTCTCAGCCACTGCATTGTGGGCTCTGAGCTCTATGGATTTTATTTTGCTTGACATCTTTGCTATTTTTCACATCTTACTATGGTCCCCATTTCTTTTTCTTTTGAGAAGGTCACTAAGACCCAGAACAGTAATGACAATAGTTCTCAAGCCAAAAGACTACAAAGCCCTTGCAATAAAACAACTTAGTGTAATTATGAAGACAAATGAAATGAAACTATTTTGTAATAAAGACTGTGCATTTCTATTAAGTTCAGGCATATACTAGAAGTCAGTGAGTCTCACACCCACATAACAAGTCAGTCTGTATTTAAAACTAGATATTAGACCTAGTGCTGTTGGAAGTTCTTTGTATCTTATATTTTGAAGTAATAGTAAAAAAAAGTCTATTTGGGATATATATATATATATATATATATATATATATATATATATATATGTAATTTTATGTATCTCCTCCGTGTGCACCTGTGCTAGCACAGTATATTGAGAGAGATGGATGCCCAAGTGTTAGATTACCATCATTCAAGTGTTGCAATGTGCCTAAATGCTAAACGACTTAAGACAAACTGGAAGAAGAATTCCATTTCCTTTGATTTACGTGGGAGTTGTTTCCTTGGGAACATCAATGTATACTACAACGGTGCAAAATTCTTGGATTCGTGTATGAAACAGGCGAGGCTCAGATGATTACAAGCGCGTGTTCTGTCTCTACAGATTGGAGGATAATGCCAGTCAAATGTAGGCTTGTCCCGCAGGTGGCAGGATGCCAGCACCTCAGGTGGCACCCCAAACTGACCAAAACGCCCCCTAGGGGGCAGTGTCAGCCCCGCTGCCAGCCTCCGCTCTAGTTGGTGACCCGGGTTTGGAGGGGCGGGGCGGGGGTCCGCCTTCGGATGGGGCTGGACCAAGGGCCCCGGGCGCGGGCGGCGGGAAGCTGCAGGCGGTGAGTGCAGCTCCGGTTCCCAGCCAGGATTTCCTCCGACCTCCGCGGCCCCTTTGCAGGCGGACTGAGCAACAAGCTCCCGGCTTACGGAGGAGGTCAGGGGAAAGTGATTTCAATTAGAGGGGGATCACCGAGGTCTCAAGCCAACACAGACAAGTTGTGTAACACGGGCAGCGCGGCGACCCAAGTCATTTATCCTCCCGGGAGCCAGTCAGCCTGGGCTTTGCGGGAAGCCTCGCTGCACACCCCAATCTACCTTCTCTTTCTGGGGTTTGAAAGGAAAGGAAGAGGGAAACGGAAAGAGGCCTGCCGCTGATTTTCTCCTCTCTCTCAGAGGAAGGCAGAGGCGTCTAGTCCCGAGTATGAGAGCCAGAGACCTGCCTGGGGGTCTCCTGTCACCCCCACCCAGACAGTTTGGAAGCCTGGAGGGTTTCAGCGTTGGAAGCTGAGAAAAATGAGGAGCAGCAGGCTAGGATGAGTTTGCTGACCTCCTGCTTCCCCCCTCTTTCTCTTTGAATCCTCCGCATCCTCAGAGCCCATCTCCAGGTCACTTCTGTCACTAAGCCGCCCTGGCCTTGCCCTGGCCATCAGAGCCTTTCTGCAATCCCACTTTGCCTTGGTCTGTCTCCCAGGGGTCCTTGAGGTTGTCTGATTCTCCAACCACAAGTTTTAGCCCCTGGTTCTGTTTTGCTGGCTGTGTTCTGTGTTACATTATAATTTCAAGTTCATGTCCAGGTACCCAAAATGGACCCTGACCAAAGAGTGTGTGCAGGAGTGAAGAAAACAGAGGGGTAGGAGGCAGAGTGGCAGAGGGACATGCCAGAGGACTCTGGCAACAGCTGGTGCTGAAAAAGAGGGAGGAAGTCAGGATGGCTGTCAGCAAATTCCTGAGTATTATCCGCGGTGCTGGGATAGCGGCGCCTGGGTGCAGGACAGTGGGCAGCTCATCCCACAGTGGCTGGTGTGATCTGTTTGAAAAACGGCAGCTAAACCACACGTATTTGTATCAGCGCTCAGTGTGAACACTCAGTGTGAACACGGAAGGTCAGTTCTGAAGATCCCGACTGGCCTGATGGAGGCTTTGCATGGTAAATTTCTTTGATTCTAAAATGTCCTTCACCCCTGATAGAAATGGGCTGGCTAGCTCTAGCAGGGAAGGAAAGGGTTCAACTTGGAAAGTAATTAATTTTTGTTTTAAAATGGGGGATTCATAGAGGTGTAAAACACATTCTTTGCCCTTGAGGACTTGGAATCCCCAGCTGGAGAGAAGTCTTATTAAAAAAAAAAAGTTGCAAAATCCAAATTACGTATTTATGCAGGCATGCATGGCTTGTGTGTGTGTGTGTGTGTGTGTGTGTGTGTGTGTGTGTGTGTATGCACGCCTGCATGTGTCTGTGTGGCAGTGGTGTCCCAGATGTCCTAGTCCAGAGATCCAGACTCTAGTCTGGCCCTGCTGCTAGAATGTATGACCTCAGCAAAGCCACTTAACCTCTGCCAAATGGAGCCTCAATATCTTTCCAACTCACCTCACCCGGGTATTGTGAGGATCAACCGAGATAATGGATGTGGAAATACTTTGAAAGAAAAGAACGTGCCTCAGGTGCCAGGTCTTAGGATTTCAGGCAGCACCTCCCTCTACCAGGATGGATGACTTGCAAACTTAAGTAACAACCTTGCTGCTTATGTGCCTTCTACTACTATTCACATTGCCGGTTATCTGTTTTAATTGTCTTAAAATTATGTGTGCACCACAGAACTGTGGGTAACAGAAATCTAAACTACGCCTAGATATTTTCTCTTGCACTTAGAATAAAGAATTCAGTGTTGGATGGAGCAGTGATTTACACCTGTCTCTTAAGGGGAAAGCCCTTTAGGTTTGGAGGTAGAGGAGGGCAGTGGTCCAGCATCTGCTTGCCTCTGGGAACTGACCATCTGCCCTAAGCCACAGTGCTACTTGTCCTCAGCCTGGGCTTTCTGACCTCAGAGCCTCCTGCAAGGACCATGCCAGTCCAGCCCACCCAGCTGGAGCTACCTCTCACCTTCTCTCCCCGACCACTGCCCCAGCTCAAAAAATTACCCCATGTCCCATTTCATGGAGGCAATCTTCTCTATAGAGAAATGATGAGTGATTTTGTGCTTGGAGAGAAAGAAGGCAATGATTTAACACCTCACTCCTGGGATTATAAAAATTCTGATACACGGGAGGGACTTCAAAGGTGGAACTCTGATACGATGAACTATGAGTCAGAGAATAACACAAATTGACCAACTCAGTAAGGCTTAAATCTGATTCCATAACTACTAGGTGTGTATATTTTGCCCATAAGAACTGAGTTATAGCTGCTTTTACTGAGATGCTTCAGCCATACCCCTAATCATACTATCAGTGAACCACACCTTTGGGGTGTGTGTGTGTGTGTGTGTGTGTGTGTGTAGCGGGTACCTGGACACACAATAAAGAGGAAACTGGTAATACATATATGCATATATATACACACACACACACCAAAGGAGTGGTTCATATATGTGTGTGTGTGTGTGTGTGTGTGTATGTGTGTGTGTCTACATGTCAAGATCCAGAATAAAAAAGTGAGTTGGCCTGGGGTGTGCACATGTTTATAATAACCAAAATCCAATTGACAGTTTCTATCCATAGCTCAGAAGGACAAGTTTCCTATTTAAGATTTATTGTTTCACTTCTCCTCCTTCTTCAAGGTCAAGAATTCAAAATTCTCCAAGTACAGTAGTGCACACCTATAATCCCAGCAGCTCAGGAGACTGAGGTAGGAGGATTGCGAGTTCAAAGCCAGCCTTAGCAATTTAGTGAGGCCCTAAGCAACTCATAGGCCCTGTCTCTAAATAATGCATTAAAAAAGGCTAGGGATGTGGCTCAGTGGTTAAGCACCCCTGGGCTCAAACCCTGGCACAAAAAAAAAAAAAAGAGAGAGAGAGAGAGAATTTAAAATTCTGCTTCTAAGTGTAAGTAAATGAAAGCCCATTTGTATTTCTGCCACTAAAGTTGGTGCAACAAAACCAAGATGTGTTTTACTTCTGATTCAAATAGGCCATTTTAACATAACATGCTTTGTAAACAGAGACGTATATAGGAGCCTGAGTATAATCCATTCCCTACTCATTGGATTTTCCAAAAAAGATTAAAATTTACTGTGGGGAACAATGTAAATGAGTTTACCCACAAGTCTAAAACCACACATTCCGTAGCTCCCAGTGACTCCTCCTCTACTCTCATACACGTGTGCAAGTAGTCCAACAGGCGCTCACTGTGGCGGTGTTACTGCAGGAAAGACCGCAGTATTCACATGACAGAATGCCACATTGCAGCTGCAAAGTCAGTTTCGCTAACACACCGTTCACTACAAAACTAACTTGCAGAGCAATGTGTCCGCATGTCACCACTTATATTCCCAAACACTACAATTTGTTCACCGATAATGTGGATGTTCACGGAAGTATTTAAAATGAACCAAAAGAGTGCACACCAAATTCATGACAACCGTGGCTTGGTTGTGGGTCCACAGAAGAGACTCACAGGAGACAAAGTGGAGGGAGAAAATTAAAAAAAGGATGTCAGCCATAATCAAACAATTGTACTTCCTGTATTTAAAGCATGACTGCATGACCCATGTGATCCTGCAACACGTATAATCAGAAAAATGAGAGATTACATTCCATTTATGTGTGACCTATCAAAATGTACAAATGCATTCGACTGACATGTACAACTAGTTAGAATAAAAAATAAAATAAAAAATTTTAAAAAAATTTTAAAAAATGATAAAGACGTGACACAACACTAATAATTACCCATTCTGGCTGGTGGGTGCACTGGTCCATGATGTTATTCTCTGGATTTTTCTGTAACTTTCTTTAATTTCAGAAAATGAAAACATAAATAAGCAGATGAACACAAATAAATAATTAACTAGAAGCACATGTGCCATTCACCAGCCAATTACCACTGGTCGGGTAAGGATTAATCAAATCCTGTAGCGCCCACAAGCCCCACCCTGCTGACCCACGCGGAGCTTTCTCTGGAGTTTCCACAGTGCTATCTGTGTGCTGTGTGTGCATTTGGCCCTTGAATTGCACCTCCTTGTTCTTTGTCTCAAGAATTTGTCTGGAGACTTTGTTGTTAGTGTCATTGAGTCTTATCTCCTGGAGGAGTGAACATTCTTTTCATGCCTCCTTCAAGTCAGGCAGGGCCCAGGGGACACTCAGGAAATGCTAAGGACCTTCCCACATGGGAGGACATATTTTCAAGGACTGCATATTTTCAAGTTACTGTGGGTAACTTCAGAATGACCAAGTCACCTAAGAATGGGATAATGCCTTCAAGTGCACTGCGTATTTATCAGTCACACAGCCCAAAGCACATGAAGTGGCCGGCTTCATGTGTAGAGACAGCTTTCCTTTCATGCTCCTGACCCTTATTGTGCCCTTGCAGCTAATTCTCCCTTCCCTGGTTGTTCCCCTGCCCTCAGTAGAGTACTTCCGGCTGCAGCTGTCCCTGCTCCAGAGCACCTGCCCACCCCCTTGCTACCTGCTGTGGCCCAGCCTCAGGCTCTTTTCTCAGTTACTATTCACAGCACAGACCTAACTTTGCTCCAGCTTCTGAGCTGACTTACCCCTTTGCAAAAGTGCTCCCCTTTTTTCTTCCCCAAGGCACTCCTCCTTCACCTACCCCAGCACAGAAGCCTCCTTCTCCCTCAAACCTTCCCTGACACCATGAGCTGGAAGTCCCCTCTCCTCTTTTCAGGGCTCCTTCCTGTAGCTCAGTGTGGCCCCTCTACTTTCTTCCTCCTCCCGTGGTTGCACGCTAGGTCTTAATTTCTCTGAGGATGTGAACTCCTTGAAGACAAGACTGCTAGGAAGGAGTCAGATAACTAGGCAGCCTGGGGTTTTGGCTATGGCCCTTGTCAACTGCACACCAAGAAAGATGCAGAGTCACATTCTAGTGTCCCTGCAAGGCAGAAAAAGGTCACAATGCCAAGTAGCACAGCCCTGCTGATCAGATCAAGAGGATCTTAAAATGTAGTTGCCTTGCCTCTCACTGGCTTGGCCATGCAGCAGTGACAGGGGACAGACATATGCAAGTGCTGGGAACATGAGGTTAAGGGGATGGTTCTACAAAGTGGGCCCACTGTGCTGACCCTCACGTTTCACCTTTGAAAAGTGACTCGCCTGCAGCCCTGCCTGGCTTAAGTGGACAGGGTGTGTTACATTCCACAGCAAAGGACCTGTTATCTGCAGGAGCAATGCAGACCTGAAATAATTCTGATGAGAAGAACAGGAGTTACCCTGAAGGGGGAGATTTTGTGACCTTTACCCAGACCAGATCCCAGAACTCAGGGAGATAAGGACCATTCCCATAACCATAAAATCTGTAAGAACAGGTTCCAGTTAGAACTGGTCAGCATGGGCCAAGTGACCTAGAATGGTCATGGCAGTGGGGACTCAGAAGTGCGAAGCTATCCTGCTGTCAGTCAAAAGTCAATAGGTGGACCTGGGTAGGACTCTCTGGAAACTTCCCTGGGACCCCCACTAAAACTGGAGGGTAAGAGAGGTACTCCATCCCTCTCCTCTCTGAGAGGACCCTCTCTCTCCCTTGAGAGTGTCCCCTTTTCACTTTTCTATCCCTTCTAATAAACTCATTCTCTGACTTGTCTGAAATCTTTCTGACTTGATGGAAAGAACTGGGGTTTGAAGTGGGTATTTTGTGCTGCCTGGGTTTCCCAGAGGGCCGCAGCCCGGTAACAGTAGAAGCCTCTGGACTAATCGTACTGCCGTTATCTGATTTTGCAGCTGAGCAGCTCTCTGGAGGATGCTAGGTACTGTTTCTTTCCTGCTGAGCCTGAACCCGGGTCACTAAACCTTGGCCGACTGCTAGGGTCCTTGCAGGGTGACTGACTGATCTCCTCATGCTCCCATAACCTTGACCCCAGCTGCAGTGGTCAGCTCTGGACTAGATGTCCAGAGGCCTGGGGTCTGTCCTCTCTGGCCACGTCATCTGTGGAATGGGCCAGTAACACTTTGGCAAACTCCTTCACCTCTGAGGTTCTCTAGGTCCTTTTTCACTCAGGATGACAATTTACAAAATAAGACAAGACAAAGCTGGGCATCAGAGGTCACAGGGAAATTCTAAAATAGTCTTGGTGCTATAGCTGTGTGATTAGGGGTGAATTTTTAAATCAGGGCTGCTCCATTATCTTTTCTATTAAAAAGGGGATGAAATGGCTTACAGAGATGCCACCTCGGGGCACCCACCCAGAAGCCCCTGGGGCTCCAGTCTACCCTGGCACCTCCTCTCCTTTCCAGTAACCCCCCACGCACACACATACACACTGGTAAGTGCATTTTAATCTCCCCACCCGCCCCACCCCCAGCAGCAACTATCCAGGTGCCCCCCACATGGAAAAAGAGCGCCCTTCAGGCCATCAGGGAGCACTAGCCAGCCTGGGCTCCGCGCTGCGGCAGAACAGGGCCTTCACGCTCACCTCCAGAACGCGAGGGCCGCTGCAGCAGGGGTGGGCGCCCTGAAGGGGGTCGGGGCTCCCCACGCCGCCGTGGAGAACATTAAGCCTTTGCATTCCCACCCCCCACGAGATTGCTGATCAAAAAAGGGAGGCAAACAAAGGCGGGTGAATGGGAATCAAATTGAGTTGGGGCAGCGGACAGATGGGGCCTGCCAGGCGTCCAGAGCCCGTCCTATTCATTAAAAAAAAAAAAAAAAAAAAAAAGGATAATCCGCCTCCTCCCCCAAGCTTTGCGAGAGGTGGGAGTTACTGGATGGGGGTGGGGCCTTGGTCCAGGGGGCCCAGATGTTTTCCAAGCCATGGGATCCCAGCCCGCCCTTGGTAACCTCACCCTGCAGGCTAATTGTCTGGTTTGAGCCTGGGACTTCTGTTTTCATATATCAGGTTTTCTTCCAGCGGGGCATCCCCACCCGGAAAGGCTGACACGGGCAGGCGGCACCTCGTGTAACTACGGGCACATGCGAGGGCCAGGGCTACATGCAGGCACATTTGCGAACTCAGATGCTTGGAGTTTTTTGTTTTTTGTTTTTTTTTTCTCCAGTAAAAAGAACATTCCTTACAAATTCTGACAGCAAAAGTATAAACTGCATAAGACTTGGTTAGTTGTTCCATATTACAGATGAGAAAAATTAAGTAACTGCTTAGAATCACACGGTTACTTGGTTATGGACTCCTTGCTGAGCACCGTGTGGCACTCGTGTGTATCGTGTATACAAACATATACGCCAACATTTATTTGCTCATACTTCTGCACACCCACTACTGGGCACACGGTTATGCATCTGGTTGTGTTTTTACCTGTAGAGACAATCCATCCATTTGTGGAGCATCTCTCTGCCTACATTTTGCACCCACCGACACTCACATATGCACACATAGATGCATGTCCTGTGCACACACTGACCTTTGCTCTGGACCCATTTCATCCTTCAAGGGGCCAAACCAAATGAACCCTTCGATACCATCTTAATCCCCATATTTCTCAGAATTGGATTACAAATTTGTTCTTTGAAAGTTGTCTGCCAGAAAAGAGAAGGCTACCCCATTAATGGGGAGGAGGGATCAAGAGAGTAGCCTGAGAAATCAGATGTCAAGCTGACCTTTTGGAGAGCACCAAATACTCATTCTTACTATTGATTCCTTTCAGGGAAGACAGAAGGCACTTTATCTCCCAGCTGTTGAGTTGAAGGCAGAGCCAGCAACATGGAGAAGCAAAGACAACAGTCCTCTATGCCATAAGAATACACGGGCTAAGAGTCCTACTGACCCACATCTTGTAAATACTTGTCACAGATTTGCCATTCTACCATCCGAGATTTACTCCTTTAGGGTATGCCATGCCCTTCACAATCTTAGAAATGAAATGGGGCTTCATTTCATCATCCTACCTGGGAAATACACTAGATCTCTTGCATGTATTTCTCAACCCTAGTTCCTGAATATATTTTAAATCAACATTTCCAAACTCTACTCCCAGAGATTGTCATGCATTCATTTATTTGTTTGTTCAATAATTATGCGCTAAGCACCGACCTTGCACAATCCAGATGCTAATTTAGAGACTAAACATACAGGAGTGAATTAAGTAGAGAAGGCCCCTGACTCCTGGGAGCTTTTATTCTTGTGATGGATGAATAAAGACAATAAGTGAACGAATAAGCCTCAAAAAATCCAGATAAGGACAAATAAATGTAGAGACTTAGGGTGATGTGAAAGACGATTTCAATTTGGTGGCCAGGAAGGCATTTCAGAGAACATGATGCTCAGGCAAAAGCCCCACATGTGAAGGTTCAGGAGAATGGCCAATACAAAGTCCCAAGTCTGAAATGATTCAACCCAAGTAAAAGTCCAGGTTAAAGACAGAGACAGGTTGGATCAAGTAGCCAGTTGAAAACTAGTCTAAGGAGTGTGGATTTTATTCTCAGATCTAGGAGATACTCTTGGGGGTGTTGTTAAGCATAGAAGCAACTTGATCTAATTTATAATCGTAGGAAGAATGGATTGGAGGGGGCAAGTGAGGAAGCAGGAAGCCTAGTCTGGAGGGTATTTCAGGAGCCCAAGTCAGAGGTAACAGTGGATTGACAAGAGTGGGAGGGGTAGGAGCTGAGAGAGGTAGACTGGTACTAGGGGAGCTTTGAGTTAGTGCTGCGGGTCCTGGCTGATGGTCGGGAGGTGGGGATGATGGAGTGTACAAACATCCAGAACCATAGTGGAGTCACCTGTGTCAGGTCCTACCAAAATAACAATAATAGTAATAACAATAAGTAGATCCAGGTTATGGAGGAGGGGATCTCATTCATGTGTGTCTGGCAACCAGAACTTCCAGAACCACAATTTTGCAGAATGGTCATTGCAACCTTATACAAAGAATATTTCTATGAAGATATCTGTCCCACAACTATGTATCCAACCTTGTTGGAACCCCCCTTTTTATTATTCCTATGGCTAAGAACATTAGTTCTAAATACCGTATATAACCATACACCTCCTCATTGTGCCTTTAGAAACCTCCTCACGCTCAACCCCCTTGAATATGCACATGGTTTACTGCAGTACATGGATTCCCATTGCGGTAGTACTGTTCCCACATAAACACTAGAATCTTCCTCTAAATATTATTTGGGTTGACAGGAGAGAGAGGAATCAAGGGCAATTTCTAGGTCTCTTGTGTGAACAGGGAGTGGACGGTAATGTTACTTATTGAAATGAGAGTTGGGAGAAGCACTCTCAGGAAGAAACCAAGATTCTCCTTTGGCCATGTGCAGTTCAAGATGATTGCTGGTTCTTTCATCTGGAAAGAAGTTCCTACTCAGATGACAGTCTGGAGGGAGTCCTGCTGCTGGAAGTACAGATTCAGTAGCCATTGACATAAAGCAGGTGTTGAAAATCTTGGATTGGAAGATAAAAAAGAGGGCCAAGGACTGCATCCAGAGGCATGCCAACCTTGAGAGCTAGTGCAGATGATGAGGAGGGTTGGCATCAAAGACTGTTGGGTGAGACACAGCAAATCCTGGAGGCTGGAAGTTGAGAAGCCAAGGGAAGGATGTTTCCAGAAGAAAAAGAAATGATAACTAGTGGGCACAGTGGGACATGCCTGTAATTTCAGCAGCTAGGGAGACTGAGGCAAGAGGATCACTAGTTCAAAGCCAGCCTCAGCAACGGCGAGGCACTAAGCAACTCAGTGAGACCCTGTCTCTAAGTAAAACACTAAAAAGGGCGGGGGAAGTGGCTCAGTGGTTGAGTGCCCCTGAGTTCAATCCCTGGTACCCCCCCCCCCCAGAAAAAAGAACTGTAATATATATTTGTCACTGGGAATTCAGGGAAGGTAAGAACAGGAAAATGAATTGGTGTTTGACTATGCAACAGTAATTGGTGACTTTGCAAGAATTATCTGAGCGGCATGGTGGGAACAGGTGACCAAGTGGAATGGAAGAGAGAATACTAGGTGAGGAGGGGAAAACAGACTTCATCAAATTCCTACCAAATTTTTCTATGAAGGAGAGGAAGGCAGGGTGGTAGCAATAAAGAAATAGAGTTAAGAGAGAATTTGGGGCCCTTTGCTTTAAGATAAGAAGCAAAGACACCCCCTAGAGGTGAAGATGCATGTAAATCTAGAACTGGGAGCTACTGTCTGCTCTCACTCACTGATTTCAAAAGTGGGAAACTGAGGCCCAGGGATGAGCAGACACTGCTCCAGGACACAGACTATCCACAGCCAGGAGCAGACCACACGATTCCTGCTCCAGGAGTGGACCCCGTGGGGTGAGCTGGCTCATGAGACTCTCAGGAGAGCCACCAGGGCAGTCTGTCCTCTTTCCGATTGGGTCTACAGTCCTGCTTTCCTACCTGGTACACCTGTCTCTTTCTCAAAGGGAATTTCTTAGTGGATTCTGTGGATAAGAAAAAGTAATCATCTTCTTTCCCATCCCAGGTTCCTGTTGAGACCCCTAAAGCAAAGACAGACTCATAAGAAGAAAGCATATAAATTTTCAATGTTTTTTTCTTTTTGCTGTGCTGGGGATCAAACCCAGGGTCCCATGCATGTTTGACAAGTGCTCTAGCAGAGAGCCATACCCTGGTCCTCAAATTTATTTAATATAAATTTTATGTGACATGGGAACCTTTGGAAAGGAAGATCCAAGAAACAGGAATGCCTATGTATTTCTATCTCAGGTTTGGTGAAGAGTGGGCAGCCATAAAGAAATGTGCTTGAAAGGCAAAAGGGGTGCGTGGTCATAAACTGGGGGCCTCAGCAAGTCCTGCTGGTCTGGACTCTTCTCTGTCCCCATGTCTTCATCCTCATCCTTCTGTGTCCTGGTATCCTTGTCTTTGGTTACAAGGACCTTTGTTTCCTTTGGGTGTCTCTCCCATGAGAGTTTTATGACCTACTTTAGAGAAGATCAGAGAAATTCTTTCATGGCCTGTGTTAGGCGACGAGGGAAGGAGGAAGTCAAAGGAACCTCCCTGCTTCTGCTGCTTTCTCAGACGCCAAGGTGCCCTATTTGGGGTAGCATATCCTGTTCCCCAGCAGGTCCTGTGCACACGGGCCTCCAATGTTAACGCTTTGATGTTTAGTTCATATGCTTGCTCCTCCCGTCTTGGGGACTCCAATCAATGACTGACCACCCAGAACCAGAGAGAATGACTCCCGGTGGGAAAAAAGAGACAAATAGACTCATGTCCTTCTACAGCATGAATGGCGGTATGAGCTAACATGGCTTTGTGGAGGAATGACCAGTGGCAAGAACCCTGGGCAGGATTGAAGGGACCTGAATTCTGGTCCTGGCTTTGTTGGTGTTGGAACTTAGCCTGCTAGCCTAAGTCACTTTTTTCTTAGTGTCCCCTCTATAGATAAAGGATACCTGGTCTCTTCCTGCTGGGTGGCTTTAGAATGCATGGGTATCCTCGTATAAATTCCTAAGGAAGGACTGTCCCCATCATAGCCCCCAAGTCCAACTAACATGCACCTGCATCTCTGAATGAGCCAGTTCCTCCATGGTGCCTGCCCCACTGTATCCCCTTGGGGCATCTTTCCAGTCTTCCCCCTCTTTCTAACCAAAGCCACCTTACCCAAGGATTCAGTCTCTGCTGCTTGTGCCTCTGAGTTACCAGACACACCCTGTCTGCTCGACAGGCTTCTTGGTAGTGGGAGCCAATGGATTGGAGCCTGAGACTTAGGTTGCAATAGTCATTTAATTTATTGAAAGAGCAGCAAGCTGGCTCCTCTACTCTGTCCGGACCCACAGTGGTTGTTATTTCACTTGTTTTGCTTCAGTTTTTTTTTTTTTTTTTTTTTTAAATAGAGGAGAGCAAAGGTCTTTTCCATTTCTCTTCCTAAAGCAAACCAAATAATATAATCAATTGGGCTGGCACAGGGCTGATCCCAGGCATTAAAGCAGATATTTGTAGCTGATATGACGGAAGAATAAAATGCTTGTGAAAACCAACTGATTAGTCCAGCAGTTGGGAATGAATTCACGTCCATGTTCATCGATCTCTCCTAATCTTGTCAACACCTGTGTGCCCCATTTCTGTGCCCTTGGTAGGCAGCACTGGGCCCTGGAAATGGTAGCAATGTGGGTACTGAGCATCTCTGAGGTGCTGGGCAAAAGGGGGTGCTTCCTACTCAAAGAGACCCAGTCAAGTCACAGGTGCAGTGAGCAAGCCCCTTAGAGGAGAAATTTTAGGTGTTGGATGGAACTCCCTGCTCCCACCCAAAATGCCTTCCTCTCTATTCCCTGACAAGGCTACAAAGCAACAAAGCAGGGCCTCTCATCCAATATGCTGCTTGGGGAAGCACAATGCTTTGGACTGTGTACTTTGCAAGAGACTGTGAAACTAATTTTGCAACCTGAAAAAAAAAAGGATGTCTCTAAAATCAGAAAACTGCAAAATAAAAATTAATTAAACTTTAATCAAATGTTCTCAAAGTGTATTTCTTTGCCAACTGTTCAACCACAACTCAACTCAGAGAGTTAAATATAAATGAGATTTCATGTATTCCCGCATAGACAAGTTCATTGTACAGTGTGGGTTTGAGTCATCCAAAGTGAGGAGGCACTGAGCCATGGAGCAGGACACTCAGCCCCCTGTGATGTCACCAGGAACCCCTGATCACCAGAGACACGTCCAGGATCAGGTTGAGGAACCTCTGCCACTCCTAAGGAGTTGTGGAAGGAGGACTCAGTGGGTATTAACTGCATCCACTTCGTGAATATCATCATTTAGCGTTTAGACACATCATTGCCATTTCCAAGTGACTATGTTGACACGTTGGGGAATAGTCAAGGTGAGAGAGTGTGCATCAGACATTTGCAATACAGGTACAACCAAGGATGTGTGCCCATGAGTGGCACATGAGAGAGGGGCAACCTGCCTCAGGCTGTGGAGCTTAGCACATGAGCCAGAGCTGGTCTAAACCCTGGCGGCCTGGATGGTGCCCAGCTCAAGGTGCCCTGTTGCTCCTAGGACAGTCTCATGGCTGAGAGCCCTGGAGCTGACTCTCCTTCTTCTGACCGCAGGCTCCCTGGTACTTATGTACACTTGGCCCTGAGCCCCCTGGTTCCTTTTCCTAGGCTTTTCTTTTCATTCTTTTTATTTTCATTGAGATAAGAGTTCCCATATCATAAAATCCGCCCCTTTAAAGTGGTATTTAGTATATTCGCAAAGTTGTGCAACTCTCCCCACTAATTCCACATTTTCATCGCTCCGGGAAGAAACCTGCAGGCTTGTTCCTCATTGCTCTCTCCTCAGCCCTCAGCAATAAATCGGCTTTTCTGTCTGTGAGGTCACCTTACTCTGGACGTTCCATATGAATGTAGTGATGTGATCTGTGGTCCCGTGTGAGCATCTTTTTACACTTTGTACCATGTTGCCACAGTTCATCCATGTCATAGCGTTTATCAGCACAATATTCCTTTTAAATTTGCCAATTATATTTCTTCATATGACTATACCAAATTTTGTTTATCAAGTCAATTGGTAGAAATGTGGGTCATTTCCATGTTGGGGCTATTATGATTAATGCTGCTGTGAATATTTGCAAACAGTTTTTAGTGTGGACATGTTAGCAGCTGTCTCCAAGCAGAATTGCTGGGTCATATGGGAACACTGTGTTTAACCTCTGAAGAACTGCCTAACTTTTCCAAAGTGGCTGTCCTACTTTAAATTCCCACTAGCAACAGAGGAAGATCCCAAACTCTCCACATTGTCACCAACACTTGTTATTGTCCCTCTTTTCTATTCTAGACATGCCAGTGAGTGTGAGGCTGCAACTTGGACTTTTGACTCACACTTGCTTCAGGATTAATGATATTGGCCTCTGGTTGTATGCTTATTCACTATTGGTTTATCCTCTTTGGAGAAGTGTCTTTTCAAATCCTTTGCCCATTGTGAAATTGGATTTTTTGTGATTTGTCATTGAGTTGTAAGAATTCTCTATACATTCTGGAATCAAATCCTTTATCAGTTACGTAAACTTAGGTCTTTTCACTGTCATGATGGCTCCTTTGAAGCACAAAAGTTTTTAATTTTGTTGAAATACAATTTATTTTTTTGCCTTTTGCCATTGTGGTTTTTGGAGTTAGACCTGAGAAGCCATTGACTGATCCAAGGTCTTGAGGATTTTCACCCATGTCGCCTTTGATCTATTTTGAGTTAATGTTTGCATAGGATGTGAGATAGGGGCCTAACTCCATTAATTTGCTTATGGATAGCCAATTGTCCCAGAATCATTTGTTGAAAAGAATATTCTTTTTGCCTTGACTTGTCTATCCACCCTTATTGAAATTAAATTGATCGTAAAAGTAAAGGTTTATTTTATACATATGTGTGTGTATATATATATATATATATTTTTTTTTTTTTTTTTTTTGTACTGGGGATTAAATCCAGGGATGCTTTATCAATGAGCTACATCCCCAGTCCTTTTTATTTTTTATTTTGAGACAGGGTCTCACTAGGTTGTGTAGGGTCTTGCTAAGTTGCTAGAACTGGTCTTGAACTTGTGATCCTTCTGCCTCAGCTCCTGGGCAGCAGGAATTACAGGCATGTGCCACTGCACCCTGCTTAATACTTTTCAATCTTCATTATTGTAGTTTATCATGTGTTTTGAAGTTGGAAAGTATGAATCCTCCAACTTTGTTCTTCATTTTTATGAATGTTTCAGCTATTCTAGGTCATTTGCTTTTCCATATGAATTTTAGGGTCAGCTTGTTATTTTCTGCAAAAATAGCAGTTGGTATTTTGGTAGGCACTGTGCTGCATCGATAAATAAATTTGGGGAATACTGACATCTTTATATTAAGTCCCCTGATCAATGAATATGGACTCTTTCCATTAATTTAGGTCTTTAAATTCTTGCATGTGTTTCACACTTCTTTTGTTAAATTTCTCCCAAAATTTTTAATTCTTTCTGATGCTATTGTAAATGGAATCTCTTAATACTATTTCTGGATTGTTCACTGTCAGCATATAGAAATACAACTAACTTTTTTAATATTGACTTTTGAATCCTACAAGTTTGTTGAACTTGTTCATTAGTTCTTATATTTAAAAAATTTTTTTAGCATCCTTAGGATTGTCTTTGTATAAGATCATAATTTCTGCAAATAGAGACAATTTTAACCCTTTCTTTCTAATCTGATGAGTTTTATTTCTCTTCTTTGGTTAACTGGCATGGCTAGAACCTCCTGTATAATGTTGAATAGAATTGGCAAGAGTGGATCCTTTCATGGTATTCATGATCCGGGGTGGATAAGTTTTCTTTGAGCCTTTCACAGTTAAGTATGATGTTAACTGTGAGTTTTTTGTAGGTATCCTTTAGAGGTTGAAAAAAATTCCCTTCCTTTCTTAGTTTGTTGAGTGTTTTTATCTTGAAGATATGTTGAATTTTCATCAAATGCATTTTCTGTATCTATTTAAATGGTCATTTAAATTTTGCCCTTTATTCTGTTAACATGGTATACTACATTGTATGGCATGTATCCCATTGATACACTTTGACATGTTAGATCAATCTTGCATTCTTTTAAAATTTTTTTTTATTTTTATTGACTGCATTTTGATTCATTGTACACAAATGGGGTACATCATTTCTTTTCTATGATTGTACATGATGTAGATTCATACTATTCGTGTAATCATACAAGTACATAGGGTGATGATGTCTGTCTCATTTCTCTATTTTTCATACCTCCCTCTTATTTCTCTTTATGTAATCCAGAGTTCCTCCATTCTTCTCTCACCCCCCACTCTCCCACCCCGACTATATATCATTCTCCACTTATCAGGGAAAACATTCAGCCTTTGGTTTTTAGGGATTGGCTTATTTCACTTAGCATGTCAATCTTGCATTCTTGCAATAAATTACACTTTCAAGTATTTTATTCGTTTAAACTACACTTATACTTGCCAACTGACTTGAGAGCTGAAATCAAGCCAGGTCAAAAGTAGAGCTCCCTTAAAATTCCAAAAAGAGGTAGAGTCAGTAAGAGCACAGTCTCCCACAGGGAATTTCAAAATTTGCATGGGGCTGGGGTTGTGTTCAGTGGTAGAGCACTTGCCTGGCACATGTGAGGCCCTGGGTTTGACACTCAGCACCACATATAAATAAATGAAATAAAAGATTCATTGACAACTAAAAATAAAATAAAGTAAAATAAATTTGCAAACAAGTTCCACATTGTTTCTCGTTAGTGGATCTTTGAATAAATGTATAAACAAATGTTTACCCTTATACTCAGGGATTATCCTCCCTAGTAAAAAAAAAATGAATGTACAGATATATTTTTCTCTTTCAAAGTTATGTCAGAAAGTTTGGGAAGTGGAGTAAAGAAAAGAATCACTTACATCTTATTAGATAACTGTGTGTGGATAGCCAAGTTAGTTGAGGTATAATTTACAGACAAAAAAAATCATCTTTTTAGAGCAATATTATTCTGTGAATTTTGACAAAGTCATACAATCATGTTAACAATACCACAATCAAGATATAGAACAATTCCATAAAAAATTGCCTTTGTGTTATTTTGTATTCAATCTCTTCCCATTACAAGAAACCCCTGAAAACCACTAATCTCTTCCCTTTCTCTATAATTTGGTATTTTGGGAGGATGATATAAATAGGATAATATGATATATATATAGTCTTTTAATGTCTAGTTTCTTTCACTTAACATAGTATACTTGGGATATATGTTGTGTGTTCCCATAGTTTATTTCTTTTTATTGCTGAGTAGAATTTCACTGTATGGATTCCCCAATGCTTTCAGCAATTGTGAATAAAGCTTCTATAAGCTCTGGCATCCAGGCTTTGGTAAGTGTGTGTTTCCATTTGTCTGGGCTAAGTGCCCAGAAGTGGAATTGCTAGGTCATAAGAGTAAGTATATGTTTAGTCCACCTGTTTTGCAAAGCAACTGTACCATTTTGTAATACTACCATCCCACCAACAATGCATGCGACTTCCACTCACTCATTAGTATGCCTGTGCTTGGTGTGGCCAGTTGGTTGTTTTTAAATTTTTATCCATTTTGTAGGCACAGAGTGACTATAGTGATCTAAAGCATTTTTGATGTATTTCTACTTTTCTCATGTGTCTGCTTTCCACGTACTAGAAATCTGAGAGTACCTTTAATTTTATATATAAAAACATAGTAGGGGGAGGTGCAGTATATCATATACTATTTTTTCATTTAATAGGAAAGGGAACCTATTCCACATGGCTACCATTTTGGGGCAGTGGTGCATACCAGGGATTGAACTCCGAGGCACTTGACCACTGGCCACATCCCTAGCCCTATTTTGTATTTTATTTAGAGACAGGGTCTCACTGAGTTGCTTAGTTCCTCACTTTTGCTGAGGCCGACTTTGAACTTGCGATCCTCCTGCCTCAGTCTCCCAAGTCGCTGGAATTATAGGTGTGCACCACCGTGCCTGGTCATATAGCTATAATTTTGATTGACTAATATCCCATTAAGTGTATGTGATACAAGCACCTCTTGTTCTCTTGTTGATTTGGGTCATTTTCAATTTTTGTTGATATATTTGTATATATCACTGCAATAAAGACATTTACATGTAAACTTTTTCATCTTCTTCAGGGTAGAGTCCCAGAAGTGGGATTCCTGGGTCAAAGGGTATAAACATTTTTATGAGTTTGGATTGCGTTTTGAAGGGATTTTATCCATTTAGTAGACCATGAGGAATATACAACAGAAATAGTTTCAGGATACTGTTGTTGACATTAGAAAAAAAAATTTTTTAATTACTTAATACATAAAATGTTATTTCTAAAAATTTGCATTTATTTGCTTTCTTGGGAAGCTGAACATTTTTCTGTATTCTTGTTTACTGATAGTATTTTCTATTCTATGAATTACATGTATTTTCATAGATTTTTTGAGACTTCATATTATTTTGAATAATAAAGATATTAACCCTTTGTTCCTAGTAGCTACAGTATTTTCCCAAACTCTTGGTTGTCTTAAAAAAAAATAAGTGTTTGTTCTTCTATACACTCAAATCTGTCATTTCTCATCTCTGAGAGTTCCTATATTGCTTCTAAGCTTAGAAACATCATTTCATCCATCTCTCCTGAGGCTGGATAAATGGTCAATTATTTTTCTCCAGGTTTAAAAATAATTATCTCCATAGCATAAAGAGTTTACACTGACATATAATGGGATATAAGACCCTAAAAATGATATTTTCAACATGATATCATAATTTGAGTAGAGTATTCTATGAAGGCACTAAAAGAGCAAATCTTTAAATTCATCTTAATGTGATGACATATTTATTTTGCATTTTACTTCACCTCTTCCAAATATCAGTTATACATTTAATAGGGCTCAATAAATAACAACCGAACCTCAAATGTGGACATAGTGGGGGGAGGTGCAGGAGGCTGATGGCCCCCAATTACAATGAATTGACCCCCATGAGTCACATGCTACCTCCTCTCTCCCTGAGTCTCTTCTTGATTTTTACACATTTCCAGAGCCCCCCCCAACCCCTCCCCAACATGAACAACTGCCAGCCAGAAACAGCATCTGCCAGAACTCACTTGGGAACCCTGTTGTCCAGGCTTCCGGGTCTGTTAGATCGACCCCCAGGGCTGGCAGGAGCAGCTTCCCTGGCCTCTGTAGCTCTGTGGTACCCCTTTGTCCAATCCATTTTTCTGATGATGTCAGAAGCAAGTAATAACTCTCTTGCCTTATTAATCAAGCGGAGGCAACACTTCTCCCACTACTGTGCAATTTTGTAATTGACTATGTCCTTTCTGACTCTTTGTCAAGATCTTGGCAAATGGAACAAATTCCCTAAAATGGAAATAGCCCATTCCTCAGACCAGGGCCTCTGAATGAGGAGGGGCCTGGCCATTGCTCCCATTTTGAACAGATAGAAGAGATTCGTTTCATTTTTCACAGTTAGGCTGGGACTGAGCCATCCAGCAGAAAATCTGCTCAAACCCTGGAGAGTGTGGGAGCGAGAGGCAGCAATTCACCAAGCCAAAGCCCCTCTCCCCTGCATCCCAATCAATGGCACGGGGCCTCAGATCCATAGCTGATGCCCCTTCTCCTGGAGGATGCAGAAACGGGCCACGAGGGCAGGGGTGGGGAGAGGCCAGACCCCTCCATCTAAATGAGGCAGGCTCTCCTCGGGGTCTGCCAGAACACTCGGTGTTTAGTTAAAAACTCTCTCCAAAAGGAAGAGCGTTAAGGCGGAGAGCTTGAAGTGGATCCCGAGTAATTAAGTGTATAAATTAATTCTTCCCCTAAGAAATGTTCCTCTCCTATTATTAGATTTGGCTCTCAGAGGAGCTACATCCAAGGAGTGGTTTCCAGTTGCCAGTGTGTGTGTGTGTATGTGTGTGTGTGTGTGTGTGTGTGTACGCGTGCGCGCGCGTGTGAACACACATCCTGGGCTTTGCTGCCTGAAGCCTGCAATTAAAATAAGTGACATGAATGTGTCTTTAAAAGAGAGATCTGTGGAAAACTAACGCATAGTCTGTCAGGGGAAGGGAAAAAAATGAAATATGGCTGCCTCAGCCCCACTGAATGGATGAATAGGAAAGTACTTGTCCATCCAAGTACCCAAAGGGATAAAACCCAATGAGAGTCTTCTCAACTGCTTAGCGCATAATGCATGTGCTGTTTTGATGCTAGTAATGTGTTTTTTACTTCTTTCTATCTAGAAGGAATGAATCAAATATGAGGAGAGCTGGAACATGATTTTCAACCCATTGCTTTTGATTAAGTGCCCGAACAGGCAGGTCCTGGGACTTGCAGTAATACTAATGGGGCATAAAGTGCTATAAAAAGGACGGGGCCCTACTTTTGTCCAAATGCCATTATCCTGGAATCAGAGACCCTGGGTGTAATATGTCCACAGTTAACCTTTTTTTCCTGACAGGAAATTTTCTCCATCCACTCAGACCATCAATTATGCTGCATTTGGCCAGAGTGGTGAGTGATCACTTTATTTCAGATGAAAGAAGGACACATGCCAGGCTCCCAAATATGGAACACTGACTGCCAGGGGGTCTGGCCAGGAGGAGGGGGCTGGCAAGAAGATGGGGTCAATTCTGTGGGCCATCAGGATTCACACCAAATTGTTGTTTGGTTTTGGGCTCGAATTTCTGTTTGCTTGTTCATTTGCATGTTTTGGAAGGAGAGATCGAGTAACTATAAACAAAATAATTGTCATTTCGATCCTAAAAATAGTTAACTGACTACCCAGAGAGGAGCCAGCAGCCGACAATTAACCCAGTGAATAGGGTTAGCAGACAGGACCTCAATTGTTGGGATCTGGAACAACAGGAGAAAAAGCAAAAAGAACTGTTTTTTTCTTTTTTTGACTGATCTGTCCAGGAGAAGGCTACTTGGTTACCGTCCCCACGGAACTGGGCCCTCAGCTCTTGTCCCAGTTCTGCCCCAAGGACACTGCTCCCCAGAGGTGCCCTAGCTGCCTCTGCACCATTTCAAACTTTGCAATACATTTTTTTTTCAATCAGCAAGTTGCAGATTGTCCAACTGTTCTGTCATTTATTGTAAACGGTTGCAAAAAGAAAAAAGAAAAAAAAAAGGAAAAGAAAAAAATTCCACAACACTATAACATAGTCCTGAGTGTAAATCAAACATTCCCTGTCATGTTGATAGCTTGTGTTAGTCTAATGTATTTTATATTACTCAAAAGCTTTGAAACCCTGCAGCTTTCTTCATATAGGCCATTATGCGGTTATCATTAAATTGTCTTGCAAAGAACATTATCGGTAATTATAGCAGACACTAAAATCAAATGATCAGAGTGGGACCTTTAACACCAAGAGGAACCATTAGAAGTTAATCAAATAAAAGGATGAGAATAATTATGTTAGGATTAAGCAGTAATATGCCAGAAGTTATATACTTTGCTGACTATATATCTTTACTCCCAGCTTCCTGAATTTCCTTTTCGTTGATGTGTTTTTATATAATACTTTGGCACAGAATGTAAACGACAATATTTTTGTCATGGCACAATCGGGCTCGAAGGTTCATAGGCGGTTCATATCGAAATGCCATCAGAGGCTTGGAGGTAATGATGAAGATAAAAATAATAATAATAAAAAAAGTGCAAAGCCAGAAAAAAAAAAATCCATCGGTCAATGAAGCGTGGCAAAATAATAAAAATGGTTGCAACAGGCACAGGTGCAAGGAAAGTCGTTACTGGCTGGTTGCTCCCGTTGGAGCTTAAGGATTTCTCCTGCAGGCCTTGCTGTGAACCAGCGTGGAAAAGCCAGGGTCCTGCAGACCCTCAGCTGCCCCTGCTGGAGCTCAGGTTGAGGGACCGTTGTGGAAGGGGGATATGTGTGGTGCCAGGCAGGAGGAGACCTCCGCACAGGGAGGCCAGAGGGTCTCTCCTGTCCCTCGGCAACCTTCCAAACACAGACCTCTGGCCTCTTGCAGATTCCCATCTCTACATGGGAAGGGGTCGGGGGGACACATGGCCTGCATGGCTGAGGGTTGGGCTCCATTTAAAAGAGGGTGCCTCCCGCGAACTGTGGCCCATCTTAGCTTCCAGATTAAACCTGAGCCACAGGATGAACAAAGCCATTGTAGGAAACTAGGCGGACAGAGAGACTCATTATGGTATGTCCTTTAAAAAGATAGAAAATAAAAATCTCTCCTCCACTTTCCCACTCTTCCCTTATAAATATCAATTCATAACAGATTTGACTTTGAGGCCCGGTTTATGCTGCCGACGGAGGTGCAAGGATGAATAAGATGGTAACAGAATGCTCTGCTTAAAATGTTGCTATTATGACACAAATTCAAAGAGCAGAGCGGTTTAAAAGGTAATGCCCAAACTAACATTTCTTTATTTTTCACAGTTTTACTTTGTTCTAGGCTTCGTGATATTTAAAAATGAAAGTGTTGTTCCATTTCACAGAGGTCAAAACTGAGGCCACTTGGTGGTGACAGAGCTGGGAGTAGAGATTGAAATAAGTCTCTTTTGAGCATCCACGTGGGCTTCTCTGCTACTCTGATAGTGGCCCCACTAGGGGACATTGACTCCCTGGGTTAACTTTGGGTACCATCCACACATCACAGTGCAAGTGTGAAGGAGGAATGGGGTCAAAGGTATGGAAGGGCTTTGAGAGTTAAAAGGGGCCTCACAGAGCACACTGGAGCTGCTCTCTCCTGCTGCAAGTTATCTTTTATTGCTTTGTATTTTTTTTTTTTTTTTGGGTGCTGAGGATTGAACCCAGGGCCTTGTGCTTACAAGGCAAGCACTCTACCAACTGAGCTATCTCCCCAGCCCTTCTTTTATTGCTTTGAATAAACTTTCAAAGTTCGCCTCTGTGCTTCTGTGTGGGGCTCGGGGAGGGAAGGCAAGGCCCACTCTAAGCAAGAAAGCAGAGTCTGAGCCGTGGGAGATAAGTGGCTGGTGAAACCTAAACAGGGAGAGTTTGGGCTTAAAATATATCAATATTGTCTGCGTCTCCAGGGAGCTGTAACAAGAGGACTCTTAGACCAAAAGCAGGAATTTGGCAGGCATTTTAGCACAAGAAGAGGCAGTTAGATGTTAGAACTGATTAAGAGGCCGCTGGTTCTGAACCACCCTATCAAGATCACATGGTTGCAGGGCATCGTGTTGTACACCTGTAATCCCAGAGATTCAGGAGACCGGGGCAGGAGGATGGCCAGTTTGAGGCCAGCCTCAGCAACTTAGCAAGGCCCTAAGTTACTTAGCAAGATCCTATCTCAGGATAAATTTTAAAAGTCTGGGACTCTAGTTCAGTGGTAAAACATCCCTGGGCTCAATCCCCAGTACCTAAATAAATAAATAAATAAAGACCACATGATCCCTAGTGAGACCAGGTCCAAAAACCAATTTAAGACCACAGGCCCAAGAAGTCAAGTTTCACCTATGAGGATCAGTCCTAACAATAAGCTTGATAATACTTCTAAAATTAACCCAAATAACCAAACAAATAAAACCAACTAGTCTGGGGGTTGTCTTTTAGTGGGCTCATAGTTATGGGTCCAGAGGAAAAGTGTTGGAGGAACTAGCTGTGCCTTTCTTAACAGAGGGACCTGTCTGAGAACTCATGGACAAATATCAGCTTAGACAGCAGGATCCAGAAAGTGTCAAGAATGCCCCCAGCCCTAGCAGTTACTTCAACCCTATTCGCCTGTTAACCTCATCTGGGTGCCCAGTCTACTTAGAACCCAGTGGGCAGATCTACAGGCAGAAACCAGAGACTTCATAGGCCCAGAGGAGCAACAGTCAGGGAAGAGGCAATGGGGAAGTCGACCGGGTCACCCAACAGCTCAATACAGGTGAAGGGTAATGTCGGCTAGGACCTGTTGTCTTAATTGTGCTTTTTTTGTTGTTGTTTGTTTGTTTTGGTTTGGTTTTTTTGTCCCCAATGGTTTTTTTTATTTATTCACTTGTGTATTTGCTTTTATTGTTTTATTTTCACAGTGACTAACAATAAATATCCACTTCTGTGTTTGTTAAAGAGAAAGCAAGGATAGTAACCAGGAAAATTGCCTCCATTTCTTGAAAGAAAAGGAACCCAGAGAGGGAGTCAGTTAACCCACATGAGGGTAGGGTGGTAGTTGGGGACAAATAAGCCAGATTTCCAGAACCTATAGGACAAAAGAAAATCCCACTCAAGGAATCGGTCTTTGGTAAAGTGCCTTAGAACTTGGCTGGCAAAACCCATGTTTTCCCTTTCACTGTGGTTTCTGAGTTCCTGTAACTGAAACCTAAGGAGGGGAAGGTCAAGATCAACAGAGTAGCTTACAAAGCTCAGCAAATGTTTGCGGTTGATTGATCTGGGCGTGCGCAGAAGGCACCAGGAGAAAATCACGACTGTCATGTAGCCATGTGGAACCTCCCCTCCTACTCCAGAGATGAGATGAACACAGTTATGTTCTCACTTCAGATCGACTTTTACACTGATGTATTTTACTCCCCAAAATGTTTCTGTTCCATCATTTCATCTGTGATTTGCAATAACCACATCAGATAGAAGCAGTGACATTTTTATCCTATTTTATAGATGAAGAAACTAAACTCAGGAGGGTGAGGGTCTTTCTCAAGGTGACAGCCAATTTGTGACAAAACAGGGACTGAATTCAGCCCTTCTGACCCGACTCTGACCACTATATCTCTGTTTTAGTGTGCATGTTCCTTGTGGCAGGGCCATGCCTTTGGGGACAGTCTAAATGGGGGCTGATTCAGGATATGTCTGAGTTTTTGAAGTCTTATCGGACATAAAGCAGCATCGAGCCTCCAGCTGAGGATGCATTCATAGGCACAGAAACCTGGCAGAAGCCCGGCTAGGGGGATGGTCTTCCACATGCCTTCAGCTGGTCCCCAGGGCCAAGAGTGAGGCCACGTGTAAGTCTGGTTAAGCCACAAACACGTCACCCATCCCTGTGCTCTTTACAAGGCCATAGCCCAGAAAGAGGCTCTGCATGACTGTCCTGTTTCGCAGTAGGCTAAGAGACAAGCAAGGGGTCTAGCAGCATGGCCCCGGACGGTCATCCCTGAGGATGCAGAAGGAGCCAGAAGATATCCTTTGCAGCCTCTCCTACCCTTCTATTGAGCTCTTAAATTAGCTCTGTAAACCCAGGTGTCAGGCTTCCCCCGGAACAACCCAGATGAGCCATTAAAATCGCCAAGAAGAAACGAATGCCTAAATCACCCTGTCTCTCTGAAGGTAGAGTCTTGCCCAATCGCACGTCAAATCATATTTTCTCTTCTCCAGATGGATGTCTTCTTTCAAAGTCTGATGGTCACCGAGACAAAGATATCGCATCAGCCTTAAGTAACTATTGAAGTTTTACCCCAATAGATTATTTGCTAGGAGTAACTAACATAAAAAATGCCCTGTCAGACAACAAGCTTGCTTTCCCTCATTTTTTTAAAGGGTAATATTTGGTTTCATCTTGCAACTACTTGGGAAAATTTAGCACTGAGTCAGAAAGGTTGGCCAACAAGTAGCACTTCATAAATTGCTGGAGCCCTAATCAATACGTATTGTCATCCACTCCAGTCCTTCGGGCAGATTTCTCTCTGCCCTGAGTCGTTGGTGTATTTTATGAGGTTGTTACAGGCTGGGCTTGCATGGCCTGGGCCTAATGAACCTGTCACCGCTGCTATTGATTGACATGCCAGTGTAAGTGAGACAGGCGATTCCGATTGACTTCCTAATTACTGCTGCTGGGCTGATCCGCCAACTGCTCGGGCCAGAGGTTAATAGTTTTGATGTTCAGCCGCTCCTAGCTGTGGAGGCCAGTGCGACGGGCTCCTCGGAAGTCAATACCTGCATCAAGTTCTCAAGGCTACTGCGGTGCCTGATCAATTAGGGCCTCCGTGTTCCTCCTGGTGGTGGCTGACAAGAGGCTGATGAGTGGAGCAGATCAAAAGCAAATGGTTTAAGGGAGTTCAGGAGGCTTGGGCAGCAGCACCACCCATGGTCAAGGATTGGCGATTAAGAAGGTCGGAGTCTGGGGGAGGAGTGTCGGCTGAGAAGAACTTAAATCATCGCACCAGGGTGTCAGCTGTTGGATTTGTTTTGTTTTCAGTTCTCCATCCTCAGGATTGAAAATCAAGTATTTCTTTTGTTCCTCCGATGTCCAGAATTCTGCCCGCGTCATGGACTATTGGAGATGGTCTTAGTGTGCTTAGGCTGCCATAAGCAAAAACCATATATGGTGGCATATAAATGACAGAAATTGATTGCCCATAGTTCTGGAGGCCGGAAGTCCAGGATTGAGGCAGATGCCATGGCTGAGGAGGGCATTCTGGCTCCTGGAGGGAGGCTTCTCACTGTCCTCACACGGCAGCAGGAGGAGGAGGCAGCTCCCCGAGGCCTCCTTTATAAGGACACCAATCCTGGTGATCTGATCACCTCCTGAAGGCCCCACCTCCGAACACCATTCAGTGGTGATTAGGTTTCAGCATATTAATTTGGAGGAGGGGCCAACATTCAGACCATAGCGGAGAGGGAAGACTGAAATTACAGGCACTGATTCATTCATTCAGCAGAGGCTGACTGAATATTTACCTTAGCCAAGGAAGGCGGAGTGGGAGTGTACAGATTAATAGTACTCTTTCCCTGACTGTATGTCTTCAGGACTGGTAATGTTTACAGATTTATCCTTTTTTTTTTTTTAAACTGACAACATACCATGAATTAAATGTGTGTGTGTGGGGGCGGGGGGTCACTATCTCTATTTTTTATGAGAAAACTAAACCCTGCAAAGGTAATTGACTCCCCTGAGTCATTCACAGTTAAGAAGCAGAGAAGCCAAGCCTCAAAGGTTTTCTGATCTTAATCTGTTCTGATCTTAATCTGCGGCTCTTGCTAGGATGCCTGATGCCCGCATCCTAGAAGCTTAGGAGCCAATTGAGGATAAATAAGACCAGTGCACCAATATGTCAGGGATCTCCAAGACACTACTGGGTTTGTCTTAGTTATCTGTTTCATCACTGTGGCCAATACACTCAACCAGAATAACTTAAAGGATGACATTTTATTTGAGGCTCATGGTTTCAGAGGTCTCATCCATAGAAAGCCAACTCCATTGCTCTGGGCCCAATGTGAGGCAGCACGTTGAGGCAACGCGAGGCCCTGTGAGAAGGGTCTCGTGGAGGAAAGCATCTTGATTTATGGAGGTCAGGGAGCAGACAGCAAGAGCAAGAGAGAGAGGGGCCACAGAAATGTCCCCCCTCACACAGTTACTACTACCTAGTCCATTCAAACTAGGATGGACTTCTTAGGTTACAGTTCTCACAATCCAATCATTTAACTCTGAACATTCCTGCAAAGAACACAGGAACTTTTGGGGGACACCCCACATTCAAATCATAACAAGGCTCAACGACTGAGAAGGATTCACAGAACTCAGTCCTATTCATGGCTCTTACAGAGAAAAGACATAATGCAAAATCAGAAAAGTGGGTTGTAGCTCAGTGGTAGAGCACTTGCCTAGCATGTGAGGCACTGGATTTGATTCTCAGTATCACATAAAAATAAATAGGTAAAATGAAGATATTTTAAAAACCCAGAAAATTGGAAAGATGCTGGAGTGAAGTGTGGGAAAACAGAAACTTCCATGAGTCCTCACCCGGTGGAGTCACCCAGGACTCATTTAATTCTTCCAAAAATGAGTGTGACAATGTATGATGTTGTCTGCCAGGTAAAGGGCCTTAGAGACTCAGCGCCTGAGGTTTTATAGGGGGCTGGTTACATAGACAATTCTTCCCCTTGCAAACTAAAATTCTAGATTCCCAGAGGGAGTCCAGCACAACCATATTGTTTACAAGAACAGTTTAGGAACAGTTTGGGCATGGTAGAAACACTTCTGAAATTCAAATTCCCAGATTCCAGCCAAGGCTCATCCTTAAAAACAGGGCTTTCCAAAGACCAGTCTAGACCTGCTGGGTCAGCGTTTTTCTGCACAACCAAGAACACCAATGCAAGACAGGAGATGGCGAGGGCCTGAGAAGAGCGCAGATCTCAGACACCGTGCTAAGAGAACTCGGAGGAGGAGGACTCTGCTTCCGGAACGCTCCATAGAGGATCCCTCCGCTGAATCCGTCACCCTCCCGTATTATTCACACTACGTTATTTTCTGTATTTCCGATGCTTTGATGCCTAGTTGATCCCAGAGGGACTGTCCTTCTGAGGGCGAGCTAAGAAAGGATATGCAAATCACCCAATCCAGAGTCCACGTCCTCCGCTGCCTTTCGTATTGGCTCTGAAGCTGTGGGTCACTCTTCCTTTTCCCTAACCACCCAAGAGCCAGGTATCAGGCATGGGCAGCCCCACACCTGGGGTTCACTGAAATTATTCAGACCAGCCCATCCTAAACCTACTGGCCTTGCCTTGCTCACTGTTATTGTTTAGATATGAGGTGTTTACCAGTAGCTCATGTGAGACAATGCAGAACTGATCCGAGGTGAAACGATTAGGTTATGAGAGTCTTGACCAAATCAATGAATTGATCCACTGGTATGGATAACTGGGTGGGAACTGTAGGCAGGTAGAGTGTGGCTGGAGGAGATCTGTCATAGAAATGCCTATGGGGTTTTTATTTTGTCCCTTGTGAGTAAAGCTATCTCTACTTCCCAGATGTCATGTCCTGAGCTGCTTTCCTTCTCCACACCCTTCCGCCATAATGTTCTGCCTCACCTTGGGCCCTGAGCTACAGAGCTGGCCCTCTATGGACTGAGACCTCTGAAACCGTGAGCACCAAATAAGCTTTTTTCCTCCTCCAGATCTTTTGGTCTCGGAGGCAGAAAAGCTGACAAAAACACCCACAGAAACCACAATGAAGGTTCCTACTTGTATTTCCCCCTCAGTCACCTGCTCCTGGCTAATTCTGGGGCTTCCCTCTGTGGCCCTGTGGGGTGGACAGCGCCCCCTCTCTTGGAAACTGTGAGGAACAAACTGTCTAATCATGGCCACCTCCCAACGTCCTGGCCTCACCAGAACTGAGGAGTAATAAAGCCTACACTTCAGAACACCAGCCTCTGGCCCCCACCACCTTCCTGGTCATGGTGACCTGGCTCAGCAGCAAAGAGGTGTTTCCCAGGGTGGACAAGTTAGCATGGAGGAAGAGGAAGGAAATAATCCAGCCAAGTGTGTGAGAGTCGTTCACCCTCCAGGGAGTTGGCACGTACCCACAGGGTGCCTCCTGTGGTGGATGGGAACAGGGTCACAGGCCCGGGCTTCATCTCCCATCCCCAGCACGCACCAGCTCCATGCTGTTTTCCTCCTGCCGACCCACCCCTCCCACCTGACATGTCCTCCTCTCTGGTCCCCATTTACCCCAGGCACTGTCCATCTGAGGCATGACCGTAATGAAGAACTGCCACCCACGGGAACCTGCGTCTTCTCTGCTCTCCTAGCTGGCATCGACATTGCAGATGCGACAGCTCTCCGTTCCATTTTGTTCCCTTTCTTACGTGTGTTCAATGTATCTTCTTAGCTAAATAATAAACTCCGGAAGAGTACGTATTTTACCTCCTTTTTGTCTTCCAACGCATAGCAGGATGCCGTTCTCATTGTGGTTTCCCCAATGACAACTAATTATCATAAAAGAGAATCACAATCAATTTCTCTCTGAAGTCAGGACAGACCCCTGAAATTAAACCAGGGTTCAACGTCATCTAAATGAACTGTGAGGAACTCGGAGTCCTAAAATGTGAACCTCAGTAGGAACTTTGGTTTGTCAAGGCTTCCGATCTCCCTTCATCCTCTGGCTGAGGACACCCTGTGAGACCCCTAGGACTCTGCCTAGGCACTTCTCTCCACTTCCCCATCCCCGACATCCTGCTTGGATCCTTGTCCTTCTTCAAGCTTTATTCTTGGATTTGTAACTAGGAAAAAAAGTTAAGAAGAATCCAGAGCCAAGGAGAAAAGTAGCCTTCGTATAGGCCTATGCACTTCAGGATGGTTATTTGAGGGTTTAACAAAATCCAAAGTTACCAACTTGTCCTAGCTAAACTGGAATTATTGAAGTTTTTAAAATTTATTCTGTTTAGATGTACATGACAGTAGAGTGTATTTTGACATATTATACATACCTGGAATATAACTTAGGATCCCATTCTTATAGTTGTACATGAGGTAGAGTTTCACTGGCCATGTATCAATTCACGAAGCTAAGCTATGGAACCAACCTAGGTGCCCTTCAACAGATTATTGGATAAACAAAATGTGGTATATATACTCAGTGGAATATTACTCTATGGCATTTGTCAGTAAATGGATGGAACTGGAGACTATCATACTAAGTGAGATAAGCCAATCCCAAAAAACTGAAGGCCAAATGTTCTCTCTGATATGTGGATGCTAACCCACAACAAGGGAGGGAAGAGAGGGTATGGAGGGGAAGAATAGAAGTTCATTGAATTAGACCAAGGGGAATGACGGGAAGGAAGGGGGATGGGAATAGAAAAGGAAAGCAGTATGGAAATTCCTCAGAGAACTTGGAATGGAACTGCCATTTGACCTAATTATCCCACTTCTTGGTATATACCCAAAGGACTTAAAAGTCAGCCTACTACAGTGACATGGCAATATCAATGTTTGTAGCAGCTCAATTCACAATACATAAGCTAGGGATTATCTCAGGTTTTAAACTAAAGTCCCATATCCTGGGTATCCAGGACACTTGGTCACCCCAGTCAAGTTAAAGGCAGAACAAGTGTAGAGTTTATTTTCCAGAAATTGTGAGAAAATGCAGAACATTTGCCTTTTGCCCTTGAGAAGGATGCTTCTTCATAGTGAGGGCGTAACACCCTCATCTACCTGAACTCACACCATAACTATAAAGCAGATGAAGAAATGGAGGCATGGAGAGGTCATTTTCTTGAGATCACCCTATGAAGTAGCCTGGTTAAAACAGGAAGTTACTTTACCCAAGTGGTAGATTGTTCATTTTTACTGCTGGGTAATATTCCATGGTATGAATATACCAGAAAGTATGTATCCATTCTATTATTGATGGACATTTGAGCTCTTTTCAGTATTTGGCCTATGTTCTGGAAAGTGCTATGAGCTTCAGTGTTTAAGAATAGAATTACTGAGTGGTCAGATGCACATACCTTTCCCTCTCCTGGATAATGCCAAACATTGTCTAAATCCTTTGTAACGTCTGATATTCCCACCAGGAGTGTTCATTGCTCTTTCTCTTTGCTCACACTGTTTTCTTTGTCACACTTTTTACTTTTTGCCAGTCTTACAACTGTCTAGTGTAGTTCATGTGGTTTCAATTTGTGTTCCTCTGATTCCTAATGAATCTTCATCCGTGGTTGGCCGAGCACGTTTCTTCTTCCATGTGAGGGGCATGTGTAAGCCATTTAATGGCGTTCTGCCTTGAAACCATTTGCCTCATGGAACATACCATATTCAATTTTTCAACTGTATTTAGTGTATAATAAGTACTCAAAAATGTTCTTTAACTACTTGTTCAATTGTATTGAATTAAAAGAGGTTCTTTCGCATTTTGAAGCTCTCCACCCATACCGGCGAACTTAGATTTTGCCTTCCGAGTTCAAATACACCATCAGTATGAATCAAACTGATGATTACACACCAGGAAAGAAACAGGTAAGACCATAAGCACGTGTTTTATGCCTCCTAGGTAGTACATATTCAATAAATGAGACAGGACACATGGACCCCAACTTCTCAGGAGCTGAAAATCTGAGGCTGCAGGAGCAGCAGTCATTCACAGATGCTGCTCATACTCAAACCCATGGCCAGCAAACACTTGTGTGAGAACCTCCCACCTAGGTTCATTCTCCATCTTGAACCTGGGGCCGGTGGAATAAGGTCATTGGCTGGTCACCTGCTAAGAAGCTAGGGTGGTAGACCTTTTGAGGTCACGTGGTTTGCCTTCTCCTGTCTCCATTTCTCACTGTGTCGGTGGAGAGGTTTTGGGCTGCCCTTTCAAAAGTGCCCAGAGGACATCTATTAACTCCCCTACCAAGAAGTCTAGCTGCAAGGATGCTCCAGAGTTGCCCCATTCGGTGACTTAATGAGATCAGGTCGCTCTGAAATGTTCCTCACTTTTTCCTTTAAGTCCCATGATGAGCGCAGCAACCTCAGGATTCAGGTCCTGACATCTCACAAGCAAAACCTGGCAGGACAGTGACTTTTCAGCAGCCTTTTTAGATAGTGTGTATGTGGACGATCTTTCCAAGAAGCCTCAGCAGGGCTCCTCTGCTGTCACTTAGCCATGCTAGACCAGTCACAAGCCAAGGAAGTGAAACTGCCCGAGAGGCTCTAAGACAATGCCACTTATTCCCTGTAGGAAGATCTGTCCTCCTAAACACTTGGGAAGAGGAATTCTGGATCAGAGTGGGGTTTCTATCCACCAAAGGAGGTGGGGTCACCGTTAGTGGGTTGTCTCAGTGAATGACACACCCCGGACCAGCTTCAAAATAGAGCATTAATCTCCAGGACATATAGAGAACTCAAAAAACTTAACACCAAAAGAACAAATAACCCAGTCAATAAATGGGTCAAGCAACTGAACAGACACTTCACAGACGAAGAAATACAATCGATCGACAAATATATGAAAAAAGGATCAACATCTCTAGCAGTTTGAGAAATGCAAATCAAAACTATGCTAAGATTTCATCTCCCCCCTGTCAGAATGGCAATTCTCAAGAACACAAACAACAATAAATGTTGACGAGGATGTGGGGAAAAAAGTCACACTCATACGTTGCTGGTGGGACTGCAAATTGGTGCAACCAACTATGGAAAACGGAATGGAGATTCTTCAGAAAACTTGGAATGGACCCACCATTTGACCCAGTTATCCCACTCCCAAAGGACTTAAAATCAGCATACTACAGTGATGCAGCCACATCAATGTTTATAGCAACTCTATTCACAATAGCACCAACCTAGGTGCCCTTCAACGGATGAAGGGATTAAAAAATGTGGTGCATATATATGATGAACTATTACTCAGCCTTAAAGAAGATGAAATTATGGCATTTGCCTGTAAATGGATGGAGCTGGAGAATATCATGCTAAGCAAAATATGCCAATCCCAAAGAACCAAAGACTGAATGTTTTCTCTGATAAGTAGATGCTAATTCACAATGAGGGGGCTAGGGAAGAACAAAAGTACTTTAGATTAGATAGAGGGAGGGAAGTGAAGGGAGGGGAGGGGTTATGGAGGTAGGAAGGATAATAGAATGAATCAGACATTATTGCCCCATGTTCATATATAGCTATATGACTGGTGGTATTCTACATCATGTATGACCAGAAACATGAGAAATTATACTCTGTTATATATGATGTATCAAAGTGTATTCTACTGGTCATGTATAACTAATTAAAACAAATTTTTTAAATTTATAAAAGAATAATAAACCTGTGGGTTGCTTGGGTTCTACTCTCAGACTGGTTTAATGTGATTACTAGAGTTTTGGGAAAAGGAGTTCTGAATTTTCATTTTGATCTTTGGTAAATTACTCAGATGGTCTAGGTCATATCTGCCCTGCCGCACACTCTGGGTTTGGACACGCAAGATTTCTCCTGCTCCTAGTACACCATAGAAACATACTATCCCCTCTTCCTGAATCAGCTGATCAATCTGATGCTGAAAAGCAGTAGCCACTAGCTATTGAGACTTTGAAACCTAGTCCAAATGAAAATGCATTGTTAGTACAAGATACACATTTTGAAGACTTAATGCCAAAAATGTAAACTAACTCATTAACAATTTTATGATTACATATTGAATGGTAAGTTTTTGGTTATACCTTGTTAAATAAAATAGACTATTAAAATTAATTTCGCCTGTTTCTTTATATATTTTTTAATGGGGCTACTAGAAAATTTTAAATGACACATATGCTCTGTTAAATTTTATCGGATAGCGCTGGCCTAGAACAATCCTGGGGCAAACCCCCAGTCCTCCTACCCTTCTTTAGCCTTTAGACTTTGGTTGAGCTTCATGAATAACTGGAACCTTTTAGTGCTCCCCTGGGGCTCCCTAAGCACACTCTTGACACCAGCTGTTTGTATCTGTTATGGTTTTAATGTGAGGTGTCCCCCTGTTTTAGTCAACTTTTGCATCACTAGGACCAAAGTCCTGAAGAGAACCACCTAGAGGAGGACAAGTTTATTTTGGCTTATGGTGTCAGAGGCTCGGTTCACAGACAGTCAGCCGACTCCATAGCTCTGAGCTGGAGGTGAGGCATAGCAGAAGGGCACAGCAGAGGAAAGCAGCTCAAACCAGGGCAACCGGGAAGCAAGGGCTCCATTCACCAGTGGCAAAGCATAAACCACAGGCAGGCCCCAGTGACCTGCTCCCTCCAGCCACACCCTACCTGCCTGCAGTTACCACCCAGTTAATCCATACAGGTAGATTAACCCATGGATTTGTGTACAGCTCTCATAATCTAATCATCTTACCTGTGAACATTCCTGTATTGCCTCACACGTGAGCTTCTGGGGGATACCTCCTATCTAAACCATAACACCCCCCAAAGTTCCTTTGTTAATGCAGGACTCTTCAGAGGTAAATGATTGAATCGTGAGAGTCGTAACCTGATCAGTTCTTCCCAGTTTGAATGGACTGAGAGGGTGGTAACTGTAGGTAGGTAGAACCTGGCTGGAGGAGGCGTGCCCTGGAAGACCTCATCTTCCCTTTCCCCTCTTTCTCTGGGCTTCCTGGTCACAATGAACAGAGCAGCTGTCTTCTACTGCACTCTTCCACCATGATGGTCTGTCTAACCTCGGGCCCAGAGCAATGAACTTGGTCAACCATCAACTAAATCTCCGAAAACCTGAAGCCCAGATAAGCTGTTCCTCCTCTAAGTTTTCCTTGTCAGGCATTTTGATCACAACGATGCAAAGCTGACTAACACAGTGTGCCCCAGGAAGTTGTGAGCTCAATGACTGCCTCATTCCAGCCATAGTCCTCGTAGCACCTGGACCAGTGCCTGGCACACAGTCTCAGTGAGCACTTGCTAAGGAAATCGCTTGCAGGAGCCTCCATGCTTCTGATCTTTCTTCCTTAGTGCCTCCCCCTGCACCTAACTCGGTGAAGAAATTCAAAATAATTGTTTCCAAGTAAGTGATGCTGAGACTTTCATACTGAAGTGGCTCTCAACTTTGGAAAAACTTGGGGAGTTTTAAAAATACCAATGCCTTGGTGCCATGCCCAGGATTTAATTGGTCTTGGATGAAGCCTTGGCCAAAAGCAGGTGAAAGATCCCCAGGCACCCTAACGAGTAGGGAATCCATCAAGACTTGCTGGCACTGCCCTACCAGGCTTTCCAGCCACTGCCACTGCTCCCAACATCATGGAAAGTGGAAGGCCAGGCAGTAACAATACTGCCTCCCAAAGGACATGTAAGACTAGGGCAAACCCCTTGCCATCCGAGGAGAGAAAGAGCCTCTCTCACTATCAGATGTCTCCCAAGAACCCTCTCCCACCATGGGTCACTATTTTTTTTTTATTTCACAGATGTCACCAAGCAGTCGTTGACTGGTAATGATTTCCAGTCAAATGCAAACAATTAAGTTAGGGAGAAAAGAATGCATATTCCATGAACGATCCCCCACACAATTCACTCCCTGGCCTAATTGCCTTCTGAGTTCCCCAGACAGCTATGGCTGATAAGGTAAGTGCCCCACAGAGCCCAGACTTGAACCTAGAAGTAGGAGTTTGGAGTAGAACTGAACACTCGGCCCATTGCAGGTCAGCCAAGAGAACTGCCGGAAGAGAGAGCATATGTCAGTCACCCACGTACCTTCCCTCCCCACCTCCCCGCCTCCCCCTTTTACAGTTTCTTTCCAAAAATCTCAAGGCAACTGCAGCCTGATTTTTGATGGATTGGCCACCGTGTTTTATTCGACAATGTATATCACTCTGCCAATATGAATTTGCAAGATGGTAAAAATACAACCCCCTGAAAAGATTACATGAAAGGGGAAAAAATCATTAGGCAATTAAGAATGGCAATAATTCACCCATATCTATGCTTTGGGAAGAAATATTGCCCGGGGGAATTAGCTGTGCTTATCACTTTGTCATCTGTCTCGGGTATGAGTGAGCGGAGGTTTCGTGTGTACTGCTGATGACTTCCCACAGTATTTCTAAAGCGTGATCAAAACGAACGCCAGGCTTTTAATAGAACTGTCTCTCTTGGGGTAGCCATAATTTGTACATATGAAGCTGAACTGCTAAATTAAATAAACATATGTATTCCTTAAGCACCTCCACATAAATCCCTTTTGTAAATGCTAAGTAATGGGATCTGGGGACTGGACAAGACATTGGAGGTCACTGGCCACCCTGGTCATTTTATGGATGAGGATATTTGAGGATTAGAGAGGCAAAGTAATTTCTTAGGTCACACAAAGATACAACTGAAGGCTCAGTCTTCTGAGCTCACAATCTAGCAGGACTCTTTCTATTCTACACCCTTTCTGCTCCCAGGCCAGCTCCTTATCCAATGAGGGGCTAGAGGAAAGAATGTGACCTTCTTCATGGCACTAACTTAGAATTCCCCTTTTCTGGGACTCCTTCCTTGGCTCCCCACCCCAGGCTGCAGTGAGTGATCCTCTAAAGTTCTATCATCTCCACCTTGAACCTTCTTCCTTCCCACACCATTATTACATCATAGCAATGGTTTACTTCCTGTTGTGTGATCAGCAGACTGGAAGTTCCTTGAGATCAAATCAGGGATATTTTACACTCACTTTAATGTCCCCAGCACCTAGAACACCCTAGGTATTCTACATGTAAGATTTGAATGAATAAGGAGGGTATGCTTGCCCCTGTCATGAAGAAGAACGGAACTATTCTTTGTTCACTCCTTGTTCTTCAAGATGACAAATCAACCTCTCATCATTTTAGAGGGGCCCAAAGAGGAGGTCTTTGGTCATCTGATGCTACAAGAAGTCCCTTATCCATAGTCCTGCTCTTCCTGACCCTTGCCACACTTCCAGTCCGATCTCCCTGCCCCTCCAGAAGAACCTACTGTCTAATCAGCCCACTTGCCTTCAGGTTTATGAACATATCAAGTTCATTCTCATTTCTATGCAGGGTTCTTGTTGAGTTCTTTACTTGAAAAACACCTTTCTCTTTCCCTGTTCCATGCGCTCCATAGAGTTGTCCCTGATTAGCCTCAGGTCACACCAATTGTTCCATAGTTTCATCATTTCTAGCACTTTGTCTGCATCACTCCTTCTAGTGCCAAACTACTGATCATTCCACCTTGAGATGCTCTCGCTAACGAACCATCAATAATCCACTGGTGGTAGTTGGTGACAGCACTGCAGACCTCATAGACCATCCAGAAGAGGTAGGGAAGGGTGAAGCTCTCACATGGAACACACCACCCCAACCGACCCCAAGTAGAGCAGGGAGTGACTGTCCTCACCTACCCATGCTGCAGGTTCATGTCATTGTTTTAAGCCAGGAGGCTGTGGGGTGGTTTCTTCCAGATTAGAGATTCTGAACTAGCACTTAACCAAATAAGATGTCATTTTTCTCACGTTACAGAACTCAGGGAAGACAGCACAGGTGCAGTGCCCAAGGAAGAGGCTTCTTCCTTCCTAGTTTCCATTGCTAGCGTGAGACCTTGTTTCTTAAGACTGTAAGTTGGATGCTCCATATATGGGCATCAAGTTTCAAACCAGAAGAAAGAGAGAAGAAAGAGGGAACAAAGAAAAGTGAAGAGTTTGGTCCCAGCTGAGTCTGCCCTCTTTCACAAGTTTCCTAAGAACCCCACCAGAAACTTCCTGCATCTCTTTGCCTAGAATTAATGTTACATGGCCGCCCTTCATTGCAAGAGTCTGGGAAGTCGGGGTGTATGTATGCAAGCACACACATGCACATGTGTTCATGGGCATGACAGTTACCTCACAGGATTCTATTAAAATGACACAAGACATGGGTATAGTGCCTGGCACAAAAATCAGTACTCAATAAATGCTACTTATCTGTTATTATCTGGATGTAATTACATAGTCACATTACTTTACTTGGACTATAGAAAACCTTAGACCATGACAGGTGACCGAAGAACACCACCCCTCCCAGGTGCACTTCTCTTCCTTGGAGACTAAAATACCAATAGCATGGATGATTCCTTGTTTTAAAACATTGAATTTATGATGTCAAATGCACTCTCTAAAAACTTTTTCTTAATTATTTTGTTCTGTAGGTGTTCAGTACACCAGTGTGTTCCTCCCATCGTATATTTATCACTAAGTCTTAGATCTCACTATTGCTTATACCTGATCTCTCTGAAGCATACAAGACAGACCCTGCCAGTGTCTCATTGACTTGGAAGAACTCTCAATGAGGTGGGTGTTTTTGAGTGGACGCATTGCCATGCAGAAGCAATTTGAATTTGGTGAGTAGGACAAATGGGAGAAGGAACATAAGGTTGGCACCCAGTGGGGTCTGCTCTAACTAGTGAGCTTAGCAGAAAACTCTGGAAACCCAAGTCACATTCCTTCTTTTGGAAAACTCTTCCTAGTATGGGACTATACATAGCTCCCAAAGGGTTTTCTTCCTCTCTAAGAAGGTGAAATGTTTACAGACTTATATCATTTTTCTTCTTTTTGTTGTTGTTGTTGTTTATTCTGTTTTAGCATGAATCTCTTTTCCAATGCACCAAAATAAAGTGGTCCTTTTGTGGATATTGAGAAGGCTGTCTTATGATCACCCACAGTTCTCCACTAAGATCATACTTCACATGTAAGGTGCTGCAGGTGAGGACTGTGTCCCCCTGTCTTCCCTGTTAGACAGAGATCTTTAAGGCAGGACTTGCATGGCCAATGCCAGCATACACAGGGCTCTCAGTAAAGGTTCACTGAGTGATTGAATATGTGAAAAAACCATACTAGAACAGATATGGTAAAATTTTAAGGGCTATCCCTTATACATAGATCAGAAGTTTATATTATTTTTTCTGATGGTATACATTTGTAATATGAACTTCCTTAGGTCTCATCAGTCTTAGATATAATTGGAGTAACATTCACAGCAATAGTTCAAATTCTGACTGCTACTGTATAATACAGAAAATCCAGCTGCCTTCAAAATCTCTCTCACATCTTTCTGGGAACTGCTGGGGTTGTCCTGTGTGAGCTCCTGCTTGCCGGCTCTGTCAGCCACCCCTGTTCCTGACACCAGGCATGCTGCTCAAGATGCCCTTAGATGCAGAATGCCCTGCGACTGCTATTGCTGCAGCTATTCCTGGCAGCATTAGGGTTTGCACATAACGCCCCCCCCACATCTCCCTGTATACTTTAAATCATTTCTATATTACTTATGATACTCAATGCAATGTAAACTCTAAGGAAACAACTGTTATACTTTATTATTTGGGGAGTAATGACAAGAAAAAATACTGCATGTTTAATAAAGATGCAAGTATTTTCAAAAACATTTTTGAACCATCATTGATTGAATGGATGGATGCAGAACCTGCTGATTGGGAAGACCTGTTGTTTGTGTTTCTCTCTGGGGAACCCTGACCAATATATGTATCAGGACTCTTTAAGGTAACCTCATACTTGAGATGCCCATGAAGAACACACCTTGATTTTGCTAGTGCAATGAACTGCATTGGGTACCAATCGGGAACAAAGACAAAAACAAATCAGACCCGCTCTGTAGGAGCTCATGTGTGGGGTGGGTCATAAAGCACACGAGCATTTCCACATAGTACTATCCTGAAATATACTCCTTGACCAAAGGGTTACTTGTTCTAAGAAGTCTGGGAAACACTACCTGGCGAGATTTTAATTAGATTGACAACATGTCCTTGCTGGCTTGGGATAGTCCCAGTTTGCTCCAATCATCCTGGCACAATTTCTAATGGCACCCTTTTGCTCTCTGTCCACAGTTGGGTCATAAATTCTAGGATCATCCTGGTGAAGTAGTAAAGGCTCCCAATCATCCTGCTTTAAAGGAACCCATCTGACTTCATGAAGCCTGGTGTTTTCAAATGCACCTGAGAATGGGATCATTTTTTACATTAATATCTCTTAACTCCTTTTAGGATTAATGTTCTGAAGAACAATGGCATAGATAGAAGTAATGACCTAAACACAGCAAATGATGAGGACCAGAGGGTTAGGGAAGGCACCTAACTGAGGGGACTTGCACTGGGCCTTGAAGAATGAGTAAGATTTTGACAGAAAGAAAGGAAATAGAGACTCCACGTGGAGAAGCAGCATTGACCAAAGCTTGCTGTTATACACATGAGAACCAGAGAGACGTGGAGCAGCAGCTCCACTGGAGAGAAGGTTTCTTTTTTTATTTCCATTCTAATGCTCTGTTGGAATCGTGGCTGTTAACACAGCTTCATCATCTCATGGTGACCAGCAGGGCATCCTACCCATGGAGTAGAGCCCAAGAAGTAGTTGCTGATTGACAGACTGATCAAAGAAGTCGCAGTTGAAATAGTTAACATAGGTTCACAGGATTCATCAGGATCTCTGAAGTCAGTCCCCATCAGTCTCAGGGTCTGGAATATCTTTATCTAATTGTAGGCTGATAGATCACATGAAGCTAGGAATGGTCACATCAGCAAGTAGTTGAATCCAATGCAGTGATCTGCTCATCCTGGTATAGTGAGGACCCATTCTGGGGTCCAGGGAGCTGGTCCTCAGCACTCAATACTCCAAGAGCCCAGGGAAGGTAGAAGCTGCAGGCTGTGGGCTAAGGAACTCCCCAAGGGACATCCAAAAGCCCAAATGCAGCTTTGACTTTGCCCTGGTGGTAGAAATTACTTGAGGGCATAAATGTGTTTACAAGGTTACTCACAATCTTAGCCTGGCACCAATAGGCACTTGGGAAAATATTCTTTAAGGTGAAATGAGTAAGTGTTAAATTCATACGACTGCTCCAAGTTCTGTTTCCTTATTCACCAGTACAATCTAGCATGCTTTTTGTCCTGTATTTGGTAACTGAGATATAAGTCGAGGTCCTCATCCCCAATACCCTGCTCCCTCGTATCTAGGTAAAACTAGCCTGAATTCTTTTTCCATAGATTTTGGGAAGTTCTGAGCCTTTCCCAGAATTTCTATAAGTCCTCATCCTGAGCCCCAAATCCTCTGAATTAGTTCCATTTGAAGAATACCTTGCAATCTAGAACCTACCATCTCCATTACACCCAGAGCTTACCTGACACAGGACTCAGACTAAAATTTCCATTAACTTCGGTCCTACCATGTACACAAAGCACTACATATGCAGGGTGTTTGAAGGGGTAGAGGAATTTCTACCACGAACTTCTCAGAAATTATTATCAGGAGACTGGGGTTGTGGCTCAGTAGTAGAACGCTTGCCTGGCATTTGTGAGGCACTGGGTTTGATCCTCAGCACCACATAAAAATAAATAAAATAAAGGTAAAATAAATGTCTTTTTTAAAAAATAAATTAATATTAGGCTTCATTGAATATTAAGAAAATAATGATAACTATAAAAGGATGTAGGCCATTTCTCCAACTCTGACTCCAGACTAACCCTAAGCTCTTCCTCTGCTTTCCCTGGCCTTTCCCTTGACCTTCTCTTGAGAGATCAAAACCAATCCATTTCTCCAATTTCCACTTGTGGAGCTGTTCTCTCTTTTTTTACCCCTAACTCTGACCCTGGCTCCTTTTACAATGTCATGGGCTCCCTTGAAGCCAGGAGAAGGTCAACTCTCAGGTAAGGGCCAAGGCAGTGAAGTGCCCAGACCAAACCCTTCCTCTTCACTGGTCTTTAGTGGATGGGAAGAGGTGCATTGGGCCCCATGTTCCTCATAACATTAATTGAATTAGAAAGCTAATTTCGGTAACCTCTCAAATAACAACTTTCATATAATGATGAATTTGCCAATCTCAGATGGACTTTCCCTTGATCTCAGCATGCAGTGCAAACTTATTTTAATACACACCTAAATTAATTCTGCTATCTTTTCTCTTTTCCTATAAAGCTTCTGTATTTTTAGTGGATATTTGCCAGCTCCTTCTTTCTGAAAACTTAATGTACTCCCAGAAGCATAGCCTGGGATAAAAACCTGGATGCTGGTCATTTATTTGGAAGGTGATCTCAGAAAGGAGTAAAGGTTCAGGGAGAATTGGACCAGAAGGAGAAAAGGCTAATGTAGGAGCTCATTGTCAAGGTCATGGTTGTAGGCAGGAGTGCTACAATCTGCAGAACCTCTAAGAATTGTGGAGAATGCCACCTGAAGGATGAGAGGCTAGGGGATCATCCACCATTGGATGAAGGTCACCCCAGAGACAATAAAAGGTCAGCCCATTTCTGGGCTGCACTTGCTAATTGGTTGAGTAAGTTCCTTCTGGAAAAGCCCCTGGGGTGATACTCAGTGTGCACCTGAGATAGCCCAGTGTGTATCCAAGCTTATCTGGAGCCACCCTTCAAAGTTACAGCTGAGTAGAAGTGAGCCCGCAGGATCTGACATGAGGTGCCAAAATCTGCTGCACATGGTTAAGAGGCTTGCTGGAAGTCAAAGGAAAGACGCTTGCGGTTCACTCTTCTGCAGAGGCTCTGACCAAGACCTCAGAAACTCTACAAGATTGAAATCACTCTCATTATGTACCCTGTGTCCCTGTCCTTGTCATTTGGCTTTCTGTCAAACATTTGGTCCTTTTGTCTTGGTTATATGGTAGAATAACCCTTTCTTGCCAGCTGGACTTAAGCATGGTCAAATGACTTACACTGATCAATGCAATACAAGAGGCAGGGACACTTCTGGACAATAGCTTTAAAAGCTAGTGTGTGATTCACTTCCTCTCTGTCCCTGCCTCTGCAACCAGGTAAGGTGCATGTTGACATACGAATTTCATAAATCTGGGATCCTGCCTAACATAGGGCCCCTCACTGATCCCTGACGGACAAATAACTGAGAGTTTAGGGGAAATAAACAGATGTTGGGCATTCATTCTTACTGTAGCATCACCAAATTTATCCTGGCTAATATAGCTGTCTGGAAACAACATGTATGGAGTTCACTTTTTGTATAATTTAGGTATAAAATGCTTGCCAATTAAATGGTAAAGATTCAGAGGGAAAAATGTCCATTAGGAGAATTGAACCTATCTCAATAAAACTGAAAGTGCATTGTGCAGTTGAAAGTTAGCTAAATCATTTTATTTGCTGCTTTGAATCATTGTAGCCACTATTTTCTTTCATTTGCCACCAACGCACATCCACCTTCATTATTACCCTTAGAAAAGCAGCACCCAAGAAAAGAACATCACACGTATAAAAAACTACATGCCAAACACCAGAGGAAGAGGGAAGATGGGTAGGACAGATTTATGACCACTATTTTGTGCATTTTGATATCTGGCTCCCATAGTCCAAACTACCAGTTCTGAAGCCCCATTGTACAGATGAGAAAACTGAGGCTTACAAAAGTGGCATGACTTGCCCACAGTCACACAGCCTGTTCCAGAGGCTACATATATTTACACCACACCTCACTGTCCTCAAGTACCTGACTCAAAGCTTTTAAGGCTTAGCTTTTCTCTTTAAAACAAGACCTATGAATATGTCTGGAGACTTCTATGGACCATATTTCCTACTGTGTCAAGGCTAATCTCTGCTCCTCTGATTGTGTAGCTCTTCATTATTAAGCTCTTGAGCTTGGGACCACCCAGCAGAGCCCTGGAGCTGTCTCTACCTCTGAACTCCCTGGAACTGCACCCATCTTCCTGAAGGCCTTTCCCATGGCCTCTCCTGCTCTTGGAGCTCAGCTGAGCTGTCAGTATCAAGTGGTTAACGATAGCAATCAGCCGGAAATGAAAGGGCTGAGCTATAACCACTGACTGTAGTGGTGTCAGCTGGATCTCAACCCAGAGGAAAGGCCCATCTCTTGTCCCATTTCCCCAAAGGGCTGGTACACAGGTTGGGGCCAGCACAGCCAGGGGAGGCATCTCACTGTTGAGGGAGCCCCAAACCAAAGGCTCTGGAAGTGTTCTAGATCTTGGGACTGGGAAGAGTGCAGAGGAAAGGTTAGGAATGGGAAAGTCCTACGTACTGAGTTAGAGATTGTAAGGAATCCCACAGAAACCATGCCGAACACGGGAAATCATATAAGGGAGTTTATTAAGCAGAGTCTCCCTGCAGGGTAAGAGAGAAAATGAGAGGAAAAGAAAGGGTGCGGCGCAAGAAAGAGTGTGAAAAGCAAGGAGGAGAAAGTAAACAAGTGAGTAGGAGAGAAAAGCAAGAGTAAGATGGTGGGGTAGCTACCGTGAAGCAGTTGAATTCCACCGGGCTAACAGGGGACCAATAATGGAGAAGGATACTTGCAAGCTGACTGATGAACCAATAGCTAGCTAGGATGTTCACAGACTGACAGTAGTTGGGAGGCGGGGAAAATGGCTGCATCAGAAAGGGTGGGGAGAGCAGCTTTCAGACTAACAAGCTAGATTGTGATGCAACGGAAAGGGTGGGGGAGCAGCTTTGCATTACAGAGATGAAGAAATATCTTTAAGATTTTGTCCTCCACCCCTACAGAGGCACTTGAAAAAGCACTGCCCAAGCCTGGGAGTGAAGACACCTGGCTAGAAATATAAACAGGTAAAGTAATGTCAGGTCAGAGGACCAAGATCTTAACTGTTGCTTCCTACAGAGGCTTTGTACAAAATCTGGCATGTGGAAGGCACATTTCCCCATGTGGCCTGCCAGGTAAATAGCCTCTGTGATTGCCTGTGGTTGGGCCTGAGACATCACATAAAGACTTTTAAGCAAAAAGCTGGATTCCTGAAAAGCTTGTCAAAATGTTTCCTTGAAGGTCAAGTCCTATCCCCAGACAGTGGTTCAAAAGCAGGAAAATTCTTGAAACCAAAGATTTGGAGCAACAGTTAGGTACCTCCTTTTTACCTAGTAACAGACATAGGACTCAACTTGTCAACCAAGGTCAGTCCACATGAGGAACCATTGCTACTCAACATTCAGAAACCAGGAAGTCGATTGGTCAATTCCCCATACCTATGGTGGGCCCCAAAGGCAAGTCTGATCCTGAACCCAGTCCCAAGGTGAAAGTTGTTTGGAAGAGGGGTGGAGATTGCACAGGGCTACTCTGGGCCTGTTGGAAGCCCTAGGGACTAGATTTGTGTAATGGTTAATTTGAATTGTCAACTTAATTGGATTAAGAGATGCCAATGATTAAGAGACTTCTGGGTGTGTCCGTGAGGGTGAGTCTAGGAATGACTGGAACGTGGGATAGTGAACTGAAGTGGAGCCCCTCCCTAAGCGTGGGCAGCACTGCCCAATAAGATGGAATAAAAGCTGGAAGAACAAGGAAGCAGATGCCGAGGCAAGCTCACTCTTCTTGAAAGGGTTCTTGATCGCTGCTTCCATCGTCTGAGGATACCGGACTCCCACCTCTTCCCTCTTCCAAAGCGTACTCTGCCAGTTTCCAGAAGCCTGGGTCTCAGACTAGGGTGGCACTGCTGATCCTTCTTGTTCTGGGGCTTCCGCCTCTTGGACTGCACAGTTGCTGGTTCTTCCAGCTCTCCAACTGCAGATGACCATGGTGGACTATCCAGCTTCTGGTCGTGTAAGTCAATCTAATAAATCTCCTTTTTATACTCATACTTCCTGTTGCTTCTGTTCCTCTAGAGAACCCTGACTAATACAAGTTGCTTGCTTAATAAGAAGGCTCCTGCTCAGATTCAGGAGGGAGTTTGAGAGCAGGGGATTGGCAGTGTTGGAATGAACTCAAATAGCATCTAAGTTACAGGACAACTGACCTCTACCGTGATTCACCTTGCTCATTCGTTATAGACTACACGGCCAGTTGTGCAGAATGCATCCGACTGAGACCAGCCAATGGAGACTTCCCATTGGCTTTCCACACTCAGCACTACTATCTTCCCACAATCACAGACCCATGGACACCATCCACGTCACTGGGTGCTATTGGTGTATTAGCTTCCAGTCCTTGCGCACTAGTCCTGAGTCTTTTCTCCCCAGGTGGCGCTTCATCCACCAACTTCAGATGATTCTTGGCTGAAAAATAGCTGCCCAGCCCTGATCTCGTTGAAGGTAGCAAAGCCCAACAGTTTGCTATGATGACCCCATAGGTTCCTGGCCTGGGCCAAGTACCACAGCCAAAGGGATCCAAATTTCCCCTCTTGTTGTAACCTCACCCTCCCACCTTCTTTCCATCCCCCCAAAAAGAGGGGAAAATCAATTTCAATCAACGTGGAATGTAATATTATCAAATGTCAGCTGCTGAGGTCATGCGCTTTGAAAATTATCTTTGACAGCTTCTGGTCGACTTAATTAAGTGCTCCCCAAAAAGGGGGGAGGGGGGCAAAAATGCTCTGATTGCTAGCTGCTATGCCTTTGTGCTTTAGAGCGTCTATTGACAACTCTAAGCAAGATTGCCTTAGGGGGTTTTATTGATAGATTCTCGCCTGATATTGGAATGATTCTTGCACAGATAAATCACATTTAGATTTGTTGGTAATTGAGGAGAATTGATTGGAGCAGGAGGGAAGCCCCCAAGGGGTGGTCTCCTTGTCCTCATTGTAGGAAACTCTGGGGAAAGTGGGGAGGGGTGTCATCAAAGAGCTGAGAGTCTGCAGGGGAGGGGTGCAGGCCTGATTGTTTACCTGTCAGTTCTGCCTTCCTCTGAACCCTGATCCACCACATCCCCTCCCAAAGGACAGGCACAGAAAGAGGAGGACAGAGGGGAAAAGATTTGTTCCAGTTGCATTTTAGCGGTGCTGTTTCAGGAGTGTCTTAAGTCATGTGCCCATTACCTTGGTCTTCATTCCAACCTTGACTGTGGCTCCCTGCCTTGAACACTTCAAGGACTTCCTGTACAGAGCCGAGTTCAAACTCCATGACAGGATCCAAGTGGGCTGATTCCATCGCAGCCTCCTTTGCTGCCGCATTATGAACTCCAAAACTTCTAGCCTCTTTCTCAACTCCTTTAGGTCAGTTGCTTTGGAGGCCAGATGGACTTTCCCAGAAACTGGAGACTCAAGCAGGGTACAGCCAGGGAGCTCAGAAGGAATGGTCAAACCTGCCTGAGCAGAAGAACGCCCTGCACCCCAAGAAACAAAGTAGGGAACAGTAGAACTGCTCTGGCTGAAAAGACGAGGGCAACCACCACCCTGTCAACAGGCCTTTCTCCCTCCCACCTGCAGTGAGTTCCTGGGGTTGTCAGTGAACACAGTTTGAAAACCCCTGACCCAGTTCAAGTGTATGATTTTACAGATAGTTAATCTTAGAGCAGAAAAGGGACCTGTCCAAGGCCTCACAGCCAGGAGTCAGGTTAGAGTTGGAACTAGTGCCCAGGACTCCTGATCCCCAGACTAGGGTTTTTATTATTGTTGTTTGTGGGGTTTTGCGGGGGACAAGATCTCACAAAATTGCCCAGGTTGGTTTTGAACTTGCCATCCTCCTACCTCAGCCTCCCTCATTGCTAGGATTACAGGTGTGCCCAACCTGCCCAGACTGATACCTTTTTCCCTCTCCTTTGAAGATGTGGGTGGATGGACCAGCTCTTAGCACCACAGTGATGGAGGCCAAGTTGGCCTTGATTGCCTCAAGCTTCCCTCCCTTTCTCGCCAACATCCTGACAACGGACTATTTGTGCCTGATTCCTGGGAGTGACTGGAGTAGGGACATTCTGGAGACAACTGGTAGTTTATAGTAAATTTTGATTGCAAATCAACTTACAGATGTGTGGTAGTCTACATCACTGTCGCTCATAAACACTTGCTGCTGCTCACCTGCGGAGGGTGTAAGTCCCCAACCTGCTGAACTCAGGTGTGGCCCTATGGCTTGCCTAGGTCACTAAATTGAGAGTAGAAATGATGAGTGTCACTTCTAGACTGGATCTTCAAGAACTGGGATGTTCTTGAGGTTCATGCTTTCTTTTTCTTGCTCTTGCCACATGACCTTGAACTGGTATGTGAAGATGGTACCTCGGCCTGGGTACTTGGGTACCTGAGTGACTTAAGACAGAGACTCTTGTACCAAAAATACACAGACTTTCTTGTTTAAGAGCACTTGTTACTGCCACATAACCCAGCCTGACCAGGGTCTAGACAGGCTGCTGTTCTTTTACAGGACGGAAAGCGTGACTTTATTACGCTCCTCAGGCATTGATTACAGACCTGGCACACCGCGGAGCCTCCAGGAGCCACAGAGAGCAGCTCTCCATGGGTGGAGCATGTCCCGGAGTTGGGTAACAGGAGGCACCAGCTTCCTTCCTCTGGCGCAGCTCCTCCTGGGCCCAGCCAATTGTCACTACTTGGAGTATGGGCCATGGTCACTACACTAATCTTAACTTTCAAAAAAGGTCCAGAAATTTTTAATTTTTAATAAAGTCACCCTTCCTTAAAAGTTGACTTTCTTTAAGACGCTGCATGAACCAGAGAAATATAGGCTGTCTCCAGATTGCAGGGCACTGAGGGCAACCACTGATTTTTGGTCTTGCCACTGATATGGTACTTATCAAGTGCTAACCAACAATGATGATGACAATAATAATAATAATAGTCATAATAATAATAAAAAACTCTTCTCTTTCATCATCTCATGGAATCCTCACAACAAACCCAAGAGGAAAGTGAAATGCCGACTGCTGTTTTCAGATGAGAAGTTATCAGGCCCCTCCAGCTCAGCAATAAGATCCAGGGGGATCTTGGCCACTATTTCCTGAGGCATCTCACAAAGCATACCTGTTTCTCATCCATCTCCTAGTCACCATTGCTTTTCACCTATGCCCTGATGACCCTCTCATTTTAAAATTGAGAAAACAGGTGCAAAGGCATGAGTTGATGTGTCCAAGGGCACACAGAAAGCCATGGACATGGGCAGATGTCCAAGCCCCAGTTGAAGATTTGAAAAACAAGAGGCAACATCCATCCATTCCCAGGGTCCAGGTTGACCTCCACCTTCCGGGTTGATGCCGTCAAAGGCGATGCTGCCTGCCCTCCACTAACCTTGCCCCCCAGCATGGGAGTCTGCGGGGTTTGGATCTTCATGATTATTTTTCAGCTGCCCACCATATTCTTAGATGCCTTCTCCTCACTGTTCCGGTCCAGCCTGCAACAGGGAGCGGTAGCAAACAATAAAAGTGTTCAAGAAGTCTGGGCTCAGAAACGCAAGCACCTAATCTCAAAACCTCTGGTAACTCTGAGGTCCCAGTAGAGGAAACAGGAAGAGGGTGTGAGACCCAGGGAGACGTTCTGAGCTGGGTCCCTGGCAACAGACAACGGAAGTCTCAGGGCCTCAAGGTACAGCGAGGTGGGGTTCCAGGACCACGTGGTTCTTAAAAGATACCATATATGTGGTGGTAGTGGCAGCCCTATTTTTTCTTTTTTTAAATTTGATCTTTACAATCACAGGCCCTCTAGTGTGTTAGGAGTCTCGCTGGAAACACTGCTCACCTGCTTGGTTCCCGTAGCCACTAGAATTGGCAAAGCCTGGAGGGTGTATGCAATGTGAGTCCCCAAAGGGTCCACACCCTTTCATGTGTACACACTTGGGCTTCACATCTGTGGATCTACCAACAGCATTTAGATCAAAAACCCTGAGAAGGAAAACAAAAAGATTTCTTGTCATCATTTCCTAAACAGTATTTTACAAATATTGACATAGCATTTATATTGTATTAGGCATTATAAGTAATCTAGAGATGACTTAAAGTATATAGGAGGAGTTGTATGCATTTTTACAAATACTACACCATTTTATATTTCTATTTTGGTATCTGCAGAGTTCCTGGAACCAATCTCCCACAGGTGTGAAGGATAGATATATATATGGGGATACCATCTATGGGTGTTCAGGAGGCAGATGTTTGGTTGAAGAGTAGGTTAGTGTGCCCTTTATTTGTTTGCACTTTTCAGTTTTAAAGTTGTGGGCAGGGCCATTCTCTCTTCAGGAGTGGGGGGAGGTTGGCCCCAGAAAGGCAGATGGCCCAGGCCAGCTCGTGGAGCAAGTCAGCACTAGCCTCCGCTTAGACTCAGGCTCAAAGTTCATTGACCCTCATTGTACCTCCGAGACTCAAGAGAACTGCCCCTGTCAGTCTCAGGGCCCCAGAATATTTGACCTTAGCAACAAAGGTGGCCAGAGTTGTCCTCAGGGTCCAGAGTCATTGCAATGCCCAGGCAGATAACCAGTGTCACAAGGACACAGTCAGAGTGATGACTGGAGACTGATTCTGAAGGACCCAAAGCTCAGACACACAGCCAGCCCTACTCCCGTGCCTTCCTGT